>NC_087285.1:18608120-19279620 GCF_015220805.1 Pogoniulus pusillus
AGCACCTTAAGGCACAGGACTACACTTCAGTGAGCAGTAAACTGAGATCATGATCAAGATTCTTCACTTTCTGCAAATACATGGGTCTGGAGAAGCATGCCAAACCAGATCCATCTGGACAGGCTGTACTGCAGCTACTCTCCCAGGGCCATTCAGGTAATGTAGAACCATCCTGTGCTCTCCTGGGCTTTCCCTCCACAGCATTCTGCTCTCCAAGGTAAAGAACCAGCCCTGGGATTAGGAAAGTGAATTCCAGGGTAATTGGATAGGAAAAGAAGTAAAGAAGAGGAAAATCCATTTATGTGGCCTGAAGGCTTCTCTCCAACTATCCAAGCTGCTTTCTAACACACCTGAGGTTCCTAAAACTTTCTATTTCTGAAAAGAGAGAGAAATTAAATCCATTCCATTTTGCCAGAACTTCTCAGTATATCCATCCTGGCATAAACCCCCATCATGGAGCTGCTGTTCTGCTTTCAGCAGGCACTCAGCTCCACCAAGGCTCTTCCTGCACAAACACCTCAGCCAAGGAAAAAGAGATTCTTTGTGTCCTTACTCTCACACTCTGCACAAGCAATAACTTGGCCCTGAAGACGTTGCTGTGAGGAGGGAGTTTGGGTAATAGGAGCCTGATTCAGCAGCTTGGCATCTCTCAATGAAGTGCTGGGTGAACATGACCTCTATTTGTTGGGAGAGAGAAGACTCAGAGGTGACTGAGGTAAAATGTAACTCCAAAGAGAATTCATGAGATGGTACAAAACTATTTAGGGTGATGTCAAATGTGGGAAGCAGGTGGCATAGATGAAAAAGCTTGGGAAAGGTCAAGCCTCAAAGGAATTGAGTGAGAATCTCTTTGTGCAGTGGAGAACTGATCTGAAACATTCTCTTGCCAGAGGCAGCCAGGGAAGAAAAGTCAAGTAAATAGCTTTGAAGGAATTGTAGGATAGAATTAATCTCATTTTAAACATCAAAAACTGAAGTATGTAGCCTAGGCTTGTCATCCAGGCTCCCTCAGCAGTAGAAAGAGAGAAAGACACATTAGGGGGGAAGTCATCCTGGCTACCTGTGAAAATGCCTGTTTGCATGGACCCAGGAACATACTCAAATGTGGTGAACTGGCTCAGAGATGAAATTATGTGAGGAAAATCCCAACCTTCTTCCCCACAGAGCTCCTGAGAAGGTGATAAAGCTTTGCCAACATCAATTTAATGAGGCGTCTCCTTGGAGCAGCTTCCCATCACATTTTCAGACCTACTATATGGATGTGAGGCTGAGCCATGTGCTAACCAGCAAGGAACTAAACCAGAATGGTCTTTACTCACCTTTAAAAACCTGAAGGGAAGGGTATTGAAAAGAGATGGCAAAATCCAAGGAAAGATGATGAATGCTAATGCCACAAATGCAGAGGATACATCATCTTTGATTCCTCTTTGCCTGGATCTATACTAATTTCAGGAAGAGTGATTGGGTAATGAGGTAAATTTCATTTATTGCTGATAAAAGGACAATGCTACATTTTCTGACAAGTGTTCTTCAATATGCCACCTGGGTAGTTGTAGGAACAGATAATACACATGAATGATGAGAGGATGCTGAGGAAGATCCCAGCAGTTAACAAGGGGAAACCATTCCATAGCTCTTTCTGAGAAGTACTCAGGTTTCCCAGGGATAACAAAACAGTTTGAATCAGTCCCATTTTAAAGTGCATGGGGTACACATTCAAGATGTGTCTTAGCTGTAGCTGCTACTTAAGAATCCTCCAAGTTAAACCAGAGGCACAGAGCTGGCTGAAAGCAAACTGCCTCTATGACTAAGCAGCAGAGGAAAGTGATAACAGGGGATGGCAGGAGGACAGACAGGGGGAGTTCTGTTGTGAGCACAGTTGCAGAATGGAAAAGCATAATCACCATCGTGCTTCAGGGGCCAGAGGCAGTGAGAAGAAATTCTCTCTCTGCTTTGCCACTATTCAGCACCATGCAGGGAGCAAAGGATAAAGCATTTTCAGGCTTTCCACAGCTTATGAATTTGTCATTACTGCAAACCAGTTTTGCCCAACAGTCCTGGGTTTAGCTCTTATTTTAGCTAGACAGGCATAGATGTGACTCTAGCTCTCTATGAACCCATGGGCTGAGCCTGCCTGCAGGCCCAGCAGTGTTTCCAAAGCAGCCTTTTCTTGCACAGCTCAAGTCTCCTGATAGTTATCCATGGATTTACTTTTGCATGATGCATTCTGTGCAATGCCATGAAAGCTGACTGTGAAGAAGCAACATGCATGAGCTGCTTAACCAAATCATCCTTCCATGTACCAGCTCTACACATTTTAGCCACATCAAGTGAACAAAATGTATCAAATCTGCTATTTCTTAGGTCAGCTTCTTTTAGCCTTAGCCCTTTGTATCAGTGTCTCCTTGCTCTTAAGACATGTTTCTACCATCTTAACAGAGCTCCTCCACCACTAAAACTCCAGTATAACCAGAATGCAAAAGAGCCAGAGGGAACCTCTCTTCATTGTGGTCTGCAGCCAGCAGGATAGAAATGCTGTGGCAAGTGGTGGTGATTGTGCAATACATAAATCACAGGGACAGTATTTTTCTCTCCTCCCTTTGCACAGTTCCCATACATCACCATGACTCAGTGCAGTCCTCCCAGTGGGGACAAATTCCAACTTCTAATGCACTTTCCCATCTGATTCCTCCACGATAACAGATGGGTTGCTGTCCTAAGATATTGCATTTTGATAGTAATGTATTAAACAGGTCTGTGTTTCAAGACAATTTGGTTTGAGGGTCCAGTGCTAATTCCATTCTGGTGGGTTTGAATTGTGCATTTTACCAGTAATGAGAGAAAAACCCTGCAGCCCAATATTGGGCTGTCCTCCTGCCTCTCCTCTTCTCTACTTTTCCTGGTTGCTTCACCATTCTTCCTAAAGTGATAAATCAGGTAAATTTAATTTAGAGATAATCCTCCTGGCTTTGAAGGCAGGCAGAGTTAGGTCTCTGCTTGTTGCCTGTAGCATGTACCTCAACATGAGGAGAAATTTCTTTACAGTGAGGGTGACAGAGCCCTGGAGCAGGCTGCCCAGAGAGGTTGTGGAGTCTCCTTCTCTGGAGACTTTCCAAATCCACCTGGGTGCATTCTTGTGCAAACTATCCTAGGGGATCCTGCTTGGCAGGGGGCTTGGACTTGATGATTTCTGGAGGTCCCTTTGCAACCCCTAAGGTTCTGTGATTCTGTGTTCCTGTCCATTACAGGGGGATTAGAGCTAGATGATCTTTGATGTCCCTTTCCAACTCAAGCCATTCTGCACTTCTGTTATATCAGCTGCAATGAAATTAGACTTGAAATCCACACTGTGGTTTATTTTCATTTATTATATTTCCAGCTGATAATTTTTCCCTAATAAAGCCCTGCCTAAAGGCTGCTGCAGCTGTTCAGCACATGAGTGGGTCAGCCCATCACTAGAAGGTATCTTGGCTGGCCTCAAAAGGTACCCAAGACAGATAGCAGCCTTCACAGCATCCTTTCTGCTGGCTGGTAGAGTAGGGCCAGCACTTAAAAACAAAGATGAAACATTGCAAGTCAGTCTCATGACTAGGGAGAGTGGCTGACAACAGGTTAGGAACAGTCTTTACTGAGGCCAGCACTGCCTGATGAGGAGAGGCTGAGGGACCTGGGGCTTTTTAGTCTGGAGAAGAGAAGACTGAGAAGGGATTTGATAGATGTCTGTAACTATCTGAGAGCTGGGGGTCAGGAGGTGGGGGTCAGGCTCTGGTCACTTGCTCCCTGTGATAGGACAAGGAGCAACGGATGGAAGCTGCAGCACAGGAGCTTCCACCTCAACGTGAGGAGAAGCTTCTTTACAACGAGAGTGAGGGAGCACTGGAGCAGGCTCCCCAGAGAGGTTGTAGGGTCTCCTTCTCTGGACACTTTCAAGGCCTGTTTGGATGCATTCCTGTGTGACCTGAGCTAGACTGTATGGTCCTGCTGTGGCAGGAGAGTTGGACTTGATGATCTCTTTGGGTCCCTTCCAACCCCTGATACCCTGTGATCCTATGATGTTCATCTTGTAAGATTCCTCCATTCCTACTTGGCCAGATGTTGCTGAGGAGTGGAGGGAGAGCAAAACCTATTCCAGAAAGCATTTGGGACTTTAGTTGGATACGTGCAGACAGCATCCTGGCCACTGTCCAAACTCGCACACTGCTGCAGAAGTACAAATGCTGTCATCCTGAAGGCATCCAGAAACCAACTGCATTGCAAGCTTCATCTCAGCAGTACAAACCTGAGGCTACCATTTCCAAACCCTTTCTAAGCCAGCCTGATCAGTCACAGATTTCTCTCAGCCACATTTCTTCCCCAAAGGCCACGCAGTTCCCCAGACCCATTGCAGTACCTCTTCATGCACGTTTGCCTGTGATCATTATTCCCTCTTCTCAGCAAAACCAGAGGCCAGCACTCCTTCACTGGAGACCTGCACTGGCAAAAGTGCAGAGTTGGTGCATGAAGCAAGAATTCCTGCTATCTGCAACAAAGTGCTATTTCTGGCTTGTAAGGAGAGCCTTTGGTCCCAGGCTGAGGGTTACAAACAGTGCCCAAACACATTACCCATGCAATCTTTCCTTCAGCTATAAATTCCCTTACAAACAAAACATGTAGTACTGGAAGGGGTTTAAAACCAGTTGTTTCAGGGGCATCCCAGGTGGCTCTCTCTCATCTCCTTTCCCACTATTTCCTTCAGGCTTAAACAGTTCCTATCAAGGGTTGGGTTTGCTTTTTGCCTATTCCCATGGCTGCGCAGTTTTGGCTTTGGCAGGCATGGAAACAGCTCGTTGCTCACACGCTGGGGTTAGTGCATCAAAACATGGCCTTTTGATTCATTTCTCAGAAAGCAAAGTCTGCTCACTCAAGGTTAACAACTTTCCCACTTCAGACAGACAGAAGAGAGTTCTGGGCTTTGCTGAGAATTGTTAAACAAAACTCTGAGCTCCAGAAATAAGCTGGGCAAACTCAGCACCTTCTCAACTACCTCCTAGGCTTCAGAGAAATCTCAGGTGGTCCTTATGAAAAGAACATAAGGGAGGGAGGAAGGGAACCATCATTTTCAGCCAGCCTCGACCACCCAGCACTCCTCTAGACACTGCTGCCATCATTTCAGCCAGCCTCGACCACCCAGCACTCCTCTAGACACTGCTGCCATCATTTCAGCCAGCCTCGACCACCCAGCACTCCTCTAGACACTGCTGCCATCATTTCAGCCAGCCTCGACCACCCAGCACTCCTCTAGACACTGCTGCCATCATTTCAGCCAGCCTCGACCACCCAGCACTCCTCTAGACACTGCTGCCATCATTTCAGCCAGCCTTGACCACCCAGCACTCCTCTAGACACTACTGCCAGGACATGAGAGGCACAAGGTGATTTGCAGGCAATTCACAGGTTGGCTTTGATCTTTCACACCAGCTGAGTGATGTCACTGGATTTTAATCAAGCTCTTCAGAGCTTTAGCACACACTGTTAATGCACTGAAGTTAAGCATCTCCTACAAGAAGCTAAACATTCCTTTTTTCCCTTCAACTCAAGGGGGAAAAAACCCAAAGTTGACCTATCACCAAACATTTTCTTGTTTTACCATTTCCAGAGTGGATTTCCCAGGGGTTTAACTCTCTCCTTTTACAAGGATTATAACTTTTTAAGATGAATTTTAATATGAAAGGAAGGAGACTTACCAGATAGGACTGGAGGGAGCATCCCATGGACAGGAGAAAGTGGACAAGTCAAATTTTGCACCTTGGTAGAGCGCAGAGGAGCATACAAGGAGCCCACACCAACAACATTAGGAGGAGGAGGAGGGAGGGCCTAGAAAGAAAGAGCAGGACGTTTTCATTTTAATCACCACAAAGCAGCCAAGGTCTCAGCTGAGCAACCAAAGTCATCTACTTTTAAACCCAGTTTCCAGTGACTGAGTACATGGAGATTAGTAATCCCTCTGGAATTCTTTTGGATAACTTAAACTGTGATAGCAAAGGGAAGAAGAGTCTCAAAGGTACCCAGGTATGACTTGTCCCACTAATACCAGTGACCCTGAGGAGGAGAGATGCTGTTGTTTTCTATTCAGTAGGAGTATTAGAGTGCAGTTCTGTTTTGATTAGACATCCACGAAGCTGCAACAGAAACAAGAGGGGGCTGAACCCACATAGGAAATTTAGGCAGAGTTACTAACTGAGCCCAAGACACCAGTCAGAGAATCACAGAATCCCTCAGGTTGGAAAAGACCTTTAAGTTCATCTAGTCCAACCATAAACCAAACACTGCCAAGTCCACCACTGAAGCACATCCCTAAGTGCCACATCTATACATCTTTTAAATACCTCCAGGGATAGTGAGTCAACCACTTCCCCGGGCAACCAATGCACCAGAAAGACAGCTCCTAGCATCTTCTCACTGCATAGTGCACATCACTGCTGACCTGGATGCTCCCTCAGCTAGGCTAATCCCCAACTTGTGCCAGACGATTTTGTGGGTGCTGTAGGTCATTTACCAAAAAGGGAAGCAGTGTGCACTTGCAGCCCAGAAAGCCAAGCAGAGCCTGGGCTGCAGCAGCAGAAGTGTGGCCAACAGGGTGAGGGAGGTGATTCTCCCCTTCTACTCTGCTCTCCTGAGACTCCACCTGGAGTACTGCATCCAGTTCTGGAGCCACTATGAAAAGAGGGATGTGGAGATGCTGGGGTGTGTCCAGAGCAGGGCCAGGAGGATGCTCAGAGGGCTGCAGCAGCTCTGCTGTGAGTACAGACTGAAAGAGTTGGGGCTGTGCAGGCTGGAGAAGAGAGGCTCCAAGGTGACCTTCTTGTGGCCTTCCAGGATCTGAGTGGGCCTACAAAAAAAGCTGGGGAGGGACTTTTTAGGCTCTCAGGGAGTGACAGAACTGGGGGAAACAGAGCAAAGCTGGAGGTGGGGAGATTCAGACTGGATGTGAGGAGGAAGTTGTTGAGCATGAGAGTGGTGAGAGGCTGAGATGGGTTGCCCAGGGAGGTGGTTGAGGCCCCATGGCTGGAGGTGTTTAAGGCCAGGCTGGATGAAGCTGTGGGCAGCCTGCTCTAGGGTAGGGTGTCCCTGATCATGGCAGGGAGGTTGGAACTGGCTGCTCCTTGTGGTCCCTTCCAACCCTGACTGATTCTATGAAGCGTGAGGCCAAAGACCCAAAGTCAACAGAGACACAAGAGTGCATTACCAGCCAAGCATGCAGAGAAACAAACATGACAGCTTTTATCACAGCACATCACATTTTTTCATGGGAGTGCTCAGAACTAAGCTAGATTTACAACAAAATTGTGCTCAGCTTCTGCTTTCTTTCCCCCAAGAAGCTGATCTCCCTTAGAATCCTTTGGAAAACCACTTGGCTTTGCAGCTATCATTGCTGCTTTTGTCTTCCATCCGGCACCTTGTCTTTCCAGGGAGGAAAATGAGAGCTGTGCTCTCTGGGGACAGCTTAAGTAGATCATACAACTCATTCAAGTTGCATTCTCTCCCTTTAACTTCATGTTCAGCTCAGTAGCAGCTGGATATTATGTCACTGGTGAGGCAGGCTGAGCAACAACTGAAAAGCAAGGAAGAGTAACAGAGGTAGAAAAGGCATCAGGACCTGGGCTCAAGGAGGACTCACCACTGGTGCAAGAATTCACTCAAGGAAACACCTCTGTTGCACAGGAAAAATAACCTCTCCTAACATCCTGAATCTTTGGTGGGTATATTGACACCTCTAGTGTCAAGAACAGCAGGGCAACATTTAGAATCCAACCAAACCAAGGTGACCTTCTTGTGGCCTTCCAGGATCTGAAGGGGGCCTACAGAAAAGCTGGGGAGGGACATCTTAGGCTGTCAGGGATTGACAGGACTGGGGGGAATGGAGCAAAGCTGGAGGTGGGGAGATTCAGGGTGGATGTAAGGAGGAAGTTGTTGAGCATGAGAGTGGTGAGAGGCTGGAATGGGTTGCCCAGGGAGGTGGTTGAGGCCCCATCCCTGGAGACGTTTAAGGCCAGGCTGGATGAGGCTGTGGCCAGCCTGATCTAGAGGTAGAGTGTCCCTGGTCATGGCAGTGGGGTTGGAATTGGCTGATACTTGTGATCCCTTCCAACCCTGACTGATTCTATGATTCAAACCAACCTCTCTGCAAAACATCTCATTTTCTAGCACAGCAAACCTTAAACCCCAGAGAGGACAAAATAGAGAAAAATATCTTGATAAAGAAATCAGCAGAAAATTGTGAAGTCACCTTTGAAACAAAGTAAATAAGGAAAATAAGAAAATCAATCACATTAAAATGTTGTAAATTGCTTCCAGATGCCTTACAGAGAAGCTCCCATGGGCTCAGCACAAAGATATTCATGAACCTGAAAGCACAGTTAATGACTCTGTGGATCTGGACACACTGAGTTTAGAAGGGTTCTTGCACAAAAGTAAGGGGAACCAGCAACAGAACAAGGGGACACAGTCTCAAGTTGTGGCAGGGGAGGTCTAGACTGGATATTAGGAGGAATTTGTTGGCAGAGAGAGTGATTGGCATTGGAATGGGCTGCCCAGGGAGGTGGTGGAGTCGCCATCCCTGGAGGTGTTCAAGCAAAGCCTGGATGAGGCACTGAGTGCCATGGTCTGGTTGATTGTCTAGGGCTGTGTGCTAGTTTGGACAGGATGATCTTGGAGGTCTTTTCCAACCTGGTTGATTCTGTGATTCTAAGAGCACAAGAAGAGAAACTCCTTGCCTAAAAGCCACTTCATTTAGAAATACCATATTGACATTACCCCAGGTGATTTTTTTTACAGTGAAATTTCCTATAGAGCAATCATTTTAAAGGATCTGGCATAAGTCTCCCTCTTGCCAGTTCAGCATTGAAAGACTTTCACCCAGGGAAAAAGTTCTGTTTGGAGTAGCAATCCTGACAGCAATAAAGTTGAAGGATAAATAGAAATTAGTCAGAAAAAAATCATCTGACATAGAGGAGAACAAAACCCTCCTAGGTTTAAACTACCCCTGAGATTTCTAAGGGAAGGACACTGCTCTGTGCTGCTCTTTATAGGAAAGTCAACAGCCTGAAGAAAGATTGATTGTTGCTCATGACATCTCTAAGAGCTTTATCAGAAAGTGTCATATTGACAGGGCATCTGAGGTTAAACTCCTGGGTTTAGATTCCCCTCTAGCCTATTTCAAATGTCTGGGAAAGCTGGATAAAGAACAGAGATGTTCCTGGGAAGGCATGAGGTTTGAATGTCCCCTTAGGAGAAGACTCAACAACTTCTCTGGGCAGCCTGCTCCAGGTCTTCCTGAAGTGTCTGTAAATGCTTTGCTGATGGGGAAAATAAGTTGCCATAGGAATAAAGGACAAACCTGCCCAGGGAGGTTGTGGAGTCTCCTTCTCTGGAGATATTCAAGTGTGCATTCCAGTGTGATCTGCTCTAGGTGATGCTGCTCTGGCAAAGGAGGGCCTGGACCAGATCATCTTTTGAGATGGGACCAGATGATCCCTTCCAGCCCCTGGCATTCTATGGTTCTATGGAAATCCCTTCAGGTGTGGAGTGAAGCCCAGTTCAGAGCAGTGATCTTTCTTAAAGCAACTAATTAATTGAACACTCAAAAACCTCTACAGCAGCTTCTACCCCAGTCACAGTTTGAATCCCATCACACTTCAATAAAGGAGATATTTTCCCCATTTTACATCTGGGGACACTGAGGCACAAAGCAACGAAACACTCATTTTGTGTCTTACATTTATGTGCCCTTCCTTCTAGAAAGGCAGCAAAAAGCCCTTCCCTGGCAGGCTGTGCCTCTGGATGGGCACAGACTCAGTGAAGCAGAGATACAATGCGCTGAGCACAACCAGGAGTCCCACAGGAGAGCAAAGGACTTCTTGTGCTGCCCGAAAGGGAGACAGCTGCCAGGAGCTGCTGGGGACAACACTCTACATATGGCAACACAAAGAGAAAATCTTCACTGGGCCATAAATACACCATGTTTGTTACCCTGGAACACCCTTGAGACAAGGAGGAACAAGTCCCTGTTTCTACTTTTCGTGTTGGATAACTTGGAAACAGTTTGAGAACATAATTGGCTGGAACCTGCCTCTCCTAAGAGACTCTGTGGGTGACATTTCCCTCTCAGCCAGGGCACTGCTTTGGAGCTCCTCTACAGAAGCTAAGCAAGGGGCAACCATTTTTGTGTAAATACAGGATGCAGCTTTCAAAATAATAATAAATAATTAAATAGTTCTATGATTTTTTTCTTTATTACTTAAATACCACCAAAATCTCTGAGTGGAACAGACTTCCCTTTCAATAGGCACAAAATTCTTTGCCCATGTTCCTGATCCAGGCCAGGATGCCATTGGCTCTGCTGCCCACCTGGGCACACTGCTGCCTCATCTTCAGCTACTCTCTACCAGCACCCCCAGCTCCCTCTCTGCCTGGCTGCTCTCAGCCACTCTGTCCCCAGCCTGTAGTGCTGCTTGGGGTTGTTGTGGCCAAAGCGTAGAACCCTGCACTTGGCCTTGTTCAATCTCATCCCATTGGGCTCTGCCCACCCATCCAGCCTGGCAAGGTTCCTCTGCAGGGCTCTCCTATCCTCCAACAGCTCCACAGCTGCTCCTAACTTTGGGTCATCTGCAAACTTACCAATGCTGGACTCAATCCTCTCATCCAGATCATGAATAAAGATATTGAACAGGACTGGGTCTTTTGGGCACACCACCAGCGCCAGCTGCCAACTGGATATGGCACCATTCACCACCACTCTCTGAGCCTAGCCCTTCCAGCCAATTCCTGACCCATATCAGAGTGAATTTGTCCAAGGCACAAGCTGCCAGCAGTGCCAGGAGCTTGTTGTGGCAGACAGTGTCAAAGGCTTTGCCTATGTATGAATTTAAATCATTAACAGTGGAATCAGTCCTTAGAGCAACATCTTAAGTGAATATTGAGGGTGACTGCAGCTCACCTGTTGGATGTCATTAAGAGATTGGGGATTAATGAAGAGGTTTTGTTGGTGGTTTTGGTTTAAACACATGAATCATCCTCAGGGAATCTGAAACCAGCCTACACAGCTTTAGTAAATGTGGCCACTGGATGCCATTGCAGGGACTATTAGGATCAAAAAAGTTAAGTGGATCTTAAACCAGATTAATAAACCCTAATATCTGCACCTTGTTAATTCCAGCCTTTAGGGTACTCTTGAAAAAAAAACCAAAACCACAGATGCCTGCTGGCAGTGCATTGCCTTGGCTCAGTGTAGAAACAGTCCATGGAAGACCTGAAACTGTGGCAGAGCTCAAAGTATGACCAACAGATTTTAAGAGAAAAATTGCTGACCATTAGCTCATGATGTAATGAGGCAGCAAGACAGAGGACAGGGGACACCAGATAGGCAGCAGGAGGCTTAAAGAGCTCCAGGGACAGATGGGGACCAGCAAGCTGGTGTCCCTACCCATAGCACGGGGTTTGGAACTAGATGATCTCTAATGTCCTTTCCAACCCACTTTCTGTGAGTCTATAATTGTTTCTGGTTGCCATCGTGGCCAAAGCATCATAGCCCTCTGCAGCAGCACTGAGCTATCACAAATACATCCAAGCTCTCTCTTAGTTGGCACAAATCAGTCTCTGGGTCTTAGTCCTTATCTTCCAGTTCAACAACACAACCCAATGCTACCTAACAGCCTTCTGAAGTAATGGCTGCAGATGTGGTCAACAAACCTATGGAGGTAGTAAATTCTGCCTGCTCTGCCTGATCGCCACATGATTAACGCTCCTGAGACATAATCATCCTCCCAAAGTTCATTTTCATCCATTCCAGGAGGAATTCATTTGGCCTGACCTTTTTCTGGCAAATATTTAGCATCCTCTGTGCACATATTTAAAGCAAAATTCCTAACAAATAACTCAGCTGAAAATAATTTCCCCTGAGGAGGGAATGAGAGAACAAATATGTGCCAGATGCAAGTCACACTGTTCACTGCACTCCTGGAAGGCACTCAGATATCAGGATGCTGAGAGCAGGGGGGAACTGAGGTGGGACACAATTACCCATATTAGATTCCATTAATTTTCTTTTTGTTTTCCTACCAGGTCCAAAAAAAAAAAAGGGAAGGGATGGGATGGAAGTGGTTTACAAGGCAACAGGATGGCAGGAAAAGGTAAAGGACAGTATCATGGAATCAATCATGTTGGAAGAGACCTCCAATATCATCCAGTCCAGCCCAGCACCCAGGACAGCATCACAGAATCAACCAAGTTGGAAGAGACCTCCAACATCATCCAGTCCAACCTATCACCTATGACAGTATCATAGAATCAATAGAGTTGGAACAGACCTCCAACATCATCCAGTCCAATCTGTCACCTAGGACAGTATCATAGAATCAACCAAGTTGGAAGAGACCTCCAACATCATCCAGTCCAACCTAACATCCAGCCCTAGGCAGTCACCTAGACCATGGCACTAAGTGCCTCATCCAGGCTTTGCCTGAACACTTCCAGGGATGGTGACTCCACCACCTCCCTGGGCAGCCCATTCCAATGCCAATCACTCTCTCTGCCAACAACTTCCTCCTAACACCAGGTTTGGGGTTTACATTAATTTTTCCTCTTTTTCAAGCCTTTTGCAGGCTAACAGATTTTTATGAGACTCTCTGCTTATTGCTATGAAGATATGACTACAGGTTTCTTTATTGCTAAGCCGTGGGAGCTATTGTTTTAGTTGATTGGTCTCAGACAACATTAACTGCAACCTTCTCATCTCAGCAGGATCATTTGGGGAAAGCTGTTTGCCATTGGAATGGGCTGCCCAGGGAGGTGGTGGAGTTGCCATCCCTGGAGGTGTCCAAGCAAAGCCTGGCTGGGGCACTTAGTGCCATGGTCTGGTTGATTGGTGAGGGCTGGGTGATAGGTTGGACTGGATGAGCTTGGAGGTCTCTTCCAGTCTGGTTGGGAAAAAAAAAAAAAATCCCTCCCCAGCCCTCCTGAAGCCCTCTCCAGATACTGAAAGGCCACTCCAAGGTCTCCTTGAAGCCTTCTCTTCTCCAGGCTGCAGAGCCCCAACTCTTGTAGCCTGTCCTCATAGCAGAGCTGCTGCAGCCCCCTTAAACGTAAGAAGCAAGCACACTGTCTATTCCCTGATACACTTACTATGATAATAAAGTGGCATGTAAATTCCTTGGATATGTGCCAGTTCCTTCTAGCCACACTCACCTGCTCCTGACAGCAAAATGTTTACTGCTAATAATTACAAGCTGAGCTCATCAAAGATGCCTTGGGGGATTGGGGTGCCCGCGGGAGCTGGCAGCACTGAAGCTCTCTCCACCTATGGATTTTGCTGAAGCTCCAACTGATTGATTTCTCTCCCACCCCAGCACTGTCTCAAGTGCATGCATGCAGAAGGGTTGGAATATTTACAGAGATATCATCTTTGTGGCAGCTAGGCAGAGAATCCCATTTTGCTAGAGGCTGTACATGCAGAGAGTAAATATGAACTCCCACTCCAAAACTCCAGCACATTATTGCAGTCCTACTGCATACCTTTGAGCAGGGACAATTCCCCACCACTGCAAAGATTTGCCATTTGAAAGCACTTGAACAGGCACAGAAATTCCAACAGCCTCTTCACCAGACCTTCCTCTGCAGCTATGAAAGTAATTTCTTCCTGCTCCTTTCCAGAAATCAAAACTAGACCAAAATTCTCTATGCAGGGAAATGTTCTTCTAGATTATCACCTTCCTAGTGCAGTATCTTACAGAAACAACCAGGCTGGAAGAGATCTCCAAGATCATCCAGGCCAACCTAGCACCCAGCCCTGGCCAATCAACCAGACCATGGCACTAAGTGCCCCATCCAGGCTTTGCTTCAACACCTCCAGCGACGGCAACTCCACCACCTGCCTGGGCAGCCCATTCCAATGCCAATCACTCTCTGTGCCAACAACTTCCTCCTAACATCCAGCCTAGACCTCCCCTGACACAACTTGAGACTGTGTCCCCTTGTTCTGTTGCTGGGTGCCTGGCAGAGGAGATCAACCCCACCTGGCTACAGCCTCCCTTCAGGCAGTTACAGACAGCAATGAGCTCCGCCCTGAGCCTCCTCTTCTGCAGGCTGCACACCCCCATCTCCCTCAGCCTCTTCTCACAAGGTTGTGCCCCAGGCCCCTCACCAGCTTTGTTGCCCTTCTCTGAACACCTTTCAGCATCTCAACATCTCTCTTGAATTGAGAAGCCCAGAACTGGACACAGCACTCAAGCTGTGGCCTGAACAGTGTTGAGTACAGAGGCAGAGTAACCTCCCTTGTCCTGCTGGCCACACTGCTCCTGATCCAGGCCAGGATGCCATTGGCTCTCTTGGCCACCTGGGCACACTGCTGCCTCATCTTCAGCCACTATCTACCAGCACTCTGAGATCCCTTTCTTCCTGGCTGCTCTCAGCCACTCTGTCCTCAGCCTGTAGCGCTGCTTGGGGCTGTGGTGGCCAAAATGTAGAACCCCGCACTTCCTCTCTCACCAACAGCCATGGCTGTAGAGTTATTAGCTACACAGCAAATCAGCTGCTGCCAAGCCAGGTAAGACTTTCTATCAGCTAGAGCTTTCCAATGAAGAGCATCAGCATGGCAGAGGCAGTGACTCACAGCTAGAATCCAAGTTTCCTTGAGAAATAGCAGTGCCAAGCTAGTGGCGCCCAAAGGTCAGCTGAAGAAATTCTGCTGTTGCCTTGTGTTTTCATTCTGGCCCTTTAGCCCTATCCCCCCACACTAAGTGGGCATAGGCAAAGAAGAGACTAGAAGAAAATTTCCCCTGCCAGAGCTGAAGGAAGGGATGCTGAGAGGGAGAAGGGAGCCTGCAGCACATTCCCAGATGAGGCAGTGTTTTTGCTATCCAGATACATGGATCCTTGCTCAAATGTTTAGCAATAGCCAAAGCTTTAACTACCTTGGACACATTACCTATCAGTGCTTAAAGTAAAGAGGAAGCAGCACAGGAGGTTCCACCTCAACACAAGGGGGAACTTCTTTACTGTAAGGGTCCCAGAGCACTGGAACAGGGTCCCCAGAGAGGTTGTGGAGTCTCTTTTTCTGAAGACTTTCCAGGTCTGTCTGGATGCATTCCTGTGTGACCTGAGCTAGACTGTATGGTCCTGCTACGGCAGAGGGGTTGGACTGGATGATCTCTTTGGCTCCCTTCCAACCCCTAACGTCCTGTGATACCTTAAGAGAATGATAGGGCTTCAAGGCTTATAAATCAACTTGTCTGCAGACAGCTGTTCTTGCTGTGCCATCTCAGACCCTCCCACTCTATGATGACCTGGTTGCTACATCAGGTGTAATTAACCCTGTGCCCTCAGCACAGGCACAGGCCAGTCACACTGTTCAGGAGAGCCTTTGAAGGCTGATGGAGTTTCAAGCTGTGTTCTGATGCCCATATGCTTTCACCTTCATTTTCACTGTGACTGTTTCAGTTTAATGGGGAGGAAAAGGGCTCTGCCACAACAGGAGATGCCTTTTAATCCTATTTTTTTGTTTCCTCTTCTTTCATTGCTGCTGCAGACTTTGGAAGCTTCTTGACAACCAAACCCATTACATGCAGTTACTCAGGAACTAGATTGTCCACCCCAGCCTTGTCTCCTACTTTGCTTTGCCTCTCCCCCCAGGAAGGGTTTGTGTCCACCTCTGCTTTACTTGCAGAACACACAACGGCTGCTAGGAAAGAGAACAAAATTCTCCTTTTCAAGGTAGAAGCAATTTGCTCACACTTCTCAGGCTTCCAGAGGGCAGGAGGGAGATGCCATCCCTTCTTTGTCCTTCATTGCCTGAGACATTTGCATAAAAAGCACCTCTGTTATTGAAAGGCTCATCTGCTTAGCTTCAGTTTGGAGTTCTAATCCTCTATTAGCAAGGTGTCACTCACACTGCCAGAGGGATGGCCTGGAAGAGTAAGACGCCAGATTTGAGTCTCCATGGGCACCTGGTTCTGCAAGTTTGAAGGTCCTTTTCTTTGGACAGGGGTCTTCAAAGCCTGGGATTGCTTCTGGCATCACTACCCTTTTGTCAGGGCTAAGAAGGCCTATGTGGATCTAGCAAACCTCTTCATTAGCTGTCTGAGCATGGAGTGATTGCACATCTCCAGCCAGCAGCACTGAAAGGCCCCAGAACTACGTGCACCCAGAGCACCCTGGGGGGAGGATGCTGCACCCAGGAGTTAGGAATATGTCTTTCATCACTTCAGTGACCTATTTAGACTCGAAACAAACAAGGAGCATTGTTGGCTAGATCTAAAGATGTCTGCTCCAGCACAAGGCAAGAACAACTACATTTTCCTCACATGCAGACAAAAAGAGGAACAACTCCTCTGAAATCAGTGCCATGAAGTCAGCCAGAGACAGAAATCAGTCCTGCTGGGTGCTTATGGAAGCAGAAGTTTCTAAATTACTGTCTTAAAACCTAGTAAATATTTATTCTGCATTTCATTTCACTTAGGAGCATTGAACAAACTTGACTTTCAGTAGAGAACAGAGGCAGTCCTGCTACAAGGAGATTAAATGGCTCTGTCATTGTATCTGGGATTCTTTTGTTCAAGGCAGGAACAGAAAAGCTTAATTAAATGCATTAGTAATCACAAGGTAGTTAAATGTCAATTGATCATTATAATATGGAGTGCAATAAAAGCCTAAATCATTTCTGACTGATAAACATAAGTGTACACAACACAAAGGGTAGTGTGTTTCTTGTTTAAAAGGTGACAATTTTCCTCAGGGAAACTGCCCCCACTTTGCACTTTTCTGGGATTTCTTCTCATTAGGATTTCTGTGCACTTGTGCTGAATTAATCACAGAATCAACCAGGTTGGAAGAGACCTCCAAGCTCATCCAGGCCAACCTAGCACCCAGCCCTAGCCAGTCAACCAGACCATGGCACTAAGTGCCTCATCCAAGCTTTCCTTGAACACCTCCAGGGACAGTGACTCCACCACCTCCCTGGGCAGCCCATTCCAATGCCAATCACTCTCTCTGCCAACAACTTCCTCCTAACATCCAGCCTAGACCTCCTGTGGCACAACTTGAGACTGTGTCCCCTTGTTCTGTTGTTGATTGCCTGGCAGAAGAAACCATATCCATAAGCACCACACCCAAACAACCCTTAAACACATCCAAGGTGGGTGACTCCACCACCTCCCTGGGCAGCTCATTCCAGTCCCTGACCACTCTCTCCATGAGAAACTTTTTCCTAATGTTCAATCTAAACCTACCCAGTACAATAATAATCCCAGAACACTTCTTGATCCATGTATCCCACTTCCTAGAGGACACTTTCCTTGTAAGAGGAGTTACTGTTTCATCTGAGTGCTCCCAGTTCACCTCAGAGAGAAGACTCCATCCCTATAGTAACACCAGTCCATGAAGAAATCCCATCCACTCCCTTTCCAGGTCTGTCTGGATGCATTCCTGTGTGACCTGAGCTAGAGTGTATGGTCCTGCTAAGGCAGAGGGATTGGATTGGATGATCTCTTTGACACTTCTTGATCCATGTATCCCACTTCCTAGAGGACACTTTCCTTGTAAGAGGAGTTACTGTTTCATCTGAGTGCTCCCAGTTCACCTCAGAGAGAAGACTCCATCCCTATAGTAACACCAGTCCATGAAGAAATCCCATCCACTCCCTTTCACTTTTGTGCTTTAAACTGGGTATAATTCCACAGGCATCAGAAGAGATGGGGAGATGCTTGATGCAAGCAAATCCTGTTTCTTTTACCCCAAGCATGGGTTTATATACTTTTCATCAGAAGGCCACATATTAGACTCTAATTGGTTGCACATATTTATGTTAAGGATTACATTAGGGTTACAAACTAATTGCTAGGGTACTGATAGATAGTAAGCTGAAGATGAGCCAGCCGTGTGCCCAGGTGGCCAAGAGAGCCAGTGGCATCCTGGCCTGCATCAGGAACAGTGTGGCCAGCAGGACAAGGGAGGTCATTCTGCCCCTGTACTCAGCACTGGTCAGGCCACACCTTGAGTACTGTGTCCAGTTCTGGGCCCCTCGATTCAAGAAAGATGTTGAGGTGTTGGAACATGTCCAGAGAAGGGCAACAGAGCTGGTGAGGGGCCTGGAGCACAAATCCTATGAGGAGAGGTTGAGGGAGCTGGGCCTGTTTAGCCTGGAGAAGAGGAGGCTCAGGGGTGATCTTATTACTGTCTACAACTACCTGAAGGGACATTGTAGCCAGGTGGGGGGTGGCCTCTTCTCCCAGGCAACCAGCAATAGAACAAGGGGACACAGTCTCAAGTTGTGCCAGGGTAGGTATAGGCTGGATGTTAGGAAGAAGTTCTTCACAGAGAGAGTGATTGGCATTGGAATGGGCTGCCCAGGGAGGTGGTGGAGGCACCGTCCCTGGGGGTCTTCAAGCAAAGCCTGGATGAGGCACTTAGTGCCATGGTCTAGTTGATTGGCCAGGGCTGGGTGCTAGGTTGGACTGGATGATGTTGGAGGTCTCTTCCAACCTGGTTGATTCTATGATTAATTATGTATTTCTTATCTCCTAACAAGACACATAACGACTTCTTTTACCAAAGCATATACTTATCTAGTCCCTAATCCTAAGGAGACAGATACAGTGCCTAGGTAAAAGAGACAGGCACCAAGCTGTACCGAGCTGTGAAGCCATAAAACAGTAAGATAAGACTTGAGGCCTCTTGTTTTACACATTCCTTTAAGATCACTTTGACCTTACACTTTCACCCAGCTCAGTGTCTTGCTTTCAAGCCCTTGGTGTATGCTTCGGTCATAGTATCATAGAATCAACTAGGTTGGAAGAGACCTCCAAGCTCATCCAGTCCAACCTAGCACACAGCCCTATCCAGTCATCTAGACCATGGCATCAAGTGCCTCATCCAGTCTTTTCTTGAACACCATAATTAAACAATTCTATAGAATCACTACATTTAATATTACTATTCCCAACAATAATCTTTCACTGAGTTTTAGTGAACTTGCCATTTGTGAGGATTTAATCCTCATTTTCAAGTAGGGTGCAGAAAAAAAAAGTCCTCTCAAAAGAGGTCAATAAGGCAAGAGAATACTTAAAAGAGATTGATGAAAGCTCCCCAACATGTTGTGATTTCCAACTTACTATCAGCTCATCTAACCACTACTGTTTACTCCCTCTGAAACACTAAACAAACCATGAAATTAACACCCCCACCCCCCCCCCCCCGTGCCCTACCTTTAGTACACTACCAAAGAAATAAAATCAAAGGATCCCCACAAAGGCTTAATTCCTTACTGATAAAGGCAAAGAGCTTTTCTTCAAAAGTGCTTTTTGAAGGGGAAAAAAAAACATCTTGTATGTGGCATGAGGGGAAGAAAATAAGAACCAAACCCCAAAAAAGGGTAGTAAAACTATTGTGATGTAGCTAAAAATATACTGACTCAGGAAAGCCTGGCATTGCTCCTTCAAGAAAAAAAATAAGGTAAAAATGGCACCCACGGAGAAAGGAAGGAGGCACCCACAGAGAAAGGAAGGAGGCACCCACAGAGAAAGGAAGGAGGCACCCACAGAGAAAGGAAGGAGGCACCCACAGAGAAAGGAAGGAGGCACCCACAGAGAAAGGAAGGAGGCACCCACAGAGAAAGGAAGGAGGCACCCACAGAGAAAGGAAGGAGGCACCCACAGAGAAAGGAAGGAGGCACCCACAGAGAAAGGAAGGAGGCACCCACAGAGAAAGGAAGGAGGCACCCACAGAGAAAGGAAGGAGGCACCCACAGAGAAAGGAAGGAGGCACCCACAGAGAAAGGAAGGAGGCACCCACAGAGTGTGGGAATGCAAAGTGAAGAAGGATGTGGGAATGGAGTGAAGAAGGATAATAACAGGCAGATGCTGACCTTGGCTCCCACCAGCTGCTGGCTACCTTATCTCAGAAAGGATAGATAACAGACACCTCGTTCATGAGGAAAACAAGGTGTGGTTTATGCTGATGGAGTGGGTTGTCCTTGATTAATTATGCTAATGTGTAGGCATGTGCCTTGTGGTCCTGAGGGATATACTGAGGGCCAAAAGGATCAAGAAGCATCTCTGGCATAATTCACATTGAATTGTCTGGAGTCCGTGTGGCATTGCCTTTGGTCACACTGATCCATGAGGGCCTGGACCATGTTTCCTGCAGCAAGTTAATCAGGGTTTCTGCAACACCTGAGCTAAAACAGGTGTTTTGCAACACAAAAGAAGGGGGGCAGCACCCAACACGAAGGCAGCACCACCTTGGTGCCAAGGGTACTTGCAAATTACTTTGGAATTCAAGAGTCACAGAGTGGCAGTAAATTTCCAGTGCTAGAAAGTGTCTAAAAGGGTGTCCTGGTTTGAGCTGGAAGTGAATTCTCTTCAAGGAAACTTGAAATATGACTAAATATTCCAGCAAATGACCTCAGGCAGCCCAGGCAGTTTTTCTTTTTGACAGCACAGCTTATCTACTTTTATCAGTCATTCTCGTTCCCGTGTTCAGCCTAGTCCAGTAATGAGGAACACATTTCTGCCTTCAGCCAGCATTGCTCTGTTTGTGTCCAGCTCTGGGCTCCACAATTCAAGAGAGATGTTGAGGTGGTGGAAGGTGTCCAGAGAAGGGCAACAAAGCAGGTGAGGGGCCTGGAGCACAGCCCTGTGAGGAGAGGCTGAGGGAGATGGGGGTGTGCAGCCTGCAGAAAAATCAGGCTCAGAAGACACTTCATTGCTGTCTACAACTACCTGAAGGGAGGCTGCAGACCGGTGGGGTTGGGCTCTTATGCCAGGCAGCCAGCAACAGAAGAAGGGGACACAGTCTCAAGTTGTGCCACAGGAGGTCTGGGCTGGATGTTAGGAGGAAGTTGTTGGCAGAGAGAATGATTTGCATTGGAATGGACTGCCCAGGGAGGTGGTGGAGTTGCTGTCCCTGGAGGTGTTGAAGCAAAGCCTGGCTGAGGCACTTAGTGCCATGGTCTGGTGGATTGGCCAGGGCTGGGTGCTAGGTTGGCCTGGATGAGCTTGGAGGTGTCTTCCAACCTGGTTGATTCTGTGATTTCCTGCAGCTTGCTTCCTGCAAGAGTTCCAGAGAGGGATGCTGGTGATGTGCATCAAATGCAGGCAGGAGGCTCAGGGAAACAGAAATAACTTCCTAGTACACACAGAACACTTCAGTGGTAGCTTCTTGAATCAAAGGAGAGGGAGAAGGAAAAGGAAAATAAATCGTCTGAAACCACTGTGGAATGAGGCAACAAAATGCTGATCTCCAGCCTACATTTCATAGAATCACAGAATCAGTCAGGAGTAGAAGGGACCTCAAGGATCATCTAGCTCAAAAAACCCTGCCATGGGCAGAGACACATCAGATTAGATCATAGGATCACAGAATCAATCAGGTTGGATGAGATCTCCAAGATCATCCAGGCCAACCTTTCATCTAACCCTTCTAATTAACCACACCATAGCACTAAGTGCCTCATCCAATCTTTTCTTGAGCATCTCCAGGGACGGCAACTCCACCACCTCCCTGGGCAGCCCCTTCCAATGCCAATCATCCTCTTTGTGAAGAACTTCTTCCTAATATCCAGCCTATACCTCCTCTGGCACAACCTGATCAGATTGCCCAGAGCCACATCTCGTCTGGCCTCAGAAACTTCCAGGGATGGGGCTTCTACCCCTAACCCTTCCTGATGTACAAGTGAAATCAACCACCTACTGTTTTGCAAGTGCCTCTGACTGTTCTGTAAGCTCTATCTTCCATGCCACCACTCATGTCTGGTGGGCACGAGTAGAGTAGGCAGAGTTTCCTTTGAATACACTTATGTCTAATTTAATCTTGCTCCTATGTTTGATTAGAGCAGGACTCCTACACTTCCTGAGCTCTCCTGCTGTTCAGGGCTGCTGCACCTCTCCAAGCCTTCAGTTTCACAAATCTGCATTACAGAGACCAGATTTAACACAGCTGAATGACACAGAAACCTGGCATGCAAAAGGCTTCAAAAGCATTAGGTCAAGCTGATTAAATTGAGAGGGAAAGGGAGCACCATGAAGGTGAGAACATTTAGACGCAGCAGCTCAGTGGTCGGCACCACAGTAAGATACAGCAAGCAGAATGACAGAACTGATGTGCCACAGGAGCCAGGGAGAGATCATACCCTGGGATAGCCCTTTCACAGCTCAAATTTGTGCATATCTGTGGGATTTAGCATGTACATTGTAAGTAAAGCTTTGGGACCTCATAGGAAGGTTTTATGCTACCAAAAAAATCAAACATGAAGACATCTCCTTAGCACGTCCAGAGGTCACAGGATTGCACAGCAAAATGCCCAGATGAACTGCAGGCAAGGGAAAAGAACACCTTAGTGGGTTTTTTTCCCATCACCATAGAATCAATCAAGTTGGGAGAGATCTCCAAGATCATCCAGTCCAACACAGCACCCAGCCCTGTCCAATCAACCAGACCATGGCACTAAGTGCCTTGTCCAGGGCAGTTGGGAGCCCCTCCTGGGGACTCAGGTTTCTGGGAGGGCTGTTGTGTTTCTGCATTACCTTTTACCTTGTATACAGAAATATACAACTGTATATACTGTAACTATCTGCTTGTATATTGTGCTAAGCTGTAAACATAAGCTTCATCCAAATTTCCACAGCTGGCTGAGTCTAGCCTGGGTGATTTCCAAACGGGGGGGGTGGGCAGGGAACACCCAAACCACCACAGCTGCCCAGGGAGGTGGCAGAATCGCCATCCCTGGAAGTGTTCAAGCAAAGCCTGGATGAGGCACTTAGAGCCATGGTCTGGTTGGTTGGCTATGGCTGGGTGCTAGGTTGGCCTGGATGATCTTGGAGGTCTCTTCCAACCTGCTTGATTCTATGATTCTAATGTGCAGAGAGTTTGATTAGAGACCCTCAAACAGAGTAGCTCCACATAGCTATCGCTACAGACACTGTTTTCTGTGTACACCTTCTTCCTGCCTGTACTGCCTGCACATAAAAGCTTACAAGAAAAGGTCTCTGCAGAGTGTTCAAGAAATAAGACATAATTGTCATTCCATTCCCATGTTTATTGTTAATCTAAACTCCTGTTGAGGAGGGGAAATATCAGTTGCAGAACAAGGAAAAGAGGAAAGTGGAGTCTCATTATGCAATCAGTGAAAAATGCCTCGATCAATGCAACAGAGCCTTAACAACTGCGTGCAGTTAAGGTATTTCTCAGCATCTCAGCAAGTGCAAATAGCAAATTCATTGGGCACACCCTCGAGTTCAAAGAGAATTCATAAAAGACAAGAATCAACACAGCAGTGGACCCAGCATGATAGATGAGCAGTGACTCCAGCCACATGTTTTATGCAGGCATTGAAGCTCCATACATCAGACAATAAACCGACAACATTGGTTTCTTTCATGTCTTAGGTTGCAGCCAAAGGGCTGGGATTCAGTTTCCTTTTCTACCTAATAGTATTTGAATTCACCTTTCTCGAGAACCACCAAACAAGCCACAGATTCCCCAGGGCTCTTGCTCACCAGATGTGGTGTGTGGGCTGCTCAGCATACAAAGCACTGCCCTCCACAGGGTAAAGATCGGGCACAAAGTGCAACTACTGAAGCAGCAGTTCACTCACACACACCCCAAAACCCTGCCTACAACCTTGTTGGCAGGGAAGTCTCCCACAAAACAACTGAAGCAGGTTGGAACATATTTAGCCAGAGGAAAAGGACTGAACACAAGTCTCTCAAACCACAGGCAGGGAGGCTGTAGGGGAAAAAAAAGTGCTTTTGAAACAATCTTCTACAAGCACAAGGATAAATTCTCCAGTAATTACACAGGGATCAAAGATGTATTTCAAGTCCTCATGTTTTCTTTCTTATGATGACAGTGAATGGAAGGATTTGCAGGGGATTTTGTCAAAAGTGGAGTTCTGGAAATTTGCATAAGCCTGTAAGAGTACTCAGCTGTTTGGCCACAAGAGTTTGACACTTCCTTCTACAGAAGAGAAGAAAGCTCACCCGGTATACAGCCAGTTTCATGTGCTGCTGCTTTTGTTTAGTGTTCACTACTGACCACAGACAATCCTCTGCATGGACAGACCTGCAGACTATCTCTTTGATACAATCAACCAGGCTGGAAGAGACCTCCAAGATCATCCAGTCCAACCTAGCACCCAGCCCTCGCCAATCAACCAGACCATGGCACTAAGTGCCTCAGCCAGGCTTTGCTTCAACACCTCCAGGGTTGGTGACTCCACCACCTCCCTGGGCAGCCCATTCCAATGCAAATCACTCTCTCTGCCAACAACTTCCTCCTAACATCCAGCCTGAACCTGCCCTGCCACAACTTGAGACTGTGTCCCCTTGTTCTGTTGCTGCTTGCCTGGCATAAGAGCCCAACCCCACCTGGCTCCAACCTTCCTTCGGGTAGTTACAGACAGCAATGAGCTCTGCCCTGAGCCTCCTCTGCTGCAGGCTGCACACCCCCAGCTCCGTCGGCTTCTCCTCACAGGGCTGTGCTCCAGGCCCCTCACCTGCTTTGTCTCCCTTCTCTGGACACCTTCCAGCACCTCAACATCTCTCTTGAATGGAGGAGCCCAGAACTGGACACAGCACTCAAAGTGTAGCCTGAACAGTGCTGAGTACAGAGGCAGAATAACTTCTCTTGTCCTGCTGGCCACACTGCTCCTGATCCAGACCAGGATGTCATTGGCTCTCCTGGCCGTACTGCTGGCTCATGTTCAGTTACTACCTACCAGTCCCCCCCAGGTCCCTCTCTGCCTGGCTGCTCTCAGCCATTCTGTCCCCAGCCTTGGGGTTGTTGTGGTCAAAGTGTAGAACTCTGCACTTGGCCTTGTTAAATCTCATCCCATTGGGCTCTGCCCACCCATCCAGCCTGGCAAGGTCCCTCTGCAGGGTTCTGCTACCCTCCAACAGATCCACACCTGCTCCTAGCTTGGTGTCATCTGCAAACTTCCTGATGCTGGACTCAATCCCCTGGTCCAGATGATCAATAAAGATATTGAACAGGGACATCTATCTTTGTAGATGTTTTGATGTTCTTACACCAGTAACAAGCATGATGGTTTGGGAAGCACCAGGGAACTGATAGTCACTTCAGCTGGAGTTTGTAAACCATAGCCCTACACAAAAGCCTTAGGGTACCTTCTGCTGCTCACCCTGAATCAGACTTGAAGTCCAAAAAGCAGTGTGGGCTAATTTTAAGTCTCAGTAAGTAACACAAAATGATCATTTAAGGTTCTGAGAGATAAGAGGCTTCTGTAGTTTGAATGCAGGCCACCTACATCCCTCATTTTCACTGTGACAGAAAGGTAAATGCAGTTCCCTCCTTCACCCAGGGAAATATAAAGCAGAAGATTACAGTTATTACAACCACCTCTTGTTTGAAACACAGTTCAAAAGCTCATCTTCTTTAATCAACCTTCCAGCAGACTATACCAGGGCAGCAAATTTCACTTTTGTGGAGCCAAAGCACTAGAGCTAAATCAGAGTTTTTTCCCCTCTGTTCTCCTTCTCAAAGCAAAGCACAAGCAAAGGAGCTCAGATGAGAAAGTTAACTGAGCTGATGATAGCCACTCCACATTCTCTGAGGAAAACAAAAGGCAAGAGGTAATAAAACATCTTGGCTCCAACCCCACATGCTGGCAAAGCACTTTGGGCAGTGGGACATAATGAATATTCAGCAGTCTCTGGGTACTGTGGGATTAGCAAAGTGCCTCTGTCAGGGGAGCCATTTCTGTGGCTGAGGTGAGAAAATTATAGAGGTCCACTTGGCAGAGGTAGCCACAGACACGGTCACTCAGAGCACACAGATCTCCCTGGGCAGTGTCCGTCTGGAGATTATTAATGAGTCCATTAATGATTTGTTGCCACTGCAATGGAGTGGAGAAGGAGCTTTCAGCATCTGTGTCTGGAATTAAAGGGTCAGGGCAAAAGAAGGGGCAAGGAAACAGAAAGAGAGAGAGAAAAGAAGGGGCAAGGAAACAGAGAGAGAGAGAGAAAAGAAGGGGCAAGGAAACAGAGAGAGAGAGAGAAAAGAAGGGGCAAGGAAACAGAGAGAGAGAGAGAAAAGAAGGGGCAAGGAAACAGAGAGAGAGAGAGAAAAGAAGGGGCAAGGAAACAGAGAGAGAGAGAGAAAAGAAGGGGCAAGGAAACAGAGAGAGAGAGAGAGAGAAAAAAGAAGGGGTGAAAAAGAAAATAAGAACCAAATGAAACATTCACAAACAAGAGTAAGATCAGAAACTCATCTAAATACAGTCCTATCAAACAAGCATGCACCAAAATAATGCCTTATTTTTTTCCTGCATAGAGCAGCAAAGAGCTCACAAACGCACAGAGAGTTGCAGAACCATTGCCAGCACAAAGACACCTGAAACACCAATTTTCTTTCACCTCCAGAGCAGTGCAGATGGTTTAGTTTGAGTTTCTTTCAGTGCAGATTCCTGAGTGATGCCATGGGCTTTCAATGGCCCCTCAAAGAAATAGAGAGAGCACAAGGCTTGGTCAAAGCAAACAGGCAGCAAACAACCTGTGGCTCTTTGTTACATTTTCAGGCATACTGCAATGATTTTGTACTTTCATTGCAGGTTAAAAGCAAAATAGTAGATTAAAAATATGCTACATCTACAAATGGTAAGGACTAAAATTGTTTTCAGCTTGTTATCATAGAATCAAGCAAGTTGGAAGAGACCTCCACGCTCATCCAGGCCAACTTAGCATCTCTGTTCAATCAACTAGATCATGGCACTAAGTGCCTCATCCAGTCCTTGCTTGAACACCTCCAGGGATGGCGACTCCACCACCTCCCTGGGCAGCCCATTCCAATGCCAATCACTCTCTCTGACAACAACTTCCTCCTAACATCCAGCCTAGACCTCCCCCAGCACAACCTGAAACTGTGTCCCCTTGTTCTGTTGCTGATTGCCTGGCAAAAGGGTTTGATTATTTGATGCTACTTCTGTTCCATACAAATGTCTCCCCTTCCACAAAAAGCACTGTTGAAGTCACATCAGTGGAAGGTAATGGCTCATATGTGAATGGACAGTGAAGAGATTTTGTGTTTATTAGTCTCTGGTGAGCTTCAGAAGGAACTTAATTAGAAAATGGCAACTGTCACACAAGATCTGAAATTGCAAACTCAGAGTCCTGTCTCTGGCAGCCAAAGCAGATCACAGAATCACAGGATGGCAGAAGTTAGAAGGGACCCAAAGAGATCATCCAGTCCAACTCCTCTGCCAGAGCAAGACCATACAATCTAGCTCATGTCACACAGGAATACATCCAGATAGGCCTTGAAAGGCTCCAGAGAAGGAGACTCCACAACCTCTTTGGGCAGCCTGTGCCAGTGCTCTGGGACCCTTAGAGTAAAGAAGTTCCCCCTTGTATTGAGCTGGAAACTCCTGTGCTGCAGCTTCCATCCCTTGCTCCTTGTCCTACCCCAGGGAGCAGTGAGCAGAGCCTGTCCCTGTCCCCGTCCTCGTCCCCCCTGCCCTGAGATATTGATAAACATTTATTAGATTCCTTCTCAGTCTTCTCCAGACTAAGCAGCCCCAGGTCCCTCAGCCTCTCCTCATCAGGCAGTGTTCCAGTCCCCTAATCATCCTTGTAGCCCTCCACTGGACCTTCTGCAGCAGATCCCTGTCCCTCTTAACCTGGGGAGCCCAAAACCAAACACAGTACTCAAGATGAGACACATCTGATGACACAGAAAACTAAAACATTCAGAACTCAACCACCTTCTCCTCCTCTGCAGCATCAAATCCTTGCCATAAATTTCCTGCCATCCTTCTCCTGTCCCTTGGGATCCCTTTGCATGGTGGCTGCACGGCAGCAGCACTGTTCGTGCTGCTGCAAAGCAAACCAGCGAATGGCTCTTTCGCTCTCTTTTCTGCTCTGCTGTTCTGAGCTGCAAAACCTCTGCCTTCCAGAGGGTGAACAAGCCCCTTGACTACTGTGACACGTCCTCTCTGGATGCTTGGCTCAGCTAGTGCAAGAGCAAAACTTAAAGCTGCCTGATAGAATTTCAGCCCCACAGAAGTTCAGCACTTCATCGCTTCTGTCCTCTGCCCCACTGATTTGTGTGACCACCTCCTAACATGAGGACTTTACTGGATTGTAACCAGTGTTGTACTGGTGCTTTCTTTTCCTCCTTCATTTCTTTTCATATAAATCAGTTCTTAAACCCATTTTGTCCTGAAGGAAATAGGAGAAAGCAGAGTCATGCTCTGCTTTTCCAGACCAAAAAAGCCATTTTCTGCATTAGTCTCCTGCCAGTTCTCAAGCATTCCATAGGAACTAGACCAACATAAAGCATCCTTCCATCAGTTCAGGCACATCCCCAGAGGCTGGGGTATTTGTAGAGTTAAAGACAGCTACTATCAACAAAAAAAATTGCTCTCCCTTCCCTCTCATCATACTCTTAGAGCATCTCTGGAAACAGCTTAGTGCTGCAGAGAGATACGAGCTGGGAGAGCAAATTGATTAGAAGTTGGAGCTGTGTGTTAAATCAAGGATGGAGAGGAGGGACAGTGAGAGACTGGAGGCAGTGCAGGATTCTCCTGGGATCACACAAGGGGATATCCGAGCTAGTGTGACACCCACCCCCTGCAGCAGTGTCTCTGCAAAGCACCGGGTGAGTTCCACAATGCAGCAATCGGCCCTGCCCAGCAGTTACCCGTGGCACAGATGCGTCTCCAGACAGAAAGAGGCATCCATCACCATGCAAGCCAGATCTCTCCGAATCACAGTATCACAGTATCATCAGGGTTGGAAGAGACCTCACAGATCATCAAGTCCAACCCTTTACCACAGAGCTCAAGGCCAGACCATGGCACCAAGTGCCACGTCCAATCCTGCCTTGAACAGCTCCAGGGACGGCGACTCCACCACCTCCCCGGGCAGCCCATTCCAGTGTCCAACGACTCTCTCAGGGAAGAACTTTCTCCTCACCTCCAGCCTAAATTTCCCCTGGTGTAGCCTGAGGCTGTGTCCTCTCGTTCTGGTGCTGGCCACCTGAGAGAAGAGAGCAACCTCCTCCTGGCCACAACCACCCTTCAAGTAGTTGTAGACAGCAATAAGGTCACCCCTGAGCCTCCTCTTCTCCAGGCTAACCAATCCCAGCTCCCTCAGCCTCTCCTCGTAGGGCTGTGCTCAAGGCCTCTCCCCAGCCTCGTCGCCCTTCTCTGGACACACTCAAGCATTTCGATGTCCCTCCTAAACTGGGGGCCTCTCAACGCTGAAGAGCTGAGACAGAAAGCTTTTCCTTGCTTGTACTTTCACTGAGCTATGAGACATCCTAAGAAAGAAAAGGGCTGACCTGCAAGCTCAAAGTGCAGGGCTAACACTCATGCACTAGGGAGGAGTTTCCATCTCTCAGGCCTCTGGACAAACCATGGATGTGCACAAAGTGAGAGAGTTTCTCCATCCCAGCACTGCCTGGTTACACAGAGCTTGTGCCACAGAAGTCCCCTTGAGTGTGGCACAATGGCAACTGCCAGGGTGCAGGTACAACCTTTTCCATTCTGCACACCAGAGCATTAAACCCACACAAGGGCCTGAGAGGACAGCTTTGAACATGTGCAAGGGAACTCTGAAGAGACCCTGGTACACATAGTCATGGTGCTTGAGAGGTCTTCATTGCTACCATTGCTGCTGCTGCTGCTACAGAGATGCCCAAGAGCTCAGGTAACATCTACACAGCTTTGTTACACAGTGTTATCAACCACAAGGCTTGTGTTCTAGCAGCCTGTGCTGCAGTCCCACCAGCTGCCAAGGGGCAAGAGCACTCCAAAAGACACCACAATATGGGCTGCCACCCAGCAGTTCTGCTTGTGAAGCAACGTGGGCACCAGCACCAAACTGCTGCAAAATGTCTGGCAGCTACCGGGACCCAAGCAAGTGAATTTGGAACTCTGTGCTGCAGCACAGGCTCACCCAGAGAAACAGCAGCACAGGGAAAGGTACTGACACCATCTAGGAGGACAGCAGCTGTGCCTTTTCAGTGCAGGACTGAGCCTCAAATGCACAATTCATACTCTCAGTAAGCAACTGGGAAAAGGGCAAAGTATGGGTCTACATGGTGCCAATGCATCTGCAGCCTGCACATTAACAGCACCTTCTCCAGAGCCCTTCTGGCCTACCAAATGGCTCTGGCTTTTCCTCCAAATGACAGAGGAAGGAGCAAGAGGAAGCATCTGTCACCAAGCCAGGGCTTGACATGTACAAGTAGTATAGGGAAATAAGGTAAATACCAGTGCTGGCAGTGCCAGAGGCAAAATCCTGCACAAACATGTGTAGGTAGTGAGATGGTATGAATGTAGTCCCCATCATGGTGGGGAAAGCATGCCTTCAAACATGGGCATTCAGAGCCAGGAGCTCAGGAGAGTACTGCAATGAGGCATGCAAGAAAAACCTCTGTCAACCATTTGCTTCCTTATCAGTCCTACTTAAAGGCCATATGCAAAGCAGTTTCAATTCACATTTGAGTTTCAACTGACAGAGCAGCTTCATCCAAATCCACTTTCACATACCTAGGTTGGTGTCTCCAGGCACAACGTGCTCTAGAAGAAGCACTGTGCTGTATGTGGTGTTTCATACAGTCAGGCTTGGTGGATGCAAGACCAGGAAGCCAGCTTCACTAGAAGGAGCAGCAAGGTTTACAAACCCTTTATTTCCCTGTTAGACACACTGCCTGGTTAAAGCAAAGGGGTTGTCAATCACTTTGAAGCTTGTGCTGCTCTCTTCAGCAGGATTTTGCACAAATTCCAGTGTTTATCTGCTGAGAAAATCTGATGCTGCAGTAGCACTGAGGGAGCCCAGCTGCATACCCACATCTCTGCTGAAATTGATACCTGCCACTGTAGTCCTCCTTTACCAGTATGAGGAACACCTTCCTCATGTGGAGCTGTCAAAGGCATTCTTCAGTTACCAGGCTGAGTTCTGGGAGGATTAATGTTCCTGAAGAAGAGAAGTAGAAGGTCCTACGTCTACGCCACAGGCATAGGTCGTATCTCTGACCTGCTGGAGAGCAGTGAAGGGGAGAAGGACTTGGGAGTCCTGGTGGATGGAAGGATGGCCATGAGCCAACAGTGTGCTCTTGTGGCCAGGAAAGCCAATGCCATTCTAGGCTGAATTAGAAGGGCTGTGGTTAGTAGGCCAAGGGAGGTTCTCCTGCCCCTCCACTCTGCCCTGATGAGGCCTCATCTGGAGTAGTGTGCCCAGTTCTGGGCCCCCCCAGCTCAAGAAGGACAGGGAGCTGCTTGAGCAAGTCCAGCGCAGAGCCACAAAGGTGATGAAGGAAGTTGAACATCTTCCTTATGAGGAGAGCCTGAGGGAGCTGGGGCTGTGCTGCTTGGAGAGGAGGAGACTGAGGGGGGGACCTCATTCATGGTTACAAATATGTAAGGGGTGAGTGCCAGGAGGAAGGAGCCAACCTCTTCTTGGTGATGCCCAGTGACAGGACAAGGGGCAATGGGTGCAAGTTGAGGCATAGGAGCCTCCACGTGAACCTGAGGAAGAATTTTTCCCCTGTGAGGGTGACAGAGCACTGGAACAGGCTGCTCAGGGAGGTTGTGGAGTCTCCCTCTCTGGAGATATTCAAGAACTGTCTGGATGCATTCCAGTGTGATCTGCTCGGGGTGATCCTGCTGTGGCAGGGGGGCTGGACCAGATGATCTTTTGAGGTCCCTTCCAGCCCCTGGCATTCTGTGGTTCTATGATATTGCCCACCTCTGGAAAAAGATTTTGAGAAACAGACAACCTCAATCAAACTCTGCTACACCTCCAGCAGCACCAGTCACTGTCTTAGCCACAGACTGCAAGTCCCCATAGACCCCCACTGAAGGATGGGAGTAATGCAGAGGGCTGTGTCAAATGGTGCTGGGAGATTCTGTGGAAGGCACTCACCTGTGACAGCAAGAGGAGCTGTACAAGCAGCTAATTGAGTAGCCTTGTGGATATTTATGTTATCCACATAGCCATAAAGGCCCCACACACCTTAGTGCTGCTGTCAAACCGGGTCACAGCAGCAGGGAGAGCAGCGTGAGGACTTTGGTCCTTTCCAGGCATGAGTGATTGAATGAGCGAGTACGTGTGTCTGGCACTTCATGGGACACTGAGCTTTAGTGGGCTGGGAGAGAGCTCTGCTCATCCTGCTGAACAGAGACATTCCCTTCCCTGCCCTCCATGCAGATCAATCTGACATTTGGATAGAAGTTATCCCTATTCCTTCTGACTACTCCACCAGGGCCAGTTACTGTCACACAGGTTCTCTGCAGCTGAGAGACCAGCTGCCTCCTGGTGAGCCTGTCCCTAAGGAAAAGAAACCAAGGAGAAGATATCTCCCACCCAGCCCATACAGCACTGCTTGTGTTTTCTCTGTCCTCAGAAGAGCAGAAAAGAGCTAAGTATGGCATTTGTAACACTGATCAGCACACAGAAAATTGTTCACCATCTCTCTCAGTGTATAAAGTGGACTAGTAAATGGCAGGTTCAAAGCAGACCAGAGGAAAACCTCCACTTTGCACATTGTTAAGCTATGAAACTGCTTGCCACAGGAGATTCGGGATGCCATGTGCCTGCCAAAGTTCAGAGAGCAGCTGGAAAAGTTCAGGGCAAAAACATCCCATCGAGACAGAGGTATTGTGCCTGGTCTGCTGAGCTGCAAACTGCTAGAAAGCCTTGCTCTCTTCTTCCAATTCTCCTACAATCATCCATTTCTGATACTGTTGGAAACAAGAATTTCACAGCTGGACCTCTGCCTGGCTCAGAACAGCTACTGTAGGATCAGCAAAGAAAGAGAAAACACCACAGCTTCAGAGACTTCAAACCAGTCTCCAGAGAGTTATTGGAGTCGAGTTAATTGGATAGGGACGGATGATAGGTTGGACTGGATGATCTTGGAGGTCTCTTCCAACCTGATTGATTCTATGGTTGGTGTTCAAACAGGCCAGGGAGAGCTTGCAGAGCTTTCAAACTGCCATACCCAAGGCTTGCAAAGCAGCAGCTGTGTTAGAAATAAATGTGTAAGAGGTGGTTAGAAACTTCCACAGGACACTGAGAGCTACATTTTCAAGATGAAGAGAACTACACACTGTTGGGAGGCATAGGAGGAGAGAAATGATACCAGCTTAAGCTTTCATTACCTTATTTGCTTGAGATATATATTAAACAGACACTGCTGAACTGAAGACATCTTAAACTGAGCTGATTATACTGGGATCAATAACTTATATTGAAACCAAGCAATAAATACAATCACTTTTGAAGCCAGCTGATATAAGAAAACTCAAGGAATGCTGGTAAAAGCATCTCATAGACCAGATGCTCGTTTTGAGGGTGTCTATGGCAAACCATAAAACACCAAACTCTGTAGAGATGTTTGTTTATAGTAATCAGTTGATAATCTGCAAACCTAAACAAGGGCTACTGTAGAAGTGTCTGCAGCTACTCGTTGGAGATCTGTGATGTGCAACTTCGTAAAGACTCAGGCCTGCAGTGACTAAGGAAAGCAGGAAAGAGATAAAGGAGAAGCAGGGATATCCTGACATCAGCAACAAAGAAGAGTCTGCTGACCAGAGATGAAAAAGACCCTGTGAGGAAGACTGTGTGGGGTGTTCATCACAGATAACCATTCCAGTTATCTGGAACTGGGGCAGAGGATGGAAAAATACCTGTTAATGAACTCCAAGAAATAACTGGAATAACCCTACCTCTTATTACTAATATGCCTGCTCTTGTGACATAAACTGTGGCTTGTGGCAGCATGGGATGTGCAGGATTGATCATAGAATCAACCAGGTTGGAAGAGACTTCCAAGATCATCCAGTCCAACCTAGCACCCAGCCCTATCCAATCAACCAGACCATAGCACTAAGTGCCTCAGCCAGGCTTTGCTTGAAGACCCCCAGGGACAGCAACTCCACCACCTCCCTGGGCAGCCCATTCCAATGCCAATCACTCTCTCTGCCAACAACTTCCTCCTAACATCCAGCCTATACCTCCCCTGGCACAACTTGAGACTGTGTCCCCTTGTTCTATTGCTGGTTACCTGGGAGAAGAGGCCACCCCCCACCTGGCTACAATGCCCCTTCAGGTAGTTGTAGACAGTAATAAGATCACCCCTGAGCCTCCTCTTCTCCAGGCTAAACAGGCCCAGCTCCCTCAACCTCTCCTCATAGGATTTGTGCTCCAGGCCCCTCCCCAGCTCTGTTGCCCTTCTCTGGACATGTTCCAGCACCTCAACATCCTTCTTGAATTGAGGGGCCCTAGAACTGGACACAGCACTCAAGGTGTGGCCTGACCAGTGCTGAGCACAGGGGCAGAAGAACCTCCCTTGTCCTGCTGGCCACACTGCTCCTAATGCAGGCCAGGATGCCATTGGCTCTCTTGGCCACCTGGGCACACTGCTGGCTCATCTTCAGCTTACTATCTATCAGTACCCCCAGGTCCCTTTCCTCCTGGCTGCTCTCAGCCACTCTATCCCCAGCCTGTAGTGCTGCTTGAGGTTGTTGTGGCCAAAGTGTAGAACCCTGCACTTAGCCTTGTTCAATCTCATCCCATTGGCCTCTGCCCACCCATCCAGCCTGTCCAGGTCCCTCTGCAGGGCTCTCCTACCTTCCAACAGCTCCACACCTGCTCCTAGCTTGGTGTCATCTGCAAACTTACTGATGCTGGACTCAATGCCCTCGTCCAGGTCATCAATAAAGATACTGAACAGGACTGGGCCCAGCGCCCAGCAGTCCTGCCTGCCCCCAGCGCTGTAATAAAACCTTCCTCCTGCAGAACTCTGCGTGACTCCTGGGGTTCATTTCGCAGGTCGCAGCTGTGAATCTCCACAGCGAAGATTACACTTCCTTGGGAAAAAATCAGTTTAAATTTGCACAGTGCTTTCGGAGCTGGGGCCACATCCTGGCACAGATCAACTTTAAACGTCTCTGATGTTTCCTCTCTCTCTCTCTCTGCAGAGGGAGATTCAGATTAGGCAGCCCCTGCAAACTGGCTCAGCTCCGACGCGGGGCTGGCCACCTGCGGCTCAAACACACAACTCCTGCCGCTTGAAAGAGACACACCAAAAGCCTCCTTCAAAGAAAACCCTGCAGGCGGTTGTGTTTGAAGAGGCAGAGACAAAAGCTTCTGCAACTAGCACAGTCTTCAGAGACTCTCCTGGGCACTAGACTAAATGGCAGAATTCCCTAGGGAAATCTTTCTCCCTTCTGCAGAGGACAAAGGTGTTGTCAGATCAGCCAGATATCCTCAGCTTGGGCAGATGAAGCCCAAAAGCATGTTCCCTGCTACTGGAGATTCGGTTCTTCTTATCGAGTCACAGAATTGCCTAGAGTGGAAAAGAGCTTTAAGATTATCAAATCCAATCATTAGCATAACACTGACAAGTCCTTGGCTAAACCATATCCCTAAGCACCACATCTACACAACTGTTAAGTACATCCATGGGCATTCCATCACCTCTCCGGGCAAGCCCTTCCAATGCCTGATAACCCTTTCAGCGAAGAAACTCTTCCTAATATCCAGCCTAAGTTTCCCTTGGTGCAGCTTGAGGCCAGCTCCTTGCTGCTCTGTACTACGCCAGGCAGAACACAGCTGAAGTTAGAATCATAGAATCAGTCAGGGTTGGAAGGGACCACGAGGATCAGCTAGTTCCAACCCCACTGCCATGCCCAGAGACACTCTACCCTAGATCAGGCTGGCCTTAAACACCAGCCTGGCCTTAAACAACTCCAGGTGTGGAGCCTCAATGGGGCAACCCATTCCAGCATCTCAAGAGCCTCCTTGGAAAGCAGCATGATGGCAACAGTAGCTGCAGCTGAGGCTTGGGATCACTTCCACACGAGGTTCTTTTTTTCACTGAGGATGTCCAGCTTTGCCCTCTGCCAGCCTGTAAATCGTTGCCAGAGTCAGTGTTGCTGCTAGGTCCATATGACACAATGAAGATGTATATGCACCTCTCCAGTATAGGTCCAGATATAATCTTAGTGTCAGCACATAAACGTGTCCAGGCATCCTACTTCTCATCTATCATACTCAAATCCCTTCAAACATTGTCCTCCCTCCCACTGTTTCTGATCTACAGACAGCCTGCAAGCAAAGCAGAGGCTCTTTAGGTGAGGTAACAGCATTGCGATCTCATTCCCTTCTTGAGTGCAAATGTCACTTCTCAACTTGAGCAATTAGGCTTTGAATAGACCACTTTTTCACTCAGCCCCTGCTTGTACAGTGCTCCACCCTGCTTTGGCCCTAATTACAGACAACAATAAATCCAGCTAGACAGTGCTTTTCTGAAGAGCAATTTGGGTTGACTTTTGCCAGCGCTAATGACTTCGTTAATAGAGGGATTTTCCCTCTCCCTCCCCTCTTCTAATCTGCTTCCTTAAATAGCATCGCACACATCGGTGGCTCTCCCAAGCTGCAGCAGCTGATGCCTCTCCCTGACCCATCTTCTTCTTTCCTCGGAGGGAAGGAGATGCAGAGTGCAGCACCTCCCAACCTTTCCCTTCTGTCAGAGGAGATGGAAAGCAAGCGTGATTAATAACTCTTTGTTAACTAGCACCAGGAGGATCACTCCTCAATTCACAAGTGTGGCAGGCAGAACTGCTGGGCTACTACCTGGTCAGAACCAGCACTTGGAAAGCAGCTGAGTGCTGGGAAACCAATTTAGCTGATGGCCCAAACAGGAGAAACACAGCATACAAACCTTTATTAAAACATAGCTTTTTCGTCCACAGAAACTAAACCATCTCATTTATCTGACAAATTAAGTCCTTCAAGTGGCATACAGGAAAAATATTCCACCTCATCCTCAGCAAAAGAATGGAAGGGGTAAATGTTCTCAAAAGATTAACAGCTTCTGCTTGTCTCTCCTTCAACACAAACCCTGCCAGGAAAAGGGAAGTGTAGATTCTTTGTTTTCCCCTTCAATTTGGAGACATCTTTCCACCTAAGCAAACTTTCCTTTGTCAGTGACTTTGTGAAAATCTCCTCCTCAATTTTGGTCCCCATCAAATTTAATCAGCATTTGCAAGCACAGAAGCTCTGCTTGACAAGCTACCATTAACCTCAGTCTAAGAGGAATCTCACTTCAAGGTACTGAATGGAAATCACCAGGTAGGTGACTTTGTCTTCATGGTCTCTACCAAGTGAGTACCAGAGCCTGGAATTCTGGATGCCCTTTTCCATATGAAAATTAATGTTGCATTTTTCAGCTTAGAAGTTATAGAACCATAGAATCAGGCAGGGTTGGAAGGGACCACAAGGATCATCTAGTTCCAACCCCCCTGCCATGGGCAGGGACACCCTACCCTAGAGCAGGCTGCACACAGTTTCAGCCAGCCTGGTCTTAACTCCAGGCATGGGGCCTCAACCACCTCCCTGAGCAACCCATTCCAGGCTCTCATCACTCTCATGCTCAAAAACTTCCTCCTCATGTCTAGTCTGAATCTCCCCACCTCCAGGTTTTCTCCATCCCTCCCAGTCCTGTCACTCCCTGAAAGCCTGAAAAGTCCCTCCCCAGCTTTTTTGTAGCTCCTTCAGATCCTGGAAGGCCACAAGAAGGTCACCTGGAAGCCTCCTCTGCTCCAGACTGCACAGCCCCAACTCTCTCAGCCTGTCCTCACAACAGAGCTGCTGCAGCCCTCTGAGCATCCTCATGGCCCTTCTCTGGACAAGCTCCAGCATTTCCATATCCCTCTTTTCATAGTGGCTCCAGAACTGGATGCAGTACTCCAGGTGGGATCTCAGCAGAGCAGAGTAGAGGAGGAGAATCACCTCCATACATGCATCCCAAATTCATAGATGCTTTCAGTTCCCCTCACTCAGAATATTTTCATGCCTGTTCAGGACCTGGACAAGTGTCCACTGACCTGAAGAACACCCAGGGGATCTCCAGACATTGCTCCTCTTAGATCACATGTACTATAACTCCAACCTAAAGCAGCAAGCCCAAGACAAGGAGAGAAGGTCCTTGTGTGAAGTGCAGAGATAACAATGACTCTGAAGATTTCAGCTCTGACTTCACCCTTGGCATTTTTTCCCCTAAGCCCCTTATTTGACAAAACCATTTTCTCCTATCTCTCTGCAACTCATTTATTATCCCTGTCTATTAATAAACCCTCCTTCCCTGATGAATCACTGCAATTTATCATTACATTAGAAGATGAAATAGGTCTATTTTCTCTTAAACAAGGAGATTAACTACTATCAACAAGAGATTTCTCTGTTATAAAACTCTATCATCCTCACCAAATGCAGGAGTAGCATTGCTTAAAGCAGGCCTAAGGTGATGCAAGTCGAGAGGGAAAAAACAGGGAGGTGACATTTTGCTATCTAAACACAGGGATCAAGCTGAAAGGGGCTGTGAAAGGAAACACGTAGAGCTATGGCCACAGTTCACTCTGGGGTTTTCCAATGGAACAGCAACAACAGAAAATAATTGAACTTGTACACAGATGAGGCTGCCAGGAACAGAAATGACAAAGCAGTCTAGACAACAAAAGCCATCTCTCCGTGCACACACCAGTAATTATTCACTCCATACAAAGTCAGACAGGAAAAATACTCAGTTAAAAGTGAAGAAACTCTCTGCTGGAAACCCATGCCAACCTCTCACAACCTTTTTGTAACATACAGGTCCCAAGAGCTGTCCTTTATCAGATCACTGAAATCTAACACCAGCACAAGCACAGAATGTGTTCTCAGCAGCTCTGTGGCCAGGCAAGCAGGTCTGATCCTTGTGAAAGCCTCTGCATCATTTCATCCCCAGGACACAATCCCTGTGAAATTGAAATTGCATTTACCACCATGGATTGGATTTGATCTGCTGTATGAGGGCAGCAGCAAAGCCACAATGTCTCCTGGGGTCTGTTAACACCCCAGAAATGGTGTCAACACAAGGCAGACCAAAGCTTGAGGGGAAGAGAGCTCCTGCACACCCCATGCTTCTCTCCAGGAAACCACTTCACTGCGAGGGCTACACCTGGCTGCTTGCCCTTCCTCACGTATCTGACCTCCTGGGCTGAAATTCAGCCTGGGGTGGGGGGAAACAACGGCACACAACAGATGTCAGGCAGCACTCAACGCCAGAGACAGCAAAAATCTTCAGCATCATTCCCTGCCAGTCCTCAGGCCCAGTTTCTTCAAAGATCTACTTATTTGATTTCTATCTCCAGAGCATCAGAAATCATTTCCTTTCTTTCTTGGGTGTTAAGGAGATAATCCATCTCCTGCCCCCACAGGTCTGCAGTGTGGCAAGAAGAAAGAATTTGGATTAGAATCACAGAATCAGTCAGGAGTGGAAAGGACCACAAGGATCAGTCAGTTCCAACCCCCTGCCATGGGCAGGGACACCCTACCCTAGAGCAGGCTGCCCACAGCCTCAGCCAGCTTGGCCTTAAACACCTCCAGCCATGGGGCCTCAACCACCTCCCTGGGCAACCCATTCCAGCCTCTCACCACTCTCATGCTCAACAACTTCCTCCTTTCAATCTCCCCACGTCCACCTTTGCTCCATTCCCCCCTAGTGCTGTCACTCCCTCAGAGCCTACAAAGTCCCTCCCCAGCTTTCTTGTAGCCCCCTTCAGATGCTGGAAGGCCACAAGAAGGTCACCTGGGAGCCTCCTCTGCTCCAGACTGCACAGCCCCAACTCTTTCAGTCTGTGCTCACAGCAGAGCTGCTGCAGACTCTGAGCATCCTCCTGGCCCTGCTCTGGACACACTCCAGCATCTCCACATCCCTCTTGTCATAGGAGCTCCAGAACTGGATGCAGGACTCCAGGTGGGCTCTCAGCAGAGCAGAGCAGAGGGGGAGAATCACCTCCTTGGCCCTGCTGGCCACACTTCTCCTGCTGCAGCCCAGGCTCTGCTTGGCTTTCTGGGCTGCAAATGCACACTGCTGGCTCCTGTTGAGCTTCTCATCCACCAGCACCCCCAAGTCCCTCTCCTCAGGGCTGCTCTCCAGACACTCACTGCCCAGCCTGGATTTGTGCTTGGCATTGCCTCGACCCAGCTGCAGGACCTTGCACTTGGTCTTGTTGAACCTCATGAGCTTGGCTTGTGCCCACCTCTCCAGCCTGTCCAGGTCCCTCTGGATGGATCCCTGCCTTCCAGCCTGTCTGCTGAACCACACAGCTTGGTGTGGGCAGCAAACTTGCTGAGGCTGCACTGAGTGCCTCTGTCTGTGTCACCCACAAAAATGTTGAACAAGACTGGTCCCAGGACTGATCCCTGAGGGACTCTGCTTGTCACTGGCTTCCACTTGGCCATGGAGCCATTGACTACCACTCTTTGAGTGCAACCATCAAGCCAGCTCTTTATCCATCCAGTGCTCCACCCATCAAACCCCTGTGTCACCAGCTTGGAGAGCAGGATGTGTCGCAGGACAGTGTCAAAGGCCTTGCTCAGGTCCAGCTAAATAACATATGCCACTGTCACTGCCTGTGATGCTCTTCTTCTGTGGGCAAAACCAACCCTCCTGAGCACCCTTCCCAGATGTTATTGCACTCCTCATTGTGTCCCAGATGTGATCCCTTCTGGAAAAACACACCCTAGCTGGGCCATTCACAGGCTTGTGTCAGATTCCTGTAATGAAGGAATCTATTAGTTCCAAGTAGAGGCTGATTCTCCACAGAGCTACTGATAAAATGGAGGTAATTTAAAGGTCAGATGAAATCCAGCTCATGTTCATCATGCCTATAATGGAACATCATCAAGCTGCTTCATTGGCAAAGGAGCATTTATATGGGGTTTTTATATATATATATAGGAAAAAATTGCTTATCTGTAACAGAGACTCTAAATGTCTGATAGGAAACCTTCCCACATTAATCTACCCAACAGCTGGCATCCTCCTGCCTGCCTGGGTGTCTCTTTCTGGAAATTAAATCTCCAATCATCTTTTTATCACACTTTAGAGAAGAAAAAACAGGGAGGAGGTGGGCAGGGAGGGGACATAACACACAACCAAATGCAGCCTTCGCATGAGAAGGAGCAAAGGCTGAAAGTGGTAGGGCTGCATTAATGCCAGCATGCAAAGGGTAAGCACAAATAGCTCCAAGTGCAGGGTGCTGCACTTTGGCCACAACAACCCCATGCAGAGATACAGGCTGGGGTCGGAGTGGCTGAGAGCAGACAGACAGAGAGGGATCTGGAGGTGCTGATTGAGACGCACCTGAACATGAGGCAGCAGTGTGCCCAGGTGGCCAAGAGAGCCAGTGGCATCCTGGCCTGCATCAGGAATGGTGTGGCCAGCAGGACCAGGGGGGTCATTCTGCCCCTGTACTCTGCACTGGTTAGACCACACCTTGAGTCCTGTGTTCAGTTCTGGGCCCCCCAGTTTAGGAGGGACATTGAGATGCTTGAGTGTGTCCAGAGAAGGGAGACAAGGCTGGGGAGAGGCCTTGAGCACAGCCCTACGAGGAGAGGCTGAGGGAGCTGGGAGAAGAGGAGGCTCAGGGGTGACCTTATTGCTGTCTACAACTACCTGAGGGGTGGTTGTGGCCAGGAGGAGGTTGCTCTCTTCTCTCAGGTGGCCAGCACCAGAACGAGAGGACACAGCCTCAGGCTGTGCCAGGGGAGATTTAGGCTCAAGGTGAGGAGGAGTGATACTCTGAGGGAGTATTGTGCTACACAAGGCTGCTTCTACTCAGCAAGAGGTGCAGCCATGTGAACTAAGCTTCACAGTGCACTTAGTTTTGTTGTCTACCATTTGAGCACCTGGAAGCAATCAGTGTGCAATGTCAGGTCCCCTGGGTGTTTGGTCTGGACAAGCCAGCTGACTCACTTTGCTTTTTTCCTGTAGAGCTGCTGTGGCCCAGGGCATCGTAAGTGAATGCCACCTGTTGACCATCCACTGTCATGCAAAGGCTTCAATGGCTGATAGCATTTAAATCCACCCCAACGCGTTTGCATGGGAATTGGGCCTAAAGACAATCAGGATTTTTGGAAGCATTCAAACAGACAAAGCACTTGGACGAAGAAATCAACATGACCAGAGAAGCAGCAGTAGCTGCAAATGGATGCCTCCCAAGCCAGAGCTTTCTGATGGAAATGAAAAGCAGTTGCTGTCTACAACTACCTGAAGGGAGGCTGTAGCCAAGTGGGGGTGGCCTCTTCTCCCAGGCAACCAGCAATAGAACAAGGGGACACAGTCTCAAGTTGTGCTGGGGAAAGTCTAGGCTGGATGTTAGGAGGAAGTTCTTCCCAGAGAGAGTGATTGGCATTGGAATGGGCTGCCCAGGGAGGTGGTGGAGTCACTGTCCCTGGAGGTGTTGAAGCAAAGCCTGGCTGAGGCACTTAGTGCCATGGTCTGGTTGACTGGTTAGGGCTGGGTGCCAGGTTGGGCTGGATGAGCTTGGAGATCTCTCCCAACCTGGTTGATTCTATGAAGCAGAGGGAATCAGCAAACAAAAAGGGGCCAAGGGACTGCAGCAGGCATCCCTTTGAGCGCTGGGATTTCTGCCTTATACCCTTTGGCTTATCACACATGTTTCTCCAGAAATCCTGCAGGAGATTTCAGGCAGTACCTCGAGTTGCTTACCCCCTTCATAGTCCCCTGTCACAGTGGTCATTATTGGCACCTAATTGAGACAGAAGCCTAAGCTAAACCTGGATTTACTGCATGGTTTAAGGGTGTACATGCTGTGACACTCCAGAGCCCATGGAAATAAGGATTTCCATGCTATGAAATCCAATCCACTTACTTCTCCCCATCCTTTATGCACCCTATTTGCCGTCTGAACTCAGCATTCTCCAACAACCTCATCAGGAGCACAGAGAAACTGTGTTTGTCTGTGTCACATGAAGCTTCTCTGCAGCCCTAATTCAACAGTACGAGGTCCAGATAAACCTCCCCTGAGAGCCAGGGCTCATCTGGTTGTTGCTTCCTACTGCAGCAAGAGACAGTTGCAGTCAGATCTCCCCTCCCTCCGGTCTGTCCTCTCCCTCCATCCTTCACTTGCTCCTCCCCAAATGCCTATAATTAATATTAAACGTTACAGTTTTGTCCTATTAACACAAATTGCCCTTTCCAGAGGCAGATTAAAGAGTTTCCACTGGGGATTTCTTCTCTCCTTTACAATTTTGTTTCTGTGATCAGTGGTGTCTGTGTGTCTCATTAGCTCCTGAGGGAAAGGAGTGGGAGGGAAAGAAAAGACAAACACTTATTAACAACCCCTTTGAAGAGCTACAGATTGTGAATTAAGCTAATTATTAACTCCCATCTCTCCAACAAGGCAGGTCCCCCTTTTCTGCCTCCTTCTGCTCCTCCTATGGGAGTGGTAATTTGGGATCACCCAAATCACATGCAGAAAGGAGCACTTCGGTAATTTTCTGGGTAGCACAAATCAACAGACTTTCTTTCTCTACATTTCTTAGAAGGGAAGGATGTAGTTGCTCAGAGAGGAAGACATAAACAGCAGCACTTAGAAATGTAAGTGTGGGGGTGAATGTTCATTCCCATTTGCATGACTCTTCCTCTTTGGTTCTTGGAGCAGGAAAGAAATACATAGTAGCCCTGGGGCAGCTCCAGTTGCATTGCCAGCTAGGTCCTCCGTGAAATCATAGAACCACAGAATGCCAGGGGCTGGAAGGGACCTCAAAAGATCATCTGGTCCAGCCCCTCTGCCAGAGCAGGATCACCCTGAGCAGATCACACTGGAATGCATCCAGATAGTTCTCAAATATCTCCAGAGAGGGAGACTCCACAACCTCCCTGAGCAGCCTGTTCCAGTGCTCTGTCACCCTCACAGGGAAAAAAATCTTCCTCGGGTTCATGTGGAGTCTCCTCTGCCTCAACTGGCACCCATTACCCCTTGTCCTGTCACTGCACGTCACCTGGCTCCAGTCTCCTGGCACTCACCCTGCACATGTTTATGAACATGAATGAGGTCCCCCCTCAGTCTCCTCCTCTCCAAGCAGCACAGCCCCAGCTCCCTCAGGCTCTCATAAGGAAGAGGTTCACCTTCCCTAATCATTTTTTTGCCTCTGCTTTGGACTCTCTCAATGTTAGCTCTGAGTTCTTCAGGGGTACTTAGGGACAGATCAGACTTATCAGACATGTCACCTGCATTCAACATCACAAGAGCTGGCACAAAGTACCCATGCTATCATCCCTGGCACACATATCACCAGGCAGAAACCCATGCACCACCACAGCCAAACTCCTCAAGTCCTCACTGACTCATTAACAGCAGCATCCCGAGGTAACACAAATTCAGAAAAGCAGTAAGTGCTGGTTCCCATTAAAAACCTCCATTTGCCACCAGAATCTTTGGCCAAATCTGGGAATCTGTCAAATGTGGTCAGGCCACACCCTGAGTGCTGTGGCCAGGTCTGGGTCCCTCAATTCAAGAGAGATGTTGAGGTACTGGAACTTGTCTAGAGAAGGGCACCAAGGCTGGTGAGGGGCCTGGAGCACAGCCCTGTGAGGAGAGGCTGAGGGAGCTGGGGGTGTGCAGCCTGCAGAAGAGGAGGTTCAGGAGTGACCTCATTGCTGTCTACAACTACCTGAAGGGAGGCTGTAGCCAGGTGGGGTTGGTCTCTTCTGCCAGGCAAGCAGCAACAGAACAAGGGGACACAGTCTCAAGTTGTACCAGAGGAAGTCTAAGCTGGATGTTAGGAGGATGTTGTTAGCAGTGAGAGTGATTGGCATTGGAATGGGCTGCCCAGGGAGGTGGTGGAGTTGCTGTCCCTGGAGGTGTTGAAGCAAAGCCTGGATGAGGCACTTAGTGCCATGGTCTGGTTGATTGGCTAGGGCTGGGTGCTAGGTTGGCCTGGATGAGCATGGAGGTGTCTTCCAACCTGATTGAGTCTATGACAAATTCCACATCCAGTTGCACTTTCCCAGAGACATCTGGGAGTCAGCTGAGCTTCACCTTCCTAAAAGCCCCAGTCCAAGGGGAGACACTGCTCAGATGATGTCACTGAGGGCTTTGGACAGCAGGTAAACCACGTTTGCTCTTGTCAAGGCAAGTGAAAAGCACCATGTACATTATCTGCACTATTAAAACCTTCCATAGTAAATGACTATTTCTGGGATGGTGATGGCAAGTGGATAACTGAATTTAGACACTCACAACATCACCAGAAAATCTGCTCAGTGCTAATTCACTCTGACAGTTCATCATGATCATTTAAAATAAATAAATAAAGCGATGAATGAACGATCACAGGAGTGAAGATGCATGAAATAAGATGCATGTTTGGAGCAAAGAAGCTATTTATAACCTAAATTCACTTACTTAGGGTACAGAGAGCCTCTCCCAAGCCCTGAATTAAATGCAGAACTACCTGTAGAGACGTGGCAGTTATTGAAAACGTTTCAGAATGCAGCAGTTCTTTCAGCAAAGAGAACTTAATCGGTCCCTGGAGCTTTCCTCCCTTCTGCTAGGACCAGGGAAGTGCAGCTGTATTGATTTCTACTGTACAGCACTGCCACGTGAAGCCTTTTTATTGGGCCAACAAAGTGTTTAACAGACAAGGTCCCCAAGGTCTCAAGTTTTATACAGGAGAATAGACACATCCCCCCTATAGATAGCTGATGTAATGTTAACTGGAATTTACAAGCCAATGCATCACATTACCCAGTGCCAGGAGGAGACTCCAGACTGCCCCTAGTCCATCCTAACCCCCTGCTTCATTTCTTTGATTGCTTTTGTCCACCTCCTGCTGTTACAGCAGTTTCCACACTGGAGTTCTCCTTGGCTTTACACCAAAACAGTGCATATTTCCTGAAGAAAGTTTTACTCATGCTAGAAAGAGCATCCTTCTGTATAATTTATAGAGGCATTAACCTGTTCCCAGCAATTCCCAGTGAAGATTCAGGAGAAGGGCTGGGAGATGTGGCTCTCACACTTCCCAGTGAGACCTGTCTAACTTTAGCCAAGTTAGGAGTCCTTGAAAATCCTCAGTTCCCATAAGCTGATAGAAGTTCCCATAGATTTCTACTTAATTTGGATTAAACAGCTGCTTGGGCATATTCTTATAGCAAAGTCACCCAGGTGTGCTTGCTCCTGCACAGTTTAAGTTCTCAACCTGAAGTATTTTGGGGCTTTCTGGAATGCTGAGACTGGTGAGAGAGCTTTTTTTAGGATTATTGGGCTGCAGCAAGAGCAGTGTGGGCAGCAGGGCAAGGGAGGGGGTTCTGCTCCTTTACTCTGCTCTCCTCAGACACCACCTGGAGTCCTGTGTGCAGTTCTGGAGCCCCCAGCACAAGAAGGACATGGAACTGTTGGAGTGAGTCCAGAGGAGGGCCATGAAGATGCTCAGAGGGCTGCAGCAGTTCTGCTAGGAGGACAGGCTGAGAGAGTTGGGGCTGTGCAGCCTGGAGAAGAGAAGGCTTCAGAGAGACCTTGGAGTGGCCTTCCAGAATCTGAAGGGGGCTACAGGAAGGCTGGGGAGGGACTATTGACAAGGTCTTGTGATGACAGTTTGAGGAGGAATAGGTTTAAACTGGCAGAGGGAGAGATTCAAACTAGATGATAAGAAAGAGTTCTTGACAATGAGGGTGGTGAGACACTGGCACAGGTTGCCCAGGGAGATTGTGGATCACAGAATGCCACACAGTACTCAAGGTGTGGCTTAACCAGTGCCGAGTACAGGGGAAGAATAACCTCTCTTGTCCTCCTGGCCACTCTGCTCCTGATACTGGATTTGCAGAACCCATATGTCAGAAAGGCTAAAAGGTGCTCTAATGTCAGCTTCTCTTTTCTATCTAGAAAGCCCATGCAGGTGTTATTATATATGCATATATAGACACACTCAACTAGATTATGTTATTTATGCACATGTATGTATACATAGTAAAGGGTTGGACTTGATGATCTGTGAGGTCTCTTCCAACCCTGATGGTACTGTGATACTGTAATAGCTTGGTTGTTCCCTCACACACAATTTAGCCAGCTCTCAGATACCAAAAACAAAGGCACATTAGAATAGCTACCATCAATAAAATAAAGCTCTTAAGAACTTAACTCAGTAACCAAGCTGTGGCCTTTTTGACAGGGTTCTTCCACTTTAAATAGTATGAAAACAAAGAGTACAACATCAGAATTATCTCCAATGGTGTTGTCCACACAGGACAGCTCTGTTTCTTTCTAATCTAGAATTGAACTGCTTCAAACCAGCACTGCTCCCTGCTTTGGTATCTGTATCACAACCCAAAATGGTTTAAGGACAAAATAAATTAATGCTGTCAAATAAAACTCTCCACCAGTTGAAGGGGTTGGATTTTCCCACGGATTTCCTATCTGGGAGGAGGGTGGGGAGAGCCATTCTTATTAGCCAGGAGTGTCCCCCAGATCATAACACCTAAAGAGTTAAAGAGTTTTGTGTTTCCCTGTGCAAACAGAAATGCACATGGACAGGTTTTAGCATCTGCCACATTCGGATAATGAGCCAAAGGAGAATACATCACAAGCTCCTCGCTGAAAGATGCCCAATGGTTTGATTTACTGCCTTTTGTTTCCAGACCACAGCTTCATAGTCCTGGCAATCAAGCAGCAAATGCAAAGCGAGGCCACGTCTGGTCATAGGCGGGGAGATTTAATGAGAGGATTGCAATTCCTCGTGTCTCAGCCAAGCTGTTTCTCACCCTCAGCGTTCCACATCCACCCTGAAACCTAACAAAGCCTTTTCTCTCTGCACAGCCTACATAAATCACTCTTGTCCAGTTCAATTGCCTTGATAGAGAACTATTTTCGTGGGGAGGAAAAGCTACACAAAAGGAAAATGCCGACATGGTACACCACCAGGAATGGGCTGCAACTGCTTTTCTCTGGCTTGCCCAAAGGAAATGCATGATAGCACTCGGAGGTTTTTGTCTTTGCCACGAAGAATTGGACCAGTGTTTGGGAGAAAAATCAGAGCCAGGGTATTTTTACCCAAGAAAATGCATTCTGTTTACATCTTGTGATGGTTTGGGTGTTACCTGCCCCCTTACTCTTATGAAATCACCCAGGCTAGACTCAGCCGAGCTGGGAATGAAGGAATGAAGGTTTCTAGTCACAGCTTAGCACAATAGCCAAGCAGGTGTTTACAATCTAGACAGCTAGAGACAGAAATAGACAAGATAAAAAGTAATGCAGAAACACAACTCCCCTCCCAGGAACCAGAGTCCCCAGAGGGGCTCCCAAACACCCTTCCACCTCCTTTCCACCCCTTTACCTTATCCCAGGCTTTGTCTTACGTTCAAGGTGTGTTTGGAGAATCAGCCATGGGGGTTAGGAAAGAGGAGGTTTAGTTAGACAAACAGCAGGTCAGACAGCAAGTTAGGGAGAGAAGTGCAGGCAGACAGAGAGCAACTCTGTTATCTATGTTTATGTTCTTGGTTTTGTACATCTCAGCAAGCCTGTGAGTGCAGCAGCCATCACCACTGTTTCCTTTTCACAGCCTAGCATCTAATTCTTCTCACCAAAACATTCCAGCTAGCTCCAAACCAGCAGACATGCTGAGGTTTAAGCTTACATTTCTTTTGATAAACACAGGCCACCAATGCTCAGCAGGAATTTTCAAAGGCTCTGCAGCTTTTGCTCGCTGCATGCCCGGCAAGGACAAAGGCAGCAACACAACAACCCTGCAAAACTTGTAACCTGCTGTACTTCAGCATTGCATTAGCTCAACTGCAGACCAAAAAGCTGTCTGCCTCAAGGGCCATCAGAATTCAGCATCTTTTAAGTATTTTGAAGAGAGAAGAGAATTTAGCTCCTGGTAGGAAAGACAATTGTGTAGCTCAGCTAAAAAGAATTGTGACTGAGGGGAGTTCAGAGCCCTTCTCCAACACGAGCCTTTAGGAATACTCACTGTGTCAAAGGAAGGTCGTAAATATCTCAGGATAATCAAGAAATTCCAACCATTAGTGGCAGCAGTCATTCAGAGAAGGAGCCTCCTCAAGAACTACGATCAAGTCGAGCACGTAAGAGCTTTCAAAGAGGAGCAGTCCCTCCTCTCAGGTGCAGCAGAAGTCAGGTGCTGTGGTTTAACAACCAATGCCCAGCCAGTTCCTGAGCAGTGATTGGCCCCTCCCAGACAACTGCCCCCAGTTTACCCCTTTGGCTGATTGGGGTCAGCTGTCCTGATCATGCTCCCAGCTTCTTGTGCACCTGCTTGCTAACAGGGCATGGGGAACTGTAAATTCCTTCACTTGGGATCAGCACAGTTGGCAACTGCTAAAGCATCCCTGTGTTATCAGCACTGTTCTCACACTGAATCTGAAACACAGCACTGAAACAGCCACTGGGAAGAACATTTACTCTCTCCTAATGCAAACCAGGACAAGAGGTCCTTAAAGATGACTGCCCAGTTCCCTTTCCTGAATCCAGTTAGCAGTTTACACTGCCTAATACACTTCTCCACCTTCTCAATCAAGACTACCACACGTGCAAAATGGAGCACACTGAATAAACTTCCCAGCTCCACTGTGGGGGAAGCTTTGCCCAAGCCCCAGGCAAACAATATACTGAGAGATGGCATGAAAGAAGCCTTGTAGCTGTCATAGGGTTTAAGTCAGCAAGCTGCAAATATGTAGCCCAAGGCAGTAACAAGCTACTTAGCAAATCTCTTAAAATCTCTGTTCTCTGTCTCTTACCTGAGGCATGAGACACTGCACCTGAGGCAAGGATTTTAGGTGAGGTAAGCATCTCAACACTACCCAGCAGAGATTTTCAGCTGGCACCTTTAACCTCCACTAGGATTTCCAGAAAGAGCAAGCCCAGTGCAGAGGTGCATTTAGCAACCCAAGCCTATGTTAGCTCTGCCTGAAACAGAGGAGTAAAGGCTGGGTGTTTCTGGAAAGGCCAAACAAGCAGCTCAAGTCACTGATGTTCAGGTAAATTTCTGCAAGTCCACAGAGCCACAGTTCCAAACAACAAAATGCAGTGCAGCTGAGTAGTGTCTTTTGCCTAAAGATCTTTCAAAATGCCTTATTGGGGAGGGGGGTGATTGATTTGGATGGCAGCAGAAGCCAAAGCTGCCACTCCTCATGAGGAAAATAACCTCAAAGTGCACCCACTACTTTGGCCAACTCCAGAGGACTGATAGTGAAGGAAGAAAGTGCTCTTCCAGAGGGATGCCTGGAGTGATACATTACATCTCAGCAGTGCTTTCAAACCTGAAGGCATCTCAGATGAGTGAGAAGCCCTTTCTTCTGCTAAAGCAATGTGAAAACCTGCCTTACTGTCAGCACTTCCTGCTGCATTGGAGAGAATTAACAGGAGCAGCTCCATTCATTAAAGTGGATGGAGACCTCTTCTTCATTCACTAAAAGAACAGGGATCCTAAAGGGCTTCTCTTTGTCCTCTAAATGCCTGACAAATCATAGAATCATAGAATCAGCCAGGTTGGATCATCCAGTCCAACCTAGCACCCAGCCCTAGCCAATCAACCAGACCATGGCACTAAGTGCCTCATCCAGGCTTTGCTTCAACACCTCCAGGGTTGGCGACTCCACCACCTCCCTGGGCAGCCCATTCCAATGCCAATCACTCTCTCCGCCAACAACTTCCTCCTAACATCCAGCCTAGACCTCCCCTGGCACAGCTTGAGACTGTGTCCCCTTGTTCTGTTGCTGGCTGCCTGGCAGAAGAGCCCAACCCCACTTGGCTACAGCCTCCCTTCAGGTAGTTGTAGACAGCAATGAGCTCTGCCCTGGGCCTCCTCTTCTGCAGGCTGCACACCCCCAGCTCCCTCAGCCTCTCCTCACAGGGCTGTGCTCCAGGTCCCTCACCAGCTTCATTGCCCTTCTCTGGACACCTTCCATCACCTCAACATCTCTCTTGAATTGAGGAGCCCAGACCTGGCCACGGTACTCAAGGTGTGGCCTGACCAGTGCTGAGTACAAGGGAAGAATAACCCCCCTTGTCCTGCTGGCCACACTAATGATATTTCCATTGGCAAGAATAAAAACACAGAAAATAGAAACAAGAGTAAAGGCTGCAGTATGGTCCTCACTCCAGAAGCTAAATGGTGCTACTTGGTCCTATGCATGAATGGGGGCACATAAGAAAGTGTTTCAGTGCTTAGACACTGGACACTGAAGAGCCACTTCAGCATCACTGGCTGTCATCTCCTGATTTGCTTTCCAAGCCTACTTTTTGCAGTCAAAATTTCCATCCAAAGAGTTGCACTTCTTGGTGTCTCCCACACACACTCTACAGAATTCACAAGACAAAGGAAGCAATGAAAGCATGAAAAAAATCATTATTTTCCACTTTCTCTTGCAGTTTCTGTTTGCTTTTCTTTGATTTGGGTTTGTTTTCTCTTTTAAATCCATGACAACAGCAAAGAGGGTGATGTGAACAGCTCTGCCTCTCTGTAATCATCTCTCACAACCTGGAGCCTGCTCACCTCAAAACAAACAGATGATGTCTTTCATTTGCTGGGAAGGCACAGAGGAGAAAAGTTCTATTTCCTGCAGCACTTTAGGGCTGCTAAGGCAGGAACAAGAGGCTTCACAAAACCAAAGTCTAAGGGAGTGTTCCCAGTGCCTTCAGGATGTTCAGCATCTGACAAGTTCTGGCAAGACCAGCTGTCAAAACCAGCTTTGGCTAAGTTTGCATTCACACAGTAACATAACCAAAAGAAGTTTTGCTGGCCAAGACCTCTGAAAGAAAAAGCACTTCTGGGTTCTCTGGGGTTGCCTGGTAATTATACTGCACAGGTCAGAAAATAATTAACTTCTGACCTGCAAATCAACTTCTAATGGGAGTAGCAGTGTGAGGGTTTTAGGGCTACAGGGCCCATACTGCTTTCTTACTACATAAATTATCCCAGTGGCAAGCCTGTGATATGCAGCGAGATTACTCACAGCTCGAGTTAAAGGTCATTATATGGCATATGAGACATGGGAATGTATTAATAAGTCAGCAGTGCTAAGGGAAAAATGACCATCACTTCTTCTTTATTCCCTGCTGTTCAGGCATTGGATGGCAGCAAGAAGCCAAAGCTGCCACTCCTCACAAGGAAAATATCCTCCAAGTGCACCCACTACATTGGCCAACTCCAGAGGACTGATAGTGAAGGAAGAAAGTGCTCTTCCAGGAGGATGCCTGGAGTGATACATTACCTCTTAGCAGTGCTTTCAAATCTCTAAGCACATGTACATTACTATTATAAACACTTATGAAAGCACAAACATTGTATATAGATAAAACACATCTTGTGCACATGGGCTTGCATGGATGTAAAAGCCTTCCCTGGCTCACCTGATTCATGCACCTGACACTGGAGACAATGGGATGGGGTTCAATAGCTCCAAGTGCAGAGTGCTGCACTTTGGCCACAACAACCCCATGCAGAGATACAGGCTGGGGTCGGAGTGGCTGAGAGCAGCCAAACAGAGAGGGATCTGGGGGCGCTCATTGATACCCACCTGAACATGAGCCAGCAGTGTGCCCAGGTGGCCAAGAGAGCCAGTGGCATCCTGGCCTGCATCGGGAATGGTGTGGCCAGCAGGAGCAGGGAGGTCATTCTGCCCCTGTACTCTGCACTGGTTAGACCTCACCTTGAGTGCTGTGTTCAGTTCTGGGCCCCCCAGTTTAGGAAGGACATTGAGATGCTTGAGCGTGTCCAGAGAAGGGCAACGAGGCTGGGGAGAGGCCTTGAGCACAGCCCTACGAGGAGAGGCTGAGGGAGCTGGGATTGGTTAGCCTGGAGAAGAGGAGGCTCAGGGGTGACCTTATTGCTGTCTACAACTACCTGAGGGGAGGTTGTGGCCAGGAGGAGGTTGCTCTCTTCTCTCAGGTGGCCAGCACCAGAACGAGAAGACACAGCCTCAGGCTGCGCCAGGGGAGATTTAGGCTGGAGGTGAGGAGAAAGTTCTTCACTGAGAGAGTGATTGGACACTGGAATGGGCTGCCCGGGGAGGTGGTGGAGTCGCCGTCCCTGGAGCTGTTCAAGGCAGGATTGGACGTGGCACTTGGTGCCATGGTCTGGCCTTGAGCTCTGTGCTAAAGGGTTGGACTTGATGATCTGTGAGGTCTCTTCCAACCCTGATGATACTGTGATACTGTAACCCTCTTGCCATGGATGGGGACACATCACACTAGGATCAGGTTGCTCAGATCCACTGCATGTCAAAACAAAATGCATCACACTTGTCACCAGAGCTCTTGGAAATGTAGATAGGATGAACCTTTGCATCAGTTGCAGTGAAATCTCTTCCCTGTGCATATCTTTCCAGTGGGAAAAAAAAAAAAGGAAACCAAACCAACTGGTTAAAACTTAACTTTACAAAAGACTGCAGGGACTTTTTGTGGTGTTCTTTCAGCAGTCATTACTAACAAGTGTCCCAGTTTCTCAAGTTCCCCAGTAAAATCCTATTTGGTTGAACCATCTTGCACAGAAATTGCTTACTACACACGGAAAATAACCGAGGAGGAAATTTACTTTACAGAATCCTTTGTAAAATTCCCTGAACTTCATTTTAATTTGAACTTTGTTTTTCATTTGCTTGGTGTCAAAAGGCAAGCAGTGCTGCTGTAGCAATTTGAATCTCTGTCTTGTGAAGCACGATCCAAGTTCTCGGGGCACTGTTTTCTCATTAGCCCTTCTCCAAAGAACAAACTGACAATAATGGATTTAGTATTCCCAAGATATGCTGAGAGTACCTCAGTGCTAGGCACTTCTGCACAGGAAATACTCTCATTTCTTTGGGGAATCACTGAATTGTCAGGGTTGAAAGGGAACTCAAGGATCATCCAGTTCCAACCTTGCTGCCATGGGCAGGGACACACCTCACACTAGATCAAGTTACTCAGAGCTACATCCAGACTGCCCTTAAAAACTTCCAGGGCTGGGGCTTCCACCCCCTCCCTGGGCAACCCCTTCCAGGCTCTCACTGCCCTCATGGTGAAGAACTTCTTCCTAACATCCATTCTGAATTTTAGTGCTTGCTGGTTATTCATCAGTTCTTTCCTTTCCATTTTTCCCATGGGCACAAAAGAATTTGGGTGGGGGAAATAAAACAAACAAACAAAAAACAACAACCAAAAAGTCCATTTAGTTGGGGAATCACTGAATTGTCAGGGTTGGAAGGCACCTCAAGGATCATCCAGTTCCAACCCCCCTTGCAATGGGTATGGACATCTCACACTAGATCAGGCTGGCCAGAGCCTCATCCAGCCTGGCCCTAAACACCTCCAGGGCTGGGGCTTCCACCACCTCACTGGGCAACCTGTTCCAATGTCTCATCAGCCTCATGGTGAAGAACTTTTTCCTCACATCCAATCTGAATCTACCCACTTCTAGTTTTGCTCCATTCTCCCCAGTCCTATCACTACCCAAGAATATAAAAAGTCCCTCCCCAGCTTTCTTGTAGCCCCCTTCAGATACTGGAAGGCCACAAGAAGGTCTCCTCAGAGCCTTCTCTTCTCCAAACTGAACAATCTCAACTCTCTCGGTCTGTCTCCATAGGAGAGATGCTCCTGCACTCTGATTATCCTCATGGCCCTTCTCTGGACACACACCAGCACATCCATACCTTTCCTGTAATAGGGGCTCCTCCACAACTGAATGCAGTACTGGAAGGGAGGCAGTGTCTCGTCATGTTCCACTTGAAGGAGTTTACTCCCACCTATGATTTTATTATCAGACTTTTTGTTTTAAAAAGGCAAGCAAAAGAAACTAAGAATGACTCTACAAATCAAGCATAAAATCAACTTGCTGTTGTGAGTGAGGCTCAAGGTTAATTCTTAGCATTGTGTACACATCACAGAGAGCTATTTCCAAGACTTTCTGGATTCCTCTAGTCTCTGAGAGATTCTATCAACTACCAAAATCAAAATGAACTCACAGCCTACCAGGAATATTGAAAGATTCATTTTCTTCAGGGAGAAGAGGAGAACTTCACTTGCACTCTTCAAAGGTATGAAGTCAGCTGGAGAAGCAGACAGTCCCCGACTCTTATAGCTAGAAAAAGGATGAAAAAAGAGAAGGACATCGTTAGAAGGCATGCAGACCCTTTTCTGCAGGTGTCCTAAATCTTAGATGAGCACTAAAGAGAAATTAAAACCATCATCATTTTTCAAAGCATTCTGTTTCCCCAAACTCCTGTTGCAGTCCTTGAGTACTATGACTTGATCCTTCCTACCATCTGCCTGTGCTGCACAAGGAATCAAGAGAAGACATGGAAACAGACATGAGGTTAAAGGCGTAATTCAGTAACTCAGCTGTGGATCAGATCCAGCCTGTGATTAATGAACAAGCACTAAATTATTCTTTGCTGTTTATTACCTGCCTGTGGAGAACAAAATTTGGAAACTTCAGACATGGCAACCGAGCTTTTGAAAGAGAGAGGCCAGAAGATGATATCCTGGGGCAATTAGCTGTGATTTCAACTCCTGCCTTTGTTCAGACCGCATGTCTTTGGCTCTCAGGAATTCCGTGGCAGTTGTGACAGTAAAATAACTGCTCTGCCACATATAGTAGCAGCAAACTCCTCTTGAACAGTCACAGCTTCTAGATACCTTTCAAGGTCAAAGTTTTCACTGTCTTGGCAGAACTCACTCCTAACTTCATTAGATGTCATGCCCAGAGAGCCCAAGGCAAAAGTGCTATTTCACACATTTCTTGTCTTACCCCTGCGTTTATCTCCCTCCACAGCTACATCTCATCATACCAGCCACCTTACAGCTCATTCTGGATTACAGACGTCACTTGTTTCTGCTCATCAGCATTTGTGGGATAGCCAACCATGAGATCACTGAAGATTAACATCTCATCCAGAAAACACCAGGAATCAGTGATGCTTGGAAACTAAAGGGAAATGGAATTTGAAAAAGAAAAAGGGGAGGGGGGGAAGGAAATTAGTTGTCCATCTACCTAAAGCACTAAAGAGTAAGTGGACAGTAACAGAAACTCATCAGCTACACTGGCTGGACTGAGTCATTAGAGAGTCCTCAGCCATCCAAAGGATATGGAAGGACAAAACTCAAACTCATCTGCAGTGAAAACAGTCCTGAGATTATTATGATAAAACACAGTCAAGACTTAGCTCTCTGTCACAGAACAGGTTTCCTCAAGACAAATCCTGCATCTCCAGCAACTTCCTTTCCAGAAAGGTAAGCCTAAAGCTGCAAAGAATTCAGTCCCTCCTGTTGATTGCTGTCTCACTGTCAGCCACAGCTTTTGAAATACTGCCCTGCTCCTGAAAGTATAGGTGTAAATACTGACCCCTTACACCCCTCCAACAACTCCAATGACCATCTTTGTGGTGTCTCATCGAACAGAAACCATCACCTACAGCCCCAAAAGCTGACATAAAAACATCCCAAACGATTTCACCTACAGTGAGTACAGGACTCATCTGATTTGAAACAAACTAGTAAAAAAAAATCCCAAACAAACAAAACAAAGTGAACAGACAGCAGATAATTCTCATTTTAAGAGCCTCATTTGACATCATGATAAGTTATCTTAAGCTCTGTCATTTATACAAGTGCCACCAGATAAAGACAAATGTCTTTCAGAACCATTTGAACTCTGCTTGAAAAATAAGAGTGCTGGCAAGTAAACCTTCACAGGATATCACAAAACACTGAAGCAAAGCCAGTCTGAGAGATAAAATCCAATACAAGATCAAGCCAGGACAGATCCAAAGAGAGGAATCCCACCAACCATTACATGATGACAAGGATTACATATAGTAAAGGTGATAAAATCAACTTACAGCCATTATTAAATCTCCAGACTTAATTTCCAGTTTATCTGTCCTTAGCATTTTGGAGAGCAAAAGGAAGTCTAAAGGTAGGCAGTGTACAGAATGTGAGTACATTGTACAATGTGGGTAACTTCACCACAGATATCTCTATGGATGGGTTCCAGTGGGGACATATAAGCAAGACCTGGGTTAAATCAGAGGATGGGAAATCCAGGGATCTGAAACCACCCTGACCAAGGTCTGACACATGCAAGTAGCATGTACAAGGCACTGTACCAAGCCTGCCTTGGCACTGGGAGGACATACAAAAGCATGTAGTACAGAGGAAAGTATCTCCAGGCAAAGCCAACAACAGGAAGAATAGGCAAGACAAGCTCTATCCTCAAGACATTTATTTTCTGACCACAGCAAAAAGAAAGAACATAATGCAGAGGGTGCAGGTGTCTTTGGGGTCAGCCTGAGAAGATAGGCAAAACTCACAGTCCTTAAACTCCCTTTTCTTCTGATTTTACTCCCTGGTCTAAAACGTCTTGACTCCTATACCTTCTCCAAACATCTGTTGTAAGCTGCTTTTGCCTCTTTTTCCCAAAATGCAAAGCAAATAATGCTCCTCTTTTTTTTTCCTCTCCAATAAGTAGATATTTTTGACTGCCAGTGAAAGAATCCCTGGATCCTTTCCTTGGAATCCTGCATCCCTGGCATCCCTGCAAAACACTTTGTCACTATCACCACCAGGATTGATGACAGCAAAGAGAAAAAAATCTTCCCCTAGAAAAAATGGGTTTGAGAACCTGCAACAGGATCAGCTGTGAAGCTTCTTTGTGTTACACACACGCGGATTCATCTACGCTCTTGATCTTAGGCACAGCCACTCTGGTCCCCTAAGCCAATGTACTGCAAGGAGAGCAAGTGGAGGCAAAAGGAAACAAATCCAGATTTCTTTGGTGTAAAGAAGATCAAACTCATAACCAAAGGAGGAGTCAGTCATATCTCTCTCAGAGCCCACTTGTTAAAGAATTGAAGGCTGACAAGCCTCTGCATTTAACTCACAGATGCCAAGAGATTATTTTGCCTCCTGCTCTTTGTCCTGCTTCCCAGTAAGAATGCAGGGGAATGCCATTTCTTTCCTGCTGTGTGTGTCCTGCTAACGCTCCCAGTTGGGAGCTCCTGCTTGGGTCTGTCAGCCCACGGTGGGGGCTGGAAAAAAACACAGTGACAGAGGCTCATTCATATGGGGATAAATATCAGGGGGAAAGTACAGGGAGGAGTCAGCAAGCAGCAGGCAGGAAACGCTGCATGGAATCACGACCCTAGGAATCTCCATGAGTTGTGATCAGAGCCTGTTATTAATCTAGCTAGACATTGAGACCCACTAGCTGGACTAAATCAGATTAAACTCCCTCTGTATCAATGGCTGGAAGCCAAGCAGGTCTTTCTTCTCTTTTCAATGATAACCCAAAGGATATTTCTGTCTGCTTAGCTAAGTAAATACACTGCTTTAAATCAAATAAAAAACAGGAGATAATAAAACATCAGGTGAATTTTAGTATGGCAGTAAAGTCCTTTGAGATACAATCCAAAGTCAGGCAAGAAAAGCCCTGGTTATTTCCTAGCCTGGGGGGGCTACAGTAGTGGTGGAGAGAGGAACATAGTTCACCTCCACCCTCCCAGTGTAGGATAGGAGTAGTTTTTAAACAGATTAAAAGCAGCTGAGAAGGGGTTAAAAGCAACTCTTTCTTTACCATGGGGAGTTTTACGAGGCACAGGACAAGTAAACAAAGGCGAAGTTAAAGAAGAAAAATCCCATTACATCGGGACAACAGAGAAGAAAACCTGCATTAATTAGAAGAGCTAAGTATCAATTCCAGTTCTCAGAAGTTGATGAGAAGCCGAGCAGAGTAACATGCCGACAAAGTGACGAAGGAGCCCATTCCTCCCTGCCCCGACCACCACACTCCGCACCCTGTGAGCACAGCTGGAACTGCGATAAGAAACTGCTAAATGCTCCTTACCTGCCCTGCCCTTGATGGCTCTGCTGTTTGCCAAATCTCTTTGCAAAACCAAATGCAAAAGAAGAAGGGGGAAAAAAAAAAAACCAACCAAAAAACAAAAACCAACCAAAACCCAAACGACTAAATTAAAGATAAAAGGGAGGGGGGAGAAGATAAAGCAAACCACCAAAACACAACACAGAGACGTTCCTTAAAAGCCAACAGCAACACATATGAACTGTTAGCCAAGCAGATCTTCCACGAGATGGAGACTTAAGGCACGTTACGCTTGCCCTGCCAGGGGAGACGATTTCAGAGACTTCTTAAAAAGACAGCAATTCGGGTTAAAAAAGCTGAAATAAACCAAAACCTATCAGCGCTTTAAAGGTTAATCTCTTCTGCTGAACAACATGCGTTTATCCAACCACATCCTAGAGTAGTTTTTTCAGCCCCGAGACCAATGAGCACAGCTAAGAGGAGGGCCTTGGGATGGTGGAGAGGCTGAGTTGCCCCCTCCCCTCTGCCTTCCCTCTTCTCCACCTCCCCCTCCTGTTTTTTTTTTTTTTTTTCCTCTCTTCCTTTTTTTTCCTTTCTTTTTTTTTTTTTTTTTTTTTAGTTTAGTAAATTAATGCAGCAAGAAACTCCCAAGATCTGGCGAGTCCTAGCAGGGGAGAGAGGGCAGAGGGGAAATGAGATGCATTAGGAGGACACTGAGCCACTCTCTTTCTGAGCACAATGGGAGTGCTTCCCAAGAAACTTCCCCTCCGCTCCCCTCCGCTCTAGCCCTGAGCAATGGGACACCTTCCCTACAGGAGCAATAACTTATTCCGGAGGAAAACAGCCCAGGAAGCGGGAATCAACATCAGCCAAACGGCGGGCAGGAAAGCGACACAACCGGGACTGCAGCACGGCTCCAGGCTGACAAATTCCTCTGGATGTAATTAGGAAGACTCCCCGGCTAGCAGAGGAGACTAAAGCCTTGTGTTGTTGAGGGTCGTCCCCCGGCCCCCATCTTACCCCTACCACCCAGATGGCAAACGTACACCCCCTGCGTCTCCCCTTCTCGCCAGCCTGATGTCCGGACCGAGATCCCGCTGAAAGGAGATTTCAGTGCGGGAAGCCCTGGTCCTCCGGCCCCGAGCACCACTGCAGTGGCGGTGGCGGGGGGCACAGGCGGAGAGAAGAGAGGAGGGAAGAAAAGAGAAGAGGAGCGGAGGGACGAGCCAAGGCAGCGCGGGAGCGGGGCCGCTCCGCAGGCGCCCGCGGAGCGCCGAGCGCCGCCGCTGTCCAGGGTGCTGACCGCGCACCGCCTCTGCCCAGGGTGCTGACCGCGGAGCGCCGCCAGCCCCTTCCCTGCCCAGCCTGCCGCCGGGAGGGGCGGCTCGCTTCCACTACCGCTTCTCCCCAAGCGCCGGGTTACTTTATTGGCCAACCCCACCGGCCCACCCCCCACGGAGTACAAAAAAAACCCAAAACAACAGCAGCGAGAGCTGGAAAAATGTGCAACGTCAACGCGCTCGGAGTCTACGTGTGGGAGACCATCGTTTTCTTCAGGTAAGGCTCGGCTTTACGGGAGGAGTGTGCGCGCAGCGGGCGCTGCCGGGCTGGGCAGCCGTGCCCGCCCCAAGCTCGGGGCACAGCCTCTAGGCACAGCCTCAGCCTTAGGTCGGCGACCTTCCGCCTTTCTCCATCTGCCTTTTCGCCTCCTCTCGGTTCCCCGAGGTTGGCGATCGCGCAGCCTTCGGCTCGGGACTTTTCCGCGGCTTCGGGAGTTACTCCGTTTAATTAGCACCGCAATCTCGCTAACCGCAGTGCTGAAAACACCGACCCCGGCTGGTTGCAAAGTGACAACTAGTGGCGGCTGGGAACGCTGCACTTGAATTTGCCCGGGTAAATATTCCCACCTCGCCCCCTCCCCGTCCTCAGATTGCAGGTTAAGGTGAGTTCTATGGGATGCTTTCACTGCTTAGCTATGTTATCTCCACGAACTGTCGGACTCCTTTTGACGGAGGCCTAACCCTGCCTCCTCAGCTTGATATGTCTGAAGTGACTGAAAGCCAAGAAAATCTCCTTCCTTCCCAACTTTTTTTCCCTCAGTTTGTTTTCAGTGTTCTTCTCTTCCAACATTCTGAGTGAAAGCTTTTTGCAATTACATCCCTTACCACCTAGCTGTGTTTTGACTCTGCTCATTTTCTCATTAAGGCTGAGCTAGGAGAAGGAACAGTTTCAAGACTTAAAGAATTCTTTCTGGTTGATTTCTCTTTGCAGTGCTGTTATTAAGTAGATAATAACAATATATATATTGGAAGCAGCGGTTTTGTATTTGCATGAATAATGCAGCCTGCTATACCAAGTGATAGATGCCAGGTACATGCAATTGAAAAAAAAAGAAATACAAAACCCAGCAAAACCTCCTTTTTTGACCTGAACTCGCCTTTATTCCCTGGATTTTGGTTTTATGGCTCCTAATTTTGCATTTCTCTATTTTAACTGAAGTCTCCTCTTGTAGTTTGCTGTGCAAGAACAGACATCATTTACCCCTGCATCAGTAGTGTAATATTTACTGGTTACAAATCACAGCAGCAGACTTAGTGATGCCAGCCAGACTTTACTAGCTAGTGGTCTCTTCCTTTTCAAACACTGAAGTCTTTCCAGGCATAAAAATTAGGATAGCCCCAGTTTTTCTGTAATTCTGCAGAAAAATCACAGATGGTAGGATTGTAACCTGACCTCAAAGGATCTAACAATTATCTGTTAGGTGACTCAAGAAACAAGCTCTAAAAATAATGAAACCCACCAATATTTGAAGAGCAATGCTGGAGCACCCAACACTTCACAGCCTTCCTTTCTCATCTCCTTTAGCTACAAGTACATGGCAGCACTGCACAAAACAGAGGAGCAGACTAACAGAAAGCATATGTACGTGCAAGAAACTCTTCAGATAAACAAGCTTGAAACAGAGAGATAAAACACCCCAAGATTAAACATCACAGGTGCTCTGGGATGATGTCCATAAATAACCTAGAAAGCAAAAAGGGAATTAAAGAATAATAATTTAAAAGAGCATTTCCACGTTAGAGCTTCATACAGCCCTGGCGTTAAAGGACCTGTCCAGCTCTCCTTTCGACTGCCTGAGCAATGAGATTGACAAATGTTTGTCTTGCTGATCTTATGATGCACAATTTGAATCACACAGCATATGTGAGCACTTCTAGATTCTCAGCACATCAGTTAAAGTCCTGGGCATCCAAACCTTGGCAAACTGATCCCTTTAGGTTCTAATGTAAATGTTTCTACTGTTACAAACCATATACCTATACCTCTATCTGTGCTATATATATGTAGTCATCCTATTGCATGCAAAAGGTGTTTCCAGAAGTCTGCTTTTCCTGAGATAAGCATTTAAGAACATTTGGCAATGTTTTGATGCAGAGACAGAAAGATCAGCATTGAAACCAAATTCTTTTATCCACTGCAATCATTTTTCCAGACAAGAAAATTAAATTTCACTAACTCCTGCTCAGAACTGACTCTAAGCAATGCTTTTCTTCTTTTAAACTCCCACATTGTGTCGTGTGTTCAATTTATTACAGGCCAAAAAAATCTCCCAGCCTTTCTGGTCCAGGAATAGCTTTGCTATTTCAGTTTCACTAAGTGAAGTTTATTCATTAAGAGTCATTCATAAATTTAGTGTGCCAATTACTCCTGCGCTCACTCACATATACTGTTCAGAGCACTCACAAGCTGATAATCCAATAATCCACACCAGGAGTATGCATTGCTTTACCTTCCAGGGGGTACCACGCTGTATTTTCAGCCTGTTGAAAACAGTCAGCAAAGAGAAGCCATAATGGGTTATCACATACACCAAAAAGACAAGGAAAATCCAAAGCTCCAAAGGAAAACTAGATCCAGCCAATATAGGAAGTAAGACTGGATCTGTTGGTTAATGAAAATGTCCTTCACCAGCCTTTTCAAATACAAGACCCCATGGGAGAGAGTAACAGCTGGTGTGTGAATGCAAACATGGCATTGCCAATGTGATATTTGTTGCTGTTACACTTGGGGTGTTTCAGAAGGAATTTGCAACAAGCAGCTTATTCTGCCAAGCCTTTCTCTATGGAAGAGCATTTCCCATTTTGCTACCTGCCTTCTCAGACTGCAGCCACTTAGCTGTGACTAAGACGTTTGCTGAGAACCTGGATAGAGGCAGGGATGGAAACCAGGTTGGAGTGGGAGATGAGGAGTCTCCTGACAGTCTGCTTGCCCAACCTTGCCTTACCCATATCCATGTTCCTATATCTATGTAAAGCAAAATGCTATTTCCTGAAAATAAATACAGATGGGACAAGATTTACAGGGGGACTTCCAGACATCCTGGTTACATCCATGGAGACCTACACAAACAGTGTCCCAAAGTCTAACCATCCACACTGCATGCTCATACCCTCGTTCAGCTGTGAGATACTTCATGCAGAACAAAATGCTACCTGTACCCCGTGATGATCTTGCCAGGACTTGCTGTTGTAGCATCACATTTTAATAACTGTAGTGGTCCAGAAACACCACTGCATAAGCCTGGAGGTTACAAGTTAGGAGGTAAACTGGTATCTTGCCCAACTAAATGCTGTCCTGTAAGGCTCTGAAATTGTTTGGGCCTGAGTCTTGTCCTAACTGCACTTCTGCAAATCAGGAATCAACAGCATGACCTTCACTGAATCAAGATCAGAGTTGGCCCCTCCTGAGCAGCAATCTGTCAGCTAGCAGGAGTGAGTCAAGGCTGCTGCTCCAAGTGATTCACAGACTTAATGCTGCCGCCAGCCTCAGACCCTATTGGATTGCTCTGGCATTTTTATTGTCACTCCTGTCAATAACAGAGCTGCTCAGTTCCAGTTTTTAAAACAATAAGAAGATGCCATTGTGACTATGATGCCTCTTCACTTTGTGGAAAGAAAGGCACCTCTTTCCCAAAACAGACTTGACAAGCCACTGATTGGAGAGCTACTGATTTCAGACCCTTGGAAATAGAACAAGGGGAAAAGGCAGGGGAGGGAAAAGGAGAATAACGTGCATGTTATCTCCAAACCTTCTGCTATAGCTCTGCAGTGCTAGATAGCATTACAGCAGTACCTGCAAGCAAACTGCCAACCAGACACTTCCAGAGCCACAAGCTAAGCAATGCAGCAGATATTCTTAGCAATTATTTCCCCCAAGCTAATTAAAATCTACCAGAAGTTATGCTTTATGACCTGTTATGTCTCAGCTGGGTCTGTCTGATCCTCCATGAAATAAAAATGATTTAGCAAAGGCTTGGGCTAGGTGGCTAGAAGGAGACTCTTTATCTTCTTTGGTCTGCAAGCTGTAATAATCCCTTTAGAGACCCTGCTAAAAGGGTTATGTATTCAAAAATATGTGATGAGGTAGATAATTCTACCTAGCAGCCCTTATAAACATTCAACAGAGGAAGACTAAATTTGGTGTCATCTCAGTAGAAGCACAAGCACAAGTTCTCCCCTTGCCTTCTGCAGGGACTTGGATACACACTTCCATCCATCCAAAACAATTCCCTTGCATTTTAGGCAATTAAGACAAATCAACATAAAGTAGACTAAATGTTTTCTAACGCAGTCTATTCTTAACCTTCCTCTCTACACAGCTGTGTTACATCACGAGCTGTCTACAGAGACTTTCTTCAAGCACAAGAAAACAGGCATGTTAGTTTTCTCCCCTCCATTCCTCTTCTCCCATAAAAGAGGTGCTACAGACCCCTATGTACGAAGCAAATCAGCAGCAAAGGGCCACCTGACTCCAAATGTCTCAGACTTAGTAGCACAGACCAAAGGCCAAGCAATACATTCTGCTACTGATCAAGTGATTTGAGTCAAAAAGGAAATATCTTGTAAGCAACAGCAGTTCCCCTGGTCTCAGGCAAATACTTTCTCTGCTGGCTCATGGATTTAATCTTTGCCAATCTTCACAGGCTGACTTGGACAGAAAAAAAAGATCCCCACATCTGAGTTAGGGTGTTAATCAATGTCCAAAATTAAATTACTTTATTATCCCAGCACCAGCCAGTGATCATTTATCACAGCAGAGAAATCTGCTCTCATTTCATCCCAGCACACAGGCTAAAAGGGCTCTCCAAATTCCAGTATTGAGAACAAGAGGTCAGACCACCCTAATGAATATAATTGCTACTTAGGTACTGAAGGTACTGAAATCTTAAAACCATGCTTTAAAATCACAGCATCCAAATCAAACTCAGGACATTTAAATACTTCAAATCATTTCAATCCATTCAGGGAGTTTCACTTGCTCCTTCCCTATAACCTGGAGCCTTTCTGGGAATCCCAAAGTATTAAGATGACAGATAGGCTGATGATGCATTTTGACTTCTCTCTGGGTTCTTTGCCTGTATCAGCTCTTGCTGTTGTGGCACATTCAATCAGCCTTTCACTATTTCCAGTAAATTACCCTTTTGCTATCGTTACCTTCCATGATTTCCAGTGACCTTTATCTATCAGCAAGAGCACAACGATTTCTAGTTGTATGAAGTATGGTTTACATCTGTGCACCTCACATCTTCCAAACTAAAGGCTCATCATAATCTTTCACCTGCTAAAAATTGAACTCCAGCACGCCCTCCCCAGTACAGAATGGGTTGGGTTGGAAGGGACCTTAAAGATCATCTAGTTCAAATCCCCATTGCCATGGTCAGCGACACCTTCCACTATGACAGGTTGCTCAAAGTCCCATCAAACCTGGCTTGAACATTTGGGCCCTTCAATTCAAAAGAGATGTTGAGGTGCTGGAATGTGTCCAGAGAAGGGTGACAAAGCTGGTGAGGGGCCTGGAACACAAATCCTATGAAGAGAGGCTGAGGGAGCTGGGGGTGTGCAGTCTGCAGAAGAGGAGGCTCAGGGCAGACCTCATTGCTGTCTGCAGCTACCTGAAGGGAGGCTGTAGCCAGGTGGGGTTGGGCTCTGCTGCCAGGCAGCCAGCAACAGAACAAGGGGACAGAGTCTCCAGTTGTGGCAGGGCAGGTCTAGGCTGGATGTTAGGAGGAAGTTGTTGGCAGAGAGAGTGATTGGCATTGGAATGGGCTGCCCAGGGAGGTGGTGGAGTTGCTGTCCCTGGGGGTCTTCAAGCAAAGCCTGGCTGAGGCACTTAGTGCCATGGTCTGGTTGATTGGATAGGGCTGGGTGCTAGGTTGGACTGGATGATCTTGGAGGTCTCTTCCAACCTGGTTGATTCTATGATTCTGTGATTTTCAGGATGGGTCACTCATAACCTCTTTGGGAAGCCTGTTTCAGTGTTTCATCATCCTCCTCACAGGGAAGCATTTCCTCTTCATATTGAATCTAAATCTGCCATGGTTTGATTCAATATTTGAATGTTGGACTGATTGAGAAAAAAAAAATTAGACTATACAGTAATTCCAAGTGCTCTTGATAATTTCAATATGGAAAAAAAAAAACCTTTGGGATAAATGGTGGGGGAAAAAAGAAAATAAAGAGGCAGAGAGAGGTGAAAAGCAAAAGAGGGGGAAAGTATCAGGAATTCCTCCTGGTGCTGCAGTGCAAGATACTGGGAGGATCATTAGCAGCCAGGAACAAACAACTCAACACTAAGTTGTCTGGCTGCTGACTTCTAGACCTGCTTGCACAGCCCAGAAAAGAGCAACTTTTGCATTGCACACAGCATAATAAAATATTGCTAACTCAGCAGGTCAGAGGCAAAAAATATTGCCAAACCAAAAAAAAAAAAAGTACAAAAGAAATTCACCTCTTCTTTGCTTCTCTCACCCTTCTCCCAAAGTACCCAAACACTTTACATTTATGTTAACAAAACCAGACAACAGAAACCGTTTCCCTGGAGGGGAGGTGGTTTGCATTGGTATTTGTTAGCCAAGACGATTGGGTAGTGTGAAATGATGTCATTCCCTTAACCTCTTGGGAAATTGCTGACTTGCTCTAGATGGTCTGGTCCTGGAGGGCTGCAGGCTTTGATCCTACTGGTACTATAAATCAGTTACCACACCTCTGAGCTGCGCCTAAATCAATCCCGAGACTTGAAGGGACTGATGCACAGAAGCTGAGAAAAACAGAGATGTAGCTTTTATCCCCTCCTTGGTAGGGCCAAAGTACAGAGAGGGCCTGCAGAGAGCAGCAGTAGATGGAGACAGATGCCCTCAGCGTTTACACACACTGAGCGCTCCCTGTTACGCAGACAATCATTTCACCCACATAATGCACCAGGGTAAGCTGCTGCTTTGGGGGACTGCACCACATCTGGCTGGTACACAGAAGCAGTTGGCATCCTACAAATACATCCCTGCTGGATCCAAGTGCCAGCTAAGAAAAGCCAGAGGAATCTTAATTTACCAAACCCCCCCGCAATGTGGATTTTGAGGCATGCACTTTTGCACCTGTTTTCCTTCCGATTTCTCCCTCTCCATCCTTCCACCATGACTCAGAGCTCACTGGGAGGAAAAAAGGAAAAGGCAACCCCCCACCCCCCCAGATGCCTTAGCAGACAGCTAGGGAATTCTCTTGTTTTCATCAGTGTCTCTTTACAGAGCGGGTGAAGAGGGGAAAAAGCTACCAAGAGGTTGCCAAGACCAAGGAGTGTCGCATGCAGGGAGCAGCAGGGCTTGCAGTGCAATCAATCATCCCACACGCCGCCTTCAGACCGAAGCTGCTGACAGCGGCTCCCCCCCAAGCGCCTGCCCCTCCAGCCCTGCCTGGCCCCCACAGCCGCTGCCCTAGAATGCAGATCCTGTCCCCCCCAGCCCCAGCAGACACACAAAGCAATCGATAGCGACAGAAGTGGGATCGATGGTGGGTCAGCCTGCTACCGTGTGCCTGGCTCGGCAGCAGAATTCAGCCCAGCCAGGAAGCAGGCAGAAAAAACCAACAGAATTCACGACTTCATCTTCTGAATTTCTTTTAAATTGTAATCCAGGTGGTGCAAGTAGATGCTGCAGATAAAGCCCCGGGTAAAGGTCTCTCCTCCCTTCTCTTATGGAGGAGGTATAAAACCTAAAGCACACAAAGGGCTGCTCTTATCAGCACCCTTTGAAAAAATATCCTTGGGTCCAACTGTCCTTGTTGGTGCCAAGAACCCCTGTGCAAGGTGAGCTGAGCTGCATTTATGGCAGGATCCATTCACCACAGTTGGGAGCAGGGATGGGAGATGAATTCTTGGGTGAGGTAGCCTTTTCTTCACTTGTAAGAACTGCAAAGACAGGCCATGGACCAAGGGACTTTTCATGGGGTATCTTTATAGTCTTGCCACTTGTTCACTCCAATTGCTCTAGGAGCACTGCTGAACAGGGCAATAGTTCCTTGGCACATCCACACACAGAGAGGACTATTTTCCTGCACCAGAGCTCCCAAAAATCTGATTTACAAACCAAAATGTTTGCATCCCACCACTCCTGCCATGCCATGTGCCTGGGAACTGCAAGCATCTTCCAGCCCCATCCATCACACCCTGACACAGAGCTATGGCTTAGAAATCATCTCCCAGCAGCATAGCTGACAAAGTACAAGCCTCATCAAACACAACCTGCTCTCCTGCACCAACACAGCACTGCCAAGACTGAAAAGATAGTGGTGGGTTGGGTTTTTTTTTGTCAGAGAGCTGAGGAAACCAAAGTCAAAGGGTAGGCAGGGTGGAGAGGCAAAGAGCTTTCCTGGGCAGGGGCCCCAGAGCCCAGCCATTTGTTCCAGAACTTACATTTCATTCTAGTTCATGAATAAACTGATAAATTACCCCAGGAATCACAGGCAGCACAGAGGGGACATTCATCTCCAGCAGGGCATCTGCGTTGCAATGACAACAGCTAACTCCACCAGAGAAATACCCAACCGAGCTCTCTCACCACACAACTCATTTCACACAGCACAAAACACTCATGTCACAAAGCCCCAGGTTTACTACGAGGCCCACGGTTTTGGAGGTGGGTTCTGCCTGTTAGCTTAAGAAGGCTTTCTACATTTCCAAAGGATGTGGAGCAAAACAAAGTTTCAGAAGATAAAACCCCTGCCACCACTCCGCACCCTCTGTTTTATCTCTCTTAAAAAATGAGCTCTATTCACACCACCTCTGATTTATCAAAAGAAGAAAGCAGTTAGAATATTCTTAGGCAACCTTAATGAGCAGCAGAAATCCTTAAACTAAAGCTAATGTTTAAGCAGCTGCCGTTGGGAAGATATTTGAACGGCTGCCGACGTGGCTGTGGAGCTATAGATAGCAGAGCACCCGCGAGTTCTCGTAAGGCTCTGACACTCGGCTGCTCTGTGATCTAAAAACCTTTCTGACGTCAATTGAGGTTCCCACCACAGCTCTCTGTCCAAACACTAAGTCAGAAGCACATCAGTGAAGAGATCATTGTGAAGCTTCATCTCGGAAAGATGTTTCTCCCCCCCCCCCCCTTCATTTACCACGTTCAGGAAGGCTGTTTATGCCTTATTTACCTGGCTAGCCCCCCCCCCACCCCAGCCCTGACTTTAAAGGGAATATTCAGTGGGTGTGAAGCTTTTGTCTTGGCAGGGATTTATTTTTCCCCAACAAAACCCCCATTTATATGTTGCTTTCTTGTTTTTTGAAGAACAAGACCTGGAGCACAGCCCTGTAAGGAGAGGCTGAGGGAGCTGGGGGTGTGCAGCCTGCAGAAGAGGAGGCTCAGGGCAGACCTCATTGCTGTCTACAATTACCTGAAGGGAGGCTGTAGCCAGGTGGAGTTGGGCTCTTCTCCCAGGCAATCAGCAACAGAACAGGAGGACACAGTCTCAAGTTGTGCCAGGTGACGTCTAGGCTGGATGTTAGGAGGAAGTTGTTGTCAGAGAGAGTGATTGGCATTGGAATGGGCTGCCCAGGGAGGTGGTGAAGTTGCTGTCCCTGGAGGTGTTCAAGCAAAGCCTGGCTGAGGCACTTAGTGCCATGGTCTGGTTGGTTGGCCAGGGCTGGGTGCTAGGTTGGTCTGGATGATCTTGGAGGTCTCTTCCAACCTGGTTGATTCTATCTTCCATCTATCTTCTTCTATATGCAGATGCAAGAGCCAGTACTGGTGTTTGCTGGGTTTATCTCACAAGTGGTTAAAAGCTGATCCACTGACTTGTGCTTCTCTGTTGTCTGAGTCATGTTTTCAAACCTGTCTCAGCAGCTTAGCATCACACATCTCCAGGAAGCCACTCTTTGTTCTCCAGGAGCTGTAGATGCTTCTGGAAGAGGGATTAGTTGAGGATGTTTGTGGATCAAAACTGAACCTAAGACATTGTTTTCCTTTTAATATACAATAAGCAGGAGTGACCACAGAACCCACAAGAGTTTGGACAGAGATCTTCCATGCAGCTGGGCACTATTCCCCTGCAATTTGTTGCTCTCCTTGTGCTCTTTCCACAGTGTGCAGAACTCTCCTTCTTCCTCAGCTCAACATCAGGTCATTTATTATTTTCTTCTTGCTCTGTGCAGGCAGTGTCAGCAATTGTTCCAAGTGCTGGTGTCTTTCCATAGAGTTAATCAGTGTAATTGGGATGTTTTATAGCCCTGGACAGGGTGTTTTGCCATATGGCGTAGGAGCCACGGGCTGCAGGAATGTGGCAGTGGAACACAGAGGCATCAGAACGCTGCAGTCTGAAGAAGAGAGTTTTCTCAGTCCAGTAAAGTTGCAGTTTTCCCTGGACAGGAATGATAACAGAAGGTTAATTTCCTGAGGTACATGGAAAAGGGCCTCCCAGACCCTCTCCCCCCGTGCAGCCACGGCGGTAGCCTGTGCTTGTGCAGGACCTTGCAGAGTGTTTGGGGATCTTTTGGGTTCTATGAGCACAGACTGAAAGAGTTGGGGCTGTGCAGGCTGGAGCAGAGGAGGCTCCCAGGTGACCTTCTTGTGGCCTTCCAGGAACTGAAGGGGGCCTACAAAAAAAGCTGGGGAGGAACTTTTTAGGCTATCAGGGAGTGACAGGACTGGGGGGAATGGAGCAAAGCTGGAGGTGGGGAGAGTCAGCCTGGACCTGAGGAGGAAGATTTGAGCATGAGAGTGGTGAGAGGCTGGAATGGGTTGCCCAGGGAGGTGGTTGAGGCCCCATGGCTGGAGGTGTTTAAGGCCAGGCTGGATGAGGCTGTGGGCAGCCTGCTCTAGGGCAGGGTGTCCCTGGGCATGGCAGGGGGGCTGGAACTGGCTGATCCTTGTGGTCCCTTCCAACCCTGACTGATTCTGTGATTCTATGAAAACTTTAACTGATTACATCCTGTGACTACTGCAATGCAGCTGATTCTGGTGCAAAAGGTAGAATTGGTTTACACAGCTCACAGCAACGGAGCACAATCACCCAGGACAGAGACTGCAACATTTGAGAAGCCTTCTTTTTCTTTCCTGTCCCCCTCCTCCTGCCATGAATAGGGATGAAGAGCAGCTTATTGCCCATTTTGTTCTCAGTGAAATCTCCTCCTCACAGGTTCTCAGACTGCCTATTTCACCTCTCACTGTACTTAACTGTTTTCCAGTCCCATCCCTGTCCTTCATCTCTGCTCCATGTCTCCGTTGCATAAGCCCATAGCTGAATTAAGGGAAACAATCAAGTCCAAATTTCCTCCCTACCTTTAAGGATTAGCTTTGTAAATTCACCCCTGTAGCAAACTCCACATCCATACTGCAGGGACTGTAATTACCAGCAGTTGAGCATGACCACATGGATTGCAATCAGTGCTGTGTGACCATCACATCTCAGAGCTCCTTTTACTCTCCACCATGCCAGGCCCAAAATAGAGCACTGGGGATCTTTTCTCCCCACATATATCCCCTCTTCTTTTATCCTGCCCACCTGTGCTGCTGCAGGCCAGGAATTCAGGCATTCGACAAAGACAAACATGTGGACAATGAGTTTCATCCTTTTTAATTGAATTGCATATCAATATTGATTGTGCTACTCGTTTTGATAGCAAATTTAATCACTTAAAAAAATAAAAGTCTGCTTGCCTTCTCTGCCAAGCCTCCCCAGGCCAGCATCTGGCAGCATTTCCCTCCAGATAACACGGTGATGTGCAGTCAGCAGTCGCAGCCTGGGGATGGAGCTTAGGGCTGCTCCTCTTCCTTTTCACCAGGGGGGGACAAAGAAGTAAAATCCAAAACCTCCTTTGTCTTTCCTCCTTCTCTCCAGCTGCTGATGACAACATGGAGTCAGGCAGCCTCAGCACCAGCAGAGTCTGAATACAGACTGGGCTTTCACAGGATCACAGCCTGTCAAGGGTTGGAAGGGACCCAGAGCACATACAGGGAGCCTGTCCAGAGTGGCCTGTGGGCACCCCATTCCTCCTGGGGTCATCCTACTTCCCTGCTGCCAAGGTCTCCCTGGCCTCTCACAGGCTCACAGGATGTTAGGGGGTGGAAGGGACACAAAGAGATCATCCAGTCCAACCCCCCTGCCAGAGTAGGACCACACAACCTAGCTCAGGTCACACAGGAACACATCCAGACAGGCCTTGAAAGGCTCCAGAGAAGGAGACTCCACAGCCTCTTTGAGGAGCCTGTGCCAGTGCTCTGGGACTCTTACAGTCAAGAAGTTCCCCCTTGTGTTGAGCTGGAACCTCCTGTGCTGTTGGAGGTGGGGAAATTCAGCCTGGATGTGAGGAGGAAGTTCTCCAGTATGAGAGTGGTGAGAGGCTGGAATGGGTTGCCCAGGGGAGGTGATCAAAGCCCCATTCCTGGAGGTGTTTAAGGCCAGGCTGGCTGAGGCTGCAGGCAGCCTGCTGTAGGGTAAGGTGTCCCTGCCCACAGCAGAAGGGTTGGAACTAGATAACAGAATCAAACAGGTTGGAAGAGATCTCAAAGATCATCCTGTCCAACCTAGCACCCAGGACAGTATCGTAGAATCAACCAGGTTGGAAGAGACCTCCAATATCATCCAGTCCAATCTATCACCTAGCTGGCTGAGGCTGTGGCCAGGCTGCTCTAGGGTAGAGTGTCCCTGGCCATAGCAGGGGGGTTGGAACTGGCTGATCCTTGTGGTCCCTTCCAACCCTGACTGCTTCTGTGATCATGAGAAGGACCTGAGCCTTCCACACTCTGCAGAGAGAGATTTCCTCTGCAAACACTTGCTTTGCAGCAGTTTGTCTTTCTGCTGCCAGAGTTCTTCTGGTTTTTTTTTCCTCTCAGAATTAATGATTAACAATTAAATTATTTGACAGGGGAATAGAGGCCTCGTGCTAATTAAATTCCTTCATCTCTCTCATTTGCAAAGACAAAATAAATAAATAAAGAATGGATATTCCTCTGGATCAGCATTCAAGCAGAACAGGGCAGTTTGTGATGTTGGCCTTAATTAAATGGAAAACCATGGGCACAGCCAAAAAGAAAAAGAAAGAAAGGCAAAAAACATTGCACAAGAACCATACAAATGAGGGAAGGAAGTGAATATCACAGTATCATGGTACCACCAAGGTTGGAAGAGACCTCACAGATCAGCAAGTCCAACCCTTTACCACAGAGCTCAAGGCCAGACCATGGCACCAAGTGCCACGTCCAATCCTGCCTTGAACAGCTTCAGGGACGGCGACTCCACCACCTCCCTGGGCAGCCCATTCCAATGCCAATCACTCTCTCTGACAACAACTTCCTCCTAACATCCAGCCTAGACCTCCCCTGCCACAACTTGAGACTGTGTCCCCTTGTTCTGTTGCTGCTTGCCTGGCAGAAGAGCCCAACCCCACCTGGCTATAACCTCCCTTCAGGTAGTTGCAGACAGAAATGAGCTCTGCCCTGAGCCTCCTCTTCTGCAGGCTGCACACCCCCAGCTCCCTCAGCCTCTCCTCACAGGGCTGTGCTCCAGGCCCCTCACCAGCTTCATTGCCCTTCTCTGGACACCTTCCAGCACCTCAACATCTCTCTTGAATTGAGGAGCCCAGAACTGGACACAGCACTCAAGGTGTGGCCTGAGCAGTGCTGAGTACAAGGGAAGAATAACCTCCCTTGTCCTGCTGGCTACACTGTTCCTGTTCCAGGCCAGGATGCCCTTGGGTCTCCTGGGCACACTGCTGGCTCGCGATCAGCTACTATCTGTCAGCACCCCCAGGTCCCTCTCTGCCTGGCTGCTCTCCAGCCTGTAGTGCTGCTTGGGGTTGTTGTGGTCAAAGTGTAGAACCCTGTTTAGATGAGCAAAATAATGCAAACAGAGCAAAGAGAGCCTGTATTGGCCAAGAGAAATCAGTAAGAGGTGTCCTGACCGCTCCATCCTGAGCAACTGGGCTGTTCATCTCCACCAGCTTTCACCTTCAGACTCCTGCTAGTGGGATGGACCTCCCAAGGGCTTGCTGATGTCTGCTTACACAGCAGCAATAATATCACAAAAGATTATGCTAGTTCATCGACCCTTTGAAGGGATCCTCTCCGTTGTTGTTGCTGCTGATGGCACTTTCTCAGCCAGATTCACCGGGGATTACACCAGTGTAAATAAGATAAGCTGCTGTCTGGCTGCTATTAAAATGCACCAAGAAGCTCTCTGCTCAGGCAATGCTCTTGCAGCAATGCAAATTACATCCACTGTGGTTTTGCTAAGTCCTTTACCTCCATTTTGTTTACCCAGGGAATAAATTTTCTCTCTGAACAACACAAAATCCCCACCCTACATTGCTGATTCTCTTCCATCATCAATAATGCTCAAGTCACTTAGCAATTTCTCTCCCTTTAGCTCTGCTGAACCAGGACATGAACAGTCCTATCCTATGGGACTTCCAAGGGTGCTTCTGCATGATCTAAGGGATGAAGGAAATTCCAGGAAGCTCCCAAGGCAGCACACAGCACTGGTCAAGACAGACCTGGCAGAGAACAGAAGCTGATAGTGGGTCTGGGTGCTGTGTGCGATGAATTGCCATGGCAAAGCTCACTTCTCACAACCAGAGTGAATGTCTCAGGGGTGTGCCAGATGGAGTCTATCTCTCCAGAGCATGGTGGGGTGGGCCCAGCCTCTCTAGAGTTTCCAATGATGTTTTCTACTATTACTATTACATCTGGAATACTGTATCCAATTCTGGAGCCCCTATTACAAGAAGGATGTGGAGATGCTGCAGCATGTCCAGAGAAGGGCCACGAGGATGCTCAGAGGGCTGCAGCAGCTCTGCTGTGAGGACAGACTGAAAGAGTTGGGACTGTGCAGTCTGGAGGAGAGGAGGCTCCCAGGTGACCTTATTATGGCCTTACAGTATCTGAAGGGGGCCTCCAAGAAATCTGGGGAGGGACTTTTTAGGATGTCAGGTAGTAACAGAACTAGGGGGAATGAAGCAAATCAAGAAATTGATAGATTCAGAATGGATATTAGGAAGAAGTTCCTTAGCATGATAGTGGTGAGACTCTGGAAGGCTTTGCCCAGGGAGGTGGTTGAGGCCCCATGTTTGGAGGTGTTTAAGGTCAGGCTGGATGAGGCTCTGGCCAGCCTGATCTAGTATGAGGTGTCCCTGCCCATGGCAGGGGGATTGGAACTAGATAATCCTTGTGTTCCTTTCCAACCCTGACTGATTCTATGATTTTACTTCTGAGGTAGAGAGTAAACACATCTGCCTGCAGCTGGAACCTATTTGCTGTTCCCTCATTCCCTGTTTTCTTGCCTTTTCTTACCATTCTAGGGTGGGTGGGGGGAAGTCGTTACCAGCTAATTTTAGGAAAGCATTTAGTAATCAAATAGCAACTGGAAGAAACTCAAAGCTCATCACTCCTAGCTCACCTGGGTAACACCATGCAACAGCCAAACAGAGCTTCTAACACACACACACACACACACACACACACACTCCAGGAGGAAGGAACCCATGCTTGACAATTTCAGCCCATCCCAAACGGTGATGCTCCGTGGAAGGGGCATGAGGCTGCAGAAAGCAGTGGGGCTGTCAGAGGGTGCTCCTTCCCCAGATGCTTCTGGGGTTCATTTATCATATATCATCATTATCAATAATCATAATCAACATTATAATCATAATTATAATAGATAGTATCAGTATCATAAATAGAAGGAATTGAGCCTGTGGAATTGTTTAGCCTGGAGAAGAGGAGGCTCAGGGGTGATCTTATTGCTGTCTACAACTATCTGAAGGGTGGTTGTGGCCAGGAGGAGGTTGCTCTCTTCTCTCAGGTGGCCAGCACCAGAACAAGAGGACACAGACTCAAGCTATGCCAGGGGAAATTTAGGCTGGAGGTGAGGAGAAAGTTCTTCCCTGAGAGAGTCATTGGACACTGGAATGGGCTGCCCGGGGAGGTGGTGGAGTTGCCATCCCTGGAGCTGTTCAAGGCAGGATTGGATGTGGCACTTGGTGCCATGGTCTAGCCTTGAGCTCTGTGGTAAAGGGTTGGACTTGATGATCTGTGAGGTCTCTTCCAACCCTGATGATACTCTGTGTGTGTGTGAATTCATTGTCTTGAAAATGTGATGTAAAGAGAATCAGAGAAGGGTACCCAGGAAACAGCAGCAGAGTCAGCCAGTGCCAGCAGAGTGAAGACATTCAGCATGGACTTTCACACTGAATTTACAAAGCTCACTACTCATTTCTCTGGGCTCTTCACCTCGTTTTTTGAAGTGACTGCCAGGGAAACTGCAGTTTCTAATTATCTTTTTTTGCACTTAAAGCTTATTAGATTTGTATTGCCTCTTCCCTCCTCACCCCACCCCCACCACACACACTTTCCCACTTCCCTATACTTCCTCCAGTCTACAGTTAATGAGGAGAAATCAGAGTATTGCACTACCTGGCATCTTGCTGCTGAAGTGGCAGGAGTCTTTGGCTATCAAGTCATTTGTAGCTTAATTGAAATCTTTTCTCTCAACTCATTGCCATGCAGATACTCCACGCAGTAGTTGAGCTCAGTATTGACTCTTCTCCCACTTCCAGCTTTCTTCTTCTGAGTTTGGAAAAACCTATTATAGTGGAAAATAAAACCAACACAAAAAAAAAAGGGTAGCTTCAGACTGGATGTTAGGAAGAAGTTCTTCACTATGAGGGTGGTGAGACCCTGGAACAGGTTGCCCAGAAAGGTGGCGAAAGCATCATCCCTGGAGGTGTTTAAGGCCAGGCTGGATGAGGCTCTGGCCAGCCTGATCCAGTGCAAGGTGTCCCTGCCCATGGCAGGAGGGCTGGAACTAGATCACAGAATCAATCAGGTTGGAAGAGACCTCCAAGATCATTCAGTCCAACCTAGCACCCATCTCTAGCCAATCAACCAGACCATGGCATTAAGTGCCCCATTCAGTCTTTTCTTGAACACCTCCAGGGATGGCGACTGCACCACCCCCCCAGTCAGCCCCTTCCAAAGCAAATCACTCTTGCTGTGAAGAGCTTACTCCTAACATCCAGCCTAGACCTCCCCTGCCACAACTTGAGACTGTGTCCCCTTGTTCTGTTGCTGGTTGCCTTGCAGAAGAGACCAACCCCACCTGGCTACAGCCTCCCTTCAGGTAGTTGTAGATAGCAATGAGGTCTGCCCTGAGCATCCTCTTCTGCAGGCTGCACACCCCCAGCTCCCTCAGCCTCTCCTCACAGGGCTGTGCTTCAGGCCCCTCATCAGCTTTGTCACCATTGTCTGGACATGTTCCAGTAGCTCAACATCTCTCTTGAATTGAGGAGCCCAGAACTGGACAGAAGATGATCCTTCTGGTCCTTTCCAGCCCTGACTGATTCTATGACTAAAATCCTTCTTAAAAAAGAGAATTACCCATTCCACTACCCCATTTACCCCCAAAACACACTGGCTATGGTTTGCATAGTTTCTTAGAGCAGAGATGGGGATAAGACAAGAAATGTCATATGGCTGCAGTGAAAACTAGACCCACCCCTGGTCAGATCACCTCCGAGCATCAGCAGGCACCAGCCAGTTCAGATAAGGTCCAGTGTAGGGGGGGTTTGTGAATATACAAAGTGTGAATGAAATCCTTGCTTTAGACTCTCCCTGGAAGAGATCTGGAGTTTACCTCCCCTCTTTATTGTTGAAATTGAATAACGTTTAACAGTAATCAGAGAACCCCAAGCCAGCTGCAGCTAGTGAAAGAAGGCAGACTGCAGCTATGAGTGTGCAGGACTGAAAGGGCTTGGCAAGCCATCACTGCTAACACAAGAGTCAATGCAATGCAGACTCCTCATCTTGAAATTACAGCATCCTAAGCCATTTTGAATCCCATCCATTTTTTAAAGTCCCAGGGAATTCAGCACAAAATGCTCTTGTCAAGGCCTTGTCTAGATAAGGTTTGTGTCTTTGGAGTCTGAGCTCAGACTCATGTTTTATGAGCAGGTCTTTGAGAGCAGGGTGACATTAATGTCATACATAGTCACCAGCCCCACATTCACAGAATCACAGAATTAACCAGGCTGGAAAAGACCTCTTGGATAATCAAGTCCAACCTATCACCTAACCCTTCTGATTAACTAAACCATAGCACTAAGTGCCTCATCCAGCCTTCTCTTAAACACCTCCAGGGATGGTGAATCCACCACCTCCCCAATCAGTCCATTCCAATGCCAATCACTCTTTCTGTGAAGAGCTTCTTCCTAACATCCAGCCTGAACCTGCTTGAGGCTGTGTCCTCTTGTCCTGTTACTGGGTGTCTGGGAGAAGAGACCAGCCCTAATAGATCACAGAATCACAGAACATTAGGGGTTTGGAATGGACCTTGAAAGGTCATCCAGTCCAATCCCCACCCCCAGGACAGGATCACCTAGAGCAGACCACACAGGAACACATCCAGTCAGGTTTTGAATGTCTCCAGAGAAGGTTTTGAAGGTCTCTCTGGGCAGCCTGCTCCAGTGTTTTGCACTCTCACAGTGAAAAACTTTTTCCTTGTGTTCACATGGCACCTCCTGTGCTCTAGCTTGCACCCATTGCCCCTTGTCCTAGATCTTATTACAGTACCTAGCACCATTCTTCTGAAAGACAGCAGATGCAACTACTGCAGAGACTTCAGACAAGGAGTGCAAAACTTCCCAAGGCAAGGTCCTCCTGCTCCAAGAAGACTCTGTGCTATCATGTTGTGAGGACATGTGCAGCTAAATATCTTGTGGCTGTCATAATTCTACTTGGACCTCTCTGCTGCTCTGCTACAGTGGCTTCTCACAACTCCCTCACACCCTTTGGACTTCATCAACAGCAGGAGTTTTGCAAAGGGTGAAACCAGAAGCCTCACTTCCTCCTGAGCAGCTTTCTTTGGCTTGCCACACATTCACCTTGCAGCACTGCCTGTAGGCTCTCTCTATCGCCAAGCACCTGAATCCACAGGCAGAGACAGCTCTTTCCCTAAACTCATTTCATGTCACCTATGCATTTAGGAGAGGTTTGTTAGCTTGGTTGGGGAGGTTTTTTGGTGTTTGGAGGGTTTGGTGGGGTTTGTTTGGGTTTCTTTTGTTTTGGGGTTTTTTTTGCTAATCTAGCCAATTTTAGACCACATTTTCTGACCAGGAACAGATCTGCTTTGAAGAGAAGCCACACAGCCATAAAGGAAGACTCAAATAATGTCTGTTCCTGCCTTAGAAATCAAACCTCCCAGCTGAAGCTGAGAAGGAGCACCTACTACCAGGGGTCCTGTGTAGACAGCAAGAACAGAGTCTTCCTAAGCCCAAGTCACTGCCCTGCAGACATTGCAGGCTCCCAGAGTGTCACCAGGCACATTGCCAGCCTCAGATTTTCATCTTCTACAGATAAATTGGGAATTTCACTCTTTCTGCCCTGGGCCACAGCGAGGTCCTCAAAAGATTTCATTGCCTTCTGTACTCAACTCAAGTATCATTTGAGGATCACACTCCAAACATCTTCCAATCCAGAGACCATGCTGCTGTACTGAACTCATCCCTGCATTGCAGGTACCAGTAGCAAATGCTCGACTGACCATCAAATGAGAAGCAAAAATACATCCATCCCCTACAGTCCCAAAGGCTCTGCAGGGGCTCTACAGCCACATGACACTTATTTCAGCCTTGAATTGCAGATTGCTGATTCCACCTGCCTTTTGCAAAGCCAGCCTGACAGAGTACCAGGTATGCTCCTTGCTGTTTGCCTTGTAATTAAGCAATAATTGCTGCCCAAGGCTAATCTCAGAGTGTATTTTACCTGTGGAGCTCAGTGCCAGAGTTCACATTTGTAATTTAGTGGCATGCCAAGGAGCTATACCTAAAACTCACAAAAGGATTTTTCTCCACTCATCATCTCTCTTCTACTTTGGTGGCAGCTGGGATCCTGTCTTCAGAGATGTTTGGGCTGGGCAAACAAATTAGCAGAGACCAGCCTCATTAGGAATTCACATGGGTACCCATCCTGCTTCACAGCAGGAATGAGATGCTGGCTGCTCTGTGTCTGGACCCCAAACCCTCCCCAGTATGGGATGTACACTAAAGCCTCTTCTTTCTTTCTCCTCACACAGCCTGGCAGCCTCCAAAGAAGCTGAAGCAGCTGCACGATCTGCACCCAAACCCATGTCTCCTTCTGATTTCTTGGATAAGCTGATGGGGAGAACTTCAGGCTATGATGCCAGGATTAGACCAAACTTTAAAGGTAAAAACCACTGCTGCTTGGCTTTGCTTGCCTCTGGGACTGAAATTTGCACCCAGTCCTCAAGAATGTGCCTCTAATTGTATAAGCAAAATGAACAATCTTTATGTTTATATGAAATGTGCATGATAATGAGAGGTTTGGCACATGAATCACTTGTAGTTGTCTGGAAAGGCATCCAACTTCCACTCAGAATGGAAACGACCTTGCAATAACTTTACATGCAGGAAAAACTTCAATACAGGGATTGGGAATCTTGCCAGACCAAGCAGTGACTGGCAAGGAGATAAACATCTTACATGAGAAGAAAAGCTTCAACTTTCCTTTCCCCTTAAACCAGTGTCCACAGCACCTCCTGGTGCTCTCTTGGCACTGATGCCAAGAGAAGTATCTGCCATCAGCTCCAGAGGAATTCAGCAAGATGTCAGAAACAGCTCTGACCCATCATCATCCTCATAGTAAACAACTACCTGAAGGGAGGTTGTAGCCAGGTGGCATTGGGCTCTTCTGCCACGCAACCAGCAACAGAACAAGGGAACACAGTCTCAAACTATGCCAGGGGAGGCCTAGGCTGGTTGTCAGGAGGAAACTGTTCCCAGAGAGAGTGATTGGCATTGGAATGGGCTGCCCAGGGAGGTGGTGGAGTCGCTGTCCTTGGAGGTGTTGAAGCAAAGCCTGGCTGAGGCACTTAGTGCCATGGTCTGGTTGATTGGCCAGGGTTGAGTGCTAGGTTGGACTGGATGATCTTGGAGGTCTCTACCAACCAGGTTGATTCTATGATAGTAAAGGGATTCTGAAGCCAGAGCCCAACACAGCTCTATCACAAAGCTACTTGTCACACCTCACTTGCTGAGGTTACCTCATACTCACTTGCAACCAAGGAGCACCAAAGCAGGCCCTGGGAGAGTCGACAGAAACTCTTTGTTCCTCAAAACACCTCTTCTAATACAGGCGAGGTTTGGTTTGGGATCATTGTGGCTTGGGGTTTATTTTGTTGGTGGCTTTTCTGTTTGGTCTAGTGGAGGTGTCTCAGCCCACAGCAGAGAGGTTGGAACTAGGTGACCTTTAAGGTCCTGTCCAACCCAAACCATTCTATGAATCTATGGGGGGGTGGGAGGGTGTTATCTTTTCATTTTAACTGACTTCACTTTCCAAGAGCTACGTGCCCTTGACTCACACCCAGAGACAAAGCAGAACCTGCTCCCTCTCAGCCACAGTCCTCTTCAACACTCATTTTATTCACTTCTTTTGTTTCCTACTACCAATTCCTCCTCCTTCCCAAGAGTAGCAGGCAATGCCAACAGAGGACTCCCAGTCCCATTAATCGTGGTGGCAGCACCTGCCATCAGCTTCAAACCATCAGCTCCATACTGGGCTCTTAAACCAAATAGAGGTGGGAAGTTTATGCCTCAGTTTAGTTAATGAGAAGGGTTGGGTGATAGGTTGGACTCGATGATCCCAGAGGTCTTTTCCAACCTGGTTAATTCTGTGATGCTGTAATCAGCTGGGCAATAGAGAACACTGAGGTTTTTTAACCACAGCACAAAGAGTTAAGTGGGGAAAAAAAAAAAAAAACAACAAAAAAGTCAGAAAGAGTTAAAACAAACCACCCTGCAAACCTGCCTGCCACTAAATTATGCACACACACAAAAGAAATTAAACTTTAATATTTAATGAAATGTACACATTATCTTCCTGCTGCAGGCAGCTGCACTGCATTTTTATTTGAGATAATTTAATTTTGGGTTTATTTCAATGAACTACACCTTCCCCACAGGGCAGTTGGGCTGGCTTAGCCTCCCACACATAAATCAGGCTCCAATTTATATGGGAGGCACAGGAGGTGTTTTACAGAGCTTGGGGTTGTAGCTCTCAAAGCATGTCATTTGAATTAACTGCAGTAACTCATAAGGGCACTTTAATGGGTTAGATCTAAATGAAAATAATACCAAAGATGCTTATCTGATTGATTTTTGGGGAGGAGAAGATTAAAAGAAAGAAGATTGCAGCTTTTCCATAAATGCTGTAAAGTCTGGGGTTAGCTGTGGATTCACATTCTGGGAACAAGAAAGAAGAGTTTGGGCTCTGGTCTGAGTTGGAAGAGGAAGTCAGTAATGGGGCTCTGGTCTGAGTTGGAAGATGGAGTCAGCAATTGGGCTCTGGTCTGAGTTGAAAGATGGAGTCAGCAAGAGGGCTCTGGTCTGAGTTGAAAGATGGAGTCAGCAAGAGGGCTCTGGTCTGAGTTGAAAGATGGAGTCAGCAAGAGGGCTCTGGTCTGAGTGGGAAGATGGAGTCAGTAATGGGGCTCTGGTCTGAGTTGGAAGAGGAAGTCAGTAACTGGGCTCTGGTCTGAGTTGGAAGATGGAAGTCAGAAACTGGGCTCTGGTCTGGGTTGGAAGATGGAGTCAGCAAGAGGGCTCTGGTCTGGGTGGGAAGATGGAGTCAGTAACGGGGCTCTGGTCTGAGTTGGAAGATGGAGTCAGTAACGGGGCTCTGGTCTGAGTTGGAAGATGGAAGTCAGAAACTGGGCTCTGGTCTGAGTTGGAAGATGGAAGTCAGAAACTGGGCTCTGGTCTGAGTTGGAAGAGGAAGTCAGAAACTGGGCTCTGGTCTGAGTTGGAAGAGGAAGTCAGAAACTGGGCTCTGGTCTGAGTGGGAAGATGGAAGTCAGAAACTGGGCTCTGGTCTGAGTTGGAAGAGGAAGTCAGAAACTGGGCTCTGGTCTGAGTTGGAAGAGGAAGTCAGAAACTGGGCTCTGGTCTGAGTTGGAAGAGGAAGTCAGAAACTGGGCTCTGGTCTGAGTTGGAAGATGGAAGTCAGAAACTGGGCTCTGGTCTGAGTTGGAAAATTAAGTCAGCAACTCACGCAAGCAGAGCTGAACCTGGCAACCATGGCCCAAGTGACCTCTCACATAGACTGTGCTACAGAGTCACTATATCACAGTCTATACTGTGCTACAGAGTCACTATCACTTTGGTTGGAAACCATCTCTAAGATCTTCAAGTCCAACCATCAACCCAACACCGCCATGGCCACTAAATCATGTTCCCAAAGTGCCATGCCTACATGTTTTTTTAGCACCTCCAGTGATGGTGACTCCACCACCACCCTGGCCAACTTGTTCCAATGCTTGACCACTTTCAGTAAAACAAATCTTTCCTGATATCCAAATTAAACCTCCCCTGGGGCAACCTGAGACAGTTTCCTCTCATTCTATCACTTGGCACTAGAGAGAAGACACCAACCCCAATTCACTATAACCTGCTTTCAGGTAGTTGTAGAGAACAAGAAGGTCTCCCCTCAGCCTCTTTTACTTCAGACTACACAATCACAGTTCACTCAGCCACTCTTCCTATATTTAACAATCTGGAGCAAGAGCTGCACAGATTGAACAGTCTGAGAGATGATGCTGAGCTGACAAATGGCTGTCTAGGAGCTGGTCAGACAGAAGTCTGCTCAGATTGTCTGGGACTCACCAAGAAAACCCCAATCATAGAAGCATTACTGTTACATGACTGCAGTACTGCTCCTGCAGAGGCCAGACACAGAGTTTGAGAAGTGGCCAAAGCAGGAGTTAAATAAAGGGAAAGGAGAAGAAGCAAATCAAGCTCCAGATATTACTTAGTAATCAGGAAATTCCATTGATTTCCACACGGGAGGAAGTTTGCACTGATTAGAGGCAGAAGCCTCTTGTCAAAGCCATTCCTCCCTCCCAGGATTTCATCCTGCAGCAACTGCCAGACTGCAGATGTGGCCTTAACAGGCAAGTACCACTCTGCAGCAAGGCTGAGCCATCAGGCAGTGTTTGAAATGCAGACAACATCCTTGTCTCCATGAAAAAAATAATAAGCAAACCCCCCCTAAAAGTCCACACTTGCCACTTCTACAGATCTTCTCTTCTCAGAAGGAATCTGTCACAGGGATGAGATGAGATGAATTCCCCCACTGCTAAAGGGGGACCTTGGTTCCTGGGGCAGTGTCCTCTATTCCAGCTGGGCTGATTTTCTCTACCATACACTGGACAGCACCAACAGCAGGAACTTTGGGATTTCCCAGGACAGAGGGACTTTTTGCTGCTCCCCACCTTCTGTTAAGGCTCGACAGAAATCTTACTGTATGTGGGCAAGCTACTGTTTGCCAGGCACCAGATATGGCTCTGGTGCCAAAATGCTTTCCAGTTTTCTGCATTGTGCTGAGCTGCAGCTCTTGGCATTTCCCATGGTGCAAAAAGTAACATTTCCAACTCAGATTTGCTAGGCAATATTGCAACCCTCTTCCAGTCATAGTTGTGGCATTGGTCCCCAAAGGTACCAGTAATAGCCTACCCCCATGCACTTTGATCAATCAGGCAGAGGGGGACATGGAGGTGCTGGCCGATAGCTGACTGAACATGAGCCAGCAGTGTGCCCAGGTGGCCAGAAGGCCAATGGCATCCTGGCCTGGATCAGGAACAGCCTGTACTCAGTGCTGCATCCAGTTCTGGGCCTCTCAATTTAAGAAAGATGTTCAGGTGCTTGAGTGTGTCCAGAGAAGGGCAGCAAGGCTGGTGAGGGGCCTGGAGCACAGCCCTGTGAGGAGAGGCTGAGGGAGCTGGGGGTGTGCAGCCTGCAGCAGAGGAGGCTCCGGGCAGACCTCACTGATTTCTACAACTACCTGAAAGGAGGTTGTAGCCAGGTGGGGTTGGTCTCTTCTGCCAGACACTCAGGGACAGAACAAGAGGACACAGCCTCAAACTGCACCAGGGCAGGTTTAAGCTGGATGTCAGAAGTAAGTTCTTCACACCAAGAGTGATTTGCTTTGGAATGGGCTGATTGGGCAGGTGGTGGAGTCACCGTCCCTGGAGGTGCTTAAGAGGAGGCTGGATGAGGCACTTAGTGACAGAGTTTAGTTAATTAGAAGGGTTAGGTGATAGGTTGGACTCAGCAGTCTCAGAAGTCTTTTCCAATCTGGTTAATTCTGTGATCTTCTCATCCCTTAATCCTCAAGCCTCTCCTTTGGAGCATCTTAACTTTTCTACCATGAGCAAGCTAAGCAAAGCTTCAGCCTGAAAGGAAATAAAACTCAGGAAAACCAAGGCCCAAAACAGGACAGGCAGAGAATTTCTGCTGGCAGAGCCCTTCAGTCTATCCAGCTACGAGCTTTTGCAGACCCCATCATTATCCTATGGGGTACCTGCTCCTCTACCCATCCTGATCCCTATGAACATTCTACTGCCTTAGCTCTGTGGGGAGCACAGAGGTGATTTAGGCAAGTCTTTTAAAAGTACAGAGCTCTAAAGGAGGGGATGTTAAGAGGCTCTCAGCCCTTTTCTGGGTTACATTGTCACCTATACAGCTAGGATATCTAGAAAGCTGTCCTGCCTGTTTGTGACCTAGTCCTTTTCATCAAAACAGGTCACAGAAACATTCAGGTTGGCAAAGCCCCTCAGGATTATCAAGTCCAACCTAGAACCTACTCTACAAGATTCACCTTAAACCATGTTCCCAAGCACCATATCCAGATGACTTTTAAATACATCCAGGGTTGGTGACTCCACCACCTCCCTGGGCAGCTCATTCCAGTGCCTGACCACTCTCTCTGTGAAACACATTTCCCTAATATCCAGTCTAAACCTACCCACTCACAGCTTGAGGCCATTCCCTTTTGTTCTGTGTCAAACTACCTGTGAGGATAGACCAGCACCCACCTCTCCACAACATCCTTTCAGGTAGCTGTAAGACAGCAATGAGGTCTCCCCTCAGCTTCCTCTTTTTCAAACTAAGCATATATATAAAGCTTCTCCCAAACAGAGGAACAAAAGGTGAAGCAAAAGCACTGCCTGATGTCAAACTGCCATTAGAACCAAGACTAGACTAATCCAGGTCATCCAGATATCATTCCCACACTCAGTCAGCCTGTTCCCACAATGGGCTTTAACATGACAGAGTGGTGATATTTTGTCTAACAAGCACACAGTGAACTGCTGTTCCAATCTGTATTTGTCATGCAGGCCCACCAGTGAATGTCAGCTGCAACATTTTCATCAACAGCTTTGGTTCGATTGCAGAAACCACGATGGTAAGTAAAAATCACAGCACAGCTGCTCAGCTACTGGCTCAGCCTCACTGCAGTCCTGTCCCCCCTCAAAAAATGCAGCATCATTCTCCTCTTTAATGTGAGCAGAGGGGAATGATGTCTCTGTGTTCACAAGCAGAGGGAAATGATGTCTCCATGTTCACAAGCTTATTTAAGGTATGAGTAAACTAATGTCCAACACACACGGCTCAAAGAATGTGTAGTTAAAGACCACACAATCTCTACCTGCATCTCTACAAAAACACTGCACAGGCAAAGTAGAAGGCTCAAAGAAGGAAATAAATGTCCTTTTTTGAGGTCTTGCCTTAGGCTCCAAGATCAGAGGTGGTTGCAAACACTTCAAGTGCACAGAAACCCAGAAGTTTGAATCAACATTTTCATGAAGTGGAATCAACTGAGCCCAGCTTCAGCTGGCACCACATGTCAGATTCACAAAGAGGAAGAGTCACTAGATGGTGATTTTCTTGGAGATACACTCCTGTTAGACAAAGATTTCTTTCATACAAATCATCACAACCAATATTTGCAAGTTAAGACTCACCAGACAAAATTAGTGAGCATGGCTACAGGCTGTATCTAATTGGCAAGACACTAGGAGCAGAGGATCACTAGAAAAAGGAGATAATTGCTCCATCTGAAAACCACTAAAGATTGGTTGTGACATGACCAGTGAACAGCAAATGAAAACTCTGGAGAGACAGTGCCTTACCTCTCTGCTAATTAAAGGTAATCTAGAAAGATGGTGTTTAATAACTCTCTGCTAATTCTTTCTCTAGTAGGGTGTTGAATGAAGAATGAGAAGCTCCAGCTTCAGATGTTTTGTGCATACAGGCAGGAATAGGCTTTACAGTTCCAGGCTTTACATAGAGGTCACACTCCTTGACTTCAGCAAGTTACTTGACATGCACAGCACTGTCAGAGATCAACAGATACATAGAGATATAAAATCTGGGGTTAGAAGTCTCTTCTGGCCCTATACCATTCTTGTGGAAAGGTTTGGAGGTAGAGTGGAGGAAAAAAAACCACAAACCAAAACTATTTATCTGTCCAAGCACAGAAATTAACACATTTCCTAGCTGGATTGCTGAATTTGTCAGATATCATGGGTGAGATGTTCATGGGTTCACTTGTATATAAAGCTAAAGAATTAGAGCTGAAACACACATCTGTTCCTAATGAATTATCCTGTTAGATGCCTCCTTCAGTGTTACAGGCAACAAACAGTTCTGACACAGTCTAGCAGAGATGATCCAGGGTGCAAGGGAGAAGGACTGACCTACCAGGGATCCTTGTGCAATGCAGAGGCCACATTACAATGAAGTGTTTCACAGTATCTCTGCCCTACATTGCAAGATGCATTGGAGCAAACAAAGACACCACAAGATCCCTGTAAGCAGGATGCTCCATAAAATCAGCACAGACTAAGATGAGAGTTGCCACTCACCTCCAAGACATGCTGCAGGGACTTGCTATCCTCTCCAGATGCCACTCATTTCATAGTCTAGCTTCCATAGAAAAAAAATTTCCCATGGGAACCCAAGAATACCCTCTGGGCTTGTTGCTTTGTCTAGAAATACCCAAGCCAGCTCTGACAAGCTAGTCCAGATGTCAGGCTGACACAGCACTGCACACAACCCAATCTGATGTGCTGCTACTGCTTGCAAATGCTGATGAGAACACCAACAACACAGGTACTGAAGCATCTGAAAATGAGAGCCCAGCAAGCTGAAGAAAACTTTGGGATTTTACTCTGCAGTGAAGCCAGTCTCTCCTCACTGTTGGAGCAGGTCAAACAAACAGTGTTGGCTCCCCACCATGGTTTCTGGGAAGGGCAAAAGATCTTGTCACAAAAGGATTTTGAGACTGCTTTGAATTCAGACCAGTGACCAAATATCTGTGGAGGGAAAGCTTGGGTGGCAGAGATGTAATTCAGTGTTTCACCACAAACCAAGCAGAACTCTATCACTGACCTTTAGAACTGGTGATAGTAACACTTCCTCAGCTTCTTCTCTGGCCAAAACTCCAACATTGTGGTTTAAACCTCAATCATTGCACTCTAAGTCTGGCCATGTCCAGGTTCTGAGTGCTATGTCATTTTATGTTTGGTTACCCTTGCACCACCACTTGCAAGAGAAGAACTACAGGTTTTTATGGCTAGCACACCTGCAATTAGAGGAGCCTTTAAGTATCTCCATGGTGGGACTGTTAGCTTCTACAGAAAATACCACTGCTCACACCTTACAAAACAACAGAAATCATGAGGTCGTCATGCAGTGGATTAGAGAAGATGAAGGTGAATGTTCACTTACAGCCTGAGGCATCAGGGAAAGCAGAGGAAAAGGAGTAAATCATAGAATCAACCAGGTTAGAAGAGACCTCCAAGATCATCCAGTCCAACCTATCACCCAGACCTATCCAGTCAACTAGACCATGGCACTAAAAATAGAGGAAATTAGAACAAAAAAGCCACTTGGGCCTACAACCCTCAGAAGTGAAGACAATGAGTTGAGAGCAAGAGAAGGCTCAGACTTCCCAGACTGGGCAGAAAGCTGATGTCTGCCCAGCAAAGGTTCAAGATGAACAAGGCAAGAAATGGAGACCTGAAAAATCACTGCAAGGACAGAAAAATAACAAAGTCATCCATCAAACTGGACTCCCCCAAAGCAGAGCTAACTTCAAGAAAGGGAAGTTAACTCCTTTAAGCACCTGCAGAACTGGAGACCTGTAGTGAAAGCCAGTAGTGGTGCACAGAATGGATTGCACACTTGTGTTACATTGCAGCCCATGGATTGTATCTATCAATTTCACTTGCAATCAGCTCTAAGGATAAGGGAAACTGGAATTGGGAACACATTGTGGGAACCCAACAAGAGCTTCAGAGGTAAAGATATAACCAACTACAACAGCCAGGCAAGAGGCAGGTGGTCTCTTGTCCCAAAGCATTACTACAACAGTGCATCCAACAGCCAGGGATTCCAAAGGACAAATGCAAGATGCATCTGCTCTATCCACTTCTTTTCATTAAAAACATGAAACAAATCCCAATCACAAGCTGCTAGATCCTTTTTTACACTTCAACAGCACAATCACCTTCTCCCCAACCATACCAGATCGGGAAGCCTGTAGCAAAGCTACAAATTCTTCATTCAAAAACAGAAGTCAAGCACCAGGGGACCAGGGCCTTCATTTTAAGTGAATTAACTGCACCAGCTTAAGCTTTTCTTTGTAGCACAAGACAACAGGTAGGGTTAGCTGAGCTTTTCAACCAGCAAACTTCCTGCTGTAACAGCAGCCTTGGAATTAAGCTATGCCCTTGATCTCCCTTCCCATGGCAGATGCAGTTTTGTTGCTCTCTCACTAGCCTAGGCAGTTGGGAGCACTTTGTGTACAGCAAAGGCACACAGAAAGCAAGGAATATGCTTTTATGTCATCATCTAAAGCTATTAGGAACTGGGCTCAGTGTTTTAGACAACCTGTCCCAGTCTCAAGTTTCAAAAACAAAACACATGCACCAAATGGAAGTGTAAGGGACAGAAAGCCACAAAACAGCCAGCTCAGGCTCCCTAGACCCAGTGTATATATGCAAATTTATTGTTGCTGCTTTCAGGCCACAGTTATTCCATCTGAAAAGAGCAAACCAAATGTGACCTTCCAGCCGGCTGCAGCACAGGTGCAATTGGTCTCCCAGCTTCTCCTAAGGACAGTAGAAGCTGGAGGCTGCAACTGTCCAAATGTTAAGTACTCATTTGGAGCCATCTGCGTGTGAGCCTTCCAATGAGACAACAAAAACACCCTGCAAAAGAGACTGAGCAATTTACTGCAGCCTCACAGGCCAGAGAGAGGCTGACAGCAGATAGGACTGCCAAAGCATGTGGGTCACACACTGAATACCAGGCCAAATTACCCCAAGTTCATCGGTTGGATGTCAGGAGGAAGTTTTTCACAGAGAGAGTGATTGGCATTGGAATGGGCTGCCCAGGCAGGTGGTGGAGTCACTGTCCCTGGAGGTCTTCAAGAAAAGCCTGGATGAGGCACTTAGTGCCATGGTCTGGTTGATTGGCCAGGGCTGGGTGCTAGGTTGGCCTGGATGATCTTGGAGGTCTCTTCCAACCTGGTTGATTCTATGATTCTAAAACACCTAAGTACCAGCACTAAGAGTAAAGGCTGGGGTTGGAGCTCAATTTTCTGTAGTCACTCATTCTTAAAACCTACCATCAGTCCCACAGGGATGATAAGCACATCAATCACAAGAAGACAAAATGGAAACATTTTGGCTTTGCTTTGCTTGTTGTTTTTTTGCCATCAGTCAGTTGTAATTCTCTGCAGGGCAAATAGCCTTAAAAATGTTTGTGTATTCCCTTTGCAGAGAATGAAGTCCATGCTAATACAGCACCCTGTGCTCTGCTCTCCAAGCTGGGTAACACAAGTCCCTCCTCAGGCAGTTCAACCTCCACCCTGTTTCTTTCCATTGGCAAAATGTAAATTAATGAAAGGTCTCTCACCAAAACTGCTCAGTGCAGAACTCTTGAGTAAGGAGCTGTAACCTATTGAGTTTCCCCTCAGCCTCCATCCCTTCTCCACAGCACTACCTCCAGCCTGCCACAGCTTTCAGCAGCTCACAGAGCATCAGATGCCAAGACTGTGGTATCTTGGGAAGGAAAAGTCTCAAATGATCTTCTGTTTCCCTGTCTCCTTGCGAGGTCACGAAGCACAATTTCATTTCAGCATTATCAAACTGAACTACTTTGATCACTTCAGTTATTCTATTCTTGCCCTATGTCATTTCCCCCTTGGGAGTACAAAGCCTTTGTGCCAAATTGCAAAGCTCCTGAATGCCTTCACGACACAGAGTTGCTGCTCTCCACTCCCAAGCCAGACAGAGGAGCAGGCTGCATAAGATAATCAATGCCTGGATGTGAATGGCACACAAATGAGGAGCTCAAGTGATGATAAGAAGGAAATGGAGAAAGAGATTTGGTTTTTTTTATTGCTGAGTTTGCAGCCCCAGTTAAACCTCTTTTTTTGCTTGGAAGTTCACACCAGAAATTAACCTGTTCTGTCCACCATTTAGGAATAACCATGGACTTCTTGGTGGTGCTGAGACCTCAGACAACAGCATCCAGGAATCATATAATCAACCAGGTTGGAAGAGACCTCCAAGATTATCCAGGCCAACCTAGCACCCAGCCCTAGCCAATCAACCAGACCATGGCACTAAGAGCCTCATCCAGGCTTTGCTTGAACACCTCCAGGCAAGGCGACTCCACCACCTGCCTGGGCAGCCCATTCCAATGCCAATCACACTCTCTGGCAACAACTTCCTCCTAACATACAGCCTAGACCTCTCAGCCTCTCACCACAGCTTGAGACTGTGATCCCTTGTTCTGTTGCTGGTTGCTTGGCAGAAGAGCCCAATCTCACCTGGCTACAGCCTCCCTTCAGGTAGTTGTAGACAGCAGTGAGGTCACCTCTGAGCCTCCTCTTCTGCAGGCTGCACAGCCCCAGCTCCCTCAGCATCTCTTCATAGGGTTTGTGTTTCAGGTCTCTCACCAGCTTTGTCACTCTAACACCACACAACCACCACATGCCCCTGACACAGGACATGACTGCAGGACACTTGGGCTCTGGAGATGTCTTAGGAGGAGGCTTTTTGTAGCCATCTGCTCTGAGAAATTTACTTCCATTCACCCCACAAACCTCTCTTCTCACCTTTTCCTTTCTTTTTAGCAAGTTACGGTGCTGAAGCAGTGAGTTTACTCTAGCAAGAAAGCTTATCCACAACAATGCAGGCCTTTGCAGAGAGATTGGCTCCATTTCCCCACCCCCCTCTTCCATCAGGCTGAGAACACTTCTGGGCAGCTACCACCAAAGTTTCTTCCAAACATGAGTTTAATTTGTGTTGTACATGACATAAGTCCCTAACTGGAGCTGACCTGCTAGCATCCAGCTTATTTGTAGCTGAATAAGCAAAACAACCTTTTGCTTTCTACCTATTAGGTCAGTGACATTGATTTCCCCTGACTGCAATGGCTGCAGATCTTTACACACAGAAAAGGGAGAGCTGAAAGCATAGAAGGTGTGCAGGGAGCTGCTGCGTGCCATGGCAAGAGGAGATCCAGGGCTGCTTTCCTTTTTCAGCTGTGCCTGATGAGCCAGGCCTGAGCTTCAGAGCCTGTCTGCAGCTAGTCACATTTTCCCAAGACACATTCTCCAGGCCCAACAGAGATGAATAATTAAGTCAGAGGGATGCACCAGGACTTGTGGAGGTCACATTCAGAATATCAACAGAAGGAGAGAGTGTCGTAACTCTTTTTCCTCTTCAGAAGTCTGCTTCTTTTAGCATCAAGTCCTTGGTCCATTTGCTGTTGTCATGATCATTATGTCATTAGCAGCTTCTCTGCTCCAAGGATGCAGATGGCATTAAGTGGCATGAAACAGATGGGCTTGGCTATGAACTGCCCCATCCAAACCATGAGGCATCCAAGACACAAACCTCTCCCAACTCTGAGGAGTGACTGGCCCTCACAGGAGTCAGGTCTTCCTGGACCAAAGGTTATGTGTTCATAGTCAAGCGAGCACTTGAGGCAGCAACACCAGGAAGAATTTCCTTCACATGTACCCTTCAACTCCAGAGCCTGGAGTTCTGCAAATGGAAACAACAGACCTGATGGCAGAATCAAGGAGATTCCCCCAAAGGTGCTTAAGAGTCTCACTGAAGGAAACCACAGAGGGAGAGGACTTCTGGGGTTTCCAGGGCTCCAGGCCAGACACAGGGAATATCCCTCTGATGGTCTGTCTCACTGTGCCTTTTCCCAAGCCTGGAGGTGCCGCAGGGAGTCAACGTGGGATGGTTCAACACCAAAAGGACGTTGTCTTCTGTCTCCTTTCCCCCCTAAATCTTTTCCAACAGTCAACTAGCTGACACCAGCCCTTACGGTTCCTGCAACTAACCAGCACTTCTCCAGCCCCAGGGTTCAGTCTGGAGGTCTTGACTCTTCACACACAGCTGATGATTGCAGTGATGGAGGGATGAAAGGACAGGCAGCTGCTCATGCTATGAGATAGCTGTAAGCCACAGAGCTAAAAATAACAGCAGCTCTTAGAGGAATAATGCCAAGGAGGCTCTCCATAGCTTGGGAATGCGGGCTATGTAGCCATTTCGACATGGTTTGCTCTTGAGAATGATTTTGGTACTTGCTCCCCAGCTCCCAGCACCTCCAGCCTGCTCTGATCACTGACTGCATGTCTCTGCCCGTGCAGGATTACAGAGTGAACATCTTCCTGCGGCAGCAATGGAACGACCCGCGCCTGGCGTACAATGAGTACCCTGATGACTCCCTGGACCTGGACCCCTCTATGCTGGACTCAATCTGGAAGCCTGACTTGTTCTTTGCTAATGAGAAAGGGGCCCATTTCCATGAGATTACCACAGACAACAAGCTCCTGAGGATCTCCAGAAATGGCAATGTCCTCTACAGTATCAGGTGAGGTGACCTGGTGGGAAGAGCTCCCATTTCTTTCAGTGGGAAGAGAAGATGATGTTGGGGTTTAACACAATTAGCAGTGTCATAGCAATGTGGTGGAAAGGGAGCTCTGGAGGTCTGCCGTGCAACCTCCTCCTGGTGGTTGTCAACAACTGATCAGGTCAGCTGTGGCTTTTGTCTATTCACATTGAAATGGAGATCCCATGGATCCCAACTTTCACTTCACTGACAACCCAATCCACTCTATTTTAAACCAATGAAACTAAGATCAAGCTTTATAAACTTGAAAGGGGAAAGTTTAACTCCATACTGAAGACTTTTTCACCTCCTGTATAAAAAGTAACTTTGCCTGAGGCTCACAGACCCTATCTTGCACTGCAGATCCCTGTGGCAGCCACGGGGCTATAAAGTGGGAAACAAACAACTCAGTGTTGTGATGTAGACAACCCCCATCAAACAAAGTGGTTCCAGCCCAAAGAACAGATCCCTGATGGCCAAAACACTAAGAGAACTGCCATGCATTTTGGCTGAACGTGGAAACCTCACTACTCTTAATTTCTAAAGACAGGCAGGCACTAAACCTGCCACCAGCAGCTTGGCAGCAAGTGTGATACAGAGCCCAGTACCAGGTGGCTTTGCAGGAGCACAGAGGGAGAATATTGAGTCACCCCAGCCCTGGGGTTGCTCTGCAAAACAGAGCAATGACTCAGCACAGGACACGGAGCAATGTGGCTGAGCTGATGACTGATTTCAAGTAGAAAACTTGGAAACACTTCAGTTCTTGTTTTAAGGAAAGAACTTTTCTCTCTCCCATCTCCAAATGAAAATATAGGTTCTTTTTAAGCTGCCTTTTCCTAAGAAAGCCCAAAAGAAAGAGGATATCCCTGATGGAAGAGCACAGAATAGCCAAAACTTGAAATAGTACTTCTCTTTGACACAAAACTTTCCATCTAAAGTGCTCTGCCATTCTCTGTCTCTTTGCTACAACTATTTTCAGTCAAACTCTCTCCAAGGCACTTACCAGAAAGTTGATTGTGTCTTGGAACCAATACTCAGCATCTTCAGCACTGGGCTCACCCAAAATCCTTGAGGATTTCACTCTTCTGGTGCTTCCTCAGCTTGTCTCATACACCCAGCATTTCATGGCCTGGCCACAGCCATCCCTGTTACACATCTGGCAGACAGCTACAGTAAATTCTTCTCAAGAACTTGCCTGCTGATGTAATTGAAGGCTTCTTTCTTACTGATCCAAGATGGAGTCTCCAGCCCAGAGATGGGCAAAGTGGGGAAAGGCAAGGTTGTGACTCTCTTCTGCTGAGGTGTTTGTTTGAACACCAAAAATGGAGTGTTTTCATATAAAGAAAGCTCTACTGTCAGATGTTCTCTCCCACCATGCCTCTAAACTCAAGCAGGTAGTTTCTTCCAACATAAGGACTTGAGTTAAACTATATTTCCCTCTTGCTATAGTTTCCTCTATGTCTGATGATAGAAAAAAGCAATTCCTGTCTCCCAGGAAATTCCACTATTTCTACATCAAGGAAAAAGCTGGGGGAAAAAACCAACCTGGACACCTCAGGGAACAGCATTTTCAGCATTATCAAACACCATCAGTAAGTTTGCAGATGACACCAAGTGTGGATCTGTTAGAGGGTAGAAGATCCCTGCAGAGGGACCTGGACAGCCTGGCTAGAGGGGCACAGTCCAACACCAGGAGTTTCAACAAGGCCAAGTGCAGGGTTCTGCACTTTGGCCACAACAACCCCATGCTGTGCTACAGGCTGGGGACAGACTGGCTGGAGAGCAGCCAGGCAGAGAGGGACCTGGGGGTGTTGGTAGATAGCAGCTGAAGATTAGCCAGATGTGTGCCCAGGTGGCCAAGAGAGCCAATGGCATCCTGGCCTGCATCAGGAACAGTGTGGCCAGCAGGACAAGGGAAGTTATTCTGGCTCTGTGCTCAGCACTGCTCAGGCCACACCTTGAGTGCTGTGTCCAGTTCTGGGCTCCTCAATTTCAGAAAGATATTGAGGTGCTGGAACGTGTCCAGAGAAGGGCATCAAGCATGGAAGGGGCCTGGAGCACAGCCCTGTGAGGAGAGGCTGAGGGAGCTGGTGTGCAGCCAGCAGAAGAGGAGGCTCAGGGCAGACCTCATTTCTGTCTGCAGCTACCTGAAGGGAGGTTGCAGCTAGGAGGGGGTTGGTCTCTTCTCCCAAGCACCCAGGGACAGAATAAGAGGACACAGTCTCAAGTTGTGCAGGGCAGGTTTAGGCTGGATGTTAGGAGGAAGTTTTTGCCAGAGAGAGTGACTGGCATTGGAATGGGCTGCCTGGGAAGGTGGTGGAGTCACCAATCCCTGGAGATGGTGAGGAGTCTGTATGAGGCACTTAGAGTCATAGTATAGTTAATGAGAAGGGTTAGGTGGCAGGTTGGATTCAGTGATCCTAGAAGTCTCTTCCAACCTGGTTATTTCTGTGATTCTGTGAAGCAACTCAAGTCTGTCTATCAATCAAATGATTTTGTGTTAGCCTGTAGAACCAAGCAAGCATTTTAAGCATAGACCATGGTATAGGGCAGCACAGAGAATGCAGTCTGCATCCAGTGGGAAAGGGAGCTTGGGAGACAAAAGTAGAGGGCTCAAGAAGCACAGCAGAAATTCAGGGAGTTACAGAGAATCACAGTGACTAATCACAGAGCATTATCCCTGCAGAAAACCCCACCAAAGGCTTTTTTCACCCTCCTCACAGCAATATGAGATCTTAACCAAGCTCCTTCTTTTGCTGTGCCACAGAAATGTTCTGTTCAAAGATTTCCAAACAGTCCCAGTCTCTGGAAATGCATCAGGGGTAAGGGGTCAAGAGAATGGGTTTGGGCTTGCTGCTCACACAAGCTGTTGTGAATCTGAGGCAAGAAACGAAGACTGAAGCAGCAAAACAGTTTGGTGTGGGAACTCTCTGTTCTGCACAGCCCAAATCAACACTGCAATGAAATGCCATCTGCAGCAGGCAGCTCTGGTGGGAATTATATCACAGACCCAAATGCTCAGCATTTCTGATGCTTTCCAGACAGGGAAGATGTGAATGATCAGTCCTTCCTCCCAGCACAGCAGTGTGTCTTAGGCATGTCTTAGGCAAGGTACAGCCCAATTGCCACACTGGGATGTCTGAGAGGGATCAAACTGTTTGGCATTACCCTGTGCTGTCTCCTCTCCTCAGGATCACTCTGACTCTGGCCTGTCCCATGGACCTGAAGAACTTCCCCATGGACGTACAGACATGCATCATGCAGTTAGAAAGCTGTAAGTCCTGTGTCCATCTCCATCTTGAAGAGGAGGCAACTGTTTCCCCCCACCCCCTACTATCTCCTTCCCTAGATGCAGCTCATTTCCAGTTCAGCCTTCAATGGAGGCTCACCCAAGAACTACTTACCCAGGGTTTTCCATTAAGCCAGCACATGTGGCACTTCCTGGGGAAGCCAAACCGTACAAGATCTCAGGAGAAGAGCTCTAGCTTGCTTGTATTTGGCCTTTCACTCTGGAGGAGAAAGATGAAAGTGTTTTCAGCTTCAAGGGGGAAGTTTTTCTCTTCAGATGAACATTAGCCTGGAGGCTCAGGGGGGACCTCATTGCTATCTACAACTACCTGAAGGGAGGCTGTAGCCAGGTGGGGTTGGGCTCTTCTGCCAGGCAACCACCAACAGAACAAGGGGACACAGCCTCAAGCTGTGCCAGGGCAGGTCTAGGCTGGATGTTAGGAGGAAGTTGTTGGCAGAGAGAGTGATTGGCATTGGAATGGGCTGCCCAGGGAGGTGGTGGAGTCACCATCCCTGGAGGTGTTCCACAAAAGCCTGGATGAGGCCCTTAGTGCCATGGTCTGGTTGACTGAATAGGGCTGGGTGCTAGGTTGGCCTGGATGATCTTGGAGGTCTCTTCCAACCTGGTTGATTCAATGATTCTGTTTTGCCCCTTGTACATGTTGCTTATTTATCCCAAAGGAGGGAAAGATGATGAACAACTTCATTCAGAGGAAGAGGCCGAGTCTGAGAAAATAGCAAGCAGCTCAACAAGCCAAGCTCAAGTGATTTATTGCAGATAACTCATTGCAGGCCACCACAGCCCCAGAGCAGGTTGTTACCCTTTTCCCATATGCATAAGCAGTTCTGCCTCAACCCAAGTCCCATTCTTTACAGCATGGTCAAGGAAAGCCAGGATCTTGTGTTCAGTTTTGGGCTCCCCAGTTGGAGAGGGACAGGGATCTGCGGGAGAGAGTCCAGCGGAGGGCTACAAGGATGATGAGGGGACAGGAGGGCATGGCTGATGAGGAGAGGATGAGGGATCTGGGGCTGTTTAGTCTGGAGAAGAGAAGACTGAGAGGGGATTTGATAAATGTTTCTAAGTATCTGAAGGCTGCCAGGAGAGGGAGGACAGGCTCTGCTCACTGCTGCCTGGGATAGGACAAGGAGCAATGGGTGTAAGTTGCAGCAAAGGAGATTCCACCTCAAGACAAGGGGGAACTTCTTTCCTGTAAGGGTCACAGAGCACTGGAACAGGCTCCCCAGAGAGGTTGTGGAGTCTCCTCCTCTGGAGCCTTTCATGACCTGTCTGGATGTTTTCCTCTGTGATCTGTGTTAGATAGGATTGTCCTGCTCTGGCAGGGGGGTTCGACTCAATCTCCTTGGGTCCCTTCCAAACCCTACCATCCAGTGATAAGTCCCTTTCTCCAAGCATTGCCCTCTTCTACAAATCTGTCCCTTTTCCTATCAGCATTTAATATGTCCTACATGGTATTTGTACTCTCCTCACAGTTGGCTACACCATGAATGATCTCATATTTGAGTGGCAAGAGAAAGGAGCTGTGCAAGTTGCTGATGGGCTGACACTGCCTCAGTTTATCCTCAAAGAAGAAAAAGACTTGAGATACTGCACAAAACACTACAACACAGGTCAGTGCTGCTTACCTTTGGCTGCTGGGTTCACCAAAGAGGAATTCAGGGTTGTGCATTTGTCAGAGTCTCTCCTTTTGTCAGATGGCACTCTGGTGGTACAGCCTTTGCCCTCCATGGCCAGGGATAACTTAGATATAAATGCACATAGATATGCTAAGAAGAAATACACAGATACAGCAAATGACAAGCTAATAGACACAAATGAGTGCAATCCTCTTGTGCCCTGTCCAAGGGTGTTTGGTCTGGACCTTCACTACAAACATACTTTATCTTTGATGCAAGGGAGCAGGTGAAATTTAAGTGACAGAGTGCTGAGAGCTTTCTGGTTGTACATTCATATCTCAAAGCTAGACAACAGCTGTTTTCTTCATCCTCTGGCAAGAGGTTCTGGGCAATGCCAGGAAAGTCCCCAGACAATAGCTGAAAGCAGGGTGCTGACTGTCTCTCATCGGGAATCTTCCCTGTATTTCCTTCTCAGGCAAGTTCACCTGTATAGAAGCTCGCTTCCACCTGGAGAGGCAGATGGGCTATTACTTGATCCAAATGTACATCCCCAGCCTCCTGATTGTCATTCTGTCCTGGATCTCCTTCTGGATCAATATGGATGCTGCACCTGCTCGCGTTGGCCTGGGGATCACCACAGTGCTCACCATGACCACGCAGAGCTCTGGTTCCCGAGCATCACTGCCCAAGGTAGGGAGCACACTTAGCTTCTAAAGAGGCAAAATGTGCATGCTCTGGGGACAGCACAAACCAGTTAGCACACAGATTCTCCTGCTCCTGCACACAAGAGGTGTCCTGCTGCAATTAACTCTTCTATTTGAAGCGTAAACAGAACAAACTTCAATCTCCTCCCACAAAGTTTTTAGCAGAGTTTCTCTGACTAGCAGCAAAACTTCCCCTAAGATTCAGCTCTCACCTCAAGATCCACCACAGATCCCAGGAGCTTTGCATCTTACAACCCCCTGCACTGTACATTCTAGCTTTTTATTCACTTGACCCTCATACTTTTATAACAGTACCAAAATGTCCCTGTTAGAAAGGGCTTCCAGTACCAGCAGACTGGATTGTCATAGAATCATCCAGGTTGGAAGAGAGGAAGGGCTTCCAATATCAGCAGACTGGATTATCATAGAATCAACCAGGTTGGAAGAGACCTCCAAGATCATCCAGTCCAACCTATCAAGGAAGATTACCATCTCCCTTGTACAGAAACCACCACAATCAATACCTGTAAAAATTCAAACCTGTGATTTACTACTAGTTAAAAGCCTAGAAGCAGTTTCAGTGGCCTGATAATTCATTCATGTTAAATTTGAGTACCCAAGAGCAGATATCAACCACATGGTGACTTGCTCAACTCCCTTCAGAGGTCTTGGGAGTTGCATGTGAAATAGCAAGAAGGCATTTGGATGACGAAGCTACCCCATCTAAGCCTGTCTCTCTGACTCCTAGGTGTCCTATGTGAAGGCCATAGACATCTGGATGGCTGTGTGTTTGCTGTTTGTGTTCTCTGCACTTCTAGAGTATGCTGCCGTCAACTTTGTGTCTCGGCAGCACAAAGAGCTGCTCAGGTTCAGAAGGAAGAGGAGGCACCATAAGGTAATACCCAGAGCATGAAGGGCACAGTTGGAATCTGTCCCAGCAGAGCATCCCTACACTGCCAACTGAACCGAGCCAGGGAAGCCCTCAGTACCTGGCCAGGTGTTAAGGAGGGTCACACACCACAAAGCAGAGCTACCACAATGAATTGTATCCCTTGTCACAGTCTGGTGGCTCCAGGAGTCAAGTAAGCTGGGTTTTGTTAGCTAACCAAGTGGTCTAAGTCAAGAGTTGTACTCAACAGAAGAATTTTCACACAGCAGTGTTGTGGGCTGAGTTCTCCCTCTTTAGAAGACACAGCGAGGGCTTGGGGGAGACAGGCAGGGAGGTGTGAGGGAGAACAGCATCCCCCAGCAAGACAGCCCGCATTAGCCTGGAGGTAAGTGACAAGTCCTTTGTCTCTGTCATCTCCCTGTTCAAAAGCATCTGCTTTTCAGACTGACTGCAAATTCCTCTTGGAAGGAAAGAGCAATGTGCTCAGCCTTAGCCTGGCTCCATGCTTACTCACCATCACTGACGCCAGCCTGCTCACACAGACATGCATCTCCTGAAGCCTGGACTCTGGCAGCTTTTGGGCTGAGATCACAGCAAAGATTCCACCTCACAGGATGCACTAGAAAGAATCCGAAAGGTGATTGTGGTCACAAAACCAAAGGCACTTTGAAGTTGTCTTTAATAAACAAGTAGAATCAGGTAGTTGACTTCAAACTTTCAGCACCAAGCTCGAGAGGCTACTCTCCAGCTAGCACTAGAGCCACTAAAAACCAACAATATATTTTCTGAGTTAAAAAAGAGGAAGATTTTTCATATGGGAATCTCAAAGGAAACCCTAGGAGACAACTAAGGCCTATCTAAAACATTCCTCATAGATATTTGTCTGTCCTCTGTTTTAAAGAGCTCTCCATGATCTCTCTTATCCATAGACCTCCCATTCCACTGCTCCACTGTCCCAGCCATTCAGTTTTTCCCAGGTTCTAAGCTGTCCTACAGCAGTTCACAGTGTGTGTGCCTAGAGAACTGCCACCATTGCAGGAGGCAGTGAGGGAAAAGGAGCAGGAATGTCTGTCTCTTGGTAGATTTGCCTCTTTGCTCCAGTTGTCCTATTTGCAGGATATGAGGTTTTTGTTCACTTGCCCCCAACCCAGTCAGGACCAGAGGTGAAAAGTGCTGGACAAACACAAGGCAAAAACAGCATCGGATGAGAACATCACACCCATCCATTTTGTCTGGCCAGAGCAGGGCCTTGCCATCTCAATACCAACTCTGCCAATCAGTTTTGGTTCAGAAGATGCTGGTGAAGCCAAAGTCACCCAGCACAGGTGCCACATAGTGGTTTTGTCTCACAGAATCACAGAAACATCCAGGTTGGAAAAACCGCTCAGCATCATCAAGTCCAACCTAGAACCCTACTCTACAAGATTCACCTTAAACCATATCATAGAATCAACCAGGTTGGAAAAGACCTCCAAGATCATCCAGTCCAACCTAGCATCCAGCCCTGTCCAATCAACTAGACCATGGCACTAAGTCTATCCCTGGCACTAAGCTATCCCTGAGCACCTTTAAACACATCTAGAGTGGGTGACTCCACCACCTCCCTGTGCAGCTCATTCCAGTCCCTGACCACTCTCTCCATGAAAAACTTTTTCCTAGTGTCAAATCTAAACCTCTTCAGCCTCAGTTTGAGGCCTTTCCTCCTTGTTCTGTCTCCAGTTACCTGACCAGCAGCAACCTCTCCACAACATCCCTTCAGGTAGCTTTAGACAGCAATGAGGTCTGCCCTCAGCCTCCTCTTTTTGAACTCACCATCCCCAGCTCCCTCAGTCACTCCTCATAAGATTTATTCTCTAGGCCCTTTCCCAGCTTTGTTACCCTCCTCTGGACTCCCATCATCTAAAATTCAGGCATCCTCTATCTGGATGCAGGCTGTTGCATGCAGATCACTCTGTTGACAAATAAGGAGTAAAAAACCACTAACACACAGCTGAGTTTCAGAGGTTCTTGCCAGAGCTGTTCCACTGAACACCAGGCTGCCACTGCAGTCCCTGCCCAATCTCACAGGGGTTTAATTGGAACAAAGCATAAACAAAAACACTTGCAAAAGCAAAAGGAATAAGGTTTGCAGGCTCATCAGAAAACTGGGAGCTGACTGCAAATGGATTAGTGCAGCTGCCAAAGAACCTAATTGCTCCATTCCAATGCCCTGACTTGTCTGGGTAGCTCTGCCTGGTTTAGGTATGGCATGCTGGGCTAAAATGGAGAGAGATTGTGCAGTGGTCCATACTGGTGGAGGTAGCTGGGGAGAGGACTGAGCTCATGCTCATGTTTGTTAGGTCTGTCCCTATCAAAACCAAGCAGTCATTCTTTACAGCTCGGTGTGCCATGCCCTGGCATGAAACACATCCAGACAAAGCTGTTCCTTACTTTCCTCAGAGCTGGATGTAAAGTGTTAGTTTATTCTCCTCAGTAAGATTCTGTCTTCCTCTGTAAGGCATAAAGACAAAAATCAATGAATACTGCTGCCAGGTTTCATCTCTCCCTTTCCATTTCTGAGCCATCTGTTACTTCCTTCCCTCAGAAAGAAAGGGGAGGATTAGACTAGAGATCCCAGTGCCTCAGTTTCCCCAACCAGTTCACTGCCCCCTCACAGAAGTGTTGTTAGGGCCCAAAAGGATTGTTGGGCATCAAGATGCCAAGCAGCAGCTACACACCAAGGTGACACAACCAGAGCAAGGAAGAACCTGCCAAAGGGCTGCAAAACCACAACTCTGAAAAGAATAAACCTCCTGCTAGGGCACACAACTCACCAGCTTGCTAACCCTCCTCTAATTAACCCCCAAAACAACAAAGGTTTGACTTTATTTGGGTTGTGTTGCTTTGCTCAGCTATGCCAGCGTGCTCTTGCTGCTGCTCTGCCTCAGCCTCCCAGCACAGACCTTCCATCCCATGCAGCTACCTGCTCAGCACAGGGCCATCCAGAAAAGACACTCTGCCAAGGAGAGAGGAAGGGGCAGCAGGGGCAGGTCAGGTAGGAAGGTTACAGGTGACAGGGCTGGGAGTTCCATGTTGGGGTACAGAGCGTGGGTCAGCCTCCGTAGCAGTTAATCAGTGGCACTGACCTTAGCATTCTTTAATCAGGTTTCTGAGCCTGCCTCTGCAACTCACTGGTTGCATTATTTTGGCCAGACTTGATCTTCCATATGATTACAGCCCCAAGTTCAACCACACAGGGCTTAGAGAAGAAAGGGCTCTAGGGAGACCTTATTGTTGACTTTCACTTCTTAAAGGAGGCTATAAGAAAGATGGGCACAGGCACTTCAGCAGGGCCAGTTGTGACAGGACAAGGCGGTTGTTTTAAGGTAAAAGAGGAAACTAAAAGATTTTTCACACTAAGGGTGGTGAAACCCTGCCTGTCCATCCTTGAAAACATCCCAGGTTGCTTGGACAGGGCTCTGAACAACCTGATGTAGTTGGAGATGTTCCTGCTCACTGCAGGGTGGTTGTACTAGGTGACTTCCAAAGGTTTCTTCCACCCTAAACCCCTCTTAAAGGACAAGGGGTGGTTGTCTTAAGCTAAAAGAGGAAGAGTGAGACTAAACAGAAGAAAAAGACTTTTTACACTAAGGATGATGAGTCTCTGCCTGTCCATCCTTGGAAACATCTCAGCTCAGGTTGAACAAGGCTCTGAACAACCTGATGTAGTTGGAGATGTTCCTGCTCACTGCAGGGTGGTTGTACTAGGTGACTTCCAAAGGTTCCTTCCACACCAAACCCATCCTAAGATTCTGTCAATCGATCTGAGAAGCTTGCAAAGCCTCCACCACCAAACAGCACCTGCCTTTAGCTGGGAAAGTAAACTCTATCTTTCTCAGTACCTAGAATCAGCACAAGCAGTCATGTCTTACCACCAACTTGTAGAAGGGCACTTCTGCTCCCCACCAGGAAGACAGCTTGCAGGGTGGAGCTGTAGGGCTCAGGGTCTCCCATGGGCAGATGAGCAGAGGGCTGGTTGCATGCTGCTGCAGAGGTCTTTTCCTGGACGGGTCTCGGCGCCTGCTCAGCCATGTAACTCCGTAGGAAATCTCACGCTGCAGCTTCACCTACGTGAGTTACATGGAGCCCACTCCTTCTGGGCAAGCTGATGCAGCACAGGCAAAGCAAAGAAGGTGCCGATAGGAGGGGGAGGGGAGGGAAAGGCAGAAGCAAAACAGGGGATGCAAATGGAAAAAAGAAGGCAGTGCCATGAACTCTCCGAGTGTGCCAAAGAGCCCAACGGGGTGGAAGTCAGTCCTGTTCTCCATGGGGTGCCTTGATCCCCTGATTTGCATCTGTACCTCACACAGCTGGCACCCTTCTATAAGGCTGTTCTCCCAAGAGCAGAGAGTTAGCCCAAAGGCGACGAGGTCGGGGCACAACAGAGGAACCTTTCCCTTGCAGAGCAGGCAGCTGGCAGCGGAGAGCCTTATAGCGAGGGTGCACTGTCTGTAGCTCATTTTAAGTAGAGCCCCATGCTGAATCTGTTCCAGGAGGACGAAGCTGGCGAAGGCAGGTTCAACTTCACCGCCTACGGGATGGGACCAGCCTGCCTACAAGCCAAGGACGGCATCTCCATCAAGGGTGCCAACAACAACAACACAGCCAACCCGGTGCCTCCGCCCTCCCGCTCCCCGGAGGAGATGCGGAAGCTCTTCATCCAACGGGCCAAGAAGATCGACAAGATCTCACGCATTGGCTTCCCCATGGCTTTCCTCATCTTCAACATCTTCTACTGGATCATCTACAAGATCGTCCGCAGAGAGGATGTGCACAACCAGTGAGGGAAGGCGAGCGGCTGGGAGGGAGCAGCCCTTCATCTATGTGCAATAGCAATGCAGCTATGCATGAATTTAAGAATGTGGCAATATCTACTAAAAACAAAAAAGGGAAGGGGGAGGGGGAGGGGGGGGCTGGGAGGGACTTTTAATTCCGTGAACTGAGGAGGAGTGGCACAGGGAGGAGAGAAGCAGCAGCTCTTGCTCCGGGGAGAACAGGGTTGGGGGTTAGTTTTACAGCGTAGGAAAGGTTTGGATTGCTCCAGCTGCAATCCAAGCGGTGTAATATATTAATATCTACTCATGCTTAATTATAATGCAAAAGGAAAACAATCAAAAAAGAAACACACACACACACACCCCCTCCCCCCCAAACAATCTTATTTTTTTTAAGCTTATTAACAGCTTAGACTCTCAAATCACTGGAATGATTCATGATTCCATGTGCAAAAACTGACTGCAATTATGCTTTATCTGACTTTTGCTCTAGAAAGGCCATACCAGTCAAGCACTTGGGAGGGGAGGGGATAAAAAGCCCCAAGAAAAGGTTAAGAAAAGGCAAGAAAATCATTCTATGCTTCTCTAGCTTTATGCACTTTGAAAATGGATAGAGAGGGAAGCTGAAGAAAGAGGCTCTGGGTTGTTGCTTATGTTATATATTGACTTTCTCTAGTCACGGGTTTGCCGAGCAGACACTCTGTGACTTTTGGATAGAGGAAAGCAAATGCATTCCCTTCGCTCATCCCCATCAGAGAGCATCCAATCAGAAACCCGATAAGGACATCAGGGCCTTCATCAGCAATCACAGGTACCTTCTGTCCTTTTAAACGACCTGGCAGGATTTCAGGCCCAGGAGTCAGAAAAGCTAGTCAGAACACTGGAAGTGATGAAAGAGTTTATGAAAGAGGTTTTGTTTTGTTTTCTCCCCTCCCCACCCACCCCCCCCTCCTTTCTCCTCTGTTTGTTTCCAGTGAGGGGGTGGAAGTGTTGGAGGAGTTAGAGCAGAAATTTCTATTTCAAAAGTAGAGAGAAGAGGCATCTTTGATGCCTTGTTGTGACAGCAATATTGTCAGTGAGGGGTGGGGAGGGGGGGGAAGGTGTGTACAGAGAGAGCAGCTTTTATTTTCAGACATTTCATAGCACTAATATTAAGAGTGAAGCTGGGCCAAGAGGCCCAAAGCTCTATTTTTGTATCTATTTTGGTGCTGCATTTAGCTTTAACATGGATAGGAAGATAGGAGGGGCTGCTTTGCCTCTCCCTGCTGCCCAGCAGAGTCCTGGGAGAGGCTGGCACGGTTTACCGAGAAAGGGGAAGGGTGGGAGGGAGGTGGGAATGGATGGACAAAGGAATTTCCCTTTGGCCAAGAGGTAGCACAGGTTGGTGTTGGAGGTGGGGAGGGATGCACCCAAACACCTGCAGGGTGTTGTTTGAAAGCCTGGTATAGGCAAGTCAAGGGTTTAGATGCCCAACTTGCTTCTCTAGGACCCTGGGCACAAACCAGGCTGCAGCACCCTGATGTTTTAGTCATGTTCATTTGCACTTTAACAAGGGAGTATGAAGGAGGAGACAATCAGTCTGCACTGAAGCACTTGGGGTTTGGTCTGGGTTAGGCACTGAACAAAGACAGAGAGACAAGGGGCACCTAAGAGGTGCTTCTACTTTCCTTTCTCTTCCCCATCTTCTGCTGAAGACCAAACCACAGCTGACCTGGGCTGCAGACTAGATGCTTGCTCTGGGAGCGGAGATTCCTGCTTACAGAAGCTGCATCCTCTACAGCAGCTGACACAGCTCAGAGCAATGTGCCCTCCAGCACTGTCAGGTCCAGTCTGGCTCAGGGCAGCAGCGTCCAAGCCTGAAACAGGAGGCAGGAGTCTAAGGTGAGCCATGGGTGTCCCAACTAGTACAGCTCTGAGAGAAGGTAGAAGAGCACAGAGAACTGTGAGCTAAACTAGCACAGGGTTGGTGCCAAGAGAAAACAATCAGGGCTCTCTAGGACTAAGTAGACAGACACCATCTTGGAGGCTGCCAGCTGAGCACCTTTCACCAGCACTACATACACTTTATTTATAGGGGGGGAAAGGGGAGAGAAGGAGAAAAGGAAAAGAAGGAGAAAGTGATAATAAATTCCCCTATCAAACCACAGTAGAGAAGGTAATACAAAAACTACAAGGAACAAAACAGAAAAGGGAGAGAGAAAAAGAGCCCTGATGGTCACTGTGTGGACTAGAGCAAAGAGCAGAATTTCCTAACGTTTTGGCAGAGGCCACCTAGCTCCGAGCCCTGAGGCACTGCTGAGGCACGCCAGAGTCATGCAACATCAGTGTGAAGCAGTACATCTCTCCCACCCCTTCTCCTCCTCCTTTTGCCCTCCCTTCTATCGGAGCAGCACAAAACCTGTGGGCCGAGGGAGGCTTCGTCCCTCCCCTGGCGGACAGTGTTTCCCCAGGCAGGGAGATCTCAAGCTGTGGAGGCAGAGGCGGGCTGGGGTTTATTTTTGATGCTAGGACAACTTTCTGAGCCTTGGCTGGTGCCCAAGTCTGCTGCTGGCTCTGCTTTTGCTTGCTGAATTATTGAACCCTCCCTGCACGCACCAGGGCCGGCCGTGCCAACTGCGGCTTGTGCAATTGCTCTAAACGGCTCGTCCTTGTCTGAGATGAAAGAGCAAATCCAGGGAATTCCCCTCCCTGCCCGGCAGCAGGGTTTGGCAGCCCACGCACCGCAGAGCGGCTGCGAATCGCTGTCATCTGGGCAAAAAGGATGTTTGTCCTGCCTCGATGCCCAGACCTTGCACTTCAGAGTCAGGCAATTGGGTTGTGGTTCAGCTTCTCAGTCTCTCCGGGCTACCTGGGATGGCTTTGCTGGCACTCAGCCAGCTGCGGATTTCCTTACCGGCTGGAGCAGCTCTAAGGAGTTGCCCGCGGGTTGTTAACAAATCCTGTGCATCATTCTCCCCAGCCAAGTGAGTTTTGATCCTACATTCCAAGGGCAAGACTAGAGGAGGGAGAAGGAATACCTTCCTACCTCGCTTCACTCTGTTCCAGCTTAGAGAAGAGCCTTGAGATCAAAGAGGAGTCTCGTGTTCATCCTAGACCTATTGCTCAGAGATGCAGATAAGCTCACAATTATTGCTTCCCTTGAGCTGCAGTGTCACTTCTTGGCACCAGGCAAGGCAAATCAAAGACTAGAAGTCATCACAAAGATGTGTTTTCTACTTACACAGAAAGACTTTAGCTAGAGGAGGTCACAGGGCTTCAGAGACCCAAATAAAATCACATACTTACCAACCTGTCTTTGCATCCAGTTTGACTCTGCCAACTAGTAGGCACGTTGATGCTCACCATAAGCAGCATTATTTTCTCTTCATTAAACAGCCAGATTCCATTTGGGCTATTTTCCACTCCCAGGGTTGCCAGCCCAGTGACAATGAGCAGCACTCACATCCCAACATGAAACATGCTGGAGTCTTGGCAAAGGTCTGATGGTGCTGGGAGAGCTGTCCCACAGCCATCCTGCCAGCCCATCATGTAAGCAAGACTTTTAGGCTGTCCTAGGAGCCCCTGGCAAGTCTGTGCTGTTAAAAAAATAGCAAACCTTTTTCTCCACCTGTGCTAGGCTGAGTTTAGTCTCTGTGTTGCAACAGAGCTTGCTTTGATAGCCTATCTCATCTTCAAAGTAGGCTGCTTCCACAGTGCCAGCAATTACATTTATTAGGCAGGATGTACAAGATTTGATATTGCAGGGTGGCTTCCAGGCATACTGATGGAATTTAACTCAGCCATTGTTCACCCTTGTTAAGAACAAGGCTCGGAAGCAGAACCTCTGAATAAAAGAGACAGCAGCTGGTGTGGCTGTGAAGAGAGAAAACAGGATCCTAATTCACTTAGACTCTTGATTCCATACAATATCATTTCCAGATGCTGCTAGAAATGTATACCTCAAGAGCAGGGATTATTTTTCCTTGTAGAGAAATGCAGCTGTGGAAAAGAAGTAGTAGGATAAATTTGGTCCAGCAGGTGAGTTTTTCCTCACATGAATTCCTGATTAAGTTGACTTTCTATCTAGGATTCCAGTACCATGGAAATCTGGGAGAGGTGCTGAAGAGCATCCAGGATAGACCAGTAAGCACATGGTCTGCTACAGATTGCAAGGCTTAGCCTTGACCCTGGCAAAGCACCAGTTTGGCTTTAAACACACAGGCAAGGTCATTCACTTCACGTGGCTGATAGTGCCCTCATTCCTCTTGACCTGGAAGCCTTTGTGGGTCAGGGCTGGAGACTGGTTCAGGCACTTAGTGCCACGGTCTAGTTGACTGGACAGGGCTGGGTGATAGGTTGGACTGGATGAGCTTGGAGTTCTTTTCCAATCTGGTTGAGTCTATGATTTTGTTTCCAAAAGCATCAATTTCAAATGCAGAGTAGTTTCCTATCCTGAAGAGAATCTTTTTGCCACTTTCCCTGATTTTTCTGGAAGGTTTTTCTTCTTTTGCCTTCTCTGAAGATGTCTAAATTTTGAGGCAAATCCAACACAAGATCTTTGTTTCTTAATGCTGGTGTAAAAGAGAAGTATTGCTAATATATAGAGAAAGGCACACAGCAAAGGGAGAGAAGAGGCTATTCTGAATAGCACCATATTTTTCAGACTTCCTACAATCATATTTTAGTCCTGTGCTACTATTCCTAAACCAGTTACAGTTCTTGGCCCTCCACTAAAGGAACAACTTCTGCCAATAGCTCATTCCTTGTTCGAATGACCTTACACAAGTCTTTGCTCAAGTAGGTCTCATATTCCTGTGTCCATCTCCTTCCTTTCACCACCTGAACTTTCATTTCTTATGAGGCAAAGCTCCTCAGCTGTGCAACCTTTGAAAGGCCTGGCATCAATAGGTGTCCTGGGAAATAAAGGACAAAACGTGTCAATAAAACCATTCCTTTCAAGAGAGTAGGCTTACAGAGCTACCAGGGACTTGCCCTCACAGCAAATTATGCATGAAAAGGACTCCTGGGGAATGCAAGTGTGGCCAACAAGGTCTTTTTTATGGTTATGCTGTGTGTGGAAGCAAAGCAGCCTAACTCAGAAAGCAATTTGTTTTTATATTACCTCTGTAGTGCTCCATGTTTAGCAATGATCCAGTTGCAGAGCAGCTGTTTATTGGGAATCAAGCTCTCCTATTCCAAGCCTCCTTCTCCTGTGGTGTATAGCAGAAAGCCTGTCATGGGTTGAGGAAAAAGAAGCTGTTGTGAACCAGGCAACGTGTAAGATGTTGCACAAGGCAAGATGCTGAGAGATGCTTCAGGCTCTGTCAGCAGCTGCTGGGGAGAGGCTGGTGCTAGGTGACTCATCTCCTCTGAGAAGCCTTGGGATAAGGAGCCTGTGGGGAATGCCCTCAAGTGATCCCACACTGAGGTAACACTGAAGTGCAGAGCCTGGACCAGAGATACTGGAGTTAGTTTGGTAATGGGAAGCACAGGCCAAGCCTGTTGCTGAGGAATTCTAAGCTCTGATCTCCCCTGAAGCAGGGGTCCTAACTTTCTTAGTTGTAAGGTCTGCAGTTTTCCTGGTTCATTTCTACCCTGCCTCACCCTATCACGTTGTCCCAAGCATTGTGCTGCCAGCAGAGGACCAAGTACTGTAGAATAGTGAAGGACTCAAACCACATAGCAGCCTGTGAAGAGAGGAATCGTTTCCACACCTAACAGGGGAAATTGCTGGCTAATTGCTCGCCAAATGAGGCTCCTGGCACAGACTGAAAGGGGAAACACAGACACTAGGAGATGCTTGTTTACATGCTACCTCACAGAGTCTTCTCTCCTGGCATTCGAGGCAGATGTTGCTACAGACACGATGCAAGAATCAAAGCTGACAGCAGGAACTAAGATTGTGTTATGGAATGGTGACCATCAGCTCCAGCAAACCTGAACTGCACTCCTCATGCACTTCACTAGGAGGCTTCTGAGGAGACGTTGTAAGGGAGTCTTGTAGTGACATTCCCAGGTCTGTTCCAAGGGGAGTGCTGAAGCCCATCCTGAGGTAGGGCTAGCCCCCAGCAGTCATGGGTTGGTTAGCCAAGGACTGACCCAAGCCACACACAGGGACAGTGCATGCACTGGGAACAGATTCAGCACAGGGAGATGTTGCCACGTTGAGGGAAGTCAGGGACCATTTCATTTTGGCTTAATCCCATCTACACTCAAAGCGTCACTGCTAGGGCTTGCATGCTGTGCTTAGTGGCAGTTGCTACTCTAACCAACAGCAAGAAGCCAGCCAAAAAACCAAAAGCACAAGAGAGAGGGACCTCAGCAGCTTCCCAACAGCAGTAGTCCTCACAAAAGAGGATACTAAGCCCTACTACCTGTTCCCAGTCTGAGGTTCCAGTATGTCAGCGCTTCCAGTATAAAGCCATCCATCTTTCACTGAGCATAGCATAATCCCCACCATAAGCAAGCCACCTGGGTGGTTTGCAACTATCTTTCAGTTATAAATTTGCCCTTTGAATGCCTAAGTGTAGCTTAAGTCAAACAAGGACATCCTCTTCTCCATCCAGGGAGCTTGGCTGAGCCTGCTTGGCACATGAGGTGCCATCAGTAGCTACGTGCTCCAGCTTAGAGCTCATTGCCACGGCAGGTGAGTCAAGCTCAGCATAAGCAGGGACAGGTAGCAGTGGTCTGGAGCTGCCAGGTCTGAGTGGCTCAGAGCTCACAAGCAGCTTCTGCTACTGAAGATTTTAGGAAGCTGGGCCCAGGGTTACCAGTACTATAGCAAAACAAAAATCACCTTCCCCAATGGGTCTGTGGGAGGAGGCATGTGCCTTACTTTAGCACGTTGGCGATATCGAGTCATTGGTCACAAAAACACTAACTAAGCCTTAGGCAGTGGACCAGCTCAGCCAGCTGGCCAGGCTTGAGCACACCATAGAATGAGCACTAAATTACAGGTCCAGGTTCAAGCCTGAATCAACCTCATAATGAAGGCAGCCTCACAGCTGGAATTGTAGTGGAAGCCTGATTGCAGTGTTGCTGAAATCAGCATTGCCCTACCCTAGCCCTGCAGAGACCCACAGGCCATGACTTCCAACAGCAGCACTGGGGCTTTGGCTTCAGTGTAACCCCAAACACTGACCTTCAGTGAACTAAAGCTATGCAATATTGAACAGATTGTGCCAAGAGTGGTGCCTTAGCCACCTCTCCTGGATATGCACTTGCATGTTGTTTAAAATAGCCTCATCACAGTTGCTTGTGATGGGCTGAAGAGCCAGCACGTGAACCTTGAGGAGCAGGGACAGCTCTGCAGCTTGTGATGGGCCACAGATGGACAAAACTGTTGTGCCTGTAGCTTCTAAGCCAGCTCTGCTCCAGTGTTAGAAGAAAGAGTCCTAAAGTTCTGCTCACTACCCAGGAGCAGAGCAAAGGCAGGGATCAGAGAGGAAAGGAGTAGACAGCATCATGTAGGGTACGGGAGTTTGCAGTACTTCTCCTTGTAGTAAGTGCAGTCAGAATTGTAATCTCAGTTCACGTGGTGCTCCTGGGAGCTGAGCCTTTAAATGCTTGTGCTTGTTCTTTGAGAGGTTGGAAAGAGAATTCATGAGGCCTCACTTCTAAAGCATGAGCAATGCCTGGCAGAGCATGGGCACTGTGACCTCTCAGAACAATGCTCAAGAAAACAGCAAATAAAGGGAGTAGAGAAGGAGCAGCCTCTGTAACATAACTGCTGGAAATGCATCTTGCTGATCAACTGCATGCTAAGGTAGGGGACACTGAGACATTCTTCACAGGTAGGAGCATAGCAAACAGGCCTGGCAAGTCCTTGATCAAATGTATGCCTCAACTTGCCATCAGTCCCACTTTAGAAGCGAGAAAAGCCTAACCACTGAAACTCCACCACTGCTGAATCAGGCTATTGTTACATCCTTTCCTTACCATCTGTAGTAACTGGTCAGTGCTACGGGTCACAGCAGCAGAGCTCAGCACTGCAACAAGTGATCAGCTAGAGGCTGACCCAAGCAAATCTTAGCAGAAAGGTGGACAAGTTCCTTCACATTATGCTTGCCTAAGCTGGGGAAACAATTGAACAAAAGCTTTGAAACACTCTGCTTTGACTTTGCCTGCACTGTATTTGTACTGTTCCTTGTCTCCCCTCTTCCCAAAGCTGTTTCAGTCCAGAACACTTGCATTCTCCCAATTCCAGATCAGAAATAACCAGAGAAAATAAGCTCAGCAACAGCACAGACCAAGCTGGCAAATCCCTAAATTAACCTTCTCGAAGCGGAGAACTCTAAGAGCAGCACCTCCCCTCCGAGGCTGATGCTCCTCTTCAGCACCGAAGAGGGTTACTAAACGTGACAGGGCATTTCAAAACCACGATTGATACATTTCCCTCCTTAAATCAGGCCAAGTCAGCAGGTTAACCTAGGGATCTGCCAGCTTTGGGAGTGCCCTAACTGGAAATGTTGGGAAATAAACATTAAGGTGACGTTATGGGGGAATCTGAGGACAGGTCTGTCAATCCACCTTCCCCTCACCGGGAAGAGCAGTCAGTTGTGCTTGAACTCTGGCTGTGAGCTCCATCTTGCTGCTCACTGCAACGTCAGGGCATCTCACTGCAGAGTCAGTGCTGCACTCCCTGTGACCGGCACAGCAGGTCAGGAGACACTGGCTGACTCCAGAGGTGCACAAGGTGACAGAAATGAAGGCACAAAGGCCAAGAGACTTAACCTGCCACATGCAGTTGGATTTCATCATCCTGAAAATCATACTGCCTAGAGCACCTCAAGCTTACTACAAAATGGAACTCATACACAAAAGGCTAAGTAGGTGTGGTTCCCAAGTCTGGCCATTACACACTGACAGCACTCAGCATGGCCAGAGCTCAACTCTGCTTTCATGGACTTAGCAAGCTGCAGGAAGAGAGACAGTTTCAAAAGAACTGAAGGAGAAGGCAACTGTGCTAAAAGACATTCCACGAGCACCTGGGATACAGTAGAACTTCAGTGAATTCATAACTACAGAGAGATGTAAAGGATGAAGTAACACACTAAGGGACTCACACGAAAACGGCCTGACCTGCAGAGGTCACAGTGCATTTCATCACCCATTACCATCCCTGCAGCATCACCACTCTGGAAGCAGGCTTGGAAGCCTGAAGAGGCACAAGCCTGTCTCAAGCAGCTGGTTTGTAACCACCCACTCTCTCAAGCAGCAGCCACAAGCAGGCAGAGTATCATTGTGGACAGTGCCATTTCAGGGACTGTGTTGTCTACTCACATTCCACCGCAGTGTAGAACATCTCATGCTTATTAAAACTGAGAAGTAATGAACAACTTCAGTGATATTAAATGAAAAAGGAAGGGAAGAGCCAGGATTTTCTCCCTTCCAACTCTAAACGCACACCCATTTACTTTGTTTTGTAAATTAATTTATCTTTGAGAAGAAAAAGATACTGCAGCCATCACCCTTCAGGGCAACTATTGCACATTTGGGTTTGGAGAGGAGATACAAACACACACAGCAGGAACACGTTCTGATTGGAAACATAACAGAAGGAATAGAAACAGAAACACTTCAGCACCCGGAGTGTTCTCTTCGTGTCCTTGATGAACACTGTTTTCCCCAGGTATTCATTTCACTGGTCAAACTCCAAGAAAATCTGGTTATCTAGGAAGAAAACCTCCCAGGATCTTTTAAAGAAGCCTATTTAGTGGCATTGTTTTATCCTATGCTCTGTATCTCTCTCATCTGTAAGCCTATTTATGAAGAATATGTTTGTTTCCAAAGCCTGAGTTATTAAAGCTCATTTGTTCCAAACTACAACAGAGCCTTGATGCTGTTGATGCAAGTGACAGCCAAGGGCTCTGACACACAAGCTTGGCTGTAAGAGGTTTCCAGCTGCCCATCCCTCTGCCAGCAGCCACTGTTCCCAAGAAAGGACAGCGCCAACCACCCTCCACCCTCCGGTGGAGCTCAGGGTAAAACCAGGAGGTTTGTCAACACAGACCCTCCTGTAAAGGAGCAGGACAGACGACTGAGGACAACACCCTCTTGGGTGCACATCCATCCCTCAGAGCTCACTGCTCGATGCTCTTTTTGTAAATACTAAATCCTGATTTGAACCACTTCTGCACTCTTTGTGTGTGTGCTTGATAAAAGTTAAATCCATCAGGATGCAGGTATTTTCCCAAGCTTGTTCATAGCCAGGAGTAGGACAGGAAACAAGGCCAGAGTGGCTTTATTTTCACTCTTGGGTCTTACTGAGACTTCAGAAGGAAGCAGCAGCCTTAAAACCGCCCCAGTTTAATCAGCTCTTTTAAGGATAGAGAGACAGCTGCTAGGAGGACATAACTCATCTTCCTGTAACTTCAAATAAGCTGTGTTCAGTTTTGGGCTGCCCAGTTGAAGAGGGACAGGGATCTGCTGGAAAAGGTCCAGCAGAGGGCTACAAGGATGACTAGGGGACAGGAGGGCATGGCTTATGAGGAGAGGCTAAGGCACCTGGGGCTTTTTAATCTGGAGAAGAGAGGGGATTTGATAAAAGTTTATAAGTATCTGAAGGCTGGCCAGGAGCAGGGGACAGGCTCTGCTCACTTGCTGCCTGGGATAGGACAAGGAGGAATGGGTGTAAGTTGCAGCAAAAGAGTTTCCGCCTCAACACAAGGGGGAACTTCTTTACTGGAAGGGTCCCAGAGCACTGGCACAGGGTCCACAGAGAGGTCGTGAAGTCTCCTTCACTGGAGACTTTCAAGGCCTGTCTGGATGTGTTCCTGTGTGATCTGTGTTAGATGGTATTGTCCTGCTCTGGCAAGGGGGTTGGACTCAGTGATCTCTTTGGGTCCCTTCCAACGTCCAACATCCTGTGAGCCTATGATTCTTTAAAACAGGCATTAAAATAGTTCATATTCAGCTGTTTTAACATTCTCCTTGAAAGGTAAATACCAGTATCTCACAGGACATAATCAGAAATTATTCACAGAGTAAGAGTTAATCACTGAGAGTTAAGGTAGAAAGAAGGAAAAGAGATGTGGGCAACTCAAGTGCTCTCTGAGTACCTCTGCTGGCTCACTAACACACATCTGGAAAACACAAAAGGCAACGCTTATTTTCTTGGAGGGGAGAGCAGCATGATCAGAGGAAGGAGTAGAGAAACACAGAACATAAAGCACTTTCCTGCTGGAAAAGTTCAAGCCACCAAATTCTTCAAAAAGAATAAGCCAATTTAATCACTAAGCACTTCAGTGTCTCTTCTCCCTGCCCACCCTAAAGAAGAACCTCCCTATCTTATCTGTGTGTGAATTTACTAGGCATATATAACTGCAGACACCAAGTTGGTATGGCCTTACACTCCCATTTAAAGGATCATTGTTGTTGTGTGGGTCAGAGTGCAATGCAACTGTTTCTTTCCAAGCAGCATTTTCAAACCACCACGCTGGAATAAACCTGTAACTTCTACAATTTGCATGACCACACCAAAAAGCAGTGGCAGATTATTATTATTTAATCCTTTTTTTTTTTGGGGGGGGGGCTTGTAAAAAAGAAAATTAAAACCATTTAAAGCAGAAGTTCTACTTCAGCAGTTTGAAGATGGAATGTACAAAGTTTCTGCTGTTAGATGTATATAAACTATATTTATTGAATCATACATTCATGCTGATTCCAATAAAACAAAAAAGGAGATTTTTTTTCTGAACCCCTCTCTGTGGATTTTTAATGTCAGAGGTTCCAGGCTGCCGCTCATGCTCCTGGGTGTGTTTGTGCTAACCTAACAATTCATGACGGTAAGGGAAGAAAAAATGTTTTGCTGTTAAGCTTTTTATTCTGGGAAAGGAAAAAAAAAGTCTCCTGCATGTGTGACCTCCTGAGCTCCACCCCGCAAAGGAATTCCTACAACAGCAGCAGATCAGCCACAGCGTTCAGCCTCCTCTTTGTTTCAGATTCCTGTGAGGCTAAGCACAGTTGCTAACACACTGGTAGCCTCCCTGTCCCAGGACTCCAGATCAAATCCAAGCAGCAGAAGCAAGTTTTCCACAGGAGGAACGTTATCACCTCTCTCTAGTCTCCATAAAACACCTCTTAAGCTTCTCTGGTCTTTCACACAGCAACGACAGTTGTGTGTTGTTTGTATAATATGATGGATTTTGACGTCAGGCACAGATGAAGAGCAGTAAAAGCATCACTCCATAAAGCCAAACTATGCCTTAAATTCACATGCATGTTCAAACAGGTTCTGGCAGGGTGCTCAGTCATTTGGGCTTAGGGTCTACATGAAGAGAAGGGGGAAAACACCACACCCCAGGGTTTTCATGTACCCTTTAGCAAGCTAGGATATGGTGTTATTTAAACATGGTCCCAAAATTCTTTGGTAGGTGAACTGACCTTGGTGCAGCCACCCAAAATGACATTTCAGAATGTTAAAGGACTGCCACTCACGTTAAATCTCAAAGATGGACAAGATAAAGTATTCTTCCTTCCAGAGTCTGTTGCTTTGTCATGTTTGAAATATCATCAGTGGAACAGCAGATCCCACTTGGCTTAGCAAGTGGCATTTTGTAACAGAAAAAAAACCAGAAGGGCAACATCTTGCCCTTCGAATGTGTTCTGAGAACTCAGCCTTGCTCTCAAACTGCTGTCTTCAAGGAATTACAGACTGAAAGCACTTTGTTTCATGTCTCACAACCAGATAAGCTGTTAAACTCCCTTGCCCCATATAACCATACAACTTTCTAACCAGATTAGCAAGACCTTCGGAGAGCAGTTTTTCAAGTTACCTACCAGCCAGGGTAAGAACAATGCTGCTGGAAAATGAAATCATCACTGAGATAATTACTTCCTGCTAAGGCATGCACAACTTGGGGAAGCTGCTTTGTGTCATGTGCTCCTAGCCCCAGGCAGTGTGTAAAGAAAGAGAAACAATTTAGCAACACAAGCCACACTTTGTTCCAAATCTACGTCCCTCAGAGATGCAGCAGCTGCAGAGATAAAACTCATTTTTCATACCTGCACCCAGAACCTCCCTCTTCACGAAGGAAAGCTGCCAGGTCTGAAGGACATTCTTTTGATGTGACACTGGTAAAGAATGCTTCACATTTAAATTCAGAGCTTGCTTTTACCACCCAGCTTCAGTTTCCTGCTCCAGGAGGAAATCCGCTCTCCAAAGCCCTGCTTCTGGTGGAAGAGGCAAGTGTGGCTGAGGTACGCCCAGGACCACCAGAGCTTTGCCTCCAAGTTATTAAAAAAAAAACAAAACACAACCCACACCAAAAATCCCAAACCAAAAATCAAACAAAAAGCCCCACACATCAACCAAAAAGAACCTTTAAAGAGGGCCCAGCAGAGCCCTATCCAAATCCTCAACTGCAGCACACACACCTGCAGCCCAGAAGACACAATTTCAGTTTGGCTTCACTCAACAGCCCCACACAAGACTGCTGGTACTGAAAAGTGCTCCAGAAGGAATTTCTCCTTGCACAAAGAGCCTTGTTAATGACACAGCATCCATAACCAGAGGAAGTGCAGCAAAGCCAGCATGGCTTCCAGTGTTGGTTCAGGTGGTATGAAGTACTACCTCTGCCTTACAGCCAGAAGAGGCTAGATCACACTGCTCATACAGAAAACACTGTGCTCCTAGAAGGGCAGATCACTAAGGCAGAAGGATCAATAAGGGTGGTTCCAGACACTGTACAATCGGCTTGTACGAGTGCAAAAGCAGCCTGACAGGTTTGCTCAAGTCCTCTCCATCTCCTACTCCCTGCTGAGCACTAGGCCATCAAAAGCACTTCAGCAAACATCACCTCATTCTCTCAACTGAAGGAGCTGCCAGCAGGGAGCCCTACTCTTTTATTTGTAGGACTGAAGACCACTTCGGTTATCAGAGGTTAGCCTTCCAGTAGCTATTCTAGCTCACTTCATCCAGCCAAGCTAAACCAGATCACGACTTCAGTCATCTTCGTTAAGGTATGCAAGGGCAACCAGAAGGGCTGGAGGTTACTGTTAAGTTTAAACAAAAAACTCCCAACGTGGTGTTTCACAGCAGGTCTTTCAGCAAGACTTTGTTATTAGGTAGACACAGAACCACCAAAACGCAAATACTGAGTCACTCTACATTTCGTTCAAGAAGCTGTCAACATGAACAGCTTCAGAAAGGGATTTCTTTACAAAACATTTCAAGAAAACTTTATGTAAATACTTTATTTCGCCTGTCATCTTGGACAAGAACATCACTTTCTGGGTGAACAGAGTATGATTCAAACGAAAAACAAGCACACACTTCACCTTATAGGCTTTTGAATTCTTCACCGACGTTCCTCAGCCCTTTCAAACCACACAATAAGCCAAGAACTGTCCAACTCCCACTACAGAAAACTGTTTCGGGCTTACAGGTGCTCCTGCAGACTTGGTTAAGAGCTATAAATGCTTCTATTAATAGCACTTTGATAAGTCTGAAGCAAAATCTGTTACTGCAGTCTGAGATTTAACATCCAAAACTCGACAAATAAGAAAAAAACAGTATGGAGAGCAACAAGGACAGAGCTCAGTGGAAGACTTCCATGCACACCTTCATCTCAGTCAACCCCCATATGAAAAACGCAGAAAGCTTTTGTTTTTCGAAACGAAAAGTACCAGTAACCACCACAAGAGGAAGCAGTCTGTACTCCCAGCACGCTGGTTGTGAGAGCATTCCACAGACACTGCCCTCCTCCAATTCAATTCATCAAGATGTTTAAGTCTTCAGGAACAGATTGCAAGCGAGTCAAGTGTGAGAAACACTCCTAAAGACGGAACAAAGACGTAGCACAAGAACTCTAAAGATGAAACAAAACAGAACCCAAAACTCTACTGACGTTTAGTGCAACCACGTTCAACCACTAAGTTTGGCAAGCAGAAGGCAAACAGTTACTGTTCTGGAACAGGTAATACCCATCTGCCCTTTGGGCGAGGGCAGCTTTGCTCCAGTTTTAAAGCAAGCAAAGGTCAAGAGAGATATTGCATATGCACAGTGATTATATTAATTCATCAAGAAAAACATGGAAACAATGAACTCTGAGACAGATAATCAAACTTACTAAGCAGCTCTTTTGTGTTACCAAGAGATCTGAAGGTCTGTTGTAGACTCAAAACTGTTCTTTTCATCCAGATGCTTAACCTCACATATTACAGAAGTAATGGTGCTTCACGCAGTACAACCTCATAAGATCTCTGAAATTACCCAGTTTTGTATTTTATTTTCAGTTTCACCCTCATTCAGAGGCAGCAGAGAACATTCAACATCTTTCTGAGGCAGCAAGGAGCATTCAACATCTTTCTGAACAACAGGACAGACAAGGCAGCCTCCGTACTTCCGACAAAAGCCATCCTTCCCTTTCAGGTCTGGCAGAAGCAGGGGATGACATTAATGCCTAAAGAACTATTTCACACAGTAGTTTAAACCATAAAAGGATGCACCCGAGGTACTTCTACTTTGGTTGTACTTTTGCAACATTTGTAATGGGGCCTGCCCAGCCTCAAAGTTGTTAGAATCTGCATCCAAAAAGTTCTCATTTTCAATTACTTCAACGCAGCCAAACTCAGGAACAGAAGACACAAAAAAACTTCAGTTCTAACCTACTAAAATCTAGTGACTGAAGGAAGTACCAATTTTCCCTTGGAAAAACTCCAACATACTCTTGGACTTGATAAAGCAAATCTAGACCTTTTTTATTTAAACAATTTGCCAAGACTGGAATGAGAGATAAATAGAAGGCACAACAATTTTGCTTTTTTTTTTTTTTTTTTGCTTTTTTTCCTCTTTTTTTCTTCTTTTTTGTTCTTTTTGTTGTTTTTTTTTTTTTTTATACAAATACAAACTAAACATGAAAAAAAAAACCAAACCAAAACCTCCCTATTTCAATAAAAAAATTTTCACAAGTTCAGGAAAAGTGTTTGAAAGAGTCAAGTTCTAGACATTTAAAACCTATCCCACGATCCAAGGAAAAATATGTTTGAAGTGGTAAAACAGTAGTTCCAATTCCTTTCCGTGATCACGTATCAAAAAGAAATGAAAAGAGATTCTACAGATACCCATTATTCCACTTTTACAGCGCCCACAAAGAGAAAGGTCAACGTCAATTTTTCAAGTGGCAACGTCTCCAGACCAAAGGATGTTCAGATGACCTTCAAAATATATCAAACAGGTCTTTCCTGCCCTTGAAATACTTGCCAAAGTACTATGTTTTCCTACAGGCTCCTGAACGCATGCACGTGAAATATCATTCCACTGACTGAAATGCACCCAAATTCAGTAGAAAGGAGGGAGGGTGGGGGGAGGTTAAGAGGGAAGAAAAAAATTAGAGACATTCCTTTAGGAAAAACCACTGGTACCAAAAAACTCCAGTCCGTTAAGTTTGAGGTGAACAAGAAAATTCAGTTCTTTTGAAAATCCACTTTTCCTAAAACGTTGTTCCACAAAGCTGGAATCTGGGACAAGGACTAGAAAAAAAAAAAATCACAAAACCATAAACACAAACGAAAAAGGGCCAAAATAGTATCAAACGTAGCAGTCTATAACAGGCTAGGGCCACATTCCAAGATACCCAAGGCTGAAATTCACAAATCTGCAGGAAAAAAGGGTTTGCGCCACCATGTCAACATCCGTGATGCATTCACTGGCGTTGCCCGATCCCCCTTCCAGCTCCAAATCCTGGCTTCTGGGACATTCCTCCACGTGGAGGCCCTCGAATCCCACCTCCCAGCCCCCCACGAGTGCCTCCAGGTCCACGTGGTCTGTTATCTCTGCGGTCACCCTCCCTGGCAGCCCGTGTTTTCTTCTCCTCCACGTTCAGGCGCACATCTCCCCTGAACATGATGGGCTACAAACAGAAGCAGAAAAGGTACTTCCATTAATGACTCATCAGTAACTCTTCAAGGTCAAGCACCTGTGGGGCATCCAGACTCATTGCCTACCACCACGCTGCAGTCATGAGGTGCACATTTTGCACTAGCAATCACTGCTGACAAGCTGAGCAGGTATCTCCTGCCTTTAGTAGCAGAAATCCTTTTCAACCTACATACACCTACAGCTTCTCCCTTTCCATCTCTTCTCAGTCTGACAAACAAGATTCTGCTCGTCCGCAGGGTCAGATTCTACCTTGCCTTCCTGAATGGAGCTCAACAACTTCCCACTGGAAGAAAGCTCTATCAAGACTAAATTCACCTTTCCCTAAGCTGTTAGAAGCTATTTCAACAACCAAAGACTCAGTCTATGCGAATGCTGCACAAGTCCTAACAACAAAGGAGGGAAAGGCATCTTACCTAAAGATGCTCAAGAAAGGCCAAAGAGCCCAAGGAAAATATTTTCTTGTTAGGAGTAATCTCAAAATCATTTGTCTGTTATTAACAGACAAAAACACACTGGCTAGAAATTTATTTACCCTGCTGCTAAGGATCTTCTGAACTGGTTCAGGATCATCAAACACCACAAACCCAAAATTGGGGAGCTTTCCACCACTGTTGATGCGGAGTTCAACAACATTGCCATAGCCTGCAAGAGAAAAGCCAAGTTCTTTGGTCATACATTAGAATGTTCTGTCGGCCACAACTATGGATGCAACCCCCCAAACCCTGAAAGTTGAGTAAAGCACTAACTTACTTTGGAAAAAGTCTTTCAGTTCAGATTTATCCACATCGTGGGGAAGGTTCCCAACAAACAGCTGCTGACTGTCAGGGTATCTCACAATCCGGCGAGTTTCCACATCTCCTTGTTCACCCTCACGAACTTGATAAAAAAACAGTACAATCTGGTTAAGGAAAGTCAATACCCACAGGAAACACAAACAAAATAATCAAGCCACAGCCCAAATTAGCACCTTAAAATAATCAGAATTCATATTACTTACCCATTCATTAAAAGTTAGCTTTCTACAAACAGCTTGTAACTGTTTGCTTATTACCTGAAGACAAACACTTGAGTAGGAACCTACATACTTCAACATTATGCTAGTACAGTTCAGCTCTAAAGCTTGACAAACTCTCAGACCAAGATCATCTAAAATAACCATATCCAAAAAGATCCAATTAATTCACTGACAAAATTACTGAGCCTTAAAAAGCTTTAGTTGTCCTATTTCTTCCTCCCCAGCCATTCAATAGCAGCAAACAGTTTATTCTTTGTAGCTTCTCTTACTTGGTCTAGGACCCCTCTGTGGTGGGATGCTTGTTCGCTGCTCCCTCACACGCTGATCCCTCTGAGGTCTCTGAGGTGGAGTCTGAGATTCAGGCTTTGCCTCAGGGCGGGGCTGTATAAATCCAGAAAAGGAATCAACAGGAAAGAATCAGAGATAAAAGTCCTGCTTTTGAGAGTCTGCTATCAAGTAATTGGTAAAATAATTGGAAAATATAGGGGAGGAAAATTTTTCCACCAGTAACTGAAATGCCTGTTAGCTCATAGAATCAACCAGGTTGGAAGAGGCCTCCAAGATCACCCAGGCCAACCTAGCACCCAGCCCTAGCCAATCAACCAGACCATGGCACTAAGGGCCTCACCCAGGCTGTTCAACACCTCCAGGAAGGGCGACTCCACCACCTCCCTGGGCAGCCCATTCCAATGCCAATCACTCTCTCTGACAACAATTTCCTCCTAACGTCCAGCCTAGACCTCCCCTGGGACCACTTGAGACAGTGCCCCCTTGTTCTGTTGCTGGTTGCCTGGGAGAAAAGACCAACCCCACATGGCTACAGCCTCCCTTCAGGTAGCTGTAGACAGCAATGAGATGTCTCCCAAGCCTGATTTTCTCCAGGCTGCACACCCCCAGCTCCCTCAGCCTCTCCTCACAGGGCTGTGCTCCAGGCCCCTCATCAGCTTCGTCGTCCTTCTCTGGGTACACTCCAGTACCTCAACATCTCTCTTGAATTGAGGAGCTCCAAACTGGACACAGTACTCAAGGTGTGACCTGACCAGTGCTGAGTACAGGGGAAGAATAACCTCCCTTTTCCTCCTGGCCACAAGTAAACTGTTACTTGATTAGGTCAGAATTTCAAAATCACCACACTCAGTTATACACAGTGAAGTGTCTGCGCCAAGTGCAGTGGCAGTTACATTGACAGACACTATCACATACTCCTTCATCACAAAACCTCATTCACAAGCAGGCAGTGGCAAAAGAAAAGCTACCCCTTTTATGATGGTGCAATCGTTTTAGATGCAGGTACATCCAGCCTCGTGTGAGCACTCCCTTTTTCTTCCATGAGAAAACTCAACAGCCAAGGAATAACATTAACAAAGTCTACCAGGAAACAGTGAATTTTGACATTTCTAGAGTGTGATCATTCAGACCATACACAAGCATATTTCACACTTTTTCCCCACCTCAGTCTGCTGTCAGTCCATTTAGCACTAACAGCTTCTCTAGGTGCTGAATCCCTACCTGTGAGACTGGTACTTTCACAACATGAGGTGGTATTCCAGAAACTGGAACAGCTCCACTGGGTGGGAGGTTCTTACTGGTTACTGATGCCCAGGAAAATGTCTGAGAAGGAAAAACAAAAAGGCTGTAACTCAGTTTCCTATGCTTTTGTCCCTCTAAAATGTGTTTCCTGGTACAGTTAACAGACACAGGATAACTAACAAAATTTTAACCTGCCCATGAAACTCCAGACCCTGCCACTAAGTTTCCCCACAGCTTTCCTCAAATCATTTTCATTCAGACAACTTAATGTAGCATGATGACAGAGTCAACACTTCTACCCTATTTCTAAGTTCTACATATAGTTGAAATAGGTCACTGCTATGTCTTAAGACCAAGTTTCACATCGAGGTTTTTGTATTGTTTCCTGTGCACCCACTTTGCCTCCCTAAACACTGAAGAGTAACAAACCTTCCCAAATAGAAATGAAAATCATATTTTGCCCATTTTCCTTATTCATCATCAGAAACTGCATTGGCTGCAGTCTGTTCAGAGTACCAGAAGTTCTGTTTACAAAGAATCTGAGCCTCCCATAGTACCTATGCCTACCAAATATACCTTAGCTCTTGGCATTTTAACCAACTAGTTACTAGGTAGCACTTCAACTACCTGTGATGTACAGTAGCAAACAGAAAGAAGGTAACTGGTCACAAGAAGAGTAATTTAGAGTATAATTACAGAGCATTTAAACACTTCAGGTTCTTGAAATTTTATCTCTTGCCAGAGAAATGACTACACTGTGTCAAACAGGAGAGTCAAATACACTGATGGAACCACCATGTCATAGAAAAAAAGCCATCTGCTGTCATTACCCGAGAGTCCTCTTGCACTGCAGGAGCTGGATCAGCAGGAGCTGGAGAAGGACTCTTTTCCACAGTCTCTTCTGGAGCTGACTCCTCTAATACCGGCTCAGATTTTTCCTCCTGCACCTCTGGTTCAGGTTCCTGTTCCGGTTCTGGCTCTGGCTCAGGCTCTGCCTCTGCAGCTGTCTCTTCAAGGTGTTCCTCAATGTCATTGCTATTATACAGCATCACAAAACGTAAGTAAAAGAGGTGTTAACGCATTTGATTGTATTATTGGGAGGTAAAGAATGCTACTTGTCCAATACAGAACTTAGACACATGACATTTGAGAGAGAGAACAAGGCTGATCTGTCTAAAAGGCCATGTTGCATGGGGATGAGAATTTCACTGTTGCTTTAAAAAGCAGCAAAAGCATTCAATCTCCCCATTTAGCCTGATTAGCACTTAGGTTTCAGCTGCCCAGTAAACAGAACTCCTCTGACTGTGAAAAGAAAAATCATGAGTAGTAATAAACTCATTTGACCTGTCCTGCAAGCAGCCTGTACTACGCAACATCTTACTTCAACTAGTAAGATATGATTACCTGACAGTCTGCTCATAATAAGCACCAGTATCATCAGGAACAGCCTCAGGTGTCTGCTGTCTTTCCTCAGGTTCCTCCCCTTCCTCCTCTGATTCTGCATGAAGTTACAAAAAGAAAACACCACCCATAACTTTAGTACATGGTTCAAAGACAAGGCATCTTCCACAACACAGGTGAAGTCCCTGCACATGGCAAACAAGATGGAACAGACATTTACTTATACTGCTGTTACCCTGGTTACTTAGTTTTGACCAAGGTCAAACATGTTCCAAATACTTTGGAGAAGCAGATTTATAGCCTGCAAATCTGACTGCAACTGCTAAAATAAGGTCTACAGTTCTTTTAATAGAAAAGAATATGCCAGAAAAATAATCATCTGCATGTCACAACTGCTCACTGGAGTGCAAGGGAACCAGAGGCAAGGAAAAAAAACTAGGAGAAAATGAAGCTTAATTCTGATCTGCCTTCTTCAGCATGATTCCCTCTAGTCTGGGAATGGAGTGTTGATATAGACCCAAAAAAACAAATACCAGAGGAACCATGCAAAAATTCCTGCTGCTTACCCTCTGGAGGCTCAGTATCAGAGTCACCAAAAACCTCATCTTGGTAGCGGAAGATATCATTGTGGACATAAAACTTGTTTGCAACAGAACCCTAGAAGCAAATCAAAGGGAGAAACTGAGTCAAATTACATCTAGAAGCAAATCAAAGGGAGAAACTGAGTCAAATTACATCATGTAAAAACTGAAAGAAGTCAGCTTGGGCAAATGATCTTTCCCATATAAAATTAAACTAAAGTTATTCAGGGGAAAAAAGCAAAAATAAACCTAACACCACAAACTAACCCTAAAAATATGCATCTCACTATCAAGTCACATATGCAGGGAGCAATGGGAAAACAAAAATCCATCTTGTTAGTGCTTTTAATGCAAATAGCTTAGAACACTGGGGAAAAAAAGAACTTTGAGGTCTGAAGTATCAAGTCTCAACTCAAAACAAGAAAAAAGTGATCTTGCAATACTTTTTTACCATCGATGTTTCAGTTATGTCAGCTGTTCAAAAAAGATGCCTATTTGAAAAGCCACCTCCAATGCCAAGTTAGCACTTTATAGACAAAAATCTGAACTTTATGTCTTCAGATGGCAGGAATCCTGTTTCTCTACTAGTTCTTGTCACTAAGGATCAGTTGCTGGGGGGCAAGTGAAACCTTAAAATGTCAAAGGAAAAAAAATAGGTAGGCACAGCACATACCTAGTAGCCAAAATTAAGATATTTACAACTATGATATCCAAGGTTAACAGAAGTGGTGCCATTTCCCCAGGAACCTGCAGAACACTGATGAATTTTGTGGCAGATTTTCCAGTCTAACCCTTCATATCCCACCCCTGAGCTAGACAAGCCTCGTTAACCCTGATACACACACCACCAGCACTCACTGCAGCATACCTCTGGTGCAAGTACAAATGTCTGCATGAACCTGCGCACAGGCTGCATGTTATTGGAGAGCTCTCCCATCACCTGGACTACAACACCATCGTTGAGGGTGGCATGGGCATCCACATGGCGAATCTTTGTGTGGCAATCCTTGAAGTTTAACGACAGCACCTTCTTGTGGATATCCTGTGAAAGAATAGGACAGATGTGACACTGCAGAACCTATTTCTGCTAAGGTGATGGCTTTCCAAGAAAGCAAAACCAGCAAAATATGGTTTAAGAATATATTTCCTAACTCTAGAGAGAAAATTCATCAGCACTTAAGTTTGCTTTATAAGCACACTATTAAAAGAAGTGCTTGTCTAACTGTTCCTATTTACATAGATTTCTCTCCTCATTAAGTGACAGCGCTTGGACAAAGGGGGATAAATCACAACTGGATGTGAGATGTGTTTCTTCTCAACCACAAAGGTGAGAAAAAAGACCAGTAAGGGGTTGTTAAGCACTTACAGATTGCCCATAGACTGCATCAGCTGGTTTTCCATTAGAATCCAAGCCACCATGGACATAGGAAGAGTTCTTTCCATAAAACCTGTTGGAAAGAAATACTTTCAACACTGAGCTCTGTTATATAAGAAGACCAAACTTCTATATCAGAGTGCACTAAGACTAACAAACTCTCAAATTTTCCATCTGAATTATTAGAATAAATTCTGGTAACCTGTCAGTGATTTGGGAACTTTTAATCAAAGGGGAGAACATAAAGTTCTCCCATGTAAGCTGCAGCATTCAGGCATAACAGATACCCAAAGTCATGAAGGAGCTAGACAGTTCAATCTCATTCTCTTTCTGTACAAGGTCCCTAAAGCAACACAGTCCCTTCAATACCAGGATGCTGAAGGCTTCCCTTCAAGCTCTAGCTGAAAATCTTCAGCAAGGAGCTCTTGTAACTTTTATTTTGTTCATCTGTAGGAAAAGTACTGCAGGCAAACCTTCCCTTTTGACTAGGAGATTAAAAGCTAAATTATCATAAGTACCAAGAGAGCACATTCTGCTAGAACATAAGGGATTAAAAAACTTAATTCCATAGGACACTAAACTTTCCTGCCCCAGCAGTCAAGGTCAGCTGTCCAGTGTTCCTGAAACTGGAAGAAGGAAGATTTCAGGATTTTGTCTAGCTACTCAAAACACACCAAAACTTAGTGTCTTCAGAAATCAGATTAGCTCTAGCAGTGTAGGACATCTGACAAATCAAACAGAAACAATTTCTTTAGGTAACAGATTGTAGTTTGCTTCACATTCCTAATTCCTCTGGTTTTCCTTTATGAAAGCACTGCTGATATGACTGAGAAACCAATATACAAGCAAACATAATTTTCAATGTTTTTCCCCTAGTTAGTGGGCACTATATCAAGACAAAGCTACAACACTTAATTACATTTATCCAACTTCAATTTATATTGATTATAACTAGAAGTAGCAAACACCACACTTCTGATTCACATTATTTCTTCCTTCTTGGTTAGAAACACATCTAGCAGCATTCCACTAAGAACCAGAACACAGATTTAAAGAGTTCCTGCAAGTTTTATTAGCCATGTTTGAACCCAGCTGATGAAAACTGAAAGCAAACTACATTCACAGTCTGTCTGTGAGTAAATCAGGTTTAAGTGTCCAAACTGAGCAAACCAAGACATGGTAATAAGCTTATTCACCAATTTTAACACACAAATTCAGAAATTCACACAGAAGACAGAATGATAAAGTGGAATGTTACCTGTGCAAATAGTCAGGTGCTTGGTTCAGCAGAGTATAGTACTGCCTCACAAATTCCCGCCCGACCAGCAGGGGACTTGGCTTCTCCATCACCATTTCTTTGGTCAACTGAAAACTATGAGAAAAAAAAAAGTAATCAAAATGCTCCATAAAAACAGATTTTCACATTGCTGGTCGTATACTGATAGCATAAACCCCATAATCACACTGGGAAGCACACACCAAAAGTCTTCAGCTGCTACACCACAATAAGCAGTTTAATCAATGCATTTGCAGTCACCAGCCTTTCACGCTGAGAAGACTGCTGGGTACCAAACCAGCGATGGGAAAGACCACATAGGCAAGGGAGATTACCTCACAATATGCCAGCATTTAATCATCCTACAGTAAAAAGCAGGTGGGAAGCAAGTATGGTTCTTCAAGAGGATTTGCTAAGTGGCTCAGTCATTTACAGTCGATCCCAGTTCTACTTACCTCACTTGACTCCACAATCAGAATTAAAAGTCAGATGTTCTAAGGCAAAGCCTGTGCTAGTGTATTAGAGGCATTTTCAAAAGGTCAGAACAAGTCCAATCTATTTTTATCTAGAAGCACAGTCCTTGCTTGTGAGTGACAAGTACTGTAGAGGAATATAGGATTATATTAAAATTGCTATGCTACAAACAAATCCATGCTGCTCTTCCCTTGCTTCCACCAAGCTCAGCAGGTCACCTCACTTAAATCCAGATGATTAGACAAATGAACAGCACCATCCAGACCCAGAGACAAATCGATCTAGGTACCTTCTCCCCACTTTCCACAGATTTTTAAGTTACAAAACAGAAATCTTTGCATGTAGATTATACAGCATGTGCCTTCAGTTCAAGTCAGTCAAAACTAAAGCACATTCACATATTTCCTTGTTTTTGAATATACACTGTTCAAACTGGTAGGGAAAGATTGATATCAGAGCTTATTTTTGTTAACCAATACAGAAACAAAAGTAGGTTTTCTGATTCATAATTATACCAACAGGCAGCAGAATGGTTGCTTAAGATAGTTTTGTTGTTGATTTATCACTGACTATACATGAGGGCTCATTTTCAGGTCCTGCATTGTATACTCAGCGCTAGCAAAAGCTCCTTCTGCAGTGAAGCAAGCAGCTGTTGACTAGAAAGGGCATTAAAAGATGCTCAAAGAGACTCAAAAAAAGCTCAGAAGACCCTCTCTCCATGACTAACCCCACAATACCTTCCACTGCACAATACTTTCCCCAACACATGGTATGCAAATTCAACAGGCACATACTTCAGGTGTATCATGCAAACCAAACCCAACACACCACTAACTTGGACACTCCAAAAAGTAACTCAGCAATCATTTTCCTGCTTTTGTTTAAGACTGTATAATTACAAATAGCTCATATAAGTAGCAACATCAATTGAAAAAGGTCAAACTAAGTAATTCTCTAGTGCAGACTACTCCAGGCTAAGTCTGCACAGTTCATGCCTAGGCAGTTATGCTAGGACAAGCTTTCTCTTGTCGCTACACATAACAGCAATCTGCATTTTGGGTGACAAGAATTGCCCACAACTATTATCTGAACAAAGCAAGAAGGAAAGAAAACAGAGTGCCTCTCCCATCTACATGTACTACCTTGTTCCAGATCATGCAAGGCCCTTGTTATACTTGCTGAATTTTAGGGCAGTCCTTTAAAACGCTAAGAACTAACAACAGACTAATTTCAAAACAGAGATGTGACCTTCCAGAGTAATGTTATTACAGCAACAGTTTTATATGCACACTATATACAGGGCTGCAAAGGCAGTTACAGCCATACTGCTGGACAAAACAGGAATGTAAAACAGAAGCTTCAAAGAGAAGGCAACGGCATGGAAAGATTTAGCCAAATTACAAGCGAAGTCCAAATCAGCCTGGCAAATTTATCTCAAACCGGGGTCTAACCACTGACATACTGAAATCAAAAGACAGGACAACACGTAACCATACTGGCAGACACACAGATAGTATATTAGAGGATGTGGTAACACCTAGACTCCAAATAATGGGCAGTCTGCATTGCATCCAGCTTAGCTGGAGATTTGCTACACATTCTTTTTCTGGCAGGTGTGCAGTTTATGGTTCCAACAAAAAGATACAGCTAGAACTACTACCCCATACACAGAAGTATTATTTACATGACACACAGAAAGGGTTAAGGCCAAACATCTCGACGAGCCTTTTTCAATACATTCAGGAGCTTTTATTTTCTGGGGGCTATTTTCAAGAGCTAACTGTGCAGAAAGCAATACTGGCCTGCAAGAAATGCTCTGACTCTGCGGATCACTTTCATTTTGGAAAGTTCCGAGTATCTGTAGTTTTGAAGAAGCCTTTAAATTGTAAGCATACTATTACGGATACAGATGTCCAAGATCAAACAGCCTGAAAGGACAAAAACCTCAGAGATATGAACTTGTTTGCCTTCTAGTGCATGTTAAATTAGATTCCCACAACATGTTATCAGACAGTAAGGAAAAAAGCAAAGCAAGGATAAATTGTGGGTACCCCTGATTCCCTCATTTAACTTTCTTTCCTGTCAAGCACTAGTGAAATTCTGCCACTACCAAGGTCAGGATGATCCTAAAGCAGTGGGAATAAAAACAGCAGACAGGTAAGATTTACGCTTTCAGATCCAGTCAGCTTAACTGACAATGCAAGACTGAATTGCTCCACAACACTTAAAACACTTGCCTCTGTACTGTGAGTTTGAGTTAGCAGTTAGAAGGCCAGTCCTACCAGCTGGAGCACAAGAAGAGCTCTACAGATAGGTGCTGCTTGCCCACTTAGTTTCAGGGAAGGATGTGGAAAGTGCAGGGTTTGCCTTTAATGTCTTTGTAAAGACTAACTTACCCTGGAATTCAGGGGAAAACATTTCTATAGATGCCAACAGGTTTTCCACTCAACTCTGTTAAGTGCTGAATCATACTCTTGAGAATTCTCTTCGATTGCTTCTAGAAGATGAACATACAAAGCTTGACTTCTTCATGTAATAGTAAACTGTTACCTGTAGCACTCAAATCTCTACAGATCATTCATCAAAAGCTTTTAGGTTCCACTTCAGAGAGTCCTCATCTGAATTAACCCACTAGCACATCAACTTCAGTGTTGTACTGAAGACACTGACAGTCAAGTGTCTTCTGCTTATTATGTCTGTCATATTTACATGCTAAAAAAAAAGAGTTCCCTACTAAGGGTGCAAAATTTCCTAGACTTAACCCTAACACAGAATGACAAATAGTTGAGTGTCCAGCTCTCAATATGCAGATCTGAAAAGAAATAGGAAAAACCTTTACATGACCTAATCAGAGGACAACAATCTGTTTTCACTCCTGCTGCACCTGCTGCTACACTGCCAGTTGCCATCTGTTCCTGCTCTCCAGCCAGCACAACCTGAATGACAGAAGCCAAGCATCTCCAGAGAGAGTATTTGCTCCTTACTAATGAGCAGTTTTACTCTGGTATTCCTTGACCTAAGAATAACTGCAAGTATTTTATACTCCATTTCTACTGCACAGAGCACAGTAGTACCAAAGGCTTGAACTGTCACTACATCATTCCTGACAGAAACTTACCCTCACATTTTCATGTCAATTGAGATAATGATGAAAGAGAGCTGACAAGAAATGCTGAAAATCAGATGATTTAAGATTCATTCATAAACACGCATTCCTATCACTCCCTAAATGTAAAACAAGTAGGACAATTCAAATTACAACAAATACACTGGAACAGTTCTGCAACATAACTGAGCCCTTTCCTTAAGCCAAGAGATTTACAAAAAGACAAACATCTCCTTTACAGTGGTTATCACCTGGCTGGTGGAAAATTCCACCATCTGTTATAATGCTCCTACTTGGCAGAAAATCAATGCCAGGCACTCCATTTCTAAAGTACAGTTATGTAAATTAGAACTATTTACATAAATTCAGATTTAGGTTCACAAAACCTATTAGCATCACAATATTCAGAAAAATAACACTCTAAGAACACCTAACAGCTAGCATCAGATAGTGTTTTCCCATCCAACTGCTACAGTGAACTAACCAATGCTACCTCTACAATTTGTTATTTTTAAAATCAGACAAGTAGTTCAGTCTGGATCTTGTTTCTAACAGACTTTCTACAGAAGAAAAAACTCTCTAATGTAAGTTACACGATGTTCAGGCTCAAAGGGCAACCGGTGGCTGCAGAAGTGACTAAGCCTGATGCAACAAGCCAGACAAAAAGGCTCCAATGAAATAAATCACTTCCTCAAGTGATTTCCACTTTAAACATCTTCTGTCAAGAAGAGTATCAGCAGTAACAGAAAACAAGTTAAAGCTTACACTGAACCATATTAGAAACAGTTCATCTAACATTATCCTTATATTTGTCTCTGACATCTTCATTTTCGACTTGGCAGTTCAATACAAGAAAGTCTCAAATCCAACATTACTATAGCTCTGTTTGACTGGAATATTACACAGCAGGTCAAGGTGAACTGCTGTAGGCTTGTTCCACTTTCTCTAGGGGCTATTTGTGTGCTATAATGTGACTTGTTTGATGCTACAGCCCTGCCCATCTCCACAAATTTGTAGTTTACAGGGTACCGAAACAGTCACATTGCCCCCATCCCTCCCACCCTGCCCATGTGTCCATCTGTCCATTTAATTACAGGTTTAACTCAGAAAGATATTTTCATAGAACTGTTACATTTCAAAGAAGCTGATAAGGTTGTTTGAAACAGTGTAGTCCATATCTTCCCTTTACAACTTCACCTCTTAATGATACAAATACAGCTCCACCAGTACAACTGATGTGTAACCCACATGAAGACAATTTTCCTCTTTAAATCAGAATGACACATTTTTCATTCAACTACTCCCTCATTTTGCCATCAATTAATTCCATAATATAAAAGGATTTTTTTTAAACTTAAACACCTGGAGAAGCTTGCATGGAAAAGAGGTGTGTCTAAGCACACCACACTGGCAACTAGCAATTTCACTGGACATTAAAGGTCTGGTCAATAGTTAATAGGATTGTGTAATTAAGTGTCATTTGGGATTTCTCCAAGTTGCTTAGCAACAGGTGAGCACATTCAAAGCCACAAACCATTTATCTATATGGAGTAACCAGCACTAGAAGCAGGTACTGCTGCTGCATTAGACAAAAAGAAAAATAGTCAGTACAAATAAAATCATGAAGGCAACTCCTAATATGCCTCCAAAAGGTATCATCTAAATTAAAAGTTAAACAACAGAAGCAAACCAAAACCAGTTAATTCCAACTCTCCACACCTTTCAAATGACTAGCAATTGCTAGTGCTGACGATTAAGCTGAAAGAGAGAAGCTGGTACCTGTGTGAACTACAGTAGACAATATTAAGGAAAGAACAGTGAAACAAACAAGCTAAAGGTGCATCACTAGGTAAATTCCAGTGCCCATCTCAGCTGGAGATTTTTGTTGTTATGCCAGCTTGCTCTCAAGCAGAAAGAGTAACACACATCTTTTCAAGGAAATGTGCATTTAAAACACTACAAGGTGCCAGATAAAAGCGTCTCCTTTCAGTGTGATACAGCTTTATTGGATGGCAACAAAATGAGAAAAAAACTCAGGTGCTGACCTCAAGCTTAAATTATGAAGCACAGAAAAGTCACTTCAAATAAGTAGGCAAATTTAGTCTCAGAACACTCCTTTAAAAAAACATTCCCTAGTTGCCTCCCATTGGGTGCACAAGCAGACAATGTCACAAGAAACAGTGTCACAGCACTGCAGCCTGTATTTCATACAGAAGGCATTATAGAGAATTGCCTGCTTGCAACCAGCTCCCCTCTGAATCTATCGAGACGCAAAAAGCTGAAGTACTCTGAAAGAAGTTACTCTAAAGGTTGCACCATCCCACAAGAGGTGAGACATTAAGAAGCTGCAGCCTGAAAAGCAAGAGATAGGATAACTTATCCAATGAATAAGGAAATATTTGAAATACTGGAACAAGTTGTGAGGTTACCACAGCAAGGAGTTCTCACCAGTATCTCCTGGAAACATTAAAATGGTCTACACAATAGATACTCACTAGGAACATCCAGAAGGCACTGTCCAGCTGAGATGACAGCAGTGTGAAGTACTAGATGCATGTAGGCAGAGAAGCCTCGATTCATAATCTTCAAAACCTAACAAGCCATATATCCGTCTCCTCAAACTTAAACATTTCTCTACCCAGTCTACAAAGACAAGGTCCAAGTTCAAGGGTACTTGAGGTGTTACAAGGAGCTAGATTCTAAATAAAATAATTAGGCTGCATCCTTGGGCAAATGGCTTTTCTCTATGTTTAATTATCCTGATGCTGCAGAAAGGCAGAGCAACACCTGAACCCCATTCTGAATCTTTTTGAGATACACTGATAAAGGACACTATCAGAAAGCTAGATGCTACATCAACATATAGATGGGAAGAATCAACTTAGAAGCTTATCTATTTTCTAACCAATGTATCCAAGCAATCCATCCAAACTTAAGAACAAGAAAAACGTTTTCATTGCAAGATGAAAAAATAATTCAGAATTAGACTCAACAGAGCCCATACTAGTACTGAAAACTCCCTGCGCTTGCCAGTGGCAGATGGGAAGCCTTACTCAGCAGCAATGCACAGCCCTTTAAACACTGCAAAAATACAGCTAAACAAACCATGAATTGCTGCAGAAGAGCTGTCATTCTAGAAGTCAGCCTGTGTTTTTGCTGACAAGCCTAAGTGTGATCCATAAATTGATGAGTATGATGGTGTCTGCCAGTTTGCAGACAAAATTCTAGGCTTCTTGTATTGTTCAGCTGAACTGTTATCAATTCAGAATCTAAAAGAACAGTTATCATTTCAGAGAAATATTATTGCTGAAGCATTAAGATCAAACAGAGAGAAATAAAACACAAAGAAGAGTACCTAAAGCCTAAGCCAACGTAGAAGAGACCAGTAAGGAATGTTTATCTAGGGAAGGAAAAATATAGTAGGTAATATTCTTGTAGTTAGAAGCATAAAGGTACAGAGGTAAAAAAACAAACCAGGTCTTCTTTAAAAGGAAAGAGGGTGAAAAGAATCCAATCTAGGAGAATCTTAACAATTTGATATTAAAGTGGCATTTTAAGTTTCCCACAGAATAGTTTTTCTTGCATTCTCCCCTCAAACCACCTTGCCTTCCCAAGAGCTGGATCAGTTTTAGTGCGTTTGGGTTTTTTTCCTTCCTCCTATTTAAAGCTGTCTCAACTGGCTTCCAATTTTCTACTTTGTTATCTCAGAATCATCACTTCCATTCAGCAACACAAAAAGTAGCCACACAAAGAGGAGGATAGCATTTCTGCAAAAGCAGTAAAAGCATTGAGAATTAGCAGCAAGAAACAGGTTTTATTGTTAAGTTTGTTTATCGCAGCTGCCCTATGCCCACAACCCAGCAAGTGTCACCTTTCAGTAGCCAAGTATCTGGAGCTCCCTTTTAGACTGCAGCTAAGGTATTTAGCATCATGTCCTCAAAAGTTCTGCTGTACTGTCTCACAGAAGAAAAATACTCAAACTTAGAAGATATCTATGTACCTAAGTTATTTCTGACATTACACTCAGATCAGCACACCAAGTTCCACGTGCAGTTTATTACCTTTGTTTCAACTCTGTACCCTATAGATTTATGATAGGGGAAGTGAAATTTGTCTTCTCTGATTTCTCACTAAGACTTTGCATCTCTCAGTAAGCCACTAGAAGATTCCTACTCATGACCAAGAATGAGGCAGGCAAGGTGGTAGTTTCCAACTAAACACAGATATAAATTATTATTATTCCTAAATCCCCATTGCCTAAAACCAAAATCCAAATAACCAAAGTAGACACAACCTCTGGTACTTCTAGGCAAGAAAGGAAGCAGTAGGCTGAAAGCTATCTCACTAAATTCCTCCTGGGCCAGGACTCTGCCATTAAAACCAGACTTGAACTCAGAAGTACAACCTCAAGCTCAATCACTGCCTGGAGATTTTTCATGAGACAACTTCACCTGCAAGAGGTCAGTCAAAAGCAGGTTTAAGCAATTTGATCATCCTGCCCTTAAGACAGCCCCAAGTCTGTATACTCGACAATCCCTCTGAATTTCTTTGTGCATTTGCAGAAGTCCACTTGTCAGCTGCTGAGAAGCTCTAACTAGGTATGTCAAATAGCTCCAAAATGAATGGAATAAGTTTCATCTCCTCTCGGTTTTGTACTGCAACAGTTCAGAGAGCTGTTCATATCCTGCTTCAGTTTGATGAAGAAAAGCTGGAAATAATCTTATCAGTACAGAAAAGTCAAGCAAAGCTGCTGTAAAGAAATTACCCTAACATTAAGCTAAAGCTAACTGAACCTAACTAGCAACACTTCATACCATCACAAAAAGACAGCTATGTTGCATTTCACATTACAGAAAAAGAACTGGCCCTTGCAAGTGATTTGACAGAAGTCCAAAACAGAAATTAACTGAGTTTTTTCAAAATTTAAACCCTTGAGAGTTTACAGAAACATCCCTACAGATTTTAAAAAATAGTCCTAAGCAAGCCTTCTCCTACACACAGTTGAAGGATTTTCTCCTTTCTAAGTGAGCCTGTTCCAAACACATTTACCCTACAATCAGTAGTTTTCTCTAAAGTTACATTTCAAACATGCACAGTTTATCCTCAAGAGAGGTAGGACAGCTCTAGTCTGAATGGTTTGTTTAATCCTTTTTTTTTTATGAAAAATTAAGTCAGATTTATGTCCCCATGGCTCTCCAGACTGCTTCAAGAAAAAGCAGCTACTCAGACCCTATGATTTTGCCACTAGAACAGGTTGTTTTGACATCCAAGAGCTGCTCCAACAACTCGAAGTTGGCAGCAGGTCTGGTCCTCTTCTCTTAGGTCTGCCATTTTTCCATTTGGCTCCACTGCAGCTTCTTAAAGTCAAAAGCAAAAGTTACTCATACACAGAAGAGGCAGACTAGAACACCTCAAGCTACACGATTATTACAGTGAAATTCAAGCTCACTCCCACTTGGACTAAAGTCACCAGGCTTAAGGCTCAACAAAGTATTTTCTGCATGCCAAGCAACACATACCTGTGAAGAGTAAACTCTCACCTCTATCCATCTTAGCTAATTTCATGAACTGGATGCTAGCACTTAAGACTGACCCTTCGTGGCATTGTTACTGTGTTAGATACTTAAAAACAGAAACTGTACCTAGTAGTCCCAAGTGAAATGAGAAAACAGTAGAGAGCAATACAGAGGAAAATGAAAGATGACCACCAAGATTCCAGAATGCAGGTTTCACATTTGTCTCAGCAAAGAATCAGGTTCATTACAGATTGTTTCTATACAACTGAGAGCTCACAATATTCTATCTCTGAAAGCTCTACTCCACCAGCTATGTCCTCCTGGAGGAGGTTCAGACTTCATAGAGTGAAACTAGCATCTCAGACCAGTGTAATATATACTGTAATATTTACAGTTTGGGGGATTCTTTTGGAGTATCTGAAGATCAGACTTGGGAATTTTAAAGATTTTAATGTTTTTAATTACTCAGTGAAGTACCAAAGATTATCAAGTCTACTGGCAGTTTCAGCAAAGAGTTAGCAACTGCTTCAGGCCTGGAGATTTGATGCAGGCACCTATACAGAAGTATCCAGTTTTCTAGACAAAACTGATTTTAACCTTCAATTTAGTACAAGCATAGCAGACTACAGTCAGCATAATCATCAGCACCACCCTGCTAGGGCCCTACTCTAGTTTGATTTCCTCTTTGAATCTTCTCCAATCACTTAGGTCCAGGTTCTAATATAGAAAATGTTTGAATTATTGTAATTTTCTAAATCAAGAAGCAAGCAATTTATATTAATCTTATGAGTGCTCTCTGAACAGATGCTACTGTTATCAACAGAAATATCCATATGTATGTACAGTAACATAAACTTCATTTTACTTTCTTCTCTGTGTTCACCTTACACTTTTCAAGGATGAAAAGCAAACACTAGCTTTCTGAACCAATGAAGAGCTTGCTGTTTCATCAGATGCATGAAGCTTTCATGTTTAAAATTAAGACACTGAAACTTAAAGAGTATCATCGGTTGTGTTGAACTCCATTGATGCTTTTGTGCCAGCAGCAAACTGAACAATGGAGCAGTAGGCCTATTATCAGAGTACAAACAAGCCTTTTTTGTATGGTTTTGATGTTTAAGACTGTAGATGCAAAGGATTCCACAGAAGATACTGATGTTTACACCTGACCCACACATACAAAGAAAATCTTGTCTACCAGATCTTGACTTTAATAATGTTTTCTAGCCTTCAACTCAAGTTCACACTTAAAAGAACATAACCTAGCCAAAAAATACCCACCACAATAGTCAAGAAGCAGAAACCACTATCCAGTGCCCAATGCATACAGAAGCCTTTTAAACAGAAGATTTACATTTAAAGACGCAAATCTGTAAAGGTTCCAATGTTGATCTGATTCTTTTTCTAACAGATTTTGTGCAATTACACTTTCTAGCATGTTTTAACATTGCTTTGCAGGCAAATTAGTCCCTGGTACATGATTATATTGAAGAAGTTGAGAGATCTTAATCACAAAGATGCTCCATGAGCATAAGGGTAAGCATGTAAATACTTAGAAAAAGCCTTCAACGTAACTGTATATTTCATCTACTACAGTTGGAGAGTTTTTAAAGCTAGATTCACAACTTCACATTGAGTATTTTGAGTGAAACACCACAAGGTGAGCTCAGTTCACAGAATGTGGAAGTGCTACCACTAGTACCATGGATCTATTTGACAGTATCATTAGGCTTATTCTTTACAGAGAGGAAATAAGATAAGAAAAAACTTGGTCTAAGGGAAGATCTCAGAAAAGGCCTGAAATGCAGTTTTCATCTGTCAACTTACACACTTCTCTTTAGGACACCAACCTAAAAAGTCTTGTTAGATAAAAAAAAACAACTCATCATACAGACACCACGTTTCATCTACGGCACCTGGAAGCATTCATTAGCTTTTAGAGCTTGGTAGCAGTGTCCACATTTCCGAGGGCTGTCAATCCTGGCAGCGAGCGAACAGAGTGGACAAAAATAGCATACACTGGAAAGATGGCGGCCAGCTGCAAACGTTGCTTTCAGCCAATTTTGAATTAAAAAGTATCACTTTCTTTGTAAAGTATACTTATCACACGTCCGAAATCCTCAACACAAAAGGTCACCAGGTAAGGGCACTGAGAATGACTAACGGCACAAGTGAAATGTAGCTGAAAGCTGTGCGGAAGCCTATTCTCTGATTTTCCTCCACCAAGTATATCTAGGGCCTTACAAAAGGCTGCAAAGTCTTCATTCAAGCACTACTTCGCATTTAAGTTTTGGCTTAATCTCGGATACAGCCAAGGTCATGCGGTCAGAGTAAGATACACGCTCTCCTCCTGGTCGATCAGCAGAGTCTCTTCACCTACGAAGTTTGAGCAAGTAAGACACCTACGAACTGATACACCGCTACAAACGACCTCGCTATGTAAACACCCAGCATTACTGCGTCAATCAGCAGCTGCAACTATTTAAAGGAAATACCTCAGCTACATGCAAGGCTTTGGACTCCCTCATACCTTTCACCCCTCTCAAAACAAGAAAACAAAGCAAAGAACAACCAACAAACAAACAAGACCAGCGGATGAAAATACACCAGCCTGTAAAGCCGAGAACAAAGCTCGCAGCTCCGCATCTCGACTCGCACAATGAAGGCCCGCCGATCCCCATCCCCCATCTCCTCCCCCCGCAAACAACGCTCTCTCCCAGGTAACTGCTCGCCCTGCAGCGCACTACAGTGCCCCGCTCCCGCCTCGGCAGCCTCCGAGGGCGCCGCGAGGTTCCTCCCGCCCGAGGGCCCCGCTCCAGAGCCCCACAGTGGGCTGCGAAAGGCCGGCAACGGGGCCGGGCAGGACAGCGCTCGCCACAAAGCGCCGCCGAGACCAGGACAGCGGCAACCACCGCGGCGCCAGGGACGCGAGGGGTGCACCAGCCGCCCCCTGCCACCAACGGACCGCGGCCTAGCCGGATTGGGAGGGGGGGAGAGGGGGAAAAGGGGAGCTGCGTCTCAGGTCAAGCACCGCGTGTGCGGCCCACAGCTTTCCTCCACAGGCCGCGACCCTGCCGGTGGCTGCCGGGCGCTCTTCCTGCGGCCGCAGGCACTCCCCCCCCTCACCTGCGGGCGGAGCGGGACGGGAGCGGGAGGCGTCGCTTCACCACAGGCCTGCCCGGCGGACGACAAGCACCTCACGCAACGGCGTGCTCTGCAGCCGGCTAGATATATCCGGCGCGCAGCCTACCCCGACTAGAGGCCCCTTAGCCAATCAGAGAGCGGCGGTCACCGCCACTCGGATACCAATTGGCCTGCTGCGCCAAGAGCGGTGGGCAGAGAGCTGAAGGGCACTTCAGTTCGCCAACCACGCGGCCTGGCTCCGTGGGGGCAGTCAGAGTGACCGACACATAGTAGAACCAATCGCTAGTGGCACTCCCGCTGCTGGGCGGGAACAAGGCCTGATAGATTTCCCCCTGAGCCAATAGGACGACGGCATTCGCGCGATGAGCTGCGGAGGGCGGGGCAAGCCTGACGCCGGAGTATGGTTGAGGCGCACAGCAGCGCCCTTGAGAAGGTGCTAGTAAACCCCTTATAGAACGGGGCGGCTCCCTCGGCGCCGCACGGAGCGCGGTGGCCAATGGGAGAGCGCGGCGGGCCGTGACGGACAGGCCACCCCCCGATGTTCTTAAAGGGACAGGAGCCCGCCACGAGGGGCAGCGCTCCGCGCCCATCATCACCCCCTGCTGGAGGGCCGGCGCCCAACATGGCGGCGGCGCGGGTTGGCGGGCTAGGCATGCGATGCGGGCACAGGCACTGCTGCCGCCTCTCAGCACAGAGACAGCCAGACCCTGGCTCATCACAGGCAGCAGCCACAAACACGAACCAGTACCCGCGTCACGGGCTTCCCTCTTGAGGACTGCCTCCTCCAGCGGCCACAGCCTTATCTGCACCGGGGCTGCTCACCCAGCCTGAGGTTCACTTGGCACAACCGACCCACTCACCTGAGAGAAACTAGCAGTGGCAGTCGGCAAAAAGAGCTTCTAACGCTGAAAGGCACTTAAAACGCAAGGCTCTTGTGCTGAGCTGCAGCCAGAACCACCTCCACCAGAAAGAAACGCGGCCACTGGCACAAGGCAGTGGTCACCGTTCCCATGCTGGAGCAACACAGGCTGCCTTCACCTGCTCACACCTGGAAGGCCACAGGTAGTGCTGGGAGCAGCTACTTTCCCTTCACAATGAGCAGAGGAAATACAAGGCAAGGAAGGACATTTTATATCCTACACTGAAAGGTTCAATGAAATCTGCAAAGGAGAAAAAAGGCCTCCCAAGTTCACAGCAGCAATGATGGTTCAGGGAGCCCAAGGACAGCCAGAGGGAAGAGAAACAGCCTCAAACAGCCAGCTCCTAGAAGGCCATAGCTTTCCATTTGCTTGTGTCACTTCTCATCCCAAACATAGCTACAACATGAAGCAGTCAGAGATACATTCCACTCTATAAAAGTGATTTCCTCCCCATCACCATATCCCTAAATGCTGTCTAAACCCCTCCCTGCTATGCCTTGCAGCTAGAGATACACTCAGCGGACTGGCACAAAGCCATGCTCAGCGTTAATATCCATCCCCCCACACACCCCAGCTATTTATAATCTCAGCCACATTTGCAGTCTGCCAGTTCATAAATCAGTAGCATGGACTTTAGCAGAGTTTAATATGAGACCAGTGACCCAGCACAACAGTCATCCAAAATAAACCCAGCGAGGGGAACCCCTGGCGTCTCCTCCCTACAGCAAAAGGGGAACAGGTAATGCAGTGTTAAAATGAGTGCCCTCACCCCAGCGCATGCAACAGCAACTTGCTAGGAAAGGCATTCACATCATCTTCAGCTCAGTCCTCCTGGTAGGGAGGGGAAGGGTTAGCCAGGGCCAGCCAACAGCCCAGGATGCAGCTCTGGCTGATGCAGTAGCAGGTAACCAAACCCACCCCGGTTATTTTCGCTGCTACAGCCTGAGCTTCTTACCAGGAAGGGAAGATGCTGAAACCCAACACGTGGTCAGGAAGTATCGCCCCCCACGCAGCTCTTCTCAGCCCTGATGTACCACACTGTCTCCTTTTCTGGTTACCCGCAGCCCTGAGCTGCTCCCAGCCCCCAGCACTGCCTCCTCCACCTTGGCTTGAGTTTTTAAGCAAAAGGCCCTTTGAAGGGCCAAACAGCCAGGGGAAAAGAAACCTCAATCCACCCTAAAGCAAACACAAGCATCTTCAAGGACCAGCATCCTTTCTCTCCACAGGATCACAGGATATTAGGGGTTGGAAGGGACCCAAGGAGACCATGGAGTCCACACCCCTCCACACCCCCCTCCGCCAGAGCAGCACAATACAACCTAACACAGATCACAACTCACTCTGAAGTAGAGATGCCCCTCAAACCTCCCTCATCCAAGAATCCAGTCTACCAGAGCTCTCCTAAACCAGTAAATATCAAAACCTCAAACGGCAGAGAGGAACAAGCTGTCTGAAGCAGCCTGGCCAAGCCTCACACCTCCTGCCCCATCTTTATGATGCTTCCCACCTTGTTCCCACAGCTGCTTCGTCCCTGCCGATCTTTAGCCTGTAAAGCAGGCTGAGCACCAGGCAGTTGCCAGGGATCCACACCACAACTTTCTCCACCACTTTGTCATTAACTCTTTCTGGCATCTTCTGCTTTCCCATGGCTTCAGCCTTATTCCCACCTCAGGCTTCAGCCTAACCCAGGTTCCATCTACTCGGGAACGGCAGCAGACTGGCACAAAGCCATGCTCAGCATTAATATCCATCCCCCCAGCACAACGGGAAGAGAAACATACCCATGAGAAGAAGGGCTGCGATTCAGAAACCAGTACTACTCTGAGTTAAAATCGCTGTCCCCAGAGGGCTACTAAAAGCAATTCGGGCGGCGTGAAGAACAGCACAAAGCAAGTCTGAACACCTGCATCCCACCCCATGGCAGCGCGGAGAAAAACCTCCAGCCCCACGCTCCTGCTGTGCTGAAACCTGCCCCTGACCTCGCTGACCACTGTGGGCTTCTGTGCAGCTGACACCGGCTCCTGGCCCACGGGTGCCATTGCAAAACCTTCTGAAATCGCGTCCTTGGTGGGGCTGCGGGGTTAGAGGGGACGGCGAACAGAGTGGCTCTAAGCCAGAGCGGGGCCGGGGTCATCCCTGCCCGCCGCTGCCCTCATCCGTGGGAGGCTGAGGCTCCCCGGGGAGCTGCGAGGCTGCCCGGCCCGGCCGCCTCCGCCGGGCTCTTGGCTGCCGCGGGGGCGCTGTGCGCGGCTGGCGCTCAGGGCCCGGGCTCGGCCCCGCGCAGCCTGGCGCGGCCCGCCCCTTCCTCCGCGCCGAGAGCCGGGAGTGCCGCCGCGCTCCGCCATGCCGGTGGGTGCTGGGCCCGGGCAGCGCTGAGCGGGACATCGGAGCAGGCCAGGCACCGGGAAGGGCCTGCGTGGGGCCAGGGGACGTGGCGGGGCTGGGCCCGGCGGCAGCGGAGGCGGTGGGGCGGGAAGGGCGCTGCCCGGTGCGGGGAGGGCAGCCGGCGAGGTGTCGCCGGGAATCGGGGGCTTGGCGTACTGCGCAGCCCGGGGTGGCACTCCTGCGCCGGGACTCCGCCTGCCCCGACCCGACCCCTTCTGTCCATGCCGATCTCTTTCCCGCACCCCAGCCCCCAGGGCAGGCAGAGCGTTTGTGACACAGAACTCGAGCAAATGCTAATTACACTGAGAAATGCTGATGGGGACCCCCTCCCCCGTCCCCTTGCCCCGCTGAGCGGTGCCCATCAGGGTTTTAGCCGCCCGGTGCTGGGGTGCAAAGAGTGGTTTTGGACAGAAAGAAATGTGCGTTATGGGTGACAAGGAATAGGAGGTTTGCTTGGGTCTATTGCTTTAGGGGTTTGTTTGTTTGCGGTTGTGTTGTTGTTAGAATCATAGAATCAGGGTTGGAAGGGGCCACAAGGAGCAGCCAGTTCCAACTCCCCTGCCATGCCCAGGGACACCCTACCCTAGAGCAGGCTGGCCAAAGCCTCCTCCAGCCTGGCCTGAAACACCTCCAGCCATGGGGCCTCAACCACCTCCCTGGGCAACCCATTCCAGCCTCTCACCACTCTCATGCTCAACAACTTCCTCCTCACATCTAGCCTGAATCTCTCCACCTCCAGCTTTGCTCCATTCCCCCGGGTCCTGTCACTCCCTGAGAGCCTAAAAAGTCCCTCCCCAGCTTTTTTGTGGGCCCCCTTCAGATGCTGTTGTTTTTAAGGGAAGTGAAAAATATGCAAGAAAAGGAAATGAGGATCTGCCTGGTGCCCAGGTTTGAGCACAATGGTTAGTACTGCAGTAGAGGATACTTACAGTGGCCCAGTGTTTCTCATGAGAAGTGAAGGGATGAAAAACCATCACTAATGTTCCCTAAATTTTAGTTCTGTTGGTAATTTTTATGAGTTTGTTATGCTGGGGACCAGAGGCCTGGATAGAAGAAGAGTAGGATTGGCAAGCACCAACAACTTTGCAGACCAGGTCAGGACAGTGGGTAGCTGGAGGTAGAAAGTTTACATCTTTTGGAGCTCCCCAGGGCAGGTAGAGCGAGTCCAGCAGAAGCCTATGGAGATGGCAACCTCTGCTGATCCGAAAGGTGGCCCTGCTGTGAGCAGGGACCAGACAGTCCAAAGGCATCTCAGGATGATGCTGTGAGGGACAGTACAAGGATGCCATAAAGCTAAGCATCCCTTACTGACATATATGGACCTTTTCATAGAATCATAGAATCAGTCAGGGTTGGAAGGGACCACAAGGATCATCTAGTTCCAACCTTCTGCCACGGGCAGGGACACTCTACCCTAGATCAGGCTGGCTAGAGCCCCATCCAGCCTTTTGGTTGGGAAGGATTTGAACCCACCTCACAAAGGAAGAAGGCAAAGCGTGGAGGAAGAGTGCTTGTGCTTGTGGTGTGTTGCCAGCCACATCCTCCCTGATGCCTCTCCTGCCTCTTTTCAGAAACACGAGTTCTTTGTGGACATGACCTGTGAAGGCTGCTCCAACGCAGTCACCCGTGTGCTGCACAGGCTGGGAGGTGAGTCAGTGCTGGGGGCAGGGCAGGCAGCTTGTTGGAGCAACACCAGCTCTGGGGCAGGATGTCGGTGCCCTGGAGTCCTCCATCCTGCAAGGGCAGCACTGTGGGTGAAAGCTGAAAGGGGCTGGTTGGAAACCTCTGCTGTCTGCTTTGCTCTGAGCCTGCTGCTTAGTCAGCGATGAGTCCCTGGTTGTCCGCAGGACTTGGGTGACCTCATGAAGAAATGTCAGGGGAGGGTGGAGCTGCCATGGCTGCAGGTGGCTCTGAATCACCAGGGCCTCATCCAGAACCTTCTGGAAACTACAGTGGTAGACCCTTGCTCAGGCTGCCAGAGGGAAGGGAGGTGAATGTCCTGCCGGCCTTTGTTCCCGAGGACGCTTGGGCTGGGCTATCAGTAGTGCTTCCCTAGATATGTCATCAGCATCAACATGCAGAGCCATCACAGTGCAGAGCTACTGAGCAGAGCATTTGGTGGATACCTGCACAGCCTGTTTTAAATACATAGACAATTATAACCCATACCTTCTCTGTGCTGGAAGTACCAAGAAAGAAGGATCTGACCCACACTCATCAGTTGTGAGGATGTGTCATCCTGTTCCCCTGTCATCCCCAACTGCTGTCAGTCACCAATGTGAGGAGTTTGCTGTTAGCACTGACCCTGTGTCTTGTCCCTGTCCTAACCCTACACTAACTCTCTCATTATTCCTGTCTGTGCTAAACCACAGCACAGGCTGAGCTGGTTGGAGATTATAGTGATTGGTTTAAACTCAGCTCATTCTGATTATTGCATGAGTGATTGTGTTGATCCAAGGTGGGGTGAGCACACTGTAGCAGGTGAGAAACTGTGCTGCCCAGTGCAGATCTACAGGAGGTCTGGCTTTCTTTGTACCACTGCTGGCAGGACACCAGTTTGGTTTTGCTGACTGGTGATGGCATCAGGGTTTGCTGGCAGGCAGCACAGTACCTTTGACTCATGGTCAAAGTAGCTTAGTAGATAACTGCCTAGCTTACCCTAGGACAGGGAAGCACAAATTGAGAGCACAGTTGTGTGAGGGTGAGCTTTCCCCTGCTGACACCATTTGGCTGCTTCCAACTGTGCAACATTTTTACATTTCCTTGTAGGTGTCCAGTTTGATATTGACCTGCCCAACAAGAAGGTGTACATCGACTCTGAGCACAACGTTGACACCCTGCTGGAAACCCTAAAGAAGACTGGAAAGAATGCTTCCTACCTTGGGGAGAAGTCTGCACAGTAGACTTGCTAGGTATATACCAGCTATATGAAATGCTGAAGAGATCTGAGCTTTTTTCCACTTCTCCCAGTAAAACAGGCTGCTGTTTGGGAAACAAAACTTAGAAAAGAGCTGCAGGTCCAGCTTCAGCAAACCCTTCCTATCAGAGAAGCAGTAGGACCACGTACAGCCAGCAGCATTTCAGTGTAGGACCCCTGAGCTACTCTGGAAAGCCTCCGTGATCCCAGCCATGATTATAGTGGAGGTAGAACACAGCCTCTGTGCCATTCCCAGGTGAACCTAGAGCTTGCCAGAGCATATCATGCATAAGAACAAATCTCAGAGATGTTTGCCCTCTGACCAGAGAAACTGGTGGCACCTGACAATGCCAGGGAGAGTAATGGGACACAAAGACCCCTGTGGGTACATGGTGCAGGGGGTTGGGTGTTACTAAGAACCTCCAATATCTGGTTCTGTTGGTCTCGCTGTTAATCCTCTACTGGAGGATCCAAGAAGAGCAGAACCCAGCTACCCTCACAGACATAAAATGTTTGGTTTCAGAATAGCTTCTAGCACACAGAGGCCCTGGCCAGGTGGACATCTGTCCCACAAAGCACCTGATTGTGACAGCCTGTCGATTTCTCTAGGATCCCAACACTATGAGGACATGTACAGAACTCTTTCCTGACTGAAATCTTTGCATAGACAGGGTTCAATTTCAGTGGACAAGAAAGAAATGGTAGGAGGGAGCTGCCCACTCCCTGCATCCTCTATTCTTTAGTGTCCAGAATTACTATGCTGCATCTCTTCAGAGCTTGTTTCTGCCAGTGGTGCTTTTAAATCCTATGGCATCGTTTTCAAATGGTCTAATTTGATCATCACAAATGCCCACACTGAAACCAGTTCATGCTGATATCATTCCAAGTCAGTAAATTAAATCAGAGCTTTACACTAGCAGGAATTAAACAGCTAGAAGAAAGCTGAGCTGATGCTGATGTGTGTATGCAACAGAGCTGCTATTAGCAGACTGACTTATTAAGAGATACAAAATGTGCAGTTTGTATGAGCAGGCTCTCAATACTTGTTAGAAATGGCTTGAAATCAGCTTTAATCAAATCACATTGCTATTTAAACAGAGGGAGAAGCATGCTCTGAATTGATTGTGCCTCAAGTATTTTTCAGCTGATGACACTGGCTGCAGGAGCTGGTTTCAACTTGCAGGGACTTGTGGACTGTCTCAAGTGCCTGCAGAAGTTAACCATATCAGTGAAGCTCATCTCAAGTCCTGTGGACATGACCCTGGCTCTCACCATTTTCCTTACATTACATCAGGGCAGTTGGGCAGTCAGTTCAGCTGGTCCACCTGGCAGAACATTTCACTCAATCCTTTTTTGTTTTCCTGTTAGATTTTGACTGAAGCTATTTGACTTACCCAAGAATTCCAAAATAAAGGAGAGGGGTAGCTGGACTGCCCTTGCTGGTAGCTTGCTGCTGTCATGGGGAAAAATAAATCACAAAATGTAAGATTTACAGCACATTTGCATCTGCAGGGAATATTTTTAGGGCTTCATCTATGAAAGCAGTGCTACAGGCTGGGGACAGAGTGGTTGAGAGCAGCCAGGAAGAAAGGGACCTGGGGGTACTGGTAAATAGTAGCTGAAGATGAAGCAGCAGTGTGCCCAGGTGGCCAGGAGAGCCAATGGCATCCTGGCCTGGATCAGCAGGACAAGGGAGGTTATTCTGCCCCTGTACTCAGCACTGGTCAGGCCACACCTTGAGTGCTGTGTCCAGTTCTGGGCTCCTCAACTCAAGAGAGATGTTGAGGTGCTGGAAGGTGTCCAGAGAAGGGCAACAAAGCTGGTGAGGGGCCTGGAGCACAGCCCTGTGAGGAGAGGCTGAGAGAGCTGGGGGTGTGCAGCCTGCAGAAGAGGAGGCTCAGGGCAGACCTCATTGCTGTCTACAACTACCTGAAGGGAGGCTGTAGCCAGGTGGGGTTGGTCTCTTCTGCCAGGCAACCAACAACAGAACGAGGGGACACAGTCTCAAGTTGTGCCAGGGGAGGTCTAGGCTGGATGTTAGGAGGAAGTTGTTGTCAGAGAGAGTGATTGGCATTGGAATGGGCTGCCCAGGGAGGTGCTGGAGTTGCCGTCCCTGTAGGTGTTGAAGCAAAGCCTGGCTGAGGCATTCAGTGCCATGGTCTGATTGACTGGATAGGGCTGGGTGCTAGGTTGGCCTGGATGATCTCGGAGGTCTCTTCCAGCCTGGTTGATCTATGGTACGATTCTGTGAAAGGAGGGAGGGCAGCTGCCTTCGGTCGGGCTGCTGGGCTGGATGCGTTCCTTCGGCTGGTGCCCAGCAGAGGACGCCTTTGGCTAGCGTTGCCTGCTGTGCACTGCGGCACTTTCCCCATTCATTCCCTTCCTTCCTTCCTTTATTTTGCAGGATCTCAAAACATGACTTCAGAAAAAAAAAAAAAAAAGAGAAAAAGATGAGTTAACTTTTTACATCTCTTCCAACTTGCTTTGTCATTTGGCCTTTACTGCCCTGCCAGATGTCGGAAAGCAGAGGGCTGGCAGGAGACAGCTGCGTCTTGGGCTTCACGAGTAGAGAAGTCCAGAGAAGGAAGTTATGTGCTGTTTCTAGTTGCACAGTAAATCAAGGTGCTGCTTCTACCTTCCAGTGCATGCCTGTGTGTCTTGTGTGTCTTTGTACTGCTTTCTGTAAAAGACATGGCTCTGCAGGACGGGAAACTACCCCTTACATGTGAGACAGGTCTCCCAGGGAACTGCAACCTCTGCCTGAGGGATGTGTCTCAGGAGAACAGAGCTTGACTGTCACTTAGGTTCAGGGAATCAGTATCTTGGCAGATGCTTTTCTACCACAGAACAAACTTCCCATTTGGGGTGCCTGTGCTAGGAAGAAGGGACTCTTGCAGCCCTTGTAAAGCAAGGATAGCCAAGCAACCTTTTAAGCTAGATGAGGCCATGAGGCAGAAGTGTTCATATCTAAATGTAGCCCATGTCTGGGGCTAAACTGTAGCAGTTGTTCTAACACCCAGTGACCTTCTCCTCACTAGCTGAGAAGGGAGGATTCATAAAATGAGAGGACTAAATGAAAACAGATGCAATAAACCAGCAGATCTAACATCAGTACTAACGCCAGCAAACAAAAACCACACCAAGTGAGACTCAGCTTAGGGAATGGGCAGCAGCCACGACTAACAGGAGAGCAGTCCTTGGGAGCAGGGGGGTAAGCAAGCACCCTAGGGATGGCAGCCCTTGAGAGGAGCATGAGAAGGGTCCCTGTCCTCAGCAAACTCCCCCCTTTGTTCTGAGCATGACATTTATGGCCTGGGATACACCTGTGGGCAGCTGCCCTGGCTTTTACTTTTCCCTTCTGAAGCTCCTGGCTAACTCAAAACTGCCAACAGCCTTCAGCTCACAAAACAAGGACAGTGCAGAAGAGAATGGCTGTGCTGATGAGAAATGCAGAAGGGATGAAGGAAGGGTGTGAGACTCTTTCCGAGGTCTCTTACTTGCTGGTCCTGTGACCAGCATTACTGCCTGTACTGTTGCTCTGCTTGGCTCCAAGGTTCTTCATTCAGGTTTTCAGCCCAGTGAAAGGATTGCACATGTCTGCTGTCTCCTGTTTCACCTGGGGGCTGTCCCCGATGCCCAATTGTCACACATGACTTGTTCTGCAGAAAGGAGAAGCAAGGAAGGTTTGAAGAAGCAGGCTGGTAACTGATTTTTCACACTTGGACACCAGGGTGACTCTTGACACAGTTACATCTAGTCTTTCCTATTGTGGTTTAGTACTTCAAAGTCCTGTACCACTGATCTAAAGACACCTCTGGGGGTCCTGTGTGAGCGAATTAATCTCTTTTCCTAGCTCCCTGCCCCCTGTGGTCTGAGCTAGTGTTTGCCAGTGTGAGTTACTTACTGCTTTCAGCTTCATCCCAGCCTTGGCCAGTGTGTAACCAGCAGCTGGTTACTCAGTGGCTCAGCTCTGGTGGCAGTGGGCTGGCTGAGGAAGGATGTGTGCTGTTGCTTTGACATGGAGCTGGATGGCACACAATGGCCTTGGAGCCAGCAGTCTATGTGGCTCTTGCTGTCTGCCAAACTGGCAATGTTGTGCCTGCAGAGGATAACTCACACTCATGCTGTAAACCAGGCTGCTTGTCCTTGATGTCTGGGCTGCAGCTTATGCTTTTCCACACTCCCCTGGCTGCCCTGCTCCCCGCTCCCTGCTCTGATGAACCATCTATTTTGGTTACAGCCTGCTTATCTGAGCCAGCCAAGAAAAGATATCTACCCACAGCCAGCCAGGAGGGTCATGCAGATACCTGAAGTTTCAGCACCCATCTGCAGAGCTGCAGTCTCCCAGGGCCTCCTCTCCACCACTCAGTATGGCTGGTGGGACTGGACACTGCTCTAAGTTCTTGCCTGCTGTAAAAACGACAGTGCAGCTTTGGGTGGAAATCAGCCACACTGACAAGCTGTGATCACCCCAGGCTGGCTGCAGGGTGCTGGGAATACTGCCCAGAGGGGAGGAGGGCAACCCTTCACCAGCCTGTCTCCCTCCACTGGAGCAGTGCTGTCCAGGCTGGGGGCTCTTCTCCTAATCCCTGCTCTGGGCTCTAAGAAAAGGCTCTAATTGCCTCTCCAGTGGGCAGTTTTTACACTGCTCTGCTCCACCTGGCCATTAGTGTCACTTACAGACCCTTGACAGGGGTCTCCATTTCCTGGCATGTTAAGGGCTGCCCATAGGTACTTTGCTGGTGTGTCCCTGCCACTTGCTTGGTGATGGAGACTGTGTGTGCAGGGCTTGTGGGCTCTCATGCCGATGGCCTGTGGCATTTGATGCCCTGCTACTCACTGTTCCGGAGCAGAGGGGTGACAAGTCTGCACAGGCCACTTCTTCTTGTGCCACACCCTGAGAATGCTGATGGGAGGGAGTGGTTGGGAAAGCACCAAGGGCTCCTGTGAGCCCTGCTTCAGCTTTCATTCTGCGGTTGCAGTACTCAGACCCTCCCATCGAATCCCTTTCTTTCCCTAGCCATGGAGAAAGAAAGGGAGCTGCTAGGGTTTCTTCTCCAGCCAAGAAGAGGGAAGTGCTGTGATGGTCACTAAGCACCATGGAAACCACCAAAGAATCAGGCTAAGTCCTGTTAGATGCCCAAGCTGCTCCTTGTTTTCTCCATCAAAAGCCCAACAGGACCCTGGTGTCTTCTCTCCTCTATCAACCTTGCAGGCTTATCAGGCAAACAGTGTCTCAACCAGACCAGGCAATCTACATGACACTCTGCCTGCTTTCCTCTGCTCTGGATAAGATAGGGTGTTTGGTCCTGCCTCCAGGACAGTGAGCACAGGAGGCTCTGCACCAGTGCTGAAGCAGTAGCAGACAGAAGCCCAGGGTGCCTCCCAAAAGGCCACTTCTCCCTCAAACACGCAGCCAGAGCTCAGTAATGACACCCTGTGACAGTCCTTGCTTTGGTGTGTGGGCTGCACTTGGGCTGCTCACAGCTGCAGTAGGAAAGCTAAGGCAGGATGGTCAAGCCTGAACAGAGGAGTAGACCTGCAGAGCAACTGTCCAAGGGACTTATGGAAAAGCTATGGGGGGAAAAACAGCTCCTTCATAGAGCATAAAAGGATAAGCCAGCTGGTACCTAAGCAGTCTCTTCACCACTGCCCAGCTTCAGTCTGCAGAAATCTTCATTCATCAGATTGGCCTGAAGTTGTCTTCCCAGGATGCATGTCCTGGAGAGGGACCCCAGCAGGCTGCACAGGTAACACGGCCACAGTCGTTTCCACAGGAAACAATATGCCAGACACCGAGGCTGTGAGGCTGCTTCCAGACGAGGAAATGCTCAGTTTGCAATGCAAACAGGAAAGGGTGGCCCTTGGAAAAGGAGCTTTCCTGTACCACAGACACCCTGGCTCTGCAGGGCAGCCCAGTGACCTGCTGGGAGAGGAAAGTGGCAGCCCTGCCAGCTGCAGCACAGGCAGCTGGTGAGGCGCAGTTCAGCTGCCTGCTGTCCATGGAGATGTCCTGCCAGCAGCAGCAGTTTGCCTCTGGTTTCTTCACGAGGTTCTCAGCCCAACTCCAACTGAACAGTGACAGTCCATGAATTGCCTCTAGCTGCTAGAGCAGGAAGAAATGGGCAAACCCAGAGGAACAGGCTTCAAAAAGTCTTTTCTTTCCCTTGCCTCCCTTTGCTCCCCCTCTCCACGGTGTTTCCAACAGGAGGTGTTTGCTTTTCTCACCCACTTTGTTGTGTTGGCAGCATTGCCATTTCTATAGTGCTGGGTGTCATTTTCCACCCAGTGTTACCTTCCTCACCTTTTTAAGCCAAAATCTGACTTCAGTGAAAAAAAAATCTACAGCCAACAAAGCCCAATCCTTCAGCCACAAAAGAAGAAGCTGCTTTGGATATCCCAGAGCTGCCTTAAGCACCGCTGGCTTTTTGGTGCTTTCTAATTGGCAGTCAGCAGGCAGGGAATGATCTTAGCCAAAGGCACTCAGCTGAACCACCCAATAAGAGAGAATTTCCAAAATAGCACCACAGGCTGCAGAAAGCAGGCAAGGGATGGAGGATTCCCCCCTTGGTGCTTGCAAACAACGATCCCTGATGGCTTGGAGAGGTAAATTGCTGTGACATTTCAGGGTGGGAAAGAAGGGTTCAGTTTGCAACAATCTCAGGAACCCCTCTCTGTGGTGTCTGAGTGTTAAAGATTGCTACCCAGGGATTTCATTACCAAAAGATCTCTATCTTGGGTCTTCTGCTCTAATTCTGCTTTTAAATGTTTGCTGTAAGAAACAACCCCCCTTGGGTTTCTGCCTTCACTCACTGAGCTGCCTGCTCCCAACTCAGGCATGGCAGTAGCTGAACTGGGATCTGGATGAGCACCAAGATCGATGCTTTACTTTCAGGCAGGACCATAGCCCTGTACTTTTGGGCTCAATGTTGCCCTGACCAGGTGCAATTTGAGCTAGAGCCATGCAGCTGGACCTGGAGGTCCCTGTTGCACTGTGCTGGGTGTCTGCAGCCACAAGCATCACCCTAAGTACTCACACATCTGTGAGGATGGAGGCCAAGCACGCTGGAAGAGGCAGATGATGTGGTCCCTTGGATGAACTCAAGCTGGGAAAAGCATGGAGAGGTCTATCTGAACTAGATGTGCTGGTCTTGCATCTTTTCAATAAGGCCTGCAAAGATCCAGTCTTCCTTGTAGCGAGGCCACAGGTGGGCTGAGGCCACTCTCTACTGGGAGGTGCACCGAGCTGTGCTGATGCTTGCTGCGCTGACACACAGAGCAGAGCTGGGGGCCCTCACTGCTTCCCACTGCCCTGTGCACACACACACACACACAGATTCCCTGCCTGACCATCACAGGCTACTTCCCACATTTCCAAAGCAGCAAAACACACAACTTCCCACATTTCCAAAGCAGCAAAACACACAAGGACCTGACAGGCTCCCACTCCAAGACTGGGGCAGCATAAATAGAAAATAAAGAAAGAAATCAGCAAACCCCAGGCTCAATTAAGGACTTCAAGAGCAGGAAATTTGCACATGTGTGCTAGCCAGAGCACAAATATTTTCTTTCTGAGCTGCTTTCTCCAAGGGTTCAGCAAGGTGATCGAGGCTGGGTTACAGAGAGAGGGGAGCAAACAGCTTCCAACCCTCCGGAAGGCAGCGGGCACAGGGCACTGCTGTTCTGCCTCCTTCCCTGGTGCTCCAGCCCTTGACTTTCACCTCCTGTGGTATATACTGAAGCTATTCAACCATTTGGCTAAAAGCAGATGGGGAGAGAGGTAAAACAAAGTCAAATGAGAGGGAGAAAGGAAGCTTTTGTGCTGCTTCTGTTTGCAAGAGACAGCCCAAGCCCCTTTCAGAGTAAGGTTTGATTTACTGGGCCCTGGAGAGCTGAGATTCACAACCCCACAGCTGCTGCAGGCACTGGCATTTGGGGGCAGCAATAGGGAGCAGGTACAGAGCCAGCTCTGATGAGTGAGCCTCCCCCAGTGAGGCTGTGGGACACATGGGGAAGGGTGCAAGGTCTGGGGACAGCAGATCCACTCTGCAACTGTTCTGCTACGTGCCCTTGTCCCAGATCACCTGGAAGGGACAAGGGAAACTCATCTGTGTAGACAGGAGCCTTCAGTCTGCCCTTCCTGCTATTGTCCTTCTCTTCATCATGCCTTTTCCTGAGCACCTCCCAAAAGACTTCTGGGTGCTACCTAAATGGCTTCAGATTTCCTCTTCATCAGTTCAGGCCAGTGGGTTGCAGAGAGAGATGCTGTAGCACCTTGGATGTCCCCATAGTTCCAAGTTGGTCTGAAGCTCTCAGGGCAGGACCATCTCCATGGAGGCCTAGTGGGCAGGAAGGTCTGCACAGGACAGCAATGTGTCCTTCTGGCCAAGAGGGCCAACGGCATCCTGGGGTGCATAAAGAAAAGTGTATCCAGCAGGCCTAGGGAGGTTCTCCTTCCCCTCTACTCTGCCCTGTCAGACCACACCTGGAATACTGTGTCCAGTTTTGGGCTCCTCAATTCAAGAGAAACAGGAATCTCTTGGAGAGAGTCCAATGGAGAGCTTTGGGGATGATGAAGAGACTTGAACATCTCTGCTGTGAAGAAAGACTGAGAGAACTGGGGCTGCTTAATCTGGAGAAGAGAAGGCTCAGAGAGGATCTTATCAACATCTGTGAATGTCCAAGGGGTGGGTGTCAAGAACTACTTGAACAGAGCAGGGATTCACACTGTTCAAACACCTTCTTGCCTCATTTCAGATGATTCAAATTCCCCTGCTCTAAAGGTTGCTTGGCTGTGGGCAGAGCTTGGCCCACAGAAGCCAGAGTCAGCACAGAGCACAAAGCTCGGGAATGACAACAGGACCACTGCCTTCATCTGCTGTGCACAGCTTCAGCAAAAGCCAACCCACACAGCTATTGTCAGGGTGATCCCCTTGATAGCATCACAAGTCTGTGTGGGACACGGGACTCTCACAAGGGCAGACAGGGTCAGTGTGGGGGTGCCTGGGCTGCTGCCTGCTCAGGACAGCATTGCAAGGAGCAGCCCTGGTGTCCCTGGGGCTGGCTGTCCTGGGCTTGGCAAAGAAGACACAATCAGATTCGTGCTGCACTGCTGACTTAGCTCATATCTGGGGCTAAACATCACCCAGTGACCCCTCCCCCTGCTGGGAGGAGGCAAATGAGAGGAGACCCTTGGGTTGAAAGGAAAATTGATTAAATAAAAGAGCAAAACTAATAGTTCTGCTAGTGCCAACATAAAGTAGACAAAGCCATACTCAGCCTAGTGGGTGCTCAGCAGTCAGGACAGGGTAACAGTCCTCAGGAGCAGGAGGTCCATGCAAACCCCTCCAGTGATGAAGGAGGAGCAGGAGAAGCTCTTAGCAAACCTCTCCCTTTATAGTGAGCATGGCATTTATGGTCTGGGGCACACCTGTAGCTAGCTTGGGGCAGCTGCCCTCACTTCTTGCCTCCCAGATTATGCTCTGGCTGAGCCAAAGCTGCTAATGGCCTGCAGACCATGGCCAGCCTAGGGTGTACTGCCAGCAGGACCAGGTTGCAGACCCACAGGGAGAGCCTATGGTCCTTTGCCTTTTAGCTTGCCTGATGCTTCAGCTGAGCTGGTGGGGGTCAGTTCTTCACATCATCCCTGCAACACTACGGAGTGAAGAGTCCCTTTGATGGGGAAAAGCCTGGAACCAGGGTTTGCATCAATACTTACTTGTATTTTTTCCCCTCCCCACTTCCCCTGCCTCTGACCAGTGCTAAATGCCTGTGCCCTCCCAGGAGCAGCAGCAATGCAGGCAGCTTGATGGGAATGATCCAATTTCCAGGACAACTGGATGGGACTGAGTCCAGAGTCCTCGACTCACAGTGCCGCTCTTATTCTTCCAGCTTCCTCTCCATTTGCTGTCTCAATTCAGGCTGCACTTTGCCAGGGGAGAAGCCAAAAAAGCAGAGATGTGGCACATCCAGAGTCCTCCCTGCTGGCTTTACAACTGCTGGGGGGGTGTTTTAGCTTTCCAGTTTCAGAAGCAGCCCTCCAAGCTTGCCCCACCCTGAGGTCAAAACATGTCAAAGTGCGATCAGAGCGAGAGCACAAGAAGCCGAGAGGCTCTGTGCTGAGATCTTGGCTTCTCACCAAGGGCCCATGTGCTGGGAGCCAGGCACATGTATTCCCAGGTAAGGATCACCATCCTTTGCCACCAGCACTGGCCACCCAGGGCTACCTTCACTATGAACCTGCTGGTGGCAGCTGAAGCTACAGCTCCTGGTGTGTCCGGAGGAAGAACACAAGTGCGGGGTCCTTGTGCCCCACCAGCCCTCTCAGCTAAGTGTTTCCAAGTCCGTCCTGCTATTCACTTGCTTCCCTCCTCCCTGGCAGAGCCAGTCTGTCCGAAGATCCTCTAAACAGGCTCTCAGTGTGCCAGTGAAATGCCCAGCTGCATGCCAGACAGCTCAGCAGAGAGGCTGCGTTAGGAAGAAGCCAGCAAACCTTCCCCATGAGCTGCCCAGAGCTCCAACAAACAGCAGGATAATGTGGAAGAGCCACTTTGAGACAAAGGGAGCTAGGAATGCACCAGCACCTCTCCCTGCCATGGGAAACAATGGGCCCAACCCAACGTGGGAGGGGTTTAAAATGCATCCCTGGGGAGAGATAACAGAGAAACCCACCAGCTGTTATTTCCGAACCCGGCAGAGGAGCTGCCAGCAGCTGCCAGAGCAGAAAACTCCTTTGTGTCTGCATAAAAATGGAAGCCAGACTGTTGCTCCCCACGTCTGGCATTGTCTCTGTGGCCCCTGACTGGGCAGCAGCTCAGAATGTGGGGAGGGATAATGTCCTTGTCCCACACTGAATGGGCCCTCCCAGGCTGGCAGAGCAGAGTTTGCTCCCAGGCCATGGGTTAGTGCCTGGACCCCACTCCCTGACACATCAGGCTGGAACTATGCTCCAGATGCATCCACCAATGGGTGCAAAAATAATAGGGTCTGGGATAGGAAATCTCTCCCCGAGATTGTCATTCCCTTCCTTTCTTCCACAGAGCTCCAGCAAAGTTAGGGGCAGGGACACACCTCTTAATTCCACTGGGAAAGGTTGTACATGAATTTGGGAAGAGATATCCCTTCTCATCTAGCCTTTCCATCCCCTCTTTCCTTCCACATTCCCTCAGCACCATTACTTTTAATTCCGTGGGAGGAAATCCAGCAACCTTTGAGTGAGATGACACCAGTGTCAGTGCGGACACACCTAAGGCAACCAGGACCTTTCAGGGTCCCTTTCAACCCAAACTGCTTTATGGTTCTATGATTTAATGATTCTTCAGAGTTGCTCAGGAGAAGAGGAGCAGGAAAGGAGCACTTGGGCACAGCAGGACCCAAGCTCCTTTGCCCACTGCAGAGGTGCCCTTGTTATGCACAGCTTTGTTGGACTCAGTGTGCATTAAAGGAGGAAACAGGTGAGAGCTGCCTGGATCCAGCTGGGTGTTTATCCACAATCCCAAAGCACAGTGTGGTCTCCCTCCTATTTTGCAGTTGAATACCTCTGGAGAGCCCCAGACAATTCCATGGACCATCCCAGCCATCCATAGAGATGGTGTTTCCCTCATTTCCCAGTTCCCACCTTTGCCCCTATGGTCACCACCAGAATGTTTTGGAACATTGGTGCCATTAATAATCCATTCCACTAATCCTGGTACCAAACCCTGGGTGCTCACCAGAGTGGCATGGGCAGGCAGGTTAGCACAGGAGAAAGGATGCAGAGGGTATCTTTGGGCTGGTCTGAAGGTGCTGGGGCAGGTGGCACCACCAATGCTCACCTCTGCAATGTTCTGGTTATTCTCTGCAGATCCCCTGCTACAATTCACATTCACCAACCCTCAGCATCACACAGAAAGAGTCCAGAGGCCTCTCCCCAGGGCTCTCCCTTCATGGAAGAATATTTTCCATCTATTTTTTTTTTCCCCATAAAAGAAAAGCTTAAAAGAGAGTTCACCAAATCAGATGGGTTTGTTTTTTAAGCTTTGGTTCTGGTCCTTCTGCTGACAGCGGACACAGGGCACACAGCACAGGGAAATACTGCTAATTTAGTAGAAAACCTCCAGGGAGGGCCCCAGCTGTGGGCCAGGCACAGGATGGAAAGTCCCAGCACTCGCTCAGGGCCCTGCATGACCTTGCTATTCTGGGGCTGACCACGTCCCACCTTGCCCCAAGCCCACAGACGTGGTGCAGCATCAGCCCCAAGCCTTCCCACAGCCCAGCTCTTCCTGCCCACAGCACCAGCTCTGCCAAAGCCTGCCCAAACTGGATGGTGGGTTTTGAAGGGAAGTAAACAAGTCTCAGGGATGAACTGAGATGCCCAGAACTCATCACACTGAAGCAGTCACGGGTGAGGTGTTTTCTGCACATGGCAGCTGTGTTCTCACGCAGCTGAGGGAGCTGTGTTCTCTTGCTTTCTTTTGCCCTCTGATCAGTGAAATCCCATTGAACTCCAGACAGATGAAGCAAATGATTGCTCCACTGACTGGCCCTTGCAAAGGGCAGAACATTTGTGTGTGGCCATGAAGATTTGAATTGCTCAAAGTAGGAACACGTTAAGGAACTTGAACTCTCCAGAGTAAAATCCAGGCTGGGCAGAAGGAGTTTACAGGGGCTCAGAAGTGCACTTGGAGATGCTCTGGGGGAAGCCAGCAAGCAGAGATGGCAGGGAAGTCAGTGCTTTCACTGTTGTTGTTGGCCTGGGGCAGCTGTGTTTGTAAATCACAGCTTTAAGAAATGCTGAAATCCTCAAGTGGTTGTCAGCACTGCCCCTACCAGCCCTGCCCACCCTGTCCCAGCAGCCCTCCACACTGCTGCTTCACTGCTCAGTCTCCCAAGATATCCCACTCCAAAACCTTGCTGTCAAAACAAAAAATCCTACTGTCTCTCTTACATCTTCTTTACTGATTTCTGAGCCTACCTGGGCAGGGCTTTTGCCCCTGTGCAGGATCCTCCCAAATGCTTGTTGCCAGAATCAACCCATTTGGTCTCCTTTAAGGGACGCCTCCAGCAGCAGAGCTTGTTCATCTGCTACCTCTCAAGCTGGGACTTGTTCTGAAGCAAGTCCAGCTCAAGCAGAAAGTGCCAGAGCAATAGATTGAAAAATGCAGGTTCTTAGGGTGGATACTTACTGGTTTAGGGGGGGGCGGTCCTGGCATGCCAGGCACCCCCAGCATCCCCACACTGCTAAGATGCAGCCACAGAGTGATGATTCTCACTCAGAGATGCTGTAAGAGCTCATCCATGAGTAGCAACAGAGGAGAGGATGAGGCTTCTTGGGATCTCTCTGCACAGCTCGAAGCTGCCTCTCCTGCTTCGTGCAGCAGCAGGATGCCCAGGGCTGTGCAGCTGGCAGGACACGGCGATGGTGCTGGGAGCACGGAGCCTAACACAGGCTGGCTTCACGCAGGGCAGAGCTAGCCAAGAGAGGGGGCATTTTGATAGTTTTGCCAGCACTGATGGTTAGCAGGAGGACAATAAGGTCCTGTTCTCTTCAGCCTCCACAGGGAGCTGCTAAACTTTCCAAACTCTAAGAGGCAGCTCAGCCTCCTGGCCGCCAGTGTGCCTTGCCCTCCTCGGGACTCTATTTCCCTGCTCCTCTTCACCTCCAGCAGTGCACAAGCCTGGAATGAAGGCAATCCTCATTTAAAGCTGGTGTTCTCCGTTGCCACACCCCTGCAGCCAGCAATTTGTGCTGGGAACAACACCAAGACCTGCTGCCTGCTTTGGCTCAGCTGTCATCCTGATTCACGGCAGCTCTGCTCCTTCCACACGCAGCCTCACTGGACACCAGTCAGCCCACAGCATCATGTGGCTATCTAAATGGGCTCCCAGCAGATCACCAGAGGGCTCCCAGCGGAGAGAGGACTCAGGAAAACCATTTCTTTCACTCCCAAGATGTTAGGCCATGGAGCTGATGAAATTAAGAGGAGTCTGGCTCCAGTGATTTTGGAGTTTGTAACCAACTCATCTGAAATTTGAGTTTTTCTAAGAGGACCTCATGTTCCTGACCCAAACCAGCAAATGCAGCTGGCCCCAGAGAGCCTTCTGAACCCTTGACATTTGGCTTTTGGGCCTTTTCCTCATCTGTAGTTACTGCCACTGCTTTTCAGATGGCATTTGGATGTCCTGGAGCTGGCACAGCTTCACCTGGGTACTCCCATCAAGGCTGCCTTTTAGGAGAGATTTTCAGGCTGTGTTTATCTATGCAAAACAGCTGCCACAGCAGCCCAGGAGCTGCCCTCTCTCTGCATGTCCCAGAGGCTTGAAAGTGGATTCCTGTTTATTTCCTTAAGCAGCTCTATTCATAGCCTTCAAAAGCTGCCAAGCCACATCATCAAGCCCAAAAGGACTCGAAGGTGCATCTTAGGTAAATACTAAGAGCAACTTTTCTCTTGGAAGCTCTATTCCACCTTCTGCAAGCCACAGGCACACCTCCAACACAAGATCTTGAGCAAAAGCAAAGCTGGGCTGCAGACTTCAATTCATGCTCACAATAGGTAGCAAAAAATTCCCTGCAGTGGGGCAGAAGTCCTTTTAGGGAAGGCAGTGAGGTCCTCTGAGTGTTGGAGGCATTGGACTGAGACCAGGCTCAGCCAAGCTGGATGTGCCCAGACCATGCATGGGAGCTGCAAAGCAGCTGAAGACCTGTCACATCTGCTGGTGCCAGCAGTGTTGTGGGGACTCTGGCACAGGGATGGGGCTGTGGATGGAGGGGTGGAGGGCTAGAGGTTGGATGAGGCCTTGAGCAACCTGTTCTAGCAAGAGGTGTCCCTGCCTATGGCAGGGGGTTGGAACTGGATGATCCTTGAGGTCTCTCCCAACCTGAACCGTTCTATGATTCTATATTGACCACCCTCTCTGGGCGTAGCTGGGGGCAGGCACAGCTGCCATGTGCAGAGCTGGTGGCCATGAGAGGCATCCAGGAGGGCAGCTGCAGCACGCAGAGCTCCCTGCTTGCACCATGGCTGAGGAGAGCAATGGATATTGCTGTCTCCCTTGTTTCTTTGGGCTCAGTTTGCTTTCAGGGAGGACAGATAAGCTTCTCCCAAGCCTGCAGCCCCATGCATTTCCAAGCAAGTGAGCTCATCATTGCAGGGGTAGTTTGAAAGAGATGGAAGAAAGAGACTTCCCACGGGAAATTCCTTCCATTACAGACCCCAGGGAACAGCTGTGAGGGCCCATACACACCATGAAAGGAGCAAGACATTGCACAGTAGGCATGTCCTGCCTCCTGGCTTTGCAGCCTGCTCCTAGGTTGTGAGGCACTGCACAACCATGAGTGGCTGGATTTTCCCCCCTTGCCCTGCAGGCTTCTGGTTTACAGCTGAAAGTCCACTGCTGCTTCTCCATTTGCTTCTGACAGAGCCAGCAGCCATCTGCCTTCATTGCTCCATTGAGCCAGCTCACCCCCAGTTCATCTGCAGAGCACAGAGGCTCCCAGCCCAGGCACTGGAAGAGACCTTTGCTGGGTGTCAGTCTGCCCCAGCTGAACCAGGCATTGGTCCTACTACTGAGGATGGAGGGACAATCCTGTCCCACCGTGGAGAAGTCCCTGCCTCAAGAAGGACCAAGACAAGTTCCCAGGACAGTGTGGCTTCCTCCCTCCCTGTGCAGTTGGTGTTTCCAGTGGCCACGTGTGGGTGTGAGTCCGGAGAGCACAGCCTTTCTGATCTGCTTCTGAGATGGAAAAAACCAGAAACTCTCCTGCAGGACCTGCTGACACACTCCCCAGTAGCAGGAGAGCTGGGACATTCCTGGGATAAGCAGATTCCTGTCTGCTATGCACTTACTTGTCCCACTCAGTTTTTCCTCAGCTGAGTGTTGTGTTCTCACCCCAGGGCTGTTGCCTTCCCCCACACTGTTCACTCCCTGTGAGGAACTCAGCCCTCAGCCCGGTAAGGAAGGCTTAGTAAATGGCATTCCCACTGAGGTCCCAGAGCATCCTGTTTATTTGTGTGCACTTTGGGTTCATTGTTTTGCAGCAGCATCCACCAGCAATTAATGCAGAAACATCCTCTGCAGAAAAACTCATTAAGAGAATCCCTCCCAGAGCAGAGAGAAGGGAAGGCTCCTTAGGCTGACAGAGTGGTGAGCAGGAGACAGCAGGGTTATTAACCCACACTTGCATTGCTTCTACTGAGCTGCTCACTCCCATTTCTCTCCTTTTCATGCAGCAGAATTGTGCCTCTCTTGGAGAGCACAGGGGTTTTGTCCTCTCCACCGGCCCAGATGTGCCTGACCTGGCTTAAAATGGGATGAAGAAATCTGGATTCTGTGCTGGGGTTAGCTGGAGTTCAAACCTCAGCCCTGTCAACCTCTTCTCTTTGCTGCAAACTGAGCTTAAACCTTGAGGGGTCTTGTCCTATTGCATGGGTTTGTGTAGTCACTTGAGCTGGGAGCCGCTGCTGGGAGCCCTGGGCTGCATCAGCTGTGCCCAATCCACCCTGCTGGCATGTGGCTGAAAGCCCGAGCTGGATCTGGGAGACAAGCAGCACTGCAAGGACTCCCGGACATGATGAGGCCCCTTGGGCAATCTCCTGCCGTGCAGATGGCAGAAGATGACTTTATAAACATGTGTGAGGTCCAGTTTCCCTCCTGGCAGCTTGACACCAAAACCTCTTTGATGACCCCACTAAGTCTTCTAAGTGCAGAGAGGACTTTTCAGGGCTTCCTTTGCAAGCTCCCAGTCATTTCTGAGAGCTGGAGAGAATTCCAGATGGAGAATGCTATGATTCTCTCAGTCCTTTCTGGAGCTTCTTAAAGCTGCTGAGGTTAAAGTCAACCAGTTGCTTCGCTTCAGGCTCATGTTTCCCTCTCCATGTTATCCCACTCCATCCCACTTCTGACGACACACACCCCGGGTCCTGGCAGCGTGCCCCTCACAAGACACAGCAGCCAGCTGTCCTCCCCACGCTCATGGAGGACATGAGGACCCCTCACTCCCACCCACCCACAGCTCACTACCACAAGCTCAGGAGCCATGCCCAGCTGTGCCTGCAGCACTGTGGCAGGCTCCTTTAAGGGTGTGCTCAAAAGCAGGGTTTAAGCCGCCACGTATGTAAAGAAGTGGCTGTTATAATTATCCTCCTGGCACTATCATTTGTCTGAGCCCGTAGAAGAGGGCTTAGCTTCAGGCTGCAGTGAAGAGCACTAAGCAATTGCCACGTTGTCAGCTAGAAAAGATGTGGTTTCTTGTCTTTTTTTTTTCCTCAGGTTTTTTTTAACTCCCTAAAATTGTTTCCAGATGTCTCTCTCTCTCTTTCTCTCTCTCTCTCTTGGAAACTCAGGAGAAGTCCAGCAGCTGTACAATTTCTATGTGAGCCATGACTAATCCAGCACAGAGAGCATTCAACCAGAGCATTCAGCAGCCTGGGGATGTGGGAGCAAGCCACCAAGATGCTCAGAGGGCTGCAGCAGCTCTGCTAGGAGGACAGGCTACAAGAGTTGGGGAGTTGCAGCCTGAAGAAGAGAAGGCTTTGAGGAGACCTTGGAGTGGCCTTCCAATATCTGAAGTGGGCTACAGGAGGGCTGGGGAGGGACTATTGACAAGGCCTTGTAGTGACAGGATGAGGAGGAATGGGTTTGAACTGGCAGAGGGGAGATTTAAACTGGATGTTAGGAAGAAGTTCTTCACAGTGAGGGTGGTGAGACACTGGCACAGGTTGCCCAGGGAGATGCTCAAGGTCAGGTCGGATGAGGCCTTGAGCAACCTGTTCTAGTGGGAGGTGTCCCTGCCTATGGCAGGGAGGTTGGAAGTGGATGAGCTTTGAGGCCACTTCCAACCTAAACCATTTCATGATTCTATAAGGCAGTGACACCTGGGCTTAGGGCATCTGTGGCCTCTGGAGCCAAGTGGGACCTGTGAGCAGCAGTGAGCTGCCTGTGGGAGCTATGGATGCTTGTGATGGGAGAAGAAGGTGGTCCAGATGCCACAGGTGGTTGGCTGCATAAGAAGGACTCACAATGCCTTGCACACCATCACAAAGCTGGCCCTCATGTGGACCTGAGAGGCTTGCATGGAGTGTTTATGAATGTCTCTGTGAGCTATAGCAACATCTACATATCAGCACCCAATATCATAGAACAGAATCATAGAATGGTTTAGGTTGGAAGGGCCCTCAAAGATCATCAGGTTCCAACCCCCTGCCACAGGCAGGGACACATCCCACTGAGGCTTTTGAGTGTGTGTAGCCTTGTAAAGAAATGGGTGAGGAAGGCTTCCTTCTTTTGTTCTTTGCTACCAGCTTCTTGAGCTGCCTGGCTGCAGAGAGGAAGCGTCTCCCTGGGAAGTGACAGTGGTTTCTCACACACCCATCTCTGCTTCCCTGCCCTTTCCCTTTCTGTTTGGTTTACTTTTTGTTTCTTGATGGCCATCTGGATGTTTAGGCTTACATCTGGCTCCTTCACAGGCAGCACAAGTGTCACAAGGCCAGAGGAGGAGCCAGCTGATAAAGAATCACACAGACCATGAAGTAGCAGACATCCTACAGAGCAAGGAGCCAGCACAGCCCAGCAGATCACGTCAGGCCACTTCCTCTGTTGGCATCTAACTCCTCAGCAACACCAGCAGGGAGAGCTGAGCATGCAGATTGGTGTGTCAGCCCTGGTGAGAGACAGGATGTGATCCCGAGGAACAAACCCAGACCCCAGGCAGCCAAGACAAAACACCGTGGCCCATTCTGTTACCATCTTGGGTGTCCTTCACAGACCAGCTGCACTCAGACTGCTGGTGCCCAGAGAATCAGAGAGTCATAGAATCATGGAATCAACCAGGTTGGAAGAGACCTCCAAGCTCAGCCAGTCCAACCTAGCACCCAGCCCTCACCAATCAACCAGACCATGGCACTAAGTGCCTCATCCAGGCTTTTCTTGAACACCTCCAGACACAGTGACTCCACCACCTCCCTGGGCAGCCCATTCCAATGCCAATCACTCTCTCTGCCAACAACTTCCTCCTAACATCCAGCCTAGACCTGCCCTGGCACAGCTTGAGCCTGTGTCCCCTTGTTCTGTTGCTGGACTTACCCTCAGCCCCGCTGTGTATACCAGTCACTGTTTTTCCACTAGTCCCTTGCATCACCCTGGATGGAGTGAGGTTTGGGGCCTGAGGTGAGTCACATTCTGCAGAGCTGGATTATCTGCAGTGCTCAGGACAGCCCTGCATGCCACAGAGACACTCTTCAGGAATGCTCAAATCACAGCAGTTTGACAGCCTCACTTTTTGGCTGCTGCCTTTACCTATCAGTGCAGCTTCACAGCCATTCTGGTGCATAAAGTCTGGTTCTGCCAGGGGAGCAGATGGACTGTAAATCCTCTTGGTCATGGTGAGATGCAAGGAGAGGGGAGCTGGGTTTTCACTCTTATCAGAGACAGGAACATATTATAACAGCCCACTCCAAACAGTTTGGCTGCCTCTGGCTGGGCAGCTTCTCCAGCTGAGTTATGATCTGTAAGGTCACAACACTTAGTGACGTCTGAAGAGACCAGTGGATCCCAATAACCAACAACTGTGACTGTGGGTTTAGCTCAGGCAGTCCAGATCTGCTGGACAATAACCACAGCAGAGAGATCAATGTGCTCCCAGCCCAGCACTTTTCTACCTCTTTGGAGCCTGTTTCAGACATGTCACAGCTCCAGCCCAGCATTTTTCTGCCTATTTAGAGCCTGTTTCAGACATATCCATAGCTCTCCGCATTCTCTGGATCATTCTTTTCTCTCCCTCCCCACGAGGCAGTCCTAGAATGGCTACAGTGTTGGGACAGCAGATATAGGAGAGAGGACTCCTCTGCCTTCCTCCACGTCCCCCTGAGAGTGTGAAACACCAGCAGAGGGACCGAACTACTCCACTGTGAAACAATAGGATTGAAGTTTTCATTCACAGTAAGGCACAGTGCTAGGAGGTGCACAAACCAAGGGATACCACCTCCCTGCTCCTCCCCTGCTGTTAGTCCAAGAGAGCCAGAGAACTGCCAAACTCCTTGCATCAGTGCAGGCAGCTGCTGTGCTGGAAAGGGTGCTCTGGGAGCTGATCTGTGCCTGCCAAATGCCCCTTGCATCTTCAACCCTGCTTGATTTCTCAGGTCTATCCCTCGGACCCAGGCTGTGTCCCAGCCCCTGGGACAGCCCACTGGGGAGAGAGGGAGAGGAAGAGACCGATTTGGAAAGATCATGACAGCGAAGAGGAGGAGGAGAGGCAGTGGGAAACCCAGCCCACCCTTTGGCTTCCTCCTGCCTGCCTCTAAAACCTGCAGATTCCTCCAGCCCGTCCAAGTGCCTGAAGTTTCCTCAGCCCTGCTGCCGGGACTGCGAGGTATGCTCGGGGGCTTCGCGTTTGCCTTTGATGTGCTAGTTTATGGCTCCGAGGGTGGGGGTCCCAGCAGCCCCACTCCCAGTGCTGCCCCATTTACAGACCCCCTCCTGACTTCTCTTTTTTCCCTCTTTGCAGCATCTCCTCCTCTAAGCTGTTCCTGTGTTTTACTGTACTAGCTTTAACGCTTTGGTAGCACCTGGCTGTAGAGGTTTAAGTCAAGCTCAGATTCGTCTTTCTCCTTCCTTTTTTTCCCCCCTCTGGATTTGCAGTCGTGGGGGTCTCGCCTTTAGCGAGATGCATGACACCAATGTCTGGGTGCATCAAACCAACAGGCAGAGCGAAACAGAGCGAGTTACAAAGCAGCCCCAATTACAGCCAGCCTGAGGTACACTGGCAGGTGAAGTTTTACTCACCGGAGTACCTCGAGGAAGAACAAAAGACTTCATCTCAGCGCTTTTGTTTAGGTCTTTTTCAGCACAGCTGCTCCTGTTTCTCCTAAAAAAAAAGAAAAGGGGGGGAAAGACACTTGGCTTTTTGTTCCAGCAGACTTTGGAACCCTTTCAAGCCCTGCTGCCCCGCTTTGCTGAACTCCAGCTGATGGAAGTCGTAGGATAGAGAGGAGGAACAAAAGCTCTTTTTGGGGTACTTTGAAACTTTGGAAGTTCTTCGGCTCAGTCAGGCACATTTTTAGGTCCATGAGGGCTGGTTTCCTTTAAAGGCAGCTCTGCTGTCCTTCTCGTCCCGGTGATGGTGACGTGCCTGGCAGCCTAACTCTGCTCTTTGTGTCCCTCCTCTAAGAAAACTCCACTCTGTTGGATGCAGCCAAGAAAAGGAAACTTAAGAGGATGGGGGCCGAATTCCTACCCAAACCAAAAAGCTCTGTTTTCAACTTGGAGTGCAACTGGAGGCAGCGGAAACTCTGAGCCCTCAGTTACCACCTCCCCTGAAACAGCCTCAGAACTCAGCACCCCTCTAGAAGGACAAAACCAAACTGCAGCCATTTGGTAGGGTCGATCAGGAGAGTTTTAAGCGGATAAAACCCAAGGCTGCTGCGTTCTGCACAGCAGTCTAAGCCAAGCTATTGTCTGCCACATCGGCAGGAGCAGGGATGCAGGCAGCGCTGGGAGGGGGAGAGGAAAAATAAACTTTTCGAGCTCTTTTTTTTCCCCCCAAGCTCCTCCTACCACAGCTCTTTGCTCTTCCATGACTCAGCCCCAGAGGAATGTCGGCTCCCATGGAAACCTTTTCTGGGTCCTCTGGTCGGAGGGATGTTGGGGCTGTTATCGCTGGAGCAGCTGTGGCAGGGCGAGTCCAGGGAATGCTTTGAAGATGGTTTGCATTTTTGCAGAATAATTAGCAGAGAGTTTCCTCTGCTTGTCTTTCGTGGGGCTGGGCAAGATCAGCTCACTGCATCACCCCAGGAGCCAGAGGGACCGCTTGCAACCGGCGCAGAAGTGTTTAGAATCAGAGAATCAGTGAATCAGGCAGGGTTGGAAGGGACCGCAAGGATCAGCCAGTTCCAACCCCCCTGCCATGCCCAGGGACACCCTACCCTAGATCAGGCTGCCCACAGCCTCAGCCAGCCTGGCCTTAAACACCTCCAGGGATGGGGCCTCAACCACCTCCTCCTTGGGCAACCTATTCCAGGCTCTCACCACTCTCCTGATGAATAACTTCCTCTGCCCATCTAGTCTGAACCTACCCAGCTCCAGCTTTTTTTAGGCTGCTTTTGGCACTGCCCCGTGTCGAGTCCAGTCCAACCCCTACCATTCTATGATTCAACAAACAGCCAAAGCTCAGGCAGGACAGCAGGATGCTCTATGGCCTATCCTTCCAGCTGGGGTCTGAACTGCTGCTGGCAGCCCAGGTCTCATCCGGACACTTTTCTCAGTACTGATTTAATTGTTGGCCATTATGGATGCAGTTAGCAACTTGACCAAAGCAGGAGAGCTTGAAGCCAGCACCCAGCTGTAGTGTATAGGCTCCTGCCCTTGTGTCAGTAAGATCTGGAAGATTTCTAAGTGCAGAGCTGCTCAGCTCCCTGGAAGGTGGAAGGGTTAATGAAGCATCGTGGTGTCCATGTGCCTTTAGTGGCTCTGCATGCTCAGGTGTGGTAGGCAGATTGTTCTCCCTGTGTTTTCCACTAGGAGTCTACAAGTGTGCATGAGCTGAGGGGAATTTCACTTCCATCTAAACCTAGCTTAGCTTTCTGACCAGCACACTGTGTGTGAGAAGTCTGCTGAGGTGACAGGAGGCAGGCTGGCTCCTGCCCTGCTCCCCTGCCACCCAGTGTAGCTGTGGCACATCTGGGTAAGCCAGCAGCACTAGTAGCTGTGGCACATCTGGGTAAGCCAGCAGCACTAGCAGCATGGCCTGGACGTGCAGGGACCTGCTCGGCAGGAAGCTTTACAGGGACTCATGCAAGCAGCTGACTTCAAATCGAATTTTGTCCCGGGAGTGGCTGACTGAGAAGCACTCAGAGGGTCTTGTTGCACAGAGAGGGCAGGGCCAGACAGCAGGGTCACAGCCCTGACATTGTGTCTCTGTGGTAGCCACAGTTGATCACTCACCTGATTCTTGAAAACTAAAGCCTGTGGAGGGGTTTGTAGGCAGAAGCTTCTTCTGGGCTGGTCCTGCCCTTATTCATTCTGAGGTGCTGGGGCATGTCAGACCCTGCAAAGCCCTGGAAGAGCAAGGAGCAAAAGGAGGGTGGCTGCAGGAACTGCTGCTGCTTGGACTGGCTGTCTCTTGCATGGCTGGGCTGGGGTGCAGGTGAGGAGCTGAGACATGGGAAGGGTTTTGCCCCAAAATCACCCAGTCCTGCTCTCCACTGCTGGTGATGGGGCCTGGGTTAGTGATAAAGGCAGCTGGGGTTGTCCCAGTGGCCTCAGGGAGGAGCTGTTAAAGTGGCCAGGCAGACTCCTCCCACGCTAACGTGGCATCCCAAAGGGCTTATGCAACCCTGGCCATGGTCAATGCCACATGGACCATGTTCCACCATCCACGGAGCCTCCTCTGGAGGCTGCACCCACCTGGTCCTTGTCCTCTCCCAGCCCACAATAGACCCCTGACTGCACAGGAAGAGACAAGAGACCAAGAGAAGCCAAAGGCACAGCCTCTGCTCCATGCATCACTGCAGGGTATTTTCCCCAGCAGCAGAAACTTCTGATGCTGCTACAGGACTGGGGAGAGGGTGCTAAAGACTTTGCCAGAGCAGCCTGCTTCATTTCATGGAGGTACTGAGGGTCAGACCTCTCTGCACCTCACAGCTCTCTTATTAAGGACACACCTGCAAAATGCAAGCAGCAGCCAGGGACAGCCTGGGCCAGGCTGGAAGGTGACTGAGGGAGCTTATGGGAGCAGCAAAACTTTGACTGCACACCTGAGAGCTGAAGCCTCCAGTTAGGATGCAAGTAGGGCCAAGCATTAGAAAGGCTGTGCAGGCCCTGAGCCCTGCAGCTGGGTGCCACAGTACCAGGCTGTTTTCTCTATCATCATGGGAAGGGTTGGTGACCATGGAGGCCTCTCTCATTTTACATTTAGCTGCTGCCTGCCCATGGTTTCCAGCATCTTGCAGAGTACTGACCGCTGTTGATTCTTTCAGGCTGTCAGCACATGCTTGCTGAAATCTCTTTCCCTGTCCTAAATGACCCCTCTATGCCACTCATGTTGCCCACTGCCCTCCAGGTGGCTCTTGCAGAGTTGTGCCAAACACCCCCAGTGCTGGGAACTCCCCTCACAGGGATGGCTCCAAGTCCCTGTGGCTGGGGGATAGATGCTGAGCTCATGGTATGGCCCAGCTGCCAGCTCCAAAGACCATCCTCCTGGACAGCAGGACCACGGTAGATCCACAAGGAGGGAGACTTGCACCGTGGGCCAGGCTCTTCTGCCAGAGCACCTCTGTGCAGGCTTCCTGAGCCATTATTTCAGGACTTTCAGCCACCAGGCATCCCAGAAGGACCATGTGTTTGCAAAACAGGCACTGCAATGTCCTCTGTGCATGGGCTCTGCCTCCAGGAGGATGTTGTTTCTCAAATAAATTTGTTTTCCCATGTCCAGCCCAAGACAGCTCCACAGAGCTTGTTTGCTCTTTCGTGCTCCTTCTGCCTCCAAACACAACACTGGCAGCTCTGACTGTCTGCTGGCTCCTAGCAAGAATGTAATTCCCTGACCTCAGCTTGCTGTGTGCCCAGACTTTGAAATTCAGGGGGTTTGGGGACTTGGGGAAATGATCTGAGATGGCCTTGGTCTGGGGTTGGGTTCTGCTCAATGCCAGATTCCACATGTACAGGCACTGCTCTCTTTTCCACAGCAGTGCCCAGTGAGCATCACTGACCCTCAGAGCATCTTCCAAAGCAAACAAGCCCCTTGGGAGGAGCCCAAGAGGAGCCATGGGGATGGCAGCAAGGGAGGAGATGGCCAGACTCACCAGTATTTTTCCAGTTCCCTCCCCCACAGCACCCCTCCAGAAGTGAAGAAGCAGTGATCTCGCCTGGCAAACGCCAGGAGAGCTCTCAGCAGCCTCCAGAGCAAACAAAGGCGAGGGGAAGGGACGGCATGTACAGAGCAGGAGAGAGGGGAGCTGCTCAGCTGCAGCCTCACCACAGCCAATGGGCTCATCCACCCCCATCCACAGCCCCTCTCCCCATAGGCCTTCAGTCCCACCGTGGCAGCCATCTCTAGCACCCTGTGCTCCCTGGGAAGCTTACCTCCATGCCCTGACCTCTATTTTGTACAGGCAGCCTGCTGGCACTGGGCAAGGTGCTGAGAAGGAGGATTTCAGCCTCTGCATGGTCAACCCTTGCTAAACTCAGAAGCACAGCCCAGCAGCACAGCATGAGTGTGGATGAGTGTGGGTCTGTACCCAGAGAGCTGCTGTCTGTGGGCATGAAGGGCGAGGATGCACTGGGGAATTAGATATTCATCCATCCCTTCACCCACCCGTTTAGAGGAAGACACCTTGCCCAACACCTTCCATCCCAGCAAAGCCATCCACCCACCCAGCTGCAGGGAGCCACTGGGCTGTGGTGCCCCAGGCATGCAGGTGGAGCAGAGGAGGGCAGGCAGGAGGGAGGCAGCGGAAGCCTTGGCACAGGGACAAGTCCCCTCGCTGGCAGGAGACAAACCTCTCCAGCAGGCGGAAGGGAGAAGGCAGCCCTCGCTGGCAGGAGATGCCACCAGCATATCAAGTGGCCAGCTGAGCTCCTCTCACACAGAGGGGCTCAATCCTGCCAAACAGGAACTGGGGGGGACACACATAGGACAAGGACAAGACAATTTCACCAGCTGCACTCTCCTGGCTCACACCATGGCTGGTGTTAGCTGGACTGCCAGGCTTGCTCGTGCTACGCTGTCCCTGCAACAGCCAAAATTGGGAGGATGCAAAGGGCTCATCCTCCTGGACCTCATCTCCTAGCAGCACACAGCCCCAGAGCACCTTTGATCCCTCAGACATAGTTTTGGGAACTTTCAGGGCTGAGCAGGAAAGGGAAAAGCTATAGTAGAGACCCCAATATTTAGGGGTGCTGGGAGGCTGGTCCGTAATACCCATAGAGATGTCTGTGTCCACGTGGGAAAGCATTTTCTGAAGCATTTAAATCTCAAACACCCCATTTCAGCCTGTCCCTGCTCTCTCTCTTCTTCCTCCACTTTCATTTTGCCTCTGATGGAGACAAAGTTGTAGAGTATCACTGCTTGTACCTGGGGTTCCTATCAGGGGCTTTGAGCGTGAAAAATCTCAGGGCTTGGTCCAAAAGATCTCCAGTGAAGGAAAAGGGAAACTGCCATTTTCACTGCAGCTTTTCTAAGGCGTTCAGGGAAGCAGCAGAGATCTAAACCCCTGCTGCCCCATTTTGCAAAATTAAAAGTATTTGTCTTGGGCACAGGATTTGGTTTCAGATTTTGGCTGGAAAAGCTACCATGTGAGGCTGTAATATCAAACAGATGAGGCAGGAGGCAAAGAGAACACCCATTTCTGGGTGTCTGACTGCCAGCAGTGAGCTCAGCAGCCAAAACTAGCCTCCTTCCTCATCCTCTTTCTCCTTTCCTTTATTCAGGACTTGCTGAAAGATGAGGGCCTGGATTTTTTTCCTTCTCTGCCTGGCAGGCAAAGCCCTGGCAGCTCCGGTAAGTGGGGGAAAGAAGGGAGCCTCTCTGCTGTTGAGTTTGTCCAACTAATGTATCTGATAGGGATCTTCTTTCCTAACAAATAAAGCCCTGAGGGATGAGGGGCAATGGGGAGGAGGAAACCAGAGAGTGACCCTCCCTATCTGTCCCAGTGGGTCACCTCCCTTGGGATAGTCCTCACCACAGATCCTTTTCCCCTGCAGCAGGAGGCTCTGCCTGATGAGACAGAAGTCATTGAAGATCCCACAACAGAGGTAGGTTATTCTGCTCCTCCTTGTCAACCATCCCTTGCAGTTCCCACTGCCCTGGGAAGAGCATCTCTGAAGCATGGGAGAGCCCAGGCAATGTGGTGGTCTCTGTCCCTGCCCAGGAGCTGGGACCAAGCTCTTTGTGCACCCCACTGGAAATACAGATCTCTTGGTCTCTTTTGCAGGAGCCTGTGGGGGCTAACCCTGTCCAGGTGGAGGTAGGAGAGTTCGAGGAACCTGCAGAGGATGCAGAGGAGATTGTTGCAGAGAGTAAGTCCCTCCTACCCTGGCTTACAGCAGAGAGACATCATCCCTTACCTGGGTGGGGGAGCTTTAGCCACCCCAAGCGGTGAGGGACTTCTTTAGGAAAGGCTGTAGCACAAGGATGGTGCCAACCTGGCTGAACACTTAATGCAGAAGAGGGGCATGGCCTCTTTCCAGCACTGGAGTCTCTCTAACACCTTTGTTTACAGAAAGCCAAACAAACTATTGTGCTGTGTGGCCACAGAAAGGAGCCAGATGTGGGTTTCTGGAAACCCTCGTATCTTCCCAGTGCAGGGAGAGATGCTTGAGGCTGTCCCTGCTGAAGTCTCTGTCTTCCCTCTGCACTGAAATGCCCCAGGCATCTTGTGAGAGGTGAGGATGAGGCAAGATCTGACTTTGCTCCCTGCCTTCTGCCAGATCCCTGCCAGAACCACCACTGCAAACACGGCAAGGTGTGTGAGGTGGATGACAACAACTCACCCATGTGTGTGTGCCAGGACCCCTCCAGCTGCCCAGCCACCGCCGGCGTCTTTGAGAAGGTGAGGGCAGAAGCTGCTTCATGGACTGGAGCAGGGAGGGACCCCACATGGGATGTCACCAGAGATGAGTCAGAGGCAAGGTGGCAGGTCCCCATCTGGCCTTGGCCAGTAGTGACCAGGGAGCCATTGTTCACCCTTGAAACAAGTTAACCATCTCATTTGGAGGGTCTCCCTGCTGACTCCCCCCAAGGCTTCACTGCCCCTCATGCAGCATCTCCCTGTCCTGTGCAGGTCTGTGGCACTGATAACAAGACCTACGACTCCTCCTGCCATTTCTTTGCCACCAAGTGCACCTTGGAGGGAACCAAGAAGGGACACAAGCTGCACCTGGACTACATTGGGCCTTGCAAATGTAAGTGGACAAACAGACACCTGAGCTGAGCACAGTGCCCTTGCCCATGGGCTGAGAGAGAGCAAAGGGCCAGGCAGGCTCAGGGCTGAGGTGGGAGGGCTGTGTCTAGAGTCTGGAGGTACACATCAGATGCTGCACTGACTGCCATGTGTGGCTTCCAGTCATCCCTGCCTGCCTGGACACAGAACTGACCGAGTTCCCCCTGCGCATGCGGGACTGGCTGAAGAATGTGCTGATCACCCTGTACGAGCGTGACGAGGACAACAACCTGCTGACCGAGAAGCAGAAGCTCAAGGTGAGGGGTTGGGAAGGGAGCCTGAGAACTCACTCCAACAACAGAACCCAGCACATACAGGGAGCCCATCCAGAGTGGCCTGTGGGCACCCCATTCCTCCTGGGATCATCCTACTTCCCTTCTGCCAAGGTCTCCCTGGCCTCCCACAGGCTTACAGGATGTTAGGGGTCGGAAGGGACCCAAGGGGATCATTGAGTCCAACCCCCTGCCAGAGCAGGACAATACTACCTAACACAGATCACAGAGGAACACATCCAGATAGGCCTTGAAAGGCTCCACAGAAGGAGACTCCACAACCTCTCTGGGGAGCCTGTTCCAGTGCTCTGTGACCCTTACAGTAAAGAAGTTCCCCCGTGTGTTGAGGTGGAACCTCTTTTGCTGCAACTTACACCCAGTGCTCCTTGTCCTATCCCAGCAGCAAGTGAGCAGAGCCTGTCCCACCCCTCCCCCTGGCCAGCCCTCAGACATTTATAAACATTTATCAAATCCCCTCTCAGTCTTCTCTTTTCCAGCCTAGACAGCCCCAGGTCCCTCAGCCTCTCCTCATCAGCCATGCCCTCCTGTCCCCTAATCATCCTCATAGCCCTCCGCTGAACCCTCTCCAGCGGATCCCTGTCCCTCTTCAACTGGGGTGCCCAAAACTGAGCACAGGATTCAAGACATTCTCCCACCACAGGTGAAGAAGATCCATGAGAACGAGAAGCGCCTGGAGGCTGGTGACCACACCGTGGAGCTGCTGGCCCGTGACTTTGAGAAGAACTACAACATGTACATCTTCCCCGTCCACTGGCAGTTTGGGCAGCTGGACCAGCACCCCATTGATGGGTGAGTGTCAGCAGAGCAGGATGGGGGTCCCTGCCAGGACCCTTTCCTCCCTGAGGACCAGAGTGATGTGGTGGCAGTAGGTATCAAGGTTGGAGATCACAGAATCACAGAACTTACCAGGTTGGAAAAGACCTCTGAGATCACCGAGACCAACCTATCACCTAACACCTAATTAACTAACCCTTGGCACTAAGTGCCTCATCCAGTGTCCTATTAAACGCCTCCAGGGAGGGTGACTCCACCACCCCCTAGGCAGCCCATTCACTCTGTGAGGAACTTCTTCCTATCATCCAGCCTAAACCTGCCCTGACACAGCTTGAGACTGTGTCCTCTTCTTCATTTTGTTGAGATGTGATACAATCGTGTGGCTGATGGCAGAGATGCAGACAAAGGCCTGGAGAGGGACAACCCCTGCACACATCCGTCAGGGATGGGGCAAGCCAGGCTGGGTTAGAGGCAGATTTGCCTTCCACAAACAAAAAGAAAGGCCCTCCCCCTGCCCCAGCTGCTCCCATCTCCCTTAGGTGTGAAGGTGAAGTTTCTGTCTTCTCAGATTTAGTTCCCTAAAATATCTTGGCCCAAGTGCTCCAGGATAACTTCAGCAGCTGCAAGAGCAGCTGCTGGCTTAGCTGTGAGCTGGACCCATAGCTGACAGCTATTCTGTGACTAGCACAGCAGGCTGCCAAAGCAGTCACCAGTCTGTGACCTTCATGACACTGAGTGGCGGTCACTGGAAGGGTACTGGGACAGCAGTCAAGCCAGACAGAGAGCTGGGGCCAGCATCCTACCCTGTGCTGCCCCCCCCCCCCCCCCCCCCCCCCAGCCAGCAGAACCTCTCTCCTCCCGTGGGAGGGTGGCTGGCGGGCAGCACATTGACCATGCGGTCACCTTGGCAGGTACCTGTCCCACACCGAGCTGGCCCCGCTCCGTGCCCCTCTCATCCCCATGGAGCACTGCACCACTCGTTTCTTCGAGGCTTGTGACCTGGACAACGACAAGTACATCGCCCTGGAGGAGTGGGCCAGCTGCTTCGGCATTAAAGAACGTAAGTGCTGACGAGGGAGAGGACAGGGCTGGAGGGGACACTGACGAGCAGAGCCCCTGCTCGGGATGCAGCTGGTCCAGCGGCGGGAAAAGCAGCGGGGAGCAGGGAGGAGGGATTGCAGGACCCTGGCAGCATTCTCCTCCTAACGTTGTCTCTCTCTTTTCCTTCTACAGAGGACATAGACAAGGATCTGGTCATCTAAACCCTCAGCTTCCTTCTCTGCTGCCAACCTTGTCTTGTTTCACCCTTTCCACTTCCTTTGGGTTTTAAGCCGCTTTTGTCTGGTTTGTTTTGTTTTTTTCCCCTGGGAACAAGGTGCTAATATAGACATAAACCTATGTAGCAACGGTGCTAAGAGAAGTAACAGTCCTCCTTCATAGCCTGACCTATTACCACTAGATTACTCACTCAGCTGTTTCCACACAGCCTCACCAGCCCCCTTCTCTCTCCACCTGCCTTCACCATTGGCTGACCCTGTTCCTGTCCTTAATATCAGCTCTCAGCATCCGCTCTCGGATCTTCTCTTATCTTCTGACTAACAGCACGTTCTGGGACATAGCAGCGCAGACGCAAAGCCCTCTCTCAGCTGATCCAACCCACAGACCGCCGGCGAGGAGGGACGGCGGAGCCAGAAGGGTGTAGGAGGATTGGGCTACCCGAGCAGGGCAGCTGGGAGCGAGGCTGCGCTCACCCAGCTTGCGGTAGCGGGGACACAGGAAGCCGAGAAAGACACAGACTGGCAGGGTTTCGTTTGCCTTCGTTTTCATTCCCAGGGCTCGAATTCAACAACTATTGGGTACCAAAACCAACAGATGAATAAATTAACTAACTAACAAAAGAACTGCAAAAGGGTTCGTCAAGAGAACAGATAGGGAAGTGCACAAAGATTGACGCAAGTAAACCGAACTGCATCTTATCTTGTAACCCTCCCCCCCCCAGAATAAAGGTTTGGAAGTGCTATGTGCTTTGCCACGACTCCGTGACCCTACTGCTGTTGTCTTTTCTGTGCTGCAAAGGCAGACGGAGTGCAGCTGCCTACCCTCCTCTCACCCCGCCCCCGGGGCACCCACAGCTGACTTTGCTGTTCGTTCTGTTGAGATAAAGCTCTTGGCTCTTCCCCAACCACCATGCCCAGGAGTGCTTCCCCCCTCATAGGGAAGAGGTGACAGGCCTGGAAGGGAGGTTTCTGTCACAAAGAGCTGTGCTTGCTGCACGCTCGAGGGAAAGGCTGTAAGATTTTTTCTTTCACGTAGTGGATTTGGGTATTTAAAGGATGGGACAAAGTATTCATTGCTGAGGAAAGCAATCAAGAGAGAGACCAGGATCCTACAACCACCTGCAGGGAGACTGTAGCCAGGTGGGGTTGGTCTCTTCTGCCAGGCAAGCAGCAACAGAACAAGGGGACACAGTCTCAAGTTGTGCCAGGGGAGGTCTAGGCTGGATGTGAGGAGGAAGTTGTTGGCAGAGAGAGTGATTGGCATTGGAATGGGCTGCCCAGGGAGGTGGTGGAGTCACCATGCCTGGAGGTGTTCAAGCAAAGCCTAGATGAGTGCCGTGGTCTGGTTGATTGGCCAGGGCTGGGTGCTAGGTTGGACTGGGCTGAGCTTAGAGGTCTCTTCCAACTCGGTTGATTCTATGATGATTCTAATTGGATTTTGCTTTATAGAGAGGGTCCTGACAGCAGCAAAAGAATGGTTTAGTTTCACAGGCTGAGAATTCTCTGTCTTCTGGGTTGTTTTTTTAACCTCTGGATGTTCCCTGTGCCTTATATTATTAAATCCCTGCCACAGTGTGAGCAACCTGATGAGTCTCTGTAATAAAAAACACTGATTTGAAACACTGACAATAAACAAGCTCACAATGTTCCTGTTTCATCCCACCCCAACGAGGGGATGCACATTCATTGCAAATCCCATGCAGGGCTGCGACACAAACACCCCAGCCCCAAAGAAAAGTCTTCTTTGGGGTAAGTTGAGGTACTTCTACCTATCACAGCCTGACACCACTCTGTAAATGGGCCTGTTGGGGGATCCTGGCAAAGCATGGGCAGGGATGGAGGCAGACAGGGTCACTGCAGCAGCCTCCACAGACATTTGCACAGCTCTAAGGCACTCATGTTCATAAGCAGTGAAATCCCTGGGAAAGGTGAAAAGGCACAGCAGCAGAAAAATAAACACCACCATTTGCAGGGGCTAAAAATATCCGTGCTGCCAGAGCTCTGCTTAAGCTGTGAGGTTCCTTGCTAACAGCTCCTGTGGGCTGTGCTGTCACAGATCCTGCACAGAGCTGCTCACAGCTGCAGAGCCACGGGTGGGTCCCATCGGGGCAGTCACTTTGCCAAGTTGTTTGAAGCTGGCGTCCAGAGGGACCCGGCAAAGGCTTTTCACCCCTGCTCTGAACCCCAGGACTCATTCCACTGACCATGCTGCTTCCACAAGCCATTAGCCAGAGTGTGGTTTCTTGATGGAACTATGCCAAATGCCTCCCCACCTCGGGGGCTGCCACTGCAACCTGACAGCCTTGGCACAGTGAGGGGCATGACCTGCAAGATCCAGCTGGTTGGTTGGCTGTTAAACCACCTCAGGTACAGGAGAATTGGTGAGAGAGAATTTGGGCAGGAGGGAGGATGGAAAGATTGACTACCTTGTGCAAAACCACTTTCCAGCTGCTCCCTCTGAGCCAGAAACTCCAGCTCAGCTCTTCCAACAAGACACAGCTGCAATCCTCCCAACTTCAGCTCTCCCCACCAGCTCCATGGCAGCTTCACTCCTCTGCAAGGGAAGGCTTTCCAGCCCTGCTCTCCTCTGCCTTCCACCCCTGTGCAGGACTCATCTCTAAATCACAGCAAGCTCAGAAAGCCAGCAATCTCCACCAGGACAGCAGGTTATCAGGGCTCAGGAAGGCAAAGGAATGCATCTCTAAGGCCATGATCCATCCCAGGGGGTGATACTTGTGTCCAGCTGATCAGCAGATCTCAAAAGACACAACCCAGCTGTTGTGGCTTTAACTGAGCAGCAGAGGAAGCTGTCGGGACTCCTTTAACCCTTCAAATTTCACAGCCTGAAGTATTAAGCTGCTGGAATTTCACTGCTTTGGGGCAAATGCCATCCGTGGGGTTACATGAGGACTTGAGGAATAAGCTGGCCTTTCTGAGCTTTCAGAGCTAGATGGTCAGCAAGGGTGGGAGAGAACAGCCCTTTCCCTGTTAGAGCTGCAATCCAGCCTCCCCGTGCCTGCAGAGCAGGAAAGGAACCCGCCCGTACTTTCCAAGTGGCAATTCTCCCTGTGGTTAGTGCTGACTGAGGACACAGTTTGCAAGCTTGAAAAGCAAAACTCAGGAAAATAACAGAGAGATCTGGATACCAAACCAGCCTGACTCAAGCTCAACCTGACCCAGCTGCAGCACGCCTTGTGATGGTTTGGGTGTTACCTGCCCCCACACACTTAAGAAAATCACCCAGACTAGACTCAATCTGGAAAAATGAAGCTATGTTTACAGCTTAGCACAATATCCAAGCAGTTATTTACAATATAACTAGAGACAGAAATAGACAAGTTTAAAAGTAATACAGAAACACAGCAGCCCCTCCAGAAACCTGAGTCCCCAGGAGGGGCTCTCAACTACCCTTCCACCTTCTTCCCACCCCTCTACCTTACCCCAGACATTGCCTTACATTCAAAGTGAGTTTGGAGGATTGGCCAGGGAGGTTAGGAAGCAGGTGGATTAGTCACACAGACAGCAGGTTAAGTTAGAGAGAAGTTCATGCAGCCCCAGAAAGCAACTCTGTTATCTGTATTTGTGTTCTTGCTCTTATGCATCTCAGCAAGCCTATGAGTGCAGCAGAAATCACCATTGTTTCCCTTTCACAGCCTATAATCTAATTCTTCTCACCAAAACATCCCAGCTAGGCTCAAACTAGCACACACCTACAGGCAGAGGTGGTTGATTTTGCTGTAGTTCCTCAGAAGAGGACCACAGAGCAGCTGCATTTGATGGAGAAAAGATAGGAAGGACAAAGCTTCCTGCAGTACCTTTCTGTCTGTTTTTCCTGACCCTTGCTTTTACAAAAGAAACAAACTGTGGCATAAACTGCACTAAGGCTCGTGGCTTACATATTCAACATGCAGGTGATGCAAAAAGGACACCAGCCAGGATCAATGTGTCTGTGCCAGGTACACACCTGGATACAGCCTGGGCTGCAAGCATCACTGTCTGCAAGGTGCAGCTACACCCTGAGGTGCTTCTGCTCTAGTTAATTGTGCCTCTGGATACATGTGGGCTGTAACATGTGTGAAGGCTGATATTGCACACAGGCTCAAGCCTCTTTAGGTGCAATCAGTTCTGCAAGGGAAGATTGACCCACATAATTTTCTTGACTGAAAGAGCCAAGCATTGGAAGAGGCTGCCCAGGGAAGCAGTAGAGTCTCCATCCCTGGAGGTGTTCAAAAACATGCAGATGTGTCACTTCAGGACACGGTTGGACTTGTTGAGCTTAGAGGTCTTTTCCAACCTTAATGACTCTATTCTAATCGAGGACTCTGACCCATACTCAGATGCCCCACGATGGTGGGGTTGAGGGAGTCATTGGTTACCCAGCAGAGTTTTGGAGTTACAGCAATTTAAGCACACCCAAGCTTACTGCTGACAGGGAACCTTACCATGAGCCACTACTGTGGCACAGGGTGGGCACAGCTGTGCCTGGTGGGCACAATACCAGGACCACCTCCACCTCTCGCCCTGCTCTGGCTTGTCGAGCAGCTGCTGAGCTGCTCCTGCCCACCAGGGAGCCACCTTCTGGCTTGGAGCAGCCTGCGGGTCTCAAGGACAGACACGCTCAGTGGAAAAGACCCAGTGACGGGAAAAGGCCTGGGGAAAACACGTCAGGAGGCACAGCTAGCCTGGAGGGAGAGCAGGAGGGAGTGAGACTGCCAGCTGTCCCCCGCTAGCTGCGAGAGGTGTCCGCTCCTGTCCCCGGCTCCTCTGCCCGCATCCCGGCGGCAGAAGCCCGGCGCGGCCGGCAGGGGGAGCATCGGCACCAGGGACGGCCGCGCTCGCAGCTCCCCGCTGCTGCAGATGGGAGGCGACCTTAAAAACCATCTCCTTGCGCTCCCCTGCCGCCAACGCAGACACCTTCCACGAAACCAGGCTGCTCAGAGCCCCATCCAACGCGACCCTGAGCACTTCCAGGGATGAGACATGCATAGCTTCTCTGGGAACCTCTTCCAGCGCCTCACCACCCTCACAGTAAAGAATCTCCTCCTCACACTCAATCGAAGTCTACCCTCTTCCAGTTAAAAACCATTACCCCTCCCCCTGTGGCTACACTCACCGATGGAGAGCCCCTCCCCATCTTTCCTGCAGGCCCTTTCGTACTGGTGGGCTGCTATAAGGTCTCCCTGGATCCTTCTCTTCTCCAGGCTGAACAACCCCAACTCTCTCAGCCTTTCCTCATAGCAGAGGTGTCCCAGCCCCTCATCACCTTCGTAGCCCTTTTCACAGTATCACAGTATCATCAGGGTTGGAAGAGACCTCACAGATCATCAAGTCCAACCCTTTTGCTGACTGGTTTGCCACAGCACCATCCCCTCTAAATTGTCAACCTGCTGGCTACTTTGAGCTTGATTTAATGGAGCCTAAAACTGCAAAGGCATCACATTCCTCCGAGTAGCATTAAGACAGATGGTGCCAGGACACAGGCATATAGAGAAATACTTCACTGCACAGTGCTGCTGAAGTCTATCAGGAGCTGGGCTAGGTCTGCCTCCCAGAGGCTCTGGCAGCAAGGAGGCAGTTCTTTCTGCCAGGGGCAATTCAGTTCCTGCACTGGTGCTACTTCATTTCATGGCCCATCACATAAACCATGGCCATTTCCCAATTAATCCCACTTTTTGCCAGCCTCTTTGTGCTCCAAAGAATCATAGAACCTCTGACTCTGTAGCCCCTGGGAAACAGCTGGCCCCAGGACACATTTTTTATGTGCATTCCCTATGTTTTTCTCAGTTTCATATTCCTTTTGATCACCACTTTGGTTTGACCTGAGAGACTCTACACCTCTCTTGTTATTTCTTGTCCAAACACCTCGCTGGTCACCTTCACTGCTTGGGTTTTGGAGACTTTGCTGCTGCAAGTTACAGAGCTGAAATTCCCTGTGCACAAGGCCAACCTTGACCACAGCATGATGGGAGCTATCTGTGGCCTGCCCAGGGCAGCCACAGCACCCCAGCCATGCCCAGCAGGATAATTCCTGTTGGCCACTCCTAGTACACTTCATGGAACCATAGAAACAGTGAGAGTTGGAAGGGACCACAAGGATCATCTAGTTCCAATCCCCCTGCCATGGCCAGAGACACCTCACGCTAGATCAGGCTGGCCAGAGCCTCATCCAGCCTGGACTTAAACACCTCCAGGGATGGGGCTTCCACCTCCCTGGGCAACCCATTCCAGGCTCTCACCGCCCTCACGCTGAAGAACTTCTTCCTAACATCCAGTCTGAATCTCCCCATTTGTAGCTTTATTCCATTCCTCCCAGTCCTATCACTACCTGACAGCTTAAAATGTCCCTCCCCATCTTGTTTGTAGGCCCTTTTAAGATCCACAGCCAGGAGGGGTTTAAAAGCAACCCAGGACTCCTAGAATGAGCATCCAGTGCTGACCAGCCACATGGTACATTTTCCTCCTGTGAAATGAGGGAGGCTCCTGGAAACTGAAAGCTCTTTCTCCCCAGCACTAATGTCCCCAGAAGAGCTGCTTTGGCTCAGGAGTACCTGAGCTGGACATTGCCTGGAAGCTGAGTTAACATCTCCAGCAAGTATCACTACACACTTGCTATGCTCCCTCTTGCTGAAGCATCTGCTGTGGGGTGCAGAGATGAGTCAAGGCAGACCTTTGGTCTGACCCAGCCCTGATCTTCTTCTGCCCTAACCACATCTGCGATCACGCTCTGTCTGCTCGGGCTTGAGCAACAGGATGCATCCTGCAGGATTCCTGTTGTTTCCTCCTGGTCATGGTATTCTCAATAAAATTCTTACCTTATCTACCATCAGATGCTTCCCCCAGCACTTGAGAGTCAGTTCCAGGTCTCAGCTCTGGAGCAGATTTTCATGCCCTTCAAAGAGCCGTTCCCTATTCTGGGAGCTGCCCACATGCAGTCTCTTTGGTGAGCCTTTATCCTGATCCATAAGAATCATTTCCTTTTCCTCTACAGCTTGCTCATCCAGGTTGAATGTTGGACTATTTTACTTAATATGTCTTGTTTGCATCCTTCTCCTTAGACTGGCAGCTGGCATCTGATGAACTACCTGTGGCAGGAAGGAACATGCTGTAATAATCAGAGGGGAAACCTGTAGGGTTCTGTCTCACTCCTCAGAGGCAGATGCCCATATCCCTTGCATGTTAACCATAACACAGGGCCTGCACATACAGATGTTTTCAAGCCACTGCTGGCAAACTTCAATCCCCAGACATGGAAGCTTACTTCCTACAGAGATCCTGGCATGCTTGGACAGACTGGAAGGAGCATGAAGGTAATATTCCCCCTCCATATGCAAAGAGCAAAAGGGAAGACTGTACTCCTCTGCTTGGCTGCCTCTACCTAAGAGCTGGCAAAGGTGAAAATGCTTCACAGGCAGCTCACACCTGCAATCCCCTGCCTGTGCTGCTGCCCACAGGGGCAAGCCCTCTGGGAAGGAGCACATTAGTGAGTGCCAAACAGCCTCCACACACCCCAGTGCTGTGGGGCTCAACCCACACCACTGTGCCCATCCCCTTTCCCCACTCCCTCCACCCCTGCCTCCAGACCCCCATCTCCACCGTAGAGCTGCAGTGCTGCAACAGCAAACCCCTGGCAGTTCAACCCCTCCTCCTCTGGATGGAGACTGAGCATTTCACCAAGGATGCTCAGTCCCGGCTTGAAAAGCCAACTGTTAGATGAAGAGGAGCTCCTCTGGAAAGAAGCTGTGATGGAAATCTGGGGTGCATGTTGCTGCTTCAGCTGTGCCAGCAGCCAGCCCCCATTCTGCAGCCATCTCCGGGTGCAAGTGCCAAGCTCTGGGCTCTGCTGATGGCTCCCCATTTTCTCTGTGCTGGAGCTCTGGCTGGCTTTCTCTGCTTCTTGCCTCCAGCTGTACCTTTAACATGTGTGGGCAAACCCAGGCTCTTGAACACAGTTCAGCTCAAGACAAAGGTGTCAGGGCACGTTCCGTTTGGGAGAGGAGGAATGGTTGAATTGCTGGGGAAAGGCCAGCCTTGGGCTGCCAAAGCTGGGAGAGGCTTCCCAGTCCCTGTCTGGGGAGACTTGTGAGCAGACCCAGCGAGGAGCTAGTGAGGGCTTGACTCTGCCTGGCAGACAGAAGGAACAAGGTGGGGGTGAGATAAGACCCCTGCTACAGAAGGTTCCTCTGCCAAAGGATCTGCAACAAGAGTGAGTGGATTCATCTTGGCATCTCTGCAGCTGCTTCTTTGTAAATGTCTCCCCTTTCCCTCCAGGTGAGAGAGCAAACATCTTCCCCTTCTGTGCAGGCAGAACAGACTGCATGGCAGAGCCACGCTGAGCACACACACACACACGTGTGGTTTCTTGGGTTATCTGACAAGTTCCCTCTTCTCCCCCATTTTGTGCCTTCTTTGGCCTCTCACTAGGCTCAGTTCATGCTTGCAGAGCCCCTTCCAGCCCAGCTGCTGTTTCAGCAGTGATGCTGTGCCCAGGAGGTTGTGGCCCTTCCTGGTTCTACACCAGCCCCATGGGCACTTCCCCACCAGCCCCACGGGGAGCAGAAGCTGAGCTTGTTAAGCCAAGCCACAGCTGAGGATGCCTCTGTACAGGAGTCACCTGCTCAACCCCTGCTACCAAGCAAAGCCATGCCAACTTCTGCACTTCTGCTCCCCACCTCCCTTGCATCCCACTGAGCTGCAGGGGTCTCAGGGAGTCCAAACTGCTCTCTGCTCAGGGCTTCCCTGAGTGCCCCAGGCTCTGTGGGGTTGGACATGCACTTCTCCTGCCCACTTCCTAGTGTGTCATGTCCCACAGGGCTTCTCAGGAAACACTGGAAGGGACTTTTCTGCCTCTCTCTGCTGGCGTTTCCAGAAGCCAGAGCAACCTCCCCCATATCTCCAGGTTTAAATCACCACAGATGTGCCACAGCCAGCAGCCACCCCAGCTCTACCTCCATCTCTCTGGAGTGAAGTCAACCTTACCCCAGAGCTAAACAGGAGGCTCAACTTCCCACCTCTTTGGCAATCCCATTGCTCACCCACAGGCTATTATGAGTTTTCATTCTCCTAGCTCGCTCAGTCTCTCCTTCCTCTCTCAGCCACAGGTACTGGGAAGGACCAGGCACTGATCTTTTGGGGCTTTCTCCTATCAGGAACCTGCCTGTGACCTCTCTCTGCCTCTCTAGAGACCTGCAGAAGAGTAAGGATGAAGAACAAGCACAAACTGAAGGGCCTCAGCTGCCCACCTGAGTCAATTTATGTACTGGCACCCCAGGAGTGGGATTAGTTGTGGGATCAGAGCTCTTACCCAAGTACTTTTAGTTTGATTCCAGGTTGCCTCAGTGGATTTCTTGTCAATTCAGGGGATCAGAACTAGCCTGGCAACCAACATTTTGCTTCCTTGCAGAAGTGAGACCTAATAAGCCATGTGCTGCTTTGGAACTGGTGAAGCAATGCTCACATAGGAAAAAAGAAAGCAAGCAACACTTTAAAACAAAAATAACATTCAAAACCTCCTGCTGGCTTTTCACAGAATCACACAACCTCAGAGGTTGGAAGGGACCTCTGGGGATCATCCAGTCCAAGCCCCTTGCCAAAGCAGGATCCCCTAGGGTAGTCCACACAAGAATGCATCCAGGAGTGTTCTGAAAGTCTCCAGAGAAGGAGACTCCACAACCTCTCTGGGCAGCCTGTTCCAGTGCTCCATCACCCTCATTGTAAAGAAGTTTCTTCTCATGTCGAGGTGAAACCTTCTGTGCCCCAGTTTGCAGCTGTTGCTCCTTGTCTTGCTGCTGCACACCACCAGAAAGAGATTGGCCCTATCAGTTTGCTACCACCCCTCAGACATCTGTACACATTGATGAGATCTGCTCTCAGTCTTCTCTAAACAGCCTCAGGTTTCTCATTCTCTCTTCACAGGGGACATGCTCAGGTCTCCCAGTCATCCCCGTGGCTCTCTGATGGACTATTTCCAGCAGATCCCTGTCTTTCCTGAGCTGGAGAGCGCAAAATTCATTTCCAGCTTTGCTCCTGTCGCTCATTTCCAGTGTCTCCCATTTCTCCTGACTCTGGGGAAGACAAGAGCAGCTCCAGCACGGGGAGGCATCGACTGACCAAGTTCTTCATCCTTCTGTTTACTCTCTCACCCACCTACAAGTGGCCAAGCTGCGATTCTCTGAGCACTCAGCCCCTGGGCGTTCTTGGAGACTCGTTTGCAGCGCTAACCAGCACAGATGCCCTCAGCGGGGTTGAGCTGCTTGAGGAGGGAGTGCTGATCTCCTGGAGGGAATTCAGCGAATGAGCTCATCCTAGAAAGGAAGGCAGAAATCACCACCTCCGCCGGGCAGGTCAGGGTGTCGGCTGCTGGCTGCACTGCCAGCCCTGTGCTCTCTGCAGATGGGCTGTGGCACCTCTCCTCCCCGCAGTGCCACCAACGCCTCCAGGCTCTTCACCTTTGATTTCCTGGCAGCAGTAGCCAGGACTGCTGTCCCCACTGTGACTACTCCCAGAGCACTCAAACCACCAAGTGCCAGCTGGACATCAGGCAGGCTGGCCAAAGAGCAGAAGACAACCAACGCAGTGTTGGGGAGCAAACACATCTCAAGCAAACTCAGCCAGCACCTAACTGACAAGGGCTGGAGTGGCACATGTGAGGTGGCAGCTCCTGTTCCGTGGGGGAATAGAGCTTTCCTGGCCCTGGCCCACCTGCCTCTCACACTGTTTCATCCTCCTAGAGAGAGCTCCTTTTTGTTATGAGTTCTCAGGATCTCTTTCTCCCCCCCCCCCCCCCCCTTCTTCTCTTTGGCTGTATGCAGACCTCCAGGCCTCTGGCTGGGGGAAGCATAGGCTGGATGTTAGAAGGAAGTTATTCACAGAGTGATTGGCATTGGAATGGGCTGCCCAGGGAGGTGGTGGAGTCCCTGTCCCTGGAGGTGCTCGAGCAAAGCCTGGCTGGGGCACTTAGTGCCATGGTCTGGTTGACTGGCTAGGGCTGGGTGACAGGTTGGATTGGATGAGCTTGGAGGTCTCTTCCAACCTGGTTGATTCTATGATTCTAGTCTATGGTTCCTCCTTCTAGACTCTGCCCCACATTAGCTGTTTTAATCCTCCAGCCCAGTGCCTCTTGCCACAGCAACCCATTTCTCACATCCAGTTGTTTGTGCTTACAGGCACACACCTCACCAGCTCCATTTCCCTTCCCAGTTACAACCCCAAAACTACCTGTGCTGACCTTCTGTCTGCTCCCAGCTGCATTCTCTGCTCACCTCCACCCACAGCTTCCCAGGGTACTGCCTATGCTCAGAGGTGTCTTCCCAAGCCTACCTTCATCCCTCCCATCTCCAAGCACTCCAGGAAGGTGTGGAGCCATCAGAAATGTCTACCCCTTTGGAGAGAGATCAGCCTGCTCAAGATTCCCCTTCATGACTGCAGAGCCAGACAGAGGCAAGAGGTACTCAAGATGGTTGCCTCTCTTTGATGGGAGGAATTGGGGTCCACAGGGAACAGGGTTTGTCTCCTGTGCTGGAAAGCCCCGTGGGACCTTCTACTCCCCCTGGCTAGCAGCCCCTCTTTCCAGAGAGCCCAGGGTACCCTCTGCTGGAGGTGGTGCAGCTCCTTCTCTTTGTTTCTGTTCCAAAGCTTTGCAATACCTTTGTTCACTGCAGATTTAGAATGGCTGCAAGATTTATAAGCCTGCAGTAAAATCTCAAGACACAACACCCAAGTGGGGCTTTAATGAGCACCACAAAGGTATTAAACCTACATCCCCCCCAAAAAAAACCAAACAAAAGAGAAGGGGACCTGCTCATCCCTCCATAGGTATAATTCCCTGTTGATGTGTTTGGGTACACCTCCTCTCCCCCACCCCACATATTTGTATACCAGGGCACGAATTTACCTTTGAAGGCTTTACAAGAATGTGTAATCTCCCTCTTTTAAGTGCTTCCATATCTTTTCTCATCTCGATTAGCAGGAGCCCTCCCCCTTAGTCATGTTCATACCATGCCATGAAAGGCATCTCTGCACATACATGGAGAAGAGCACTGGCTGCTGTTTACCAGCTCCAGATCTATTTCCACATAAATATACTCTGCATAATCTCCTGCTCCAGTGCCTTGCAAAGGTGTCCTGACATGTGTGTGCTCATCTCCTTATGCCATGTGCCTAAAATTCACTCACTTCTGCACATGCACAACCTGGCTGGTGGTGTTTTCCCTGTTACTGGTGTCATCTGCTTGCAGCAGCTCTGTTCCAGGGCCAAGCAGCAGCAGATGCCTGAGCCTCTGCCTGCCAGCTGCCCAGCAGAAGGGAAAACAGAGGTGTGAAGACTTGCTGTATTTTTCCAGGTTGCTTGTTTTCTTCCCACCACCTACCCTGGGTTAGCACAAGATGCCCAACCAGCTTTGAAGGGCAATTCCTTGATCCTGAAACCACCCAAACATCTTTCCCTTGGAATTAATTCTGTCTTCAGAAATGGCTCTCATCAAAGGCCCTGGCAGAAGATGACTTTTCCCCCACCTTCAGTTTACTGTCTCCTGAGCCTCACCCAGGTCCACATCTCCCTAAGAAGAAAAGCACACTCAGAAAAGTCAGCTCTTCTGTGTAACACCATCACCTGCTGCCACTTTGCCTCTGTGCTCTGTTTATGTAGCCCATACATGCCTAAACCCACAGCTAGAAAAGACTTTGACCAGGTTCATCCACGTTGAGAGTTTGCAGGGTGTTTGTCCATCTGGTGCCCACAGAAAACCCATGCTCTAATTGCCTTGTGGATCCTGCCCCATTCCAGCAGAAGCAGGAGCAAGCTGTGCCCATGCTGTTGTTGTTTCCATGCTCCCTACAGCCACTCTGTCATCTGCTAGTTCTGGACAGAAATGCTTTGGAAATTATAAACCACAGAGTAACATAGAGAGCCCTTTCAGTGCTGCTGGCAGGCAGATAAGAGGCTTTCTTTTTCCCTGTCCTTAGTGATCTCAGGCATTTAGAGGAAGGAGATATCAGAGCTCATGAGGATGCATCAGCTCTCCTGTTCTGCTGAAAAGAAAAACCAAGCAACAAAGAGCAGAAGAACTTCAAATCCTGCAGCCAAGAAGCAAACATCTCCACGGTGTGCTCTGGGGCTCATGTCCATGCCCACATACTGTGCTAGATGCTTGGACCACAGCTGGCCAGAGCTTCAGAGCTGACCAGCAAAGTGTACCAACTGCTGCAGAAAGCCTCCAGGTCTGCCCTGCTCTCCAGCAGCACCATGAGCTGCAGCTTGGTGCCTCTCTTTTGGGGAACTCTGGCCTTCTACCTCACTTTATACCAGCCTTGGGCCAAGGCTTTTATGCTGATGGATGCCTCACTTCCCAAGACACACAACCAGATCCACAATGCATGCCCAGCATAGTCACCAAGCTCCTTGTCTACTCCTGAAACCTCATCTACACACCCTGAGGGGACTGGCAGATAATTTGTCCACCTTAAATCCCTTGGATTTAGTGGTTATGCAAGCCCAAATCTGGCCCCTCAGAGGCTCAGCCAAAACAAGCAATGGGCTGATGGCTCTTTCCCTTACCTGAGGGTCTAGACACAGTCAGCAATGTCTCACAGGTCCCAGCTTCCCTCAGTCCCAGGAGCTGCAAAGACTGATGTACCCTGAGATGAGCTCCCAAAGTCAGCTTTCCCCCTTCCAGCTCTGGAACCCCCTAGCATGTCTATACCCTGGCCCAGGGAGCTTGCACAGACACAGAGTCCAGCTCCGCTGCACTGCCACGTACCTCTCCTGCTGCAGAGCTGCCTTCACTCCCAATCCCTTCATCATTTCTGCCATTAACACAGCAGTCTGCTCTCACAGGGGAAATCCTTTCTAAGTGCCTAACCAAGCTGTGCCCCATAATTTTCTGTGCATTTGGGAAACCTGCAAGCTCTTTGAACTGGCACCACGAGGAGCCGTGCTAAGGACTGGCAGGGAGCTCACCGTAGTGTCTGAAGTAGAATTCCCTCTATAACCAGCTTAGAGAGCATTAAGAGGACAATAATAGCAATCTGGGCCTCTTTGAGGATCAGCCAGTGCTGATCCACATCTGAACACCTCATGCTGCCAGACTACCCAGCAGTAGCAAGCAGCAGAGCAAAAGTGCATCGACAGGATGGGGTGTGTTCCCAGCTGCAGCCAGGCTGGGCTCCTTGCACCCTGGGGCTGTGAGTGTGAGGTTCTCCAGACTTAAAACTGGATGAGAAGCTTATCTGAGAGCAGTCCTGTGTCTGCTGATGGTGTTTCAGAGCAAAAGCCACAGCTCCTGGTGCCTTTACCCCAAATTCTGAGCAATCACAAATGAAGGGACAAGGGGTGGCTGACAGACAGAGGGACAGGCACCTCCACCAGAGTGTCACTCAGAGGCAGCAGCACAAAAGCACTAGGGGCCAGGACCTCTGCCCTGCACCCAGAAGGCCTGGCATTAAGGAGCACTGTGTGCCCTGCTTTGTGCTGCCATAACATTGCCCAAGCAGGGCTCTTTGCTGAGCAGAGCCACAGCTGAGGCCCTGGGACATGAGGGAGGGGCAATTCCTCAGCTCCTTGGTTGTGCAACTCGTGTGTGATTTGTATAGCAGCAAACTATTGCCCAACAAGCATATTTGTGCTACTCACAATCACCCCATGCACACAGATGCCAAACCTTGTCCGTATGGGCCTGTATGCATGAGAAGATCTCAACCATCCATCTGCCTGCCTGCATGGCAGCAAAGCTTGTGCAGAAGCTAACCAGAAGGCTGAGGTTCCCATGCTCAGGAAATCAAGGAGATGGCTATTTCTCAAGACCTGGTCTCCTGGAAAAAGCCCCTGAGAGGGCAGAATGACCCCCAGTGGTCAGCTCAGCCACCTGAAGCACAGATAAACTCACCAGGGTTATGGAGGAGAAGTCATGGAATCATAGAATCAACCAGATTGGAAGAGACCTCCAAGCTCAGCCAGTCCAACCTAGCACCCAGCCTTGTCCAATCAACCAGACCATGGCACTAAGTGCCTCATGCAGGCTTTTCTTGAACACCTCTAGGCTGGTTCCCCATTAAAAGCCATTTAATATGTGATGAGCTCTCCTAAAGCTCAGTGGCAGACGTTCATCCACAGCTCAGCTAGGACAAAGATGGTACAGAACTCTCCTCTTTTTTTTGGTGAAGCACTGGGCCTCTTAGAGCTAGACCCTCCCTACACAGCTGTGGAGAAAAAGAGGTCCACCAGAGCCTGGAGGAGGTAGGGATACTCAGTAAGAAGATGACTTATGCCAACATACCAGCCTAAGCAGCAAACCTCAGCCCAGGGTGCTCTGGAGTGCAGGCAGATGGTGCGTTTGCTGCTTCAGTGCCCACCACGGAGCCCATGTGCTGGCACCCATCTGAGTGCAGGACAGCCAGGCACAAACCCTCCATCTAAGGCACAGAGCAGGGTGATGGAGGCTTTTCAGCAGAGCTTTCTTCAGGCAAGTTGTTAGATGTCCGGGAAACAAACCCCAGCGAGAGCTTCGCTCTGGGTGGCACCCACAGGAGATAATTGCTGCTGGATAACTGCCTGGAGCTAAGGAGAAGTTCCTACATCAGCACAACAGAGCTGCTCCTCAGGTACCCCCAGCTCCATTACACCCACATCTTCCCCTTCCAAACTGCACCGGGGGAAGTTCAGGCACATCAGGCCATGGTTGCAGGGGCACCCAGCAGCCTCGGAGCCTGTGGTCCGCTGAGATGGGCTGAGCCGCAGTGCCAGCCAGGGGAGCTGCCTGCCCCGAGGAGCAGCCCCAGCTACAGCCCCACTCCCCTCTCCTGGTGGCTCCTGCCTTTTCCCGCTTCCCCCAGACGAGTCCCGGTTTGTCCTGAGGTTTGCTTGCTCGCCTTGTTTACAGCAGCGATCATTTTGGATGTGGTAAGGGCAGAACTGCAGCAACATGCCTGCCTCCCACCCCCCACCGGCGGCGCAGAGCTGCAGCCTGCTGCCGCCCAGCCCTTTTGGGTGCTAGGAAGGACCAAGCTCCTCACAATTCACTCCCTGGAATCCTCTCTTAATCCCAGGACCACAGACCTCATCCTGGCCAGCAGCGCCCATGCGAAGCCTATCCACAGGCTGCCCTGCTCTCACCACCCTCACTGCAGTAGCAGGGGTTTGTAGAATCAACCAGGTTGGAAGAGACCTCCAAGATCATCCACTCCAACCTAGCACCCAGCCCTAGCCAATCAACCAGACCATGGCACTAAGTGCCTCAGCCAGGCTTGGCTTCACAGCTCCAGGGATGGTGACTCCACCACCTCCCTGGGCAGCCCATTCCAAAGCCAATCACTCTCTCTGACAACAACTTCCTCCTAACATCCAGCCTAGACCTCCCCTGCCACAACTTGAGACTGTGTCCCCTTGTTCTATTGCTGGTTGCCTGGCAGAAGAGCCCAACCCCACCTGGCTACAGCCTCCCTTCAGGTAGTTGTAGACAGCAATGAGGTCTGCCCTGAGCCTCCTCTTCTGCAGGCTGCACACCCCCAGCTCCCTCAGCCTCTCCTCATAGGCCTTGTTGAACCCCCCCAAGGGCATTTCAGGGTTTCACTTGAATAATAAATCAGGTTCAGATTAATAAATGTGCCTTCTATTAATCTGTGCCTACACAGGTCCAATAAATCATGAGAAAGAGCCTCTCAGCATAGTATTAATGGCCTTGTTTATAGTCAGCAGTGTGCAGGAAATTCCCTTCCCACACCTATCAGTGCCAGAGTTACAATTTAGCTTTCAGGGGCTGTGATTTTATTAGGACATTTGATTCCTGTGACAGAAACACAGGAGCTACAGGTCCCTTGCCCCAGAGATGGGTATCTGAGATTCATCCCCTGGAGTTATTGACTGTGAGCATTGCACATGCACCACACAGCCTTCGTCCTGGCACACCTCAGAACACATCTAGCAGCAGTAACAGAATGAAGAAGGTGCCTGAAGCATGGTGACACCACTTGGGAGGAGGTTGGGTGTCTTCTTACCAAGGCAGAAGGCAACAGCCCATCACTTGGTATCAAATAAGAGCTGGTTGACCAAGTGAGGTAAGCCATGATGCTTAGAATCCTAGAACACCAGGTTGGAAGGGCCCCACATGGATGTCACAGGTTGGATCGTCTGGTCCAGCCTTTCTTGGTCAAGAGCATGGTCTTGACACAAAGGCCCAGCAGCCTGTTTGACCAAATCTTAGAACTGTCCAATGCTGGGGACTTCACCTTTGCACACAACAAGAGGACACAGCCTCAACCTGCACCAGGGCAGGTTCAGCCTGGACATTAGGAAGAAGTCCTTCACAGAGAGAGTGATTGGCATTGGAATGGGCTGCCTGGGGAGGTGGTGGAGTCACCATCCCTGGAGGTGTTGAAGAGGAGGCTGGGTGAGGCACTTGGTGCCATGGTTTAGTGAATTAGAAGGGTTAGTTGACAGGTTGGTCTCAATGATCTTGGAGGTCTTTTCCAGCCTGGTTGAATCTGTGATTCCCTGGGGAGATTATTCCAGTGGCTGATTGTTCTCAGAGTAAAAACTCTACCTCATGCCCCATTAGAATCTCCCCAGGAGTAACTGGTACCCATTACTCCCTGTCTTTTCCAGGTGACTCCTTGTAAAAGGGGAGTCACTATCTCCTTTGGAGCCAGCCTTCAAATACTGGAATGTGGTGATGAAGTCTCCCTTAAGCCTTCTTTTCCTCAAGGCTGAACAACCCCAGGTCTCTCAGCCTTTCCTCACATGACAGCTCCACAAGTCCTTCAATCATCTTTGTGGTCCTCCTCTGAACCCTCTTCAGCCTGTCCACATCTCTTTTGTGGAGTGGGGACCCAAACAGAACACAGTATTCCAAGTGTGACCTGACAAGCCCTGAGTAGGGTGGGATGGTGACTTCAGTGCATCTTGAGAATGAAAGCAACAAGCTGGAGTTTGATGTGACACGGGGTGGGGACAGGCAGGCAAGCACAACACCACACTCCTTTAGGGACCCATTTCAAGAGCAGAGACAGCTTCACCTATGTCCTGATCACTCCTCAGGCAGGTCGAATGGAGCTAGCAGCACAGCCCAGAAATCTCAACCAATATTCCCACTGGAAAGCTGAAGTCAGACCCACAACCAAGCATGGAGCCAGGGAGACACCTCAGAGTGACCCACAGGTGGGCAGATTGTCATTGCCAACACCTGGCTTCATGCACCAGTCCTATCCTTTCTCCAGGTGCTGCCAGGCTTCACTCACAGCTTCCCAGGGTGGGAGGTTGTTCAATGACTGCTCTGACCTGACAGGGACACCTGAACAGATGCTCACCAGGCTCATCCATCACACCAGCTTTTTGGGGGAGCCCAAAGCTCCCTTCTGCCAAGCCCCAGTGGTGTAAAAATGACTTTTCTCCAAGTGAGTAATGCTCAGCAGGATGCACCAAAGCAGCCATGCCAAAGGCAAAGCCTCACCAAGTGGCTTTCTTCTAAAACTGATGTCATTGCCACAACTCATATTTATCCCAGCAGCTCTTAAATTAGATGTCTCTAACTGCTCTGGGGCAGCATACAGCAAATTAAATACAACAGAAAGAACACAATGAAGGCATGGTCCCTTCACCCAAAATGCCACCAATTGCCTGTTGTAGATAACAGCTGAACAGGTGGCACAGCCCCTTATCAGCTCCCTGCTTGCAAAGGTCCCCAGCCTCCAGCTCCAGAGAACTGTGGGAATCAGCAGAGGGACCAGCCCAGCACCAACTCAGAGCATGCCAAAGCGGACATCCTCTCCATGGTGGCCATGTCCCAACTTGCCTGAAGCATCAGCAAAGAACAAGGCACTGGGCTGGAGACAAGCTGCAGCACATGTAGTCAGAGCAGAGCAGGCACTGGCTGCTCTCTGCACCAGGAGGACAGACAGCATGGTGACCTGCAAGACTACACAACAGCAACCAAATTCTACATCTCCACTTGGCTCCTCTTCCTGAACAACTCAACACTCAAGCATCACAGAATTAACCAGGTTGGAAACGACCTCTAGGACCATCGAGTCCAACCTATCACCTAACCCTTCTCATTAACTGAACCGTGGCACCAAGTGCCTCATCCAGCCTCCTCTTGAGCACCTCCAGGGACGGTGACTCCACCATCTCCCCAGGCAGCCCATTCCAATGCCAGTCACTCTTTCTGTGAAGGACTTCTTCCTAACATTCAGCTTAAACCAGCCCTGGTGCAGTTTGAGACCATGTCCTCTTGTTCTGTCATTGGGTGCCTGGCAGAAGACACCAACCCCTGCCTAGCTACAATGTCCTCTCAGATAGTTGTAGAGAATACAACTTCACACAATGTGAAGTGGCTCATTCTCAAGTGCAGGAGGAAGGTTTCCCTGCCACCAAGTTCCCAGCAGCGCTCCCCTTCTCTTCTCTTCTCATCCCATTCCCTTCCTACTCACAGCAGGCAGGGCTGGGTAAGCCACTCCTGGGTGATTCACTCCCCACCAGGCAGAAATGCTTTCCTGGATACACACAGCTGGGCACAGGGAAGAGGAGCAAGGCCTCTGATCCAGGCTGAATCACTGCACCCTGAATGAGCTCCTGCATGCAGGGACATGGCTCGCACAGAGGTCGCAGCAAGGTGAGTATTGCAACAGCACGACGTGACTCACCAGCAGAGAAAAAGGCAGTTCAGGGTAGGAATCAGGAATGTGAGGAAGAGAACAGCCCACCGGGGCAAAGAGGAGTGCAAAGTTATGCAGAGTGGTGAGGAAGTGTGGGGAATGGCATCAGGTGAGCAAGCTCATCGTGGGGGAACGATGGGCACCTGGCTACGCTGCTGAGGCTGGTGTATTCCAGCCCCAGTTGAGCTGTAAGTGGAAAAGATCCTCATCCAGCCACAATGCTGGGAGCTTCTTCTCCTCTTTCAGGACAGAATCTACCCACAGAAATCCCCATAGGATGGTCATGTAAGGTTTGGGTTGGATGATGCCAAGGTGCCTCCTGCTGAACTCTGATGCAGAGCTAGGCTCCGGCAGAGATGCACCCAGAGGCAGCAGCACTGGCTGGGCTCTGAGCCAACCAACCTATGGCATATTCTTCCTCTGCTGTCCTTGGTCCCTGGGGCAGCAAGACCTGCACCCATGCCCCAGCAATGAGCCAATGTTCCCAGCAGCCAGTTGCCTCCATGGGCACCACTTTGGGTAATTCCAGTTGCATGCCCTGTGCCTGCCCTACAGGGTAACAGACTGCTTCCCACACCCATGTTTTCTTGCTAGTCCCTGAAGGCAAGGCAGCCTCAATCAGCATTTCCATTTTGTGTTGCAACAAGACACAAACTCCTTGAAGCCAACTGTCCCAGCAGCTTCGCCGGGGGCAGCAGGAAAAATGGGCAAAGCTTCCCAGTAAGGTAACAAGGCTTTCCTAACCCTCACTAGAAAATGCATATCCCTAGTCTTGGGCACAGCCTGGTCCCTCCTTGCAGCTGAAGAGAAGGTGTCAGCTGGGAGCATCAGCGCTGAGATGGCAGCAGTCACGACAGAAAGCTACCAGGATGTCCCCCCACAGCCCTCCCAGCCAGCTGGATTGCTGCCCAGGGACTGCAGAGGAAGGGACCCAGGGTGCCCGTGAGTCACTCACGCCCGGGCTGGCAGCGGGGACTCGCTGTCTCCCCCTAGCGGTGACAGTCTGCAAGGCTGCAGCTCCATCAGCCTGGCACACCAGCTGCACCTACAGCTCCTCTGCTGCCTGGGGCCCTAGGGCTTGCTCTCCCAGAGGGCAAAACCAGGAGCGTCCCCAGCCATGTGTGTGACAGTGGCATCTCAGAGCAGGGCGACGGAGCCCTGTTGTGCAAGATCCCGGACAGAAGGGAGAACAACAAAACAATGAATCTCTATAAATAAACCAGGTGCAACTGCACTGGGAATTTCTAAAAACTCATCCCCCTTTGGGATGCAAAGCAGCTAGGCCTGGAGAGCAGCTAGGCATTGTTATTAAATAAATTAATTAGCTCAGCAGAGCCCGCCAGCTACTGAACACTTTCCACTTCCAAGCAGGTAAATGAGTCCGTGGGAATGGAGGCTGCTCCGCGCTTGCCAGGCTGCACAAGCTGCATTTTAATGGCAATGCCATCTCTGCAGTTCTGCCCCTGCAAGTGGCACCCTGAAGTGCTATGTGTGCCCCCAGGACCTCCTCAGTGCCAAGGACCACAGTCACCTCTCTGCGGGCTCCAATGCGACAGGGGATGGTGGCAAAGAGAAGTCTGTGCTGATGGGAAGCAGCAGGTAAGGAGCCAGTGCTGCAGTCATGGGGGCACCTCAGGCAGGGTTGGGAGGGTGAGGTGTGCCCAGTGCACAGGGTTAAGCATCACCCCACAGAGCACAGCCCAGCTCTTTGCAACACCAACTGCTTCTGTAGGCAGGCAGGATGCCTTTGATCCCCTCCCCAGCCCTATCTTACTGCCTCCAACTTTCATCACCCAAGGGTCTGGCAAGAGCAGGCTAAGTAAACTCTTCTCTCCCAGCCCAATTGTAGCTGTCAGATGACACTGGCAGGCACAAGCTGGGCAGGGACGGGACAGCACTGCCCTTCCTGCCAGTGCTGTAGGTGTGAGCTTAACTTTGATCCCCAGTTAGGAGGTGACCCAGGGCCAGGCTATGGGTCTGAGCTTGCCGAGTTTCCAAAGGAAGTGGTAAACAGGAGCTGGGGAGCAAAGGCACAAGGCAAAGGGCATAAGAGGCAACTCTTCTTCCCCCCCATTCTCCAGCTGACCTTCAACATCACCCCTCCAGCTGTTGCACAGCAAAAGGTGCCCAAGTCCCTATCCTCCTACAGCACCTTTGCTAAAACTCTGCCAGTTTCAAAAGGGACAACAGAAAACCTGCTGAAAAACACCAACACTGCTCCAACCTCCATTTCCAAGATGAGCATTCTCCAGGGAAGCAGAGAGGCAGAGCTGTGTTGTAAGAGGAAGTTCACAATTACAGCACAAGTCGTTACTGGAAAACAAAAATTCCCTGGCATGCTGCAAATAAACCCTGAATTCCCCAGTCTGGGGTTCAGCAGGGCCCTCAGCTTCATTCCAGGGCCCATGTGAAGGGGAAAATGAGCTGATATGTACGATGGCAGAGAGAGATAAGAGTTGGTAGGGGAAAAAAAACTTCAGCAGGGCATTTCAAACAGTGGATCTTATGCCCAAACCAGCACAAGATCCACTTACAAAAAGAAGTCCCCTGTGAGCATGCATTGCTGACAACTCCTGAAATCAAATCTCTGCACGGACACACACACACACCCCCTACCTCGTAATGTGAGCAGCGCTACTGCAACTAGCTCCAGAGAGCTGGAGCATGCTGGTTCTTCCCCTCCCAGAGGGAACAGGGCTGTTCAGACCCTGAGGATCTTTGAAAAGCCCTTATTTTCCACACTTGGGTGAGGGCAGCTGTGCTGCATGCCAGCATGCAGGGCTGCTCGCAATGAGCTTGCTACGGTTAGGGCCTCTGCCTTGATTCCAGCTCCAGGGTCCATGCCACAAACCAGTAGCCAGTCCTTTTGCCACCCAGCAATGGCCACTGAGTCCTTATTGCACCCTGATCCCTACCACAGATCACCCCTCAGCATCCTTGATGGGAACTACCCTAGGAGCATGAGCCACCCCTCCCAAGCACTCCTGCCTGCCCATGCAAACACATCGCCTGCCCTTCCCTCCTAGCCTCTTCCAGAGCCACAACAAGCATAGGAGCTCCCCAACAGGCTGCAGAAGCATCTCCTGTCACATCACAACTGAGCAACCCACGGATTTGCCCCAACTTGGGCAGGATTAGGCAGGGCTGCTGCCAGGCTGAGCCACCCAGGGAGGACTGATTGCTCCTGCCAGGAGCCAAGGCTCTGAAAAGGGACATTGTTTCAAGGACGATTTGCTCTTCCCCCCCTCACACACACGTGTCTGTAGCTCCAATCTGGCTTTTTTGTGAGGCGCCTGCTAGCACCTGCAGTCAGCGATAAGATCAGAGAGGGACAATCAAGGGAAGAAGGGAGTGAGAGCTGGACTGCTTGGATGAACCTGGGATGCTCTGAAGAGGGGCAGTGCCCTGCCTGGCTGCTCAGCCTCGCCTGTGCCCAGCCAGCTGCTCCAGATGTTGCACAGTGGTTTGAGGACAACCCACAGCAGCAGATGCTCTGCTTCCCTTTCAGGCCAAATAGGATCACAGGATGTTAGGGGTTGGAAGGGACCCAAAGAGGACATCGAGTCCACCCCCCCTGCCAGAGCAGGGCCATACAATCAAGCTCAGAAACCCTGCTGGAGCCGCATGTGCAGAGTCATTGCCAGAGGGAACAGGTTGCAGTACCTCACACTCCAGCCCCAGTCCATCTTGGCTTCGGGCACACAGGCAGCTGGGAAGAGGCAATGTGGAAATGGTGACCTCAGGCTCTGCAGGAGCTTGTTTTGGGAAGGCAATAGACTCCAGGCAACTTGGGAAGCCCACACTAAGGGCTGCCACATGGTCTTGGTCTCCTCATGCACAGGCTCACTTCCCACAACCAAGCCACGTGCTCCAGGAGGAGCAAGGCAAAAGGCAACCTCCACTTCTTTCCAGCAAATAAACTGCTCAGTGAGGTGTGATCTGACTTCAAGGGCCCTACAACAGCATCCCCAATGCCTCATCCCCAAGCACAGCCCCTCAGGGCAAATAGCCACCAGCCTCCTTCAGCACAGGCTAATAGTTTAAAGCTGGTTGCTCACACATGCTCCTTCTGCAGAGCTCCACTCCTCATTCTCTTCACCCTGTGAGACCCCCCTTGCTCCTGTGGCACTCTCCTCTACCCCACAGCTAGTCCTACTGAAGTGGACTTACCCTCATCCTTCTTCTGTTCCAAAGCTGCCATCACTCCAACCTGACTTTAGCCACACCAAAGCACTCCCAAAAGCATAACAAGCAACCCCCCCTTCCACACTCAACTCTCACCTCCTGCCCTTTAACAGGCACCAAACTCCCCACCTGCCCCGTTCACCAGCAGCATTTCCTTTAACCCTTTCCTAACTCTGTGTGACAGCACAGTCTCTGCCTAGAGGTGTTGTGGGCAGACCCACATCAGCAGGGCACACATCAACCTGATCTCTGAACCTGGGGAACTCAAATCAAAAGGGGCCTGAGAGCTAAACCAGCCTCCAAGGTATACTTTTAATGCTCGATGCAAGTGAATAGAGAATCATAGACTCATAGAATCATAGACTCACAGAATCACAGACTCAGAGACTCATAGAATCATAGACTCACAGAATCATAGTATCATAGACTCATAGAATCATAGACTCACAGAATCATAGAATCAAATCACAGACTCATAGACTCACAGAATCACAGACTCACAGAATCATAGGCTCATAGAATCATAGACTCACAGAATCATAGAATCACAGAATCATAGAATCACAGAATCAGACTCACAGAACCATAGACTCATAGAATCCCAACCAAAATCACAGACTCATAGAATCACAAACTCAGAGTCACAACCAAAATCACAGACTCATAGAATCACAGACTCACAGAATCATAGAATCACAGAATCACAAAATCATAGACTCAGAATCACAGAACCATAAAATCATAGACTTGAAGAATCACAGAATGGTGTGGGCAGAAGGACCTTCCCCTAGACCAGGCTGCCTAAGGTTCTGTCTAGTACATAGGCCATTGTGCAAAAATGGGCACTGTCTCCTGCCAGAGCATTTCAGCTCTGTTACAACAACAAGAACAAAGAAAACCCTGGTTTATGTGATGGCTTGGTACTGGGTACTGCCAAAGGGTCAGAAGCGCCTGTCAAATGTGGAGCCAAGCAAAGAGGCTGGAGAGTGTGCTGAGGTGTCAGCAAAGCCTCCTGCAAAGGACTTGGTGCTGTCAACGAGCTAGAGAGGATTTGCATCCAATGAGCAAGTAAGAGTGCCTAAGACTGCCCTCCTTATACCCACGACTCCCAATGGTCGAGGCTGCTCAAGCTCCGGGGCATCAGAGGTCACCCTGCTCTGCTGGGAATAGAGCAGGAGGGCCAGGCAGAGGAGTCACCTTCACACTACCTCCAAAACGCTCAGGGATGGTTTGGAGCAGGATGCCAGAACCACCCATCATACCTCACTTCTTTTCTGTGCTATAATCCTTTAATGAATTAAGTGGAGCAATTAAGCAGGGTTTTTCTTTTTCTTAAGTGAACATGGATGAAAATGGAGCTGGGTAGTTGTGGCACTCAGACACTTCACAGGATAATTAGTGCAAAGCCCCTCAGCTTTAGGGATTCTCCACACCTCTCACCCAGCCCTTTTTCTCTTTATCTTTCTGGCAGCCTGCCTCTCAGATCTATCCAAAGGAAGGTCGACCCTTCCTCTTGCTCACACTATGCCCAAACAGCACAGGACAAGAGGAGGAGGGAAGGGTGGAGGCTCAAAGCTGCCTCAAAGCAAAAGCCCCAACCCAACATCAATGATGGAGAGTCCTCCTGTAGAAGAAAATTGAGGAAGCTTCTTGTAAGGGAAATCAGAGGGCACCATGGCCTCACGGCAGAGTCAGCACTGGCAGCAAAGCCCTGGCACCGTGGGGCTCTGCAGCCCTCTCAGATCTTGTTGTCTGCTGGTACAGACAAAGCAGAGGTGCCTGCTGCCTTTGTCCACTGGCCAGGCACCTTTCACAGCCTCCAGACAAACCAGGAAAGCTGTGTTTAGAGGGCATGGAGACACTGCATTTGCTACCCAGTAACATGTCATGCCTTCATCTCAGGCGGCTGACTTGATTCCTCGTGCCCAGCACACTGGGCAAGGATCTATTGGATATGATAACAAAGTAGGCACATTTCTCAGCCTTGAGGGTTTGGCTCTTCAAAGGAGGCTGGGCAGGCTCACCTTCCCAAGGCAGCCCTTTGGTAGCCTCTATCTTCTGGCCTCACCAAACCTCTGAATCCTCAAGCCCCTTTTCCATTCCTTTGCTTTCCCTCACCCACTTAACGAGCCCAAGTCAACACCCAAAGGTGCCCTGCCCCTCCTGCTCTCATCACAAGTGTTTTAGCAAGAGGACCATCAACCCTACAGATGTCCTTATCCCCACTCAGTAACAATGGGAAGGAGCTTGGGACTGATACAAACCAGCAGCATAAGCCCAAGGGGAAATCTTTGAGACCAAGTGCTCAGGCAGAGTGTTTCCAAGATGGGCAAAGTGTCACCTGTAACTACACAGGCAGTTAGAAAATGTGGCTCACTAGAAAGCAGGCAACAGATAACTGGTGAATTCCAAATGGGATGGATGGAATCTCACAGCACTAAGATTGCCCTTTGGACTGCCTCTGCAGTCCTCATTTCTCTCACTTTTCACTTCCTTCCTTCCTTCCTTCCTTCCTTCCTTCCTTCCTTCCTTCCTTCCTTCCTTCCTTCCTTCCTTCCTTCCTTCCTTCCTTCCTTCCTTCCTTCCTTCCTTCCTTTCTTGCTTTTCTTGCTTTTCTTGCTTTCTTGCTTTCTTTTCCCCACTTCTTCCTGTTTTCATCAAAACACATTTCCTGACATAAAACAGCCTTGGTTAATGCTCTCTGACTCATTGAAGTGGCCAAACAGATCTTCAGGCTCTGCAGGAACTGGACCATCCTGTTTGTGGGTGCAACAACCACCCCCCACCTCCCCACTGTGTGCCCAGGGCTGGGGAAAGCTGCTCCCATTGTGAAACACTCTCTGCCAGATGTGGGCAAGCCCTCCTTCACATCTGGACAGCAGTCAACCATTTTGATTCTCTCTCTCAGTTGTTTGTTGCCCTGTGCCAGAGCAGGATAAGCTTTGGAGATGATTCAGCCATTTCTGCAGAGAGGTCTACCACCTTCTTAGGACCACATCTTTGGAAACCCAGAAGGAAGATAATAACACCACCTAAAAAGTAGCTTCACTGCTGGGAGAGAAGTTTGTCTCCTCTCCTTTGATACCCTGTGAGAAATCAGTGGATTTGTTCAGTGGTACAAATCTGCACCAATGTGGGCTGCCTGTACTGCAGCTGTTGATTGCCTCCAGTCTGAGACCTTGCTTTTCTCCATACTAACACACAAATTCTGCTGCATAGGTTGTAAAGCCTGCAGTGCCTGTGGCCAAACATAACAGTCACTAAAGATGCTTGATTGTCCAGTTCAGCCAAAGCAAACACTTACCCCTTGGGCTGCTGTGCAACATGCTTCAGAAATGAGGGAAACTGCCCCTACAACCTCCCTGGGAAATCTCATGGATGTGCCATCCATCAATATTTTGCAGTCTGAGACAATAGCAACATCTCCTGCTACACTGGTACAAGCCCAGACACTGTGCTCTGGCTTCCTGTAAACAAGATCTGTTTAGCTCCAAATTCCTCTTTTGGCTCAGGCTGCCCTGGCTCAGTGAGGATGGTCTGGAGATAATCATCGTGTGGATTGTGTTCCTGGTGCAAGGCTCCATTGCACAATGGAACCTCTTCAGAATGCCCTTGGAGCGAGAAGTTCCATGCTGGCTTCTCTGCCAGCCATGACTGGGAGTCAGGTCTCAGCATCAAGCTGAAGGAGAGGTGGTAGACAGTGAGGATCTGACAGGGGAACAGGAAAATCTGGGGCTGAGGCAGGTGATGAAGAAACATTTACAGCCTTCTGTGCAAAGGATAAGAGGGTGCAAAGGAGCTGGGCTGGAGCAGAAGAGATTTTCCCAAAGGAAGAGAAAGCAGGAGAGGAGTCATCTCTCCTAAGGAAAGCAATTACTGGTCCAGGAATTTTCAGCCCAGACCAAGTTAGCTCCCTACTTGAAAATTAACCTCCACCCAAAAGAGTTCCTGCTTGAGCTGGGCAAACCAGAGACCTCTGAGTGAAGCAAGAGAGTGGGCAGTGCCCTGCCCTGCCTGTGCTTGATCTCCTGGTACCTGTGCAACCCCCACCATGCAATCCAGTGCACTGGACTAAAAGTTAAACATCCAGCCTAAGCTAGTTGTGTGGGGCCAGTGAGGGCAGAGAGTCATCTCCTGGGAACAGCTCATCATCCCTGGACAGACACCTCAGCAGAAGAGGTTGTAACTTAACCTCTCACCTCTGCTCTACCCCTCAGACAAATTAAGCTACCATTTCCCACCCTCTAGTAAAGACCCAATCATTTCCCATGTTCTCCTCTCCACCCTCCTGCACTGACTCCCCCTCCCCAATGTCCTTCTGCACAAACACCAAGCTGAAGCTTGCTTTCTCAGCCAGTATGGTGGAAAGGCATGTCTGTGTGAATCCTTTCACCACAGCCCCAGCTCCTTCCTGAGCAACAGGGCCATGAGGAGAGACTTGTGAGGAGTGACTGAGGGAGCTGGGATGGTTAGATTGGAAAAGAGGAGGCTGAGGGAAGACCTCATTGCTGTTGCAACTACCTGAAGGGACATTGTGGAGAGGTTGCTGCTGGGCTCTGCTTACAGGTAATTGGAGACAGAACGAGGGGGAATGGCCTCAAGCTGAGGCTGGGGAAGTTTAGATTGGATATTAGGAAAAAGTTTTTCATGGAGAGAGTGGTCAGGCACTGGAATGAGCTGCCCAGGGAGGTGGTGGAGTCACCCACCCTGGCTGTGTTTCAGGGTGGTTTGGATGTGGTGCTTAGGGCTATGGTTTAAGGTGAATCTTGTAGAGTAGGGTTCTAGGTTGGCCTTGGTGATCCTGAGGGGCTTTGCCAGCCTGGATGTTTCCATGGTTCTGTGCTTCTGTGACTTGCTGGGGCTCTGCCTTGGCTGGAAGCCTCCATGCCTTGCAGTGAATGCTAGGGAGAAGGGGCAGCATTGCACTAATCTCAGAGCAAATTATGGTGGCCTGGGACTGTATAGGGTTAACACTCCTGGGGGAGTGACCCTGAACCTGACCCTAGGGGTCTGGGCCCCTCCTCAGGGGTGGGCCACACTCCAGGTGATGGTTAGCCCACTCCCCCCCACTTCCTGCGGTATAAAAGAGGAGCACTTCCTGCTCCTCGCTCTCTTTTTCTCTTGTTCGTTTCTCCTCTTACCTGCGTTCATGATTACACACACACACACTGATACTGCATACCAGCCACGAGGCAGAGACACCATCACACTACTCGGGTTGTATCCATCCCTGTTTTGTATTTTGCTGTTTTCCCTTCCTTATCCTTTGTAAACTCCCCTACCTCCAATCCCTTTTTCTAAGTTATTGTTAAACTTTTCCTTTTTAACTTCCAAATCGAGTGAGATTGATTTATTGGGGTGTCCCTACCTTTTATCTCTCTCCCTGTCTTTTGGGGAAAGGAGGGGGAGGAGGGGAGGGCACTCTATAAATTCTATAAATTGTCATTGGGTCTACCAAATTTATAAGAGTCTCTGGGAACTTGCATTTGAACCCAAGACAGGGACTTTCCACAGCATGAATCCAGCTCCTTAACAGATGAAACCAGGAGGGTTACAGAGTCTGTGATACAAGGGGACCTGGGAATGCAAGGTCAGAAACCGGAGCGAAACGCGACTGGCCTGGAAGCGAGCGGCTGTTGCCTGGGCACACCTCATCCACCAGCACGCTCTGATGAGTCACCCACTCAGGTCTGGTGGGCAGCTTTGCTTGAGCTCACTTCCCCATACCTCAGAGGGACACGGTGGCCCTTCTCCCCACGCTGTCCCAAGGGCCACCCCGCCGAGCCCGCAGTCACACGGCGCTCCGGATTCAGTCACCGCCGCCGCAGCCAGCGATGAGCTCAGCCACCTGCTGCAGACCCATCGGCTGGGATGAGCTAATGCCTGCTCCGTCTGCACAGAGGGGGAGGAGAAGACACTCTGACTCACTAACTCATGCCATGATGGAGCCCCATGGTCCAGCCTGTGGCCTCCCAGGAGGACAGTGTGCCACACCTGCCTCCTAGCGGGGCTGCTCTCAGCACAGGCAATAGAAACGGAGCCGCGGCACACTCTGGGACTCTCTGCCAGCAGGTCTTCATTGCCTCCCCTGCACCACCAAACCTTCTCCTGGGGTCTTGCACAGCATCTCACCCCATCTCACCAGGGTCCCATCTGTCTGTAAAGCAATGACATCCCCTCTGTGGGCTGGCATCCCAGCCTTCTGTTACACTGAGCTTGACTCTGTCCTGCTGCCAGATGGCTTAGGAGGCAGATGACTTCATCTCTTTTAAAGGGGCAAGGGATTTGTCAGCAGTGCCCTGTAGGAATCGGTGTACATCATCTTTGGTGAGGAAGCCAGTGAGAGGAGCGTAGCACTGCACCACTTGTGACCCCACCAAGGACCCAAAGAGATGTGGATTCCAGTCCATCAGAGCCGACAGCCTCCTGTGCCTCATAGTTAGCAATCCATTGTGGTTGAGCAGTCCTACACAATAGCCTTGTACTACACCAGAGTGAGGAGCCTGATTCCAGCATGAGCTCTGTTGTGATGCCCTCCTGTGCATGTAATTTCAGGGATTATGCAGCATTCAGAATCCAAGGATGTCTTAGTAGATGCTGCACTGGATGCTGAGGAGACCTGGAGTGGTTTGCACTGCACCAGCCTCTGCCCCCAAAATGAAGTGTGATGTGTGGCCTGAGTCACCCTGAGACACGTCTCAATAGCTGTGGTGGTCTTATGCTGATGGTAGGACTTGATCATCTTGGAAGTCTCTTCCAAGCAAAACAATTCTATGATCAGTGCACTCCTCTTAGACCTTGGGTCAGGATAACCTGGAGCTGCTCTAAGGGAACCTCAGTTCAAATTCCCATTGGGTAAAAAGGAGTGAGAACCAGGTTTGCACACAGGAGTGTGGTTTGGGGCCTTTGGTATCACCTGCAAAGGGAGAATGGATCCAGCCTGTGCCCCTTGAGAGGTTTCAAGATGATGAGAGAGATGCAAGGCACCTGTCCCTCTCTGAGCCGGCACCCACCTCTCTCCCACACACCTTCTGCCTGGCTGCTTGCTGCGCGGTGGTTTGCAGCTGCAGAGGAGCGTTCCTGACTCATCCGAGCAGCTTCATGGAGGGTTATCATCAGCTCTGGACGAGGAGGCTGCAGTGCACACACAAGCCCAGCGAGCTGGTTGCCGTGCAGGGCTGGATCCTCCCCTCCCCCTGCACACACGCTGCCGCTTGCCGGGGAGCGCAGCGCTGCTGCTCCAGGAGGATAATCTCCCCTTCCCGTGCAAGTCCCTGCACGCTGCCCTGCAAACAGCCCCACAGAGCATTTCAGCACAGCAGATGCTGAGGCTCGCAGGCCAGGCCCACAAACCCACTTCTCCTTCTTGCAAAGGGGAAACGAAGTTGTCTGTCCCTGAGAAAGGCAACTCTCCATCTGCCCGGGCTCTGCCTCAGGGCCCCTCACCCCCCAGCACAGCACTCAGCAGGCTCTTGTCGTAGATTTGAAGGCGGTTTGATAAATCAGGTCAGGCACCATGGGAGAGCAATAGAAGCTGGGATAACTTTGGAGGGATCATTTAGTAGTTGTGAGCTCTAGATGAGCTTGATGATCTCAGAGCTCTCTTACAACCTCACTGGTACTATGATGAGGGTCCAGAAGGGTCTAGAGCAGAAGTCTTATGAGAAGCAGCTGAATAAACTGAGATTTATTAGTCTGGAGAAGAGAGGGTTGAGGAGAGACCTCATTGTTCTCTACAACTCCCTGACAGAAGGTTGCAGCAAGGTGGGGGTCAGTCTCTTCCCCCTAGTACCAAGTGATAGAACAAGAGGAAATGGCTGAAATTGCACTAGGGGAGGTTTAGGTTGGATATTAGGAAAAAAATCTCTTTATTGAAAGAGTGGTCAGGGTCTGGCACCAGCTACCCAGGGAGGTGGTGGAGTCCCCATCCCTGGAGGTGTTCAAGAAACATGTGGACATGGCACTCTGGGACGTGGTTTAATGGTCATGGTGGTGTTGGGTTAACAGTTGGACTCAGTGATCTTAGAGGTCTTTTTCAAGCAAATTGATTCTATGATTCTGTTCTACGAAGTGCCCTCCAGGAGGCTGTGTGCCCATCCTCACTGCAACAGCTGGAGCATTCCCGTCCCTAGCTGGTGCAGCTCACCTACAGAGTGCCACACCCTTGCCAGGGATGGTGAAGGGGGTTACACCCTCATGTCTGACTAGGAGGACAGGAGAGCTTGGAGGAACACCCCAGTGTCACATCTCAACAGCACTGCCCTGACTATTCCAGAATCATGGAGACAATGATCCAGCAGGGCCAGTTGCAACTGCTGGCCAGGAAGGGCATGTGTTTAGAAGGATGAGCTGGAAGATGGGCCTGCAGGCATGTGTTCTGAAGGCAGCAGGTCTGGTCCCCAGGGCAGTGAGTAGGTACAGCCATTGGCTGAGGCCCCCATAAGTGGTGAGGCCCACAGTGATTTCCCTTCCCTAGCCTGAACATGCTGCTTCTCTATAAAACTCTGTGTGCAGCTAAGACACAGCAGAAAGCCTTGGCTTTATCAAATGGAGATCTTGGGTGGAACCAGGAAATGAAATCTCTCCCCATGATTAGGGAGAAAGGTGCCTCCTTGCCAGCCAAGGGATGGAGCTCTGACTTCCCCAGCGCCCTGGGAAAGAGCCCATTGCATCTGGCTGGGTAAGATCTCAGCTGCAGGATGTGGCAGCATGAGATGTTGACAGCAGCTCATGGAGCTTCTGATTGGCACTCATCATGCACGGCTCTGCTTCACCTTCCTTCTTCCTTTCCTCCTGGTGCAGCTTCCCCAGCCAGGTCAATCCTCTCTCCAATGAGAGAGTGATTTGCCATTGGAGTGGGCTGCCCAGGGAGGTGGTGGAGTCACTGTCCCTGGAGGTGTTCAAGAAAAGACTGAATAGGGCACTTAGTGCCATGGTCTGGTTGATTGGCCAGGGCTGGGTGCTAGGTTGGACTGGTTGAGCTTGGAGGTCTCTTCCAAGCTGGCTGATTCTATGATTTTCTGCTCCATAGACAGGCAGCAAAGTCTTCTCTGACAACTGAAGCTAAATCTCCTACATCTCTCTGCAGCCACCAAGACTGGTAGCATGCTCTGCAGAAAGGACAACTCAGTGTCACGAGCCTGCTGACAATGAGGTGGAGTTGTCAGCAGCTCTCATGCCCACTGGGCATTTGTACATATTTTGTAAGGGGATGAGGTTGGAACCACCCTGAGCTTATGCCCAGCCTTTCTGCAGGGCCTGCCTGACACATGGCTCTTCAGTGAGCACCAACTTCCTCCAGCAACATTTCTTCAGCAAAGCACAGCAGAGAAAAGAGACTCTGAGACCACCTGGGATGGCAGTGAGGCAACATAAAAAAGGAGAGCTGCCTCTTGAGTGCCACAGTCTCTTGCCTTGCTGAAGATCAGCACTTCTAGCCTTGCTAGCTGAGAGTTCACAACTTGCTACCCTAGATGAGTCCAAGTCCCCAAGCCCAGTGTCTCCAGGGTTACCTGCTGTCCCAGATGCAGGCACCTGGCCACTTGGGAAAGGCTGCAAACACAGGGAAATGCTGGTTCTTGTAGCAATCAGCTGATGCCCTGAGGCCAGAGGTTTGCTCACTTGTACCGTGGTATGTCTAAATATAATACAAGTATTGTTCTGAGCCCTGCCTCAGCCCCAGTGAAATCAGCCACCAATACCTGATTTTCTCGCCTTCCACAGCTGCAAGAGACACAACTGTGTGAAGGAACTTCTCCTTTCACTCCTTCTGAAGGCACCTCCCATTGCCACTGCTGACTGATCACCTGGCCTCCTCTCATGAGACATCTCAAAGAAGAGGACCTGACTTGCAGTTTCAAGCTGCTATTACTTTTACTGCCACTTGCTTATTCCTTGTACTTCTCTGCTGTCCCATTACAAGTCATACGACTAAACAGCTGGGGAAATGGACAAGCTGCACACATATCCAACTGGATTTATCCTTTCTACTCATTCAGTTCAACCTATTTCTGAAAGACCATGAAAAGCTTGAAATCCAAGTAATTTTCCACATGGAGCTAAGATGCTATGAAGAGAGCGTCCAACACAAATATCTGCAGCACAAAATCAAGCAGATCTGTCCCAGGGTGACCCCAGGGAGATGATCCACCATGCCACACCACTTCCCCCTCTCACTGTTGGTACAAAATGGTCACTAGATCTAATCTAAAAAGCAGAACCATTTTGATCCCATTAAAACTGTTTTCTGTTGATTTTACCCAATTGTTCCTACTCATCCCCACTGACAACCCCAAAAGTGCAACATATCATGGCTCAATGTGCAAATCATATCATAGCTCAACCTCTTCACATCTCTTTGGATTTGCACCATGAAATCACAGATATATTCCCATGGATTGGTTTGAGACAGTTTCAAGCTGAGGCCTGAGGATTCATAACCTGCTGTCCTGAGGGGTTTGCTGCTGACTGGTGAGGAGCAAATTTGCACTGACCACTACTCCTCAAAGAGGCTGCTAATGGGGGTCTGCTTCTGTCCTCTACCTGCTTCTGTGCTCACTTCCATCATTGTCCCCAGCACAGAGCCTTGAATCATAGAATCATAGAATCAAGCAGGTTGGAAGAGACCTCCAAGCCCATCCAGTCCAACCTAGCATCCAGCCTTATCCAGTCAACCAGACCATGGCACTAAGTGCCTCATCCAGTCTTTGCTTGAACACCTCCAGGGATGGTGCCTCCACCACCTCCCTGGGCAGCCCATTCCAATGCCAATCACTCTCTCTGTGAAGAGCTTCCTCCTAACACCCAGCCTTTTCCCCAGCACAACTTGAGACTGTGTCCCCTTGTTCTGTTGCTGGTTGCCTGGGAGAAGAGGCCAACCCCACCTGGCTACAGCCTCCCTTCAGGTAGTTGTAGACAGCCATGAGGTCTGCCCTGAGCCTCCTCTTCTCTAGGCTAAACAACCCCAGCTCCCTCGGCCTCTCCTGATAGGATCCAGTCACCTATTCAGACTGTTTAAAGTTAAAAGTGTCCAGTTTTCATGTTCTTTGTTTGGGTTTGTTTTCCTAAAAAGCTTTCTGGTGATTTCTTTTGCAAAAACACACCACAGGGAGAAAAAGCTTCACCTGAACCTGGGCCTTGATTTGCCACGTTGACATCTACCCCTGTATCTGTCCAAACCCCACTGTAGTCTAAAGGGGCTATGTTAGTATTAACTGCAGGGTGTGGAGCAAAGGAGGGGAGGAGAACTGAGACAAAGAGGACAGAAGCTACCCGCAGGCTGCCCATGCTCTAGCCAGTGTGACAGGAAGAGTCACAGCAGGCTCCACATCTCTTCCCCTCCATCCAGCCCCAAACAATACTTTCAGGGGCAGGATGCCATTTGCCAAAATAATGTCCCCTAAGCTCTGGTAGAAGGCTTAGTCTTCCTGTGCTGCTGTCTCCCCTTGCTGCTTCCCTCTCTTTTCTCAGCTTCCTGCCTTTTCAGGCCAGGGACCACCTTTGCATCTCCTGCCTGTACAGCTCTGAGCACCCTGGGGCTTCTTGGCAGCAGCTGGGGTTTCTGGGGGCTCCCCCAACACAAACAACAACAAGCTTCAAAGTGCCTCTCCACATGCAGCTGCTCTGAGGGCAGATTCAGGTTTCCCCCACCTCCTTCTCCCCATCCCTTCTTGCAACACCCACCTTGCAGCTGGTTAAAAACAACCTTTGGCTTTTTCAAATGTGTTGGAGGGGTTTACCTGATATATTCTGCACCCACCACCCCCCCCCCCCCCCCGCCCCTTGTAGCTGAGGTCCTGGATTTCATGGCAAATCTGGTTAAACTAACAGTAAAAAGCTCTGCAATTATTTGGCTCTAAGGCTTGGGTCCTTGCCCAGCTCTGACATACACACACACACACACACACACACACACACACACACAGGTTCACGTCTCCTGCAAGGGAGTGGGTGATGCCTCTCCTCTTCCTCCTCCTTCAGCCCGTCACGGAAGGGCTGGCTCTTCAGCGAGGCAGTTCCACCTCCTGCAACTTTCTCCCTCCTTGCTCCCAACCTGTGCTACTGGAGTTTCAGCCATCAAAATCCCTTCCTGCAAGAAGTTTTCCGAGCCCTCTCCTCTGATTTGTGAACACCATGGACCCCCAGCAGCCAGCGAGGAGCTGCTGTGGGAGAGGATTTTCAGCAGGGAGAGCAGAGAGGGAGTGAACTCGGGAGAGCTCTCTCCTGTCGCAACAGGTAAGGCACGCTGCTCGCTGCTGTGGGAATTGCGGTGACTCAGGGAGCCGTCTGTGCTGCACGGATGGAGGAAGGCATGGAGGATGCAGAGATTTAGTCACAAAACTGCTTTTGCATGTGAGTAACTTCTGCTGGAAGCAGACTTACCCTAAATATATTTGTGATGCAAAGGGAGATCCTTTAACCTTTTCTTCCCTTCTGGCAGCCCCAGTGTGAGGGGTTGTAGAAGGGGGCAGGAAAAGCTTCAGCTGTGTTTGCAAGGAGTTTTCTTCTGGTCTTAGGTGGGAAACTTTAGCACATTGCAGCCAGTGCAAGCAGGTAGCTTCCAGGTAGCCAATGTGAAAGCCTCACTGCTGAGATCAGGCAGGTGAGGGGAGAGTGAACAGAGAAGCTCTCCAGGTGTCTGCACGGGCAGGATTTCTGCAGGGAGCATGTCTGTGCTGGAGTAAATGGATTTGCTGCTGAGGAGCAGCGATGGCGTCCGGCTGTGGGCTCAGCTGTTGGCTCGATACAACCCCCACGTACTGGGGTGAGGCAGTACCACTCCAAACTCTGTCCCAACACCCCAACTGTCACCCCAAAACTTGGCTGTGCCTTGGGGATCTCTAAGCAAACCACCTGCCCTGGTCCCCCTCCATATGACAGGTAGCAGAGGCAGCGAGCTGCAGCGAGAGCCACCATGCCCGCTCTGCTGGGGAGCGCGTGTTTAAGCTTGTGCGAGTTTGCATCACCGTGGCTCTGCTCACCCTCCAGTGACTGATAGCAAAATGAGATTAAATCCCAGAGAAAATCCAGCCCCAGCTCAGGGTGTGCAGGAATTATGTCCCCTGTGCATGTGCAGTGCTGAGAAAAGAGGTGAAGCGCTTGGAGCTAAGGAAGCCCTTCCAAACAGCAGCTATCAGCTCATCAGCCTCCCAGGAGGACTCAAGGCAGACTTGGTACCCAGTGCAGCCTCCAGAGGGGCAAAGATCAGCTGTCACATCACAGGGGTTGTCTGAGACTAAACCCTGAAAAAAACGCTGGTGCTCATTGGAGTTTGCTGCTATGAAGGGCTGAGAGTTCCCAGGACATGCGTTAACCTGGGCTGTGTGGTGGCTGAGGCAGACCTGCAGCTGCTGGGCTCCTGCTTCACCCGACATGGCCTGGGTGCAGGCAGGAGGGCAGAGAGTCCACCACATCCTCTGCTTCAGCAAAGAGCTGGCATGAGACGTGTAGAGAGGTGCCACAGCTCTCCGGGCTGTCAGGCAGAGAGCCCTGGGAGGTTATCGGAGGCTTGGGATGGAAAGCAAACAGTCTGTATCAGGCTGCTAAGGCTGGGCTGTCTCGGTGTTCGGGCAGCTTGGCATTGTGCACCCTTATCATCTCCTAATGTGCAGTGCACCTCACCTTATCGGCAGCAGTTCAGGGACATCCGCCTGTCTGATAAATGGTTGAGGTTCCCGAGGGTCTGAGCAGGCAAGAGGTTTCTAACCCACCCGGGGGCTTCAGTCTCTGCTTCTCCCCATCTGCTCGCCGCGCTCTAACACGCTCCGTAACGCCGCGAGAGTGAGCCCAAGCGTCCTGCCCGCAGAGGGGAGAGCACAGCAGGATCTGCTCCTCTGCCCAGCCTTTCCCTTAGCTGCAGCTTGCACCAGGAATGTGTTTCAAACCCCAACGCTCTCACAAACGAGTGCGTCTCGCAGCCCTCCAAACAAACATCATTCATGTACGAGGGGAGAGTTCAAAGCAGGCGTAACACCTGGAATCAAACATCTGTTAGAAACTCATGCATTTTGCATCCTACGCTGCTGCCAACTGCTCCAAGGCAAGTCCTGCAGGATCATTCCAGCTACCTCCGTGCTGCAGCAATGCCATTCCCTGCTCCGTGTGCACCTCGCTTTGTTTTTTGCCACGTGTGGAGTACGAGAGTGCAGCTGCACCTCGGGCAGCAGTGGGCTTCTTCTCTCTCATGCTCAAGCAAAGAGGATTAAATGCCCTCAGCCCTTCAATTCTTTTTCAAGACCGGGTTGGCAACACGGATGCTCCTTTGTCTATTAGCGGGGCTGATCTGCTGAGCTGGCACTTTTCCTCGGTAATGGAGCAGGTACTGGTTTATTAGCAAAGAAAATTTCTTTCCTAATTCTTGGAAGAAGGAACTCGAGGGAGGGGCAAGGCTGCAAGGGCTGTTAGGAAGGTTTGTAGCTCAGAAGCAGACAAGCAGCAGGTTTGAAACAAACCAAAGGAAGCATTCTTTTTTTTACTTTTCACATGGAAGGCATAATTAAAGTCTGCAACACGTTGCCAGAGGATATTGCAGAGGCCAAAGCTGCATTTGGCTTCAAATATGGTTTCGACCCATTTAGGATGGAGAGCTCCAGTGGAGGTTGTTAAACAAACCAGCCCCAGAACAACTGCATGTTTGCATTGCTGCTGGAGAGTGAGAGAAGGAGGATGTTACATGTGCCCCTCCACTAAGCAACCAAAACTGCCCCAAACTGGGCATTTTGGAAGAAAGATTACAGAGAGATGGCCAAGTGAGGTTATTTTGATGTTCTGACATTGTGGGACTGTTTTGGACAGGTTGTACCTTGGATAGATAGCCCAGGATAGGTCGGTTATGCCATGAATAGATATCCCATATGGCTTAGGTTGACAGGGACACTGTGTGCCCAGCCTGGTAGCTGTTTGTCACAGGTGCTGCAAGCAGTGTCCACATACAGCTGCCTGCTCCTCAGAGGTGTTGTAGTGGCAAAAGCTTTCAGAAATGTGCGTGCAGCAGATAGCCCGGACCAGGAGGCAGTGCCTTGTGCTGGGAGCAGAACTGGAGCTGACAAGGATGTGCTGTGGCAATGGGACCAGCCTGGGCAAACATGCCTGTCTCAGGGGTTAATCTTCCCTCCAGTGAAACCTTGAGCTCCCCGGGGCAGGGGCTAAGTTTGCATCATCGCTGTGAGTGTAGCAGAGGAGGTGGGCTGCTGTAGGCAGGTTTCCCAAGGGTAGGCAGGACTGGAAGCTGAAGATTTTCTATTTGCATTCAAAAAATGTCTGCTGCAGGAAATTTCTGCAGCACAGCCATTGTCATCCTGGATGGTCATCCTTTTACAAAGGAGGATCATGACCTGATCATCTCATTCTTCCTCTGTCCTCTGTGTCCTTAAGCTGCCTCAGAACACAGGAGAGGGACAAGAAGGAACAGCCCAAAGCAGGCAGATGGCAACAGAGTGAAGGAGGCTGCAGTCAGAGCAGAAAGCTGCTTTTCATGCTCACCTTCAGGCACCAGAAGGGAAAGACCAGCAGGGAGCTGGGCAAAGGAATGAGATCTTAGTACCAGTACAAGAACAGGTCTGTGGATGAATGAAAGCTGCCTGGAAGGAGAGAAAGAAATGAGAGAGTAAGCAGAGGGGCCAGGGCAGAGCAAAGTCAAGTGGTCCACATCCTGCTGAGCACTGGGCTGCCCGCCTGGATCCAGCAGGGCATGTGGTCCCTCGCCCAGCTCTTCATGCCAAGATGCTCTTGGACTCCTTCCCAACAAATTTTCTGGATCATAGCATAACATGTATGTTCCCCACATGGAACCACAGAAGGGAATGGGAGGACTGCTGGCACTTAGGTGCTGCAGCCAATGTCCTCGTTGCTAACAGGCAGGCTGAGCTGAGGTGCACATGAGGACTCGCAGGGTCGATCAGCTCAGCGTTAGAGCCCTTCCGAAGGCTGGGCAGAGCTGCTCCTCTTTCCAGGCTGGGGTGGGAGCTGAGTCCAGTCTGGATTCACAGCTCTGGTGGGTCAGGTGGGATCCCGGGAAGGCTCTCGCAGGCTTTGTGGCACCTAAATAAACAGCTGTTGTGTGAGCAGCAGGATTCATGAAGCTTGCTTGCCCGAGGCACTCGCTCGCTCTCTTGTGTGGATCCTCTGATGTCTAATAATCGGGTTGGGCTCACATTAGAGCCTTTTCTTCCAGCTGGGAGTCCTAATTTGGATTTCTCTCCTCTCTTCTGCTGCTTTTCACAAGCTTGTGCAAACCAAACAACTTCCAAGTCTTTCCCTATCTGGTTAAATTCAACTGAAGCCAGCCAGTGGATCCAGCAGGTAGCAGGGAGGGCTGACGATGTGGTGGTCCACACCAGCTTCCTTCAGCAGTCTGCAGACAGAGCAATGATGAGCAGTGCAAGATCATCTCAAGCATGAGGCAAATGTGAAAGGTTCAGTACGGATTTTGGCAGGAGAAAGCAATCAAGTGTGAGCCCAGGATCCTACAACTACCTGAAGGGAGGTTGTAGCCAGGTGGAGTTGGTCTCCTCTCCCAGGCAACCAGCAACAGAACAAGGGGACACAGTCTCAAGTTGTGGCAGGGCAGGTCTAGGCTGGATGTTAGGAGGAAGTTGTTGGCAGAGAGAGTGATTGGCATTGGAATGGGCTGCCCAGGGAGGTGGTGGAGTTGCCATCCCTGGAGGTGTCCAAGCAAAGACTGGATGGGGCACTTAGTGCCATGGTCTGGTTGATTGGATAGGCTTGGGTTGGTCTCTTCCAACCTGGTTGATTCTGTGATTCTATGATCCCTTGTGGGCTCTTGCAGCCTGTGCTGATGGTCACAGCGTGCCTACTGGGAGAGTTAGCTTGTAGTGACTGAGGAATGTGGCCCTTGGTGTTAGCAGCTTCCATGGGAGCTGAATCCCAGGTAAAGAGGTGCACAGTTCTAGCAACAGAAGAGCTGGGGCACACTCATGTGAGAACCTGGCACAATGCAGGTAGCTCTTGTGCCAACACGTTTGGGCTGCTGCACAACAGTGCCCAACCCCTGGGCCCCTAACACCATGCTTAGGGAGCAGCTCCCACCAAGGCCTCTTCCCACTAGCACTACCTTTATCCAGCCCTCGAGGGCTGTTTCTGTTCTCAGGCAACAAGTACCCAGTTCCTATCAGAGTCATGAGTGCAAAGTAGTTTTCTCTGTCTTCTGGTTGTCTTGCTTGCAGTCCCTCAGCCAAAGAGATAGCCAGCACTCCTCAACATCTCCCCAGTTATCTGTGCAGTGCAGATTCTGAATCACAGGCAGGATCACTGTGTACAGTTCTGGATCCCCCATCACAAGAAGGACATGGAACTGTTGGAACGAGTCCAGAGGAGTCCACAAAGATGCTCAGAGGGCTGCAGCAGCTCTGCTACGAGGACAGGCTACAAGAGTTGGGGCTCTACAGTCTGGAGAAAGCTTTAAGGAGACCTTCTAGTGGCCTTTCAGTATCTGAAGGGGGCCTGCAGGAAGGCTGGGGAGGGACTACTGACAAGCTCTTGTAATGACAGGAAAAGGAGGAATGGGTTTGAACTGGCAGAGGGGAGATTGAAACTAGATGTTAGGAAAGGGTTCTTTCCAGTGAGAGTGGTGAGACACTGGCACAGGTTGCCCAGGGAGGAGGTTGTGGCTGCTCCCTCCCTGGAGGTGTTCAAGGCCAGGTTGGATGAGGCCTTGAGCAACCTATTCTAGTGGGAGGTGTCCCTATCGTGGGGGTGTTGGAACTGCATGAGCTTTGAGGTCCCTTCCAACTTAAACCATTCTATGATTGTATGATTTATCCTCATGCTGCCTTTAAATGAGAAGGGCAGAAGGCAATCAGTGAGGATGGAAAAGCAGCTCATCCATTCAGGGGACAGTGGAGGAAAGGGATCTGGCTGCCCAGAGATGTGGTGGAGGCTCCATCCCTGGATACTTTCAAAGTCAAACATGACTGAGCATCCTGGTCTAAGTAAAGATGTCTCTGCTCACTGCAGGGGGCTTGGGTATGATGATCTTTGAAGGTCCTTTCCAACCCAGAGCATTCTGTGAATTCTATGATTAGGATAATCCATAAGGATGCTTCCACCTGCCCTTGGCACAAGCAAGTCAACTGCCCTGATGTCACACTTTCTCTAAGACAGGAGCCAGCAGCAAGGCAGTTGGCACTGAGAGGTTTGCTCATCCTCTAGCCCCCCTCCAGCAATCCTAGACCACTCCACAGCTCTGGAGCTGTGATTAACTCCTGCTCTACAATGATGTTGCAATGCCAAGACAGATAAAGATCACTGACCCTTATAACTCTATGGGGAGTTCAAGCCTGTTCAAGTTCTCCTGTGCCTAACAGACAAGCTCCCGGAGGCTTGCAACAATGACAGAGAAACCTCAGCTATGTGACACATATCTGAGCCAGGCTTAGGTGTTGGCAGCAGTACAAAATCTCTCTCTCTCTGGGCTCCTCACAGAGCACTGGACAGAAATACACATGGTGCATGGGAAGGTGACAAGAGAAAGCCTTTGGCTTTGCATAAAAGACGATGCCTTGCTCATGGACAAGGGATGGCTTGGAACCAAAGACACATGGCACCTGCTTGCTCTGGTGAAGGAGCAAACCAGAGCAGCAGGTAGAGCAGAAGGGCACAGGCAAAGCCATAAGGATGGAGCAGCAGACACCAGAGCAGTGGGCAGTATGTCCAAGGGGAAAGGGAGTGAGCAGCTGGTTGGAGGCAGCCACAGTGAGAAGTCATAGGAAGGTGGCTTTGGACCCTGTCTCAATCTAAGCATCTTCCCGTGAACTGCATGGTGACAAAGGTGGCAAAAGCATTCAGCTGCATGGGTAAAGGAGCAGCTGACATCAAAGTAACACTTCCCAGACACCCCTTCAATGTGGAAGACCGCCCTGGTCTCTCCTCTCCTGTGCAACTAACCCATGTCCTGCACATCTGCCTTCACTGCTCCGGGGACAGTGTTCCACCATGCTCCTGCTCTCAGCCCTGAACAGTGGTCCTAGCAGGACTCCTCACAGGTCCTGTGGCAGACTAGACCCTGGGAAGGCAGCAGCCTGCTAGTCCCAGCACAGCACCAGATACACCAGCATGGGGCCCAGATTGCCCCACACAAGCCAACAACCCACAGGCTTCCCCTAAAATCCTTCAAGAGGGTCTCTGCTTCTCCAACTCCCCTTAGATGCTTGGATCAGCTGCTGATCCAAGCTTCCCAGGGTTACAATGCCTGCCTGACCCAGCTGACAATGACAAGATGAGCATCTCTGTGGTCTTTATAGGACTGTACTCGTTCTGCTCAAGGACCTATTTCTGACTCTCCCAACCCCATGCTGAGCAGCCCAAGCAAGAGTTGCTGCTCCACACAGTAGCATGACATTCATTAATCCCACGGCTTTACGGCTGAGCAGTCTCCAGTACAGCCCACCCCATCAGCACACAGCCACTTTATCACCAGGAAAGGAGCTGAACCATGAAACAGTTTCAGCACAGGGCCTGGGCACTGCCCACAGGCCACTGGCTGTGACAGGAGCAGTGTTTCACGGGTGGCTTGGAGCAAGGGTAGACCTCAGCTGCAAAAGGCACGTGTAGCAGTTTCAAGCCACCGGCCGCCTCACTCCGGGCTGCCTAGCAATCTGGAAACAGTTTCCAAAGGTCTATCCAAGTCATTTTGGAGATTGGAAAGCTGAGATGGGGAAGGTACAGCCCAACCATGCTCAGGTGGAATCTTGCAAGTCCAGCAAAAAGCTGTAGCCACAGGAACACAGCCCCTGAGCAGGCTGGTGCAAAACACAGCTCTGCAAGCACAGCTCTAAGAAAACCATCCACAGGCCCTGGAAAACCCCAAAATCCACAGTGCAAGAAAACACTGTAACTTCAGGGGCTCTTTTCATTAGTTTTCTGGCTTTATGTAGTACCTCCAGGATATATTTCTTTTGCTTCACTGCAAAACCAAGCAGAGACTCCATGACTGATCACAGAAGCGAGACCTCCAAGAACAGCAGCAGTTGCTAGCCTGTGCTAAGCAGCCCCTTCTGAGAAGTGCTACTGAGATCATGGGAACAGCTCCATGCCATGGCTTGGGAAAGAATGGGTTGGTTTGTTTTTCCAAGTCCAAGAAAACAACAAAACCCATCCATCTCCCTACAGAGTTCAAACCCCACAGGCCTGGCTGGTGAGTGACTGGCAGGAAACTTACCAAAGCTGAGCAAGACACCAAATGGAAAAGGATCCAATTCCCATCAGCTTTGCTGTGGTGGTGGTGAAGGCAAACATGAAGCAAACAGCCCAGCCCCCACATTGCATGCACAGGGTTTACTTCAGTGCTGGGAATCCAAACATCTCAGAAGCAGAGCTCAAGACCTGTACAAGGAGCATTCTTTTCCATCTGTGACTTTCCAACCTTAAAACCCCAGGGACTGCTTTCCGGTTGATCCTATTTGGCAGGCAGCTGTGAGGATGTTGACCCAACTATGCCTGAACTCCTGCTCACCCACCATGTAAGCCAGGAGGCAGTGTCCCAATTCCTGTTCATTTTCCCAAAGCCTTGTCCCCACCATCTTCTATGATTTACTTCTTTTGCTCTCTGCCTCTATTGTCCAGTGACCACTGACATTCAGACCTGAAGTTAAACTGTCCCATCACTGATTATTCAGACAGACAAGCACATCTCCCTTCTTCACCTCAGCTCCTATGCTTGTAAACACCAACAAAGATGTTGATGTTGTTTGGGGATGGTCATGATCAGTGCCTGTCCTGGGGAGGAAAACTGTTTCTTGTAGTGAAGAAAAAATAAGAGCAAGAACGGGGGGCAGAGAGGGGAAAAGAATGAGAGACAAAGAAAGAGGAAGAGATTTTGGGATGTGTGCTGGCAAAAGAGCAATAAGGGAATAACTGTCTCTATTTTCCCAAGAAAATGATGATTTCTCTCTAACTTTCTGTTGTACAAACTTTGGGCCAACCTCCTGCCACAGCTAGCGAGGGGAATCCTGCTCTCGGTGTATTCAGCACTCGCCTTGTTTTGTGTTTTGGGTTTTTGTTGCTTTTAAATGCCTCTCTTGAAGAGAATTGAAGGGTGGGGCCGGGGCCACACCTGCTTGCTGGCAGGCTGCAGCACTTTTCTGCAGTATGGCCAACAAACACAGCAACCCACACATCGCAGGAGACCCTAGGGAGGACCCCTCTCGCAGAAGACTGCCATCACCACCAGCCCCCAAGCCCATGCCCCAGCTGCGCGCCCCAGCTGACTGGAGTAGCCGTGCCCTGCACCAATCCCCCTCCACGGCACCCATCTCCACAGCCTCCCCACGCACACACTTTGAACCCGAGTGCTGTGTTTGCTCCTTCCTTTCAGACCGACAGATTTGGGCATGTCTTTGACAGAGGATCACAATTTGGATGTTAAATTTAGACGCGCGCTTAGGCTCTGATTAGAGATACACCAAATGTTTATGTGCTCTGTGGGGAGTTTGCATCTACAGGGCTGAGGGTAAAGCCCCTCCAGGCTCTCCGATCCTCGCCTGATGATTAGGAGAGGAGGTTGAATCACCACATAATGATGCCCTGGTATTTCCCCCAGTCGGGAACCTGTCTTACCTTCCTCACTCTATCCCACCCATGGGCTTTCTCCAACACATTCACCTCCTTGCATGCAGCCAGCTCCAGGAAAGCATCTGTGCCCAGGGAAGCTGTGGAAAGAGATAGCAGAGACTAGAAATAACACAGAGACAATGTGGAGATCCTTAAGCTCCTCTGCAAGGAACCTTGAGCTGGGCAGGGCTGCTTTTCTTTGGTAGCCACCTGTATCTGGGGTTTTAAGGGCCAAGTAAATTGATTTCCTGCTGTTGTCACAGCTGTCCCACCCACAGTACAAGCCATAGAAGCTCACTTCATTTCTACTGCTTCATTAATGACATTTTACAGGGGTTGTTCCAGCAGAGCTTTCCCTGAAGAAGAGCTTATAACCATAGAATCACAGAATCAAGCAGGTTGGAAGAGACCTCCAACATCATCCAGTCCAACCTAGCACCCAGCCCTATCCAGTCAACCAGACCATGTCATTAAGTGCCTCATCCAGTCTTTACTTGAACACCTCCAGGGATGGTGACTCCACCACCTCCCTGGGCAGCCCATTCCAATGCCAATCACTCTCTCTGCCAACAACTTCCTCCTAACATCCAGCCTAGACCTGCCCTGCCACAACTTGAGACTGTATCCCCTTGTTCTATTGCTGGTTGCCTGGTTGCCAACCCCCAGCTGGCTACATCCTCCTTTCAGGTAGTTGTAGACAGTAATGAGGCCACCCCTGAGCTAAGTCAGTAGTCAACCACATTCACCCTGTCTTCAGAGCACCATGCCCCATTGTTCTGTTAACATTCACCATGGCCTCTGGAAATGTCCTGGTTCCACTTCTGGATGGCTTTGCATTGTGAATGAGGTGTAAATACTCCAAGAAGCAGAAGGTAGAGAAGGAGTCACACAGCTGTCTCTTGGGAGATCTATTACTCTACAAAATACATTCAAACCATGCTGGAGAAAGAGATCCAAGGCATCCAGTGTGGCATTGCTTCAAACAAAGCATCCAGTGCGGCATTTTTTCCCAGTACAACCTAATAAGAGGAAAGCCCATTCTAGAATCAGTAGGTGATGGCTTCCCATTCCACAGTGGAAAGTTGCAAGCTCTGCTGGGAACCCTAGGACACTCAAGCATGAATAAACCAACTTTTGAAGTACAATAGTGTCACCAACCCTCTTCAACTCATTCTTTCATCAAAGAATAAAATAAGAGGAGAGGCTGAGGGAGCTGGGGGTGTGCTGCCTGGAGAAGAGAAGGAGCAGGGGTGATCTCATTGCTGTCTACAACTACCTGAAGGGAGGTTGTAGGAGGTGGGGGTTGGTCTCTTCTGCCAGTCAACCAGCAACAGAAAAGGGGACACAGCCTCAAGTTGTGCCAGGAGAAGTCTAGGCTGGATGTTAGGAGGAAGTTGTTGGCAGAGAGAGTGATTGGCATTGGAATGGGCTGCCCAGGGAGGTGGTGGAGTTGCCATCCCTAGAGGTGTTCAATCAAAGACTGGATGAGGCACTTAATGACATGGTCTGGTTGACTGGATCGGGCTGGGTGCTAGGTTGGACTGGATGATGTTGGAGGTCTCTTCCAACCTGCTTGATTCTATGATTCTAAAAGCCAAACAAGGACCTGTGTGCAACTGCTCCAACAGTGAGAGGATTTCCCAAGCAGTATTGGGATAGAAAGTGTCCAAGCAGATGCACAAGGGTGAAGAAAGAGCACATCTCACAGCATGGGCAGTTGCTGCCAGGGGACATAATGGTCTGTCTGTGCTACTGTTGGGGCTTTGGGTATGAGACCCACCACAAAGAGAAGCAGCAGTTCAAGAGCTGGTAGTGATGCCTCCTAAAACTCCCAAAGTTCTGTCTGCACTTTTCAAAGTTTCAGATCATGTCCAGAGGAAATGAGGCTTCTCCCTCATGCATGCCCCATGTGTAGTTACTCTTCAGCCCTCATAATAACTGCTGAAGCCATTGCTTGATGTCAACCCAGCTTGTAATTGAGCCCAAAGCTCTCGCAAATATGAGGTCACGACAGGTTTTGCAAAGTAGTTAGCTGGACAGAGGATTAAAAACCCTGCTAATGCCTCCCCCCCATCTCCCCCAGAGAGGAAGAAACAGCAATGTAAGTGAAGCTCTTCTTAGATGTCAGGAAATCTACAGGTAAGAGTGAGGTTAAAGACATTCCAGGAGAGACTCAGGAGAAAGTTTGCATCTTGTTAAATGCCAGAAGCCCCACTCCTTGCTCAAGGTTACCCTGCCATGTTGAACTGCTGGTGTTCAAGAAGGCATGTGCTCTAGCTCCAGCTTTTCTTGTGGTTGTGGAGTTCATAACCGTCTCTGCCTTGCGGGTTCTCTGATGTCTTATAAGAGATGAGTTCACATTGCCATTGCAGTACAATTCAATTAAAAAGTCAATTAGCCCAGATACAAAGCCATCATCTTCATTAACTCTGCTGTTCGTGGAACAACACTGTTTTGTTGCTGTTTTATTCTGCTGTTTTACTCTGCTCTGGACTGTAGGTGACTTTTCCTGCTCCACAGTCCCAGCAGACGCACGCTCACAAGCATGCATGAATCTTCTTTCCAGGTTCAGCAGTTGAAAATGTTGGAAGGGAGCAGCTCTAGGCAAGTCCCTGCACGCTGCAGAACTCTTAAGCGTTGTTAAGTAACGAGCAGAGCTTTTAAGAACACGGTTTTCAGCTTCTCAGAAGGAACCACATGCCTGTGTGGATCATCTAGCCCTGTCCTCCAAGATTCTCTTTCATTTGGTCTGCATCTGAGACTTTGTTGTATTTCCTAAGAGTGAAATGATGGCATTTACAAACAAAAAAAAAAGAGCCTGAATTTTGTCAGATCAAATTCTGTCGATTCTCCACAAATGCTGGAGGCTGTACTTTGGCTTCAGACCACGAATGACCACTGCAGGGAGGCTGCTGGATGCCTGGCATCTGTTTACCAAGGGAAAAGAGGTCTGAAGGAAGTCTCAACATGACAGCCTTGTATTTATCGGTAATTAGATATCTCAGGCAGAGAATATGACACACATTGTTCGTCAGGCTCAAATAATTTGTTCCTACCGTTCGACCTGACTTATAAATTGAACTAGTTCTGCCTTTTAAAGAGATGAGTCTTGAAAAAGTGTCTGGAAAAACAAGTCTTCCCTGTTTAAATTAGGAATGTGCCAAATGACTGGCAGGTACTTGATATATAATTTAAATTTAAAAGAGGAAGAAACAGTCCCAGATAAAGATCTCCTGGGATATCTAGGGGAAATATATGCACCTATATTTAGCTTATCCCTGGGTTCAACCCTTAAATGCACACAGAGCAGCACACACTTGGGTTTTGAAAGGAACAAAGCTTGATCCTTTATAAAGCTCCACAAAGCTCACTAGTAAAGTTACAACCTTGTTAATCACCTCCGTGCTCCCCAGCTCTTTCTCTGATACACTTTGTTCAGGGAGCTGTAGATGTGCAGGAGTCGTAGGAGAAGGAAGCTGATGGTGAGTGGTCATGGATGGCAGATCCTCCACAGGAAATTGGACCCCAGGGCTCCCTTTGTGAGAAGGGAGGAACCAGAGAAATGACTCAATGGTTGAGGGTGGCATGGTCAAAGTGTCCTGCAACACAGAGGAGGCAGCCAGGATCAGCCCCTGTGAACCACAACTTTGTGGTAACTGAGCTACAACTTGCCTAGGATCGGAGCTGAACCTGTCAAAAAAGTCACATTGCTGAGCTGACCATTCAGAAGGAATCTGCAGGATGTAGCAGGGCATCTCTGCTGAGGGGGGGAAACGGGGGAGAGGAAAGGGAAGACAGACCATGGGCGAGAGACATCAAACCACAGTCTGGATACTGACTCTTGAAAATGCTTTGCAAGAACTTGTGTGGAGAGAGAGTTAAGATGGAGAAGAGAGGATGGAGAAACAAAATAGAAGCAAGCTTTGATTGGGTGTGGAGAGTTCAAATATGCTGTCTGACAAGGGAGAAGGCAGAAAGGAGGGAGGGAGAGACCATTCACACAATAGGAAGTCAGCCTGATCAAAGCATGGCTTGTCACGTTTTGCTGTCTACAAGGTGAAAACCTGAAGGAGAGAAAGTGAATGGGTCTGAGCCAGCATGGGGATGTGGAAGAAGGACAGAAGGGAGGAGTTGAGCTAACTGTCAGGGTAGAGAGAGGAGAGATGTGAGGCTGAGCCCCAAACCCATGGGGACTTTTGTCTTAAAGTTAATAAAACCCACCAATGTTCTTCCTTTCACAGGACCCAAGGAGACAGCACACCATGGAAGTCACTCTCAGAAGGCACCTCCTGAGTTTTGCTGTTTTCCTGGTGCACTGTGTGGTCCAAAAGGCAAGCTGTGAGAAACGCAGCACTTCCCCTCTGCACTTCACCCACTTCTTCTATAATGCCACTATCTACGAGAACTCAGCTCCCAAAACCTATGTGGAGAGCTACGTCAAAATGGGCATTTACAAGACAAAGCCCGAGTGGGACATCAGATACAGAATAGCCTCTGGAGACATTACTGGAGTTTTTAAAACAGAGGAGCACGTGATTGGGGATTTCTGCTTCCTGAGAATAAGAACCAGGAGCAGCAACACAGCACTTTTAAACCGGGAGGTCAAAGACAGTTATCTGTTAATAATCAAAGCCACGGAGAGCACCTCTGCCAACGAAACCTGGGCCAAAGTCTTGATCCACATTCTGGACAGGAATGACTTGAAACCTCTCTTTTCTCCCCCGTCCTACAAAGTGTCCATCAGAGAAGACACTCCTCTGAAAACAGTGATCAGCACACTCAGTGCCACCGATGCTGATGCCGGTCAGAATGCTGAGTTCTACTATGCCCTCAGCACCAAGTCTGACCTCTTCACTGTCCACCCCACCACCGGGGCAGTCATCACCACAGGCAGGCTGAACAGCACCCATCGGGGCAGGCACCACCTGCAGGTTTTGGCTGTGGACAGAATGAGAAAGATCATGGAGGGGAACAGCTTTGGCAACTTGGCTAGCCTCATGATCCAGGTGGAGCCATCTGCCAGGAAACCCCCCTCTATCTCCTCAGTGAAGGTGACCCCACCTGACTCAGCTGAAGACTTTCTCTATGCAACCCTGTCTGTAGAAAGCGGCGACTCAGAAGCAGGGGTAGATTCGGTTGACTTTGTGGATGGAGATCCAGGAAGACATTTCAAAGCCATCAAATCCTACTTTGGGAGCAGTGAGTTCATGATCGTGTCAACCAAAGAGATCAACTGGTTACTTTACCCATTTGGTTTTAACCTCAGCCTGCAAGCCAAGGACAAGAGCAAGCCACCACTGTTCTCTCCTATTAGAGTTGTCCATATACCTCCCTCCAAATATGTCTCTGCCAGGTTTGAGAAGAACGTGTACCAGGTCCAGCTCAGTGAGTTTTCCCCAGCTGGAAGCCAAGTTGTTATGGTGAAGGTCACACCAGTCTTCCCAAATCTTAAATATGTTTTGAAACCTACTCCTGACAGTGCAAGCTTTAAAATCAATCCTCACACCGGGCTGATAACGACAGTCAGAGCAATGGACTTCCATGAGCAGCCTCGTTTTGAGCTTGACGTTACAACCATGAATGCTCACACGTCCACAACTGTTGTCATTGACATCATCGACTGCAACAATCATGCTCCAAGTTTTAGTCAGTCTTCATACCACGGGGCCTTTGATGAAAATGTTCCTCCTGGTACCAGTGTCTTAACAGTAAGTGCTACAGATGAAGATGAAGGAGACAATGGCTTTGTCACCTACACCATAGCCAACCATAAATCAGTTCCCTTTGTCATCGACCCCTACTCTGGCCTCATTTCCACCTCCAAGTCAATGGACTATGAGTTGATGCAGAGATGGTATCATCTGCGAGTGTGGGCATCGGATTGGGGCTCACCCTTCCGCCATGAAACGGAGGTGTATGTTTCCCTCGTGCTGAGCAACGTCAACGACAACGCTCCTGTGTTTGAGAAGGCAAGCTGCAGTGGCACCATCCCACGGGACTTTCCCGTTGGGAACCCTGTGGCCACGGTCTCTGCAATCGACAGCGATGAGCTGCAGCATATCAAATACAAAATCAAGTCTGGCAACGAGCTACGGCATTTCGAACTGAATCCCATCTCTGGAGTAATATCTCTTAGGGTATCTCTGCGAGATCTTCCTTCTGAGCAGCCACTTTTCTACTCTTTGAAAATAACTGCAACAGATGGAGAGAACTACGCCTTGCCAACATCTGTAAACATCACTGTGGTTGGCCAAGGCCTCCCTGTCAAGATGCAATGTGAGGAAACAGGAGTCTTGAAACAGCTGACAGAAACTATCATACACTCCATTGAGTCGCAGTCTCAAGGCCAGGGACAGGATGATGAAACATCCCTGAACTTGCACCTCGTAAACCATAATGCTCCCAAGTTTGATGACAGCTTTCCACGATCTATTGATATCATAGAGACAGTTCCCATCAACTCAACTATTGCTGACCTCTCAGCTATTGATCCTGATACTGGGTTTAATGGGAAATTGGTCTATGTCATCTCAGATGGGAATGATGACAGTTGCTTTACCATTGACCTAGAACTGGGTCTCCTTCAAATCCTTTCTCCTCTAGATCATGAACGAACCAGCTTTTACATTCTCAATATTACAGTATATGATCTTGGCACACCACAAAAATCATCTTGGAAACTCTTGGCTGTGAACGTGTTGGATACTAATGATAACACTCCTAAATTCTCACAAGGTGCCTACTGGGTGGCAATACCAGAAGATGTAGCAACAGGGACAACAATAGCTCAGCTGAAAGCAGAAGATGCTGATACAGATGACAACGGGAGAGTGAAATATTCTCTCCTGACTCCCACTGATAAGTTTGACATTAACAGCGTCACTGGGGAAGTGACAGTTAAAAGAGCCCTGAACAGAGAGTTGTGGCCTTGCTATGCACTGAAAATAGAAGCAAGGGACCAGCCCAAAACAGGCTACCAGCTGTTCTCTGTTACAGATCTCATTGTGACCTTGGAGGATGTAAATGACAACACCCCACAATGCCTACCAGCCCTCAACAGTGTGAAGGTCCCAGAGGACCTACCCGTGGGAACCATTCTCCTCTTTCTGGAGGCTTTTGACCCAGATGCTGGCTCTGGGGGTGAGGTGAGGTACAGCCTTGTTAATGATGAGGAGCTGATGTTTCACGTGGATAAGCTAACTGGAGCACTCCGGTTGGAGAAGGAGCTGGACTATGAGAAGAAGAACTCTTTCAATCTAACCGTGCAGGTCAGTGATGCCGGGAAGCCCTTCTCTCGCTCTTCCCTCTGCCACCTGCAAGTGAACATCCTTGATGTCAACGAGAACTTGCACCCGCCACGCTTTGCCTCCTTTGTCTTCAAAGGCTGGGTGCAGGAGAATAGCCCTGAGGGCACATCAGTGATGATGGTCACAGCAAAAGATATCGATAAGGGGAAAGATGGAGAGGTTCAGTATTTCCTGCGGGAGGGCACCGGCCTGTCCGTCTTCAGCATTGAAAAGGACACAGGTAAGGCCAGTTCACTTTAAATGGTGCACCTGAAGGCTTCAGCCATGTCCTGTGTCTGGCCTGAAGCTGTGACCCAATAGGACATTTCTATGTTCTCTCTATTTACACAGCATTCAAGTCTTTGCTGATTGTGCAGGGATGTACAGTGTGTGTTCCTGTACCTGGGGAGGAGCAAGCAAGGTTTGGCTTAGAATAGAATAGAATCAAGCAGGTTGGAAGAGACCTCCAAGCTCATCCAGTCCAATCTATCCCCCAGCCCTATCCAGTCAACTAGACCATGGCACTAAGTGCCTCATCCAGTCTTTTCTTGAACACCTCCAGGGATAGTGCCTCCTTCTTGCAAGCCCTCCTCTTCCACATGGTCCGGCAGCCACACAAGGTTGATGCCAGAGTTTGCACCTGCAGCAATTACCAGGAAGCAGACTAGGGACACAGGCTGGTCTGTCATTCAGGATAAAGTGGTCTGAGGTCATAAAATCCCTCTCAAGTAATTTCTGTCATTCTAGGCACCATCAGGACCATAGGACCCCTCGACAGAGAAAGAACGTCTCACTACTGGCTGACAGTGCTGGCTCTTGATCTGGGAACAATTCCTCTGTCCTCTGTGACTGAAATCTATATTGAAGTCACTGACACCAATGACAACCCACCTCTGATGTCCAGACCTGTCTTCTATGCCTCTGTGATGGAGAATTCCCCACCAAACACATCTGTCCTTCAGCTTGATGCCCTAGACCCGGACTCTAGCTCAGAGGGAAAACTGACTTTTCACATCCTATCTGGAAATCCTCAAGGACTCTTCACCATTAACCTCATTACAGGTAAGACTGACCCAACTCAGCCTCTGTTTTTGAGGTTTCCAAATGCCCAGAGAATGTTACATACTCAACAGAAACGGCCCACACAGTTGCCTTTGTCACAGCTTTCTTCTGTAGCAAAAGTCCCAGCCCCCAGACATGCCATGTGAGGAGGCTAAGGGTTGAAACCCTCAACCTGAGGGCTGCTATCTGCATCCAGATGGATCTTAGAGTGACACAAATGTGCTACTTTCAAAGCCCTAAACAGAACCGAGGAGTTGCTTTTAATCTTCCTTCTTGTAAACAACTGCCCTGCTGCAGAGCCTGAGCCAAGAAACACCCTTCTGAAGGCGACTATCTGCTCTTGAGACAGACCAAGGCAGGATTAATAAAACTGAATCCCACTGCACTTAAAGGCTCCACCCATTCCCCGGCACTATTCATGTGCTAAGTGTAGTAAAGCCTCTTCTGCCATCTTCCTAGACCCTATCTTTCATCTGAGCATTAATTACCAGATCTTTCAGAGCCATCAAAAACCCGCTGCTGTTTTGTGTAAACAGCTTCCTCAAACCATCCCAGCAGAGCTGACATTGGGCCAGGCTGGCAAGGAAAGCTGTGCCGAGCCCTTCACTCCATCAGCTCCCAGGAGAAAAGAGAAAGGAGGGCACAGAGCCTCAGTATGAGACAGGATTAATTGCATGACTTTGATCTCCCATGGATGATAAAAGCAGTTCACCTACTGCAGCAGGACAGAAGCTTGATTTCAGATGAGAAGCTGGATGTAGTGAAAAAGAGTAGTGCAGCTCCCAGCTAGGTGTTATCTGCAGTGTAATGGCTCTCTGGAAGTCCTCTACAGCTGCCAAGGAGGGGGACTTGAGAAAGAAATTGTTCTGCTGAAACACTGACACCATTCTGGGTGCAAGAGATTCATAGGGTGTCTACACATCATCATGTAGACACACTTGGATATATCAGTTAAGTGTTCACTGCTACCCCCAGCTGTAGCTGCCTCCGCTGTCAGAAGCTTATTAGCCAGGTCAGGGCACTGCTCTGCTTCCAACTTTCCTACACAGTCCAAACAACTATGCACAACTCAGCTCCATGGACACCATGCACAAATAGTTGGTTCCACAGAGAGGTGACTTCAGAGGCTTTGTTTTAGCAGACCACCTCGCCTTTGCCATGGGATCTGGACCAGAAAGGGCTCTCAAGACATCCAGCTAGCTCTCCTCACCTACTGAGCTCCACCCTGCAGGAAATCCAGACTCACTATGCTGCAGGCAAAGCTGCCACCCCAGTGCCAGTGCAGGCCTGCAAATCCATGGTCCAAGGCTGTTGCATTTTATGGCAAAATAAGAGACACTGGCAAAATCTAATGCTAATGAGACACCTCACCTCTAAGCCAACCCTTTCATTCCAAACTTAGACCAAAAAAGCTCTTAGGTGTGAGTCATCTCCCATCCATCTCCCTCTACAGTCAGGTAATTTGCATTGCATGTGAAGAGTGATATGTTTGCCAGTCCTGTAAGGAACCCATGAGCTCATCTTGTCTGTTGGACAGTTGCTGGAGGTCTCTTCTTTAAACCCTGAGCTTGGAGGTTAAGGACCTGCTTCTAAGCTTGGTGAGAATTCAGTTATCCATTGTTTTACTTGCATGATGCCCAAAAGGATAAAGAATCACCTGCAAACACTGGCATAAAGCGAGCAGTTCACATCCTCATGCGTACAGCATCTGAGGAGAAGTCACCTGCTGCTACTGCCAGAAAGAATATCACAGCCTGGCTTAATTTCAGGGCTGTAGGCTGCTTACTGGACACCCTGGGAAGACTTCTATTCCACAGACAAGGACATGCTAGTTGCTCCATCAAGCAGGATGAGAATACAGTCTTTGGTCTCAGCCTGGTGGTGAAGCACAGAATCAGAGAATCAGTCAGGACTGGAAGGGACCACAAGGATCACCTAGTTTCGAACCCTCTGCCATGGGCAGGGACATCTCACACTACATCAAGCTGTCCAGAGCCTCATCCAGCCTGGCCTTAAACACCTCCAGGGATGGGGCTTCCATCACTTCCCTGGGCAACCCCTTCCAGGGTGTCACCACCCTCATGGTGAAGAACTTCTTCCTAACATCCAGTCTGAATCTCCCCATTTCTAGCTTTGTTCCATTCCCCTCAGTCCTATCACTACCTGACATCCTAAAGAGTCCCTCCCCAGCTTTCTCAAGATACTGAAAAGCCACAATAAGCATTGGAAGGTGAGCTGCTGGTCTTTCAGGTCCTGGCCATTCACATCACTGCAGGGCTGTATTCCAAGAAAGGATAATCCCAGTGCAGTGCAAAACATCTGAACAGGAGAGGAGAGAAAGCACTGCAGGTATCTGAGCACTGTAGTGCTACTAGACCACTGACACTTACTCTGCATCTTTAGTTAAGACACAGCCTTTGTTTTTCAAATGCAGTAAATGCATCTCTTCTTTGACTAAGGGAAAGGATCACCAAAAGACCCAGATATGCTTCAGTTCTTGAAATACCAGAGATAAACACAGTCCAGGTTTCTAATGCTCTATCCGTGGAGCATCCCAAATCCTAGAACATCTAAACAGCTTGAGTAGGCAGAGTTCCCTGTCTGTGGCAAAGCTGAACCTCTGCCATTATTCAATAATAAACACTGAAGTTTCAAGAGGAAATCACAGAGCCAGCTACTCTGTCACACCATTTGAGCAAAGGACAGGATCACCTGCATGTGTCAGGAGCTCCTCCAGCACTTGGGTGAGAAGGGAGGCTCCTACACATGGAGAAGACTGTGATTGAGACTTCTTCTCCTGTCCCACATTCACCAAACGGCAACTAAGTCACTTGGGCACTGAAATAAGGCAGAGCACAAGAAAGACAGAGGTCAGTTTGGGTCTGTCCTAGGCAGGGCATTCCTGGTAGGAGCCTCTCAGAGGGAGAGGAGAAGGAAGCTTGTTCTCATCCTGTGCACTACTAGGAATTAAGGTCCTTATTTACTGTTTCAAGAGGATCATCTACACCCAGAATAGCCCTGTGGAATAGCTCTTGATAATAATTCAGGGCACAGTGCCACCTGTATTTGCATTGCAAGAAACCTATTTCTGATCCTGGAGAAGGTATTTGATCCAGTGTCCCAACATGAGGGTGAGTTGACCAGTGGAGGCATAACCAGCAAGGCCCCTGACTTCTGCTGAAGCCTTGCAGGGAGACAGGAACTGTCCCCCAGTGGGGCTTGGCTCCTCCAGCATCCCTGAACTATCACAGGAGAGTTCTAAGCTCTCAGTTCTCTGAAGAGGGTGGAGGAAAAGAGGGAAAATAAAAGAAAGGCTAATGAGAAGAAGGAATAAAACTGCAGTGAGATGAAAGCTTTCTGCCATCGGCGATGGAATCTCTCCAGCCCAGCCTGGCACCTGGTGCAGAGCAGTGTTTGTGGGAGACAGAGATAGATACATGAAGAGATGGGGAGATAGTGGAGTTTGAGGGATTCTTTTGCTGAGAAGGTTTTCAGCTTGTTTTGTGCAGCATTTGTAGCCCCAGATGTGAAAGGGGTTCCAGCCGAGGCAGGTCTGGGAGGAACTGGAAGGCTGTGGCAGGAGGAGTCAGGATGAAGCCATGCATCCCAGTAAAAGGCTGTTTGGAGAATCCTTTTACCTTGGACTGCACTCATTTCCAACTCTTACACAGGGCTTGTCCTTTTGCTGCTGCTTCTTCTGCTGTGTCAGTGTCCAAGGGCTTCCCCAGGCTGCCTGTGGTTCCCTGCATCTCTCTGCACGAAAGGACAATCCAGACACAGCCCTTTACATCTAAGGGATGGTTGCGCTACTGCTCCCCGAGCCAACACGCCACAGGCGCCAGCCAAGCACTGAGTAGTGCAAAGCAGGGTCAGAACAAGAGGGCAGTGGCAGCAGAAGGAGAACAGAGAAGAGAGGACGAAATGGAAACCACAATGAGTCAAGAGAAAGAGGATTTTAGAACAGTCTCTTCCCTTCTCATGCTCTTGTGAAAGTCCCCGTGCCTGCAAACCTGATTCTGGCTATTTTAACTACCTGAGATTTTCCGCCCTGCAGCGAGGGCAGGGGGCCAGCAGCCTCCACCCCAGCCCTGCTCTTGCCAGCAGAGGTTATTATGTATTTTTTTGTTCCCTGACAACAATGCACTGTTAATTTCACTGCTCCTGTTCCAACACGACCAGCTCTCCTCTCTCCCCTTTCCAAGCAGGAGAACTTCAGACAATCCTTTCCCATTGCTGTGTGTAGATAGGCTGCAAGAGCCGAGCTTGTGCCTACCTGTACACGAGCAGCAGAAGGGATTGTTTCTGGACCTTCAGGTGAAGGCAGAGCTTGGTGAGTTGGCCAAGTGCAATTATGACCTCTGACTGTTTTGCTCAGTCTCTGTAGAACTCAGCAGAAACCTTCAGGGCCACACAGAAGGACAGAAATAAAGGACCCCACAGGATCACAAATCCCATGGGATGGGCTGGTATTTTCCAGTGAGGCAGGGGCTTCCCTGATAACTGTTAGAGCAAGTCCAGAGGAGTCCACAAAGATGCTCAGAGGGCTGCAGCAGCTCTGCTACGAGGACAGGCTACAAGAGTTGGGGCTCTGCAGCCTGCAGAAGAGAAGACTTTAAGGAGACTTTAGAGTGGCCTTCCAGTGTCTGAAGGGAGCCTACAGAAAGGATGGGGAGGGACTATTGACAAGGTCTTGTAATAACAGGACGAGGAGGAATGGGTTTAAACTGGCAGAGGGGAGATTGAAACTAGATGTTAGGAAAGGGTTCTTTGCAGTGAGGGTGCTGAGACACTGGCACAGGTTGCCCAGGGAGGAGGTTGTAGCTGCTCCCTCTCTGGAGGTATTCAAGGCCAGGTTGGATGAGGCCTTGAGTGACCTGCTCTAGTGGGAGGTGTCCTTACCTATGGCAGGGGACTGGAACTAGATGAGCTTTGAGGTCCCTTCCAGTCTAAACCATTCTATGATTCTATGAACCCAGGAGCTGTTCCTCCAGGCCACAAAATCTGACAGCAGTTCCCCTTTAATAACAGTTTCCACTTCCATTTTAGCCCTCTGGCTTCATCAAGTGTAGAACCAAGTAGCAACAAATCAAACTATGCATTAATTCCAGCTGGCTTCTCTGGAACACCACGTCCCATCCCCAGCTCCCTGTATCTGGGTGCTCAGCTGCCATGTGAGCACTGCTGGCACTTTGTGCAGCTTGGCAGCCACACAGCCCCGTGGCTCCGCACGGGAACCATAGCATGGTTTAGGTTGGAAGGGTCCTCAAAGCTCATCCAGTTGCAACCCCCTGCCATAGGTAGGGACACCTCTGACTAGAACAGGTTGCTCAAGGCCTCATCCAAGCTGGCCTTGAACACCTCCAGGGAGGTTGTGGAGCACAGAATCACCCAAGGTGATCTTTGATCACCTTGGGTGATTCTGTGCTCCACAACCTCCCTGGGCAACCTGTGCCAGTGTCCCACCACCCTCACTAGAAAGAACTTCTTCCTAATATCCACTTTGAATCTCCCCTCTGCCGGTTTAAACCCATTACTCCTCATCCTGTCATTACAGGACCTTGTCAATAGTCCCTCCCCAGCCCTCCTGCAGCCCCCTTCAGATACTGAAAGGCCACTCCAAGGTCTCCTCCAAGCCTTCTCTTCTCCAGGCTAGAGAGCCCCAACTCTTGTAGCCTGTCCTCATAGGAGACCAGGCTGATTAACCATTAGCCACAGCAGCCTGCTGATCTCAAGGCAGACTGCTAGCTGGCTCTGGAGGGGTGAACTGGGAGCACCAGCTGGGCTCTGAGGGACTTTGCCTGGAGTCAGGTGGAGCAGTCAACCCTTTGGTGGCTCAACAGCTATGAAGCTAACCCAAACATGCTACTTGTTGAGACTTCCAGCTGAGATTCAGTGTGGGTCTGTGACAGAGCAGAGCCAGCCCTTACTGCCCAGGAGATCTGAGTGTAGAACCAGAGAAATATTCAGGCTGGAACAGACCCTCAGGATCACCAAGTCCAACCGATTTCCATACTCTACAAGGTTCACCCTAAACCATATCCCCAAGCACCACATCTAAATGACTCTTAATTAAACACATCTGGGGCTGGTGGCTCACTCCTGCTGCTGGATGGCAGCCCACTCCAATGCCTGACCACTCTTTCTGTGGAATAAGCTTCCCTAATATCCAGTTTAAACCTACCCAGTCACAGCTTGAGGCCATTTCCTCTTGTTCTGTCACTAATTACCTCTAAGAAGAGACCAGAGCATGTTCAGATATTCAAGATAGCCATTAAGTTCCCATTAAGTTCCAGTTCATCTACCTTCACCACAAGCCTTCTCCAGCTCTAGAAAGCTCAGCTACAGTCCTGGTTTATTTCATTTTTTTAAATCATCAAATCATGAAAGAATTTCAAGGTGTGGCCAGGCAAATCCAAATAATCACTTCAGAGTGGTTTAAGTTACTTTCCATTAGCTGGCATGCACCAAGTGCAAACAAGATGTCAGTCTGTTGCAACTGTATTTTGCAACCCACTAGACTGGAAACATCCCCAGTCTGCACACAGGTACTGGGTGGCTCCCTTGTCAATGTTTAACTATGTGTCCTGTGGGCTTGTTAGCTCAAAATTCTGAACCATCCCCTGAGGCAGCTGGAGTCATAGGTTTTGCTCCTCTGTCCTCTCCAGCCTGTCTGCAATATGGACAGGAGCATCAGAGATCATAGGCTTTGCTCCTCTGTCCTCTCCAGCCTGTCTGCAATGTGGAAAGGAGCATCAGAGATCACAGGCTTTGCTTCTGTCCTCTCCAGCCTGTTTGCAGCATGGACAGGAGAATCAGAGATCATAGGCTTTGCTCCTCTGTCCTTTCCAGCCAGTCTGCAATGTGGAAAGGAGCATCAGAGATCACAGGCTTTGCTTCTGTCCTCTCCAGCCTGTTTGCAGCATGGACAGGAGAATCAGAGATCATAGGCTTTGCTCCTCTGTCCTTTCCAGCCAGTCTGCAATGTGGACAGGAGCATCAGAGATCACAGGCTTTGCTTCTGTCCTCTCCAGCCTGTTTGCAGCATGGACAGGAGAATCAGAGATCATAGGCTTTGCTCCTCTGTCCTCTCCAGCCTGTTTGCAGCATGGACAGGAGCATCAGAGATCTCATTGAATTTACTCTCCCTGCTTTAGGTTGCCATTAAAAGAGCATCTCCATCCATATTAAGAGGTTTGGAGCTCTACAGCCTCTTGTGAGCCTAGAGAAGGGTCAAAAGTTCCTCAGCCAGTGTCCTCTCAGGCCACTGCTGAGTCGTATTCACCTGCCAAGATGTCAAAGGGAAGATTAGGGAGGGAAAAAAAATTAATATCCATGACATACATGCAAACAGAGTCTTTCAGATCATCTTGTCAGAACACATTAAGGAGTGTTGATTTATGATTTAAAGGCATCAAATAAATGTTTAGTGCAGCAGCTGGTGCCAAAAATGAATAATCCAAGGAGAACAAGTGGAAATGTTTGCAGCAGCCCCGTTCCAAGCAGCTGCTCCTCACCCCTCCTCCAGCTGCCCAGCCTTTCCTGCAGCCATTTCTAATTTTCTCCTGCCTATCATGCTCAGACAGCAATGCACCAAAGTATGATACAACTGAAAACAAAGCTAGTAATTAAAACTCCCTGGCTTCTGACCAGAAACGAGAGTTGAGATGGGTTCACGCAGCTCGGATTTACAAGTCTTTCAGGATGCACGAGTGCACGTGCACACAGGGCTGTGAACACACACACTGCCTCCCATGCAAACCATTCCCCAGCCTGCAGTGCTCAGGAAAATTCTCCCTGCTTTTGCTTTGTGTGAGGAAGCAGGACTTAGCCTCACGAGGAATAAACATGGTGATTGATGGCAAACACTGAAAGCAGGAGGTGCAGGGAATGGACAAAAACACTTGCGTGTGGCAGACACTGGCATGTGCTCAGTATCTTTATTGATCATCTGGTCCTGGGGTCCAGCATCAGTAAGCCTGCAGATGACACCAAGCTAGGAGCAGGTGCTGATCTGTTGGAGGGTAGGAGAGCCCTGCAGAGGGACCCTGACAGGCTGGATGGGTGGGCAGAGGCCAATGGGATGAGATTTAACAAGGCCAAGTGCAGGGTTCAACACTTTGGCCACAACAATCCCAAGCAATGCTACAGGCTGGGGACAGAGTGGCTGCAGAGCAGCCAGGCAGAGAGGGACCTGGGGGTGCTGGTAGATAGTAGCGGAATATGAGCCAGCAGTGTGCCATGGTCTGGTTGATTGGATAGGGCTGGGTGCTAGGTTGGACTGGATGATCTTGGAGGTCTCTTCCAACCTGGTTGATTCTATGATTTTATGACTTATGGAATCATAGAACTGTTGAGGTTGGAAGAAATCTTTGAGGTCATCAACTCAAACCTCTCACCCAGAGCTCAGAATACCACAGCTGCTGCTAAACCACTGCCACTAAGCCATGTCCCTGAGCACCACATCCAGAATTCTTTTAAATAACTCCAGTGATGATGACTCCACCACCTCCCTGGGCAGCCTGTTCCAAGTGATGACTGACAGAAAATCATACATCATATATACAATTCCCACCATCTGGGAAGCAGTTGTGAAAATGGGCTAGAGCTGCATTTCCCCAGAGGTGAAGAGCCAAGGTGCTCAATAAGAATCACAGAATGGGGTAGGGGTTGGAAAGGACCTCCAGAGATCATCTAGTCCAACTTGCCTGCCCAAGCAGGATTGCCTAGGGCAGGCACTAAGGAACACATCCAGATGAGACTTGAAAGTCTCTGAAGAAAGAGACTCCACAACCTCTCTGGACAGCCTGTTCCAGTGTTCCATCAGCATTGCAATAAAGAAGTTCCTCCTAATTTTGAGGTGGAAAGGACCATGATCAAACCAGACATGGAAATACAAGCCTCAGATCTGTTCTTTCCACACATACATCTACTCAGCTTAGTCACTGACAGGTTAAAAAGAGGCAATTATGATGATTTTCTTTAAAGTCCAGTCTATTATAGCCACAACTCACCCCTCCTGCATCCAACCTATTCCCTGTGGTTAAACCAGTGATAGTCTTTAAGAAATCCCTCAAGTCTTACAATTGTTAGAGGACTCATCTTCTCTCCCAGCAAGCCTCAAACAATATACCAACATTATTTTCAGCTGTGTACCTTATTTGCAGCCTGAATGCATTTGTTCTAGCAGCAGAACAGAAAAAAAATTCCCAAGACAGAAGACAAACTTTTGTCAGAACACTGTAAATTACAAAGAGTGCAGGGAAAATAGGAGTCAAGACTTGTTAGCAGGCTTGTGTCAGCACATGCAGAATGTTTCTCACTTCAAGGCATAAGAATAGTTTTGTTTGCACTGTCCTGGAGCCTTTCTCACCAAATATCTTGACAACTCTTAACTGAGGTGGGTATCTGGTCGGTAGGTATCTGGTTGGTGTTCCCCCTCCTTCGTGGTCTCTGTAACCAGAGGAGCAAAAAGCAGCTCCTTGGCACAGGCATTCCCCCTGGAAGTAGACAACTTGCCCTTTGTGGGTATCTGTCTTCTCTGATCACAAAGAGAACCTGGCACAGGCCAGGAAGGCTGATGTGGGGCACACAGGGATTTGGTCAGCCCTTCATTTACTTGGATGCTGAGTCTTGGAGCTCAAAGGGTTTCTTTCTTGGCAGGCCTGATTTCTACAACTTCACGGCAGCTGGATCGAGAATACAAGGCTGAACATATCCTAGAGGTGGGTAATGATGATTGTAATTAGCTTTATTTACCTACAAGTGTATTAAGTCCTCAAAGAGCTTTCCTTGCAAGTTGGAGCACAGTGAAAGAATCTCATCCCATCAGCTCCCAACTGCTGGGAAACTTAATTAACTGATGTGTGTTGCCCTAAGAGACAGCTGCAGCAGTACTGCGGGGTTCATTGTTTCCTCACAGGAGACTGGAGCAAAAGGCCTGGTTTGGAAGCTGTGGGAATGCAAAAAGAGGACTGGAACTGTCCTTGTGCAGAATGGATAATAAATTATGGGGGGAAAGAGTAAGCCAGAGAAATGCACTGTCATTTCTCTCATTGTATCAGACATTGCTGGGCAGCTTTGTATCACCAGCCCACATCCTCCCTGCCCATGAGTGTCTACATCAGAGCAATCTTGAGGTGCTTCTGTCTGTTAGTGGGACACATTTCTCTCTGCAATGTGATGTGCTGGGAGCATGCAGAGGCACAGCACAGTGAGGATGGGTGACTGCTTGCTGAACCACTGCAGTCCAATGTTGTGTGGGATCAGTTGTGCGGTCCCTAATGACCAATAGGGTCCCTAGTAACCTCAAGGAAGGTTATTCTTCCCTTGTGCTCAGCACTGGACAGGCCACACCTTGAGTACTGTGTCCAATTCTGGGCTCCTCAATTCAAGAGAGATGTTGAGATACTGGAATGTGTCCAGAGAAGGGCAACAAAGCTGGTGAGAGGCCTGGAGCACAGCCCTGTGAGGAGAGGCTGAGGGAGCTGGGGGTGTGCAGCCTGCAGCAGAGGAGGCTCAGGGCAGAGCTCATTGCTGTCTACAACTACCTGAAGGGAGGATGTAGCCAGGTGGGGTTGGGCTCTTCTGCCAGGCAACCAGCAACAGAACAAGGGGACACAGTCTCAAGTTGTGCTGGAGAAAGTATAGGCTGGATGTTAGGAGGAAGTTCTTCACAGAGAGAGTGATTGGCATTGGAATGGGCTGCCCAGGGAGGTGGTGGAGGCACCATCCCTGGTGGTGTTCAAGAAAAGCCTGGATGAGGCACTTGGTGCCATGGTCTGGTTGATTGGCTAGGGCTGGGTGCTAGGTTGGACTGGATGAGCTTGGAGGTCTCTTCCAACCTGGTTGATTCTATGATTTTATCTGACCCATTGCCCAGAGCAGCTGTAAGCAGGAGCCCTGTAGCTGTGTCTCTCTGCAGATGCAAAAGTCTTGCATGGTGCCAGCTGCAGCTACCAGGCTTCACCCTGCAGAGAGAAGCAATGTCTCAGAAAATGCTGAGATGCAAACGCAGATCCATGCAAAATCCTGGTTTAGGCATTGCCCACCAGGATAAAGGTTGGATGGTCGTGGCCTAAGTTATGTCACCTTCTCCCTTTGCTTACTGGCAGGTGGCTGTTTCTGACAATGGAGAGCCAGCCCTTAAGTCCACCAGCAGAGTCGTGATACAAGTCCTGGATGCCAATGACAGTCCTCCCAGTTTCCCCCACAAGCTCTTCATGGTGCAGCTCCCCGAGAGAGAAGCCTCAGAGACACCACTGCCGGTCTACAGGCTGATTGCTTCAGACCGTGACCAAGGGCAGAACAGCCAGATCACCTACACCATCGAGGAGGAGGAGGAGGGCATTTTCACCATCAACCCCACAACTGGCATGGTGTTCTCCAGGAAAGCTTTTCCTGCTTCTGAATACAACATACTGACGGTGAGAGGAGGAGGAAACAGGGCGAGCCAATTGGAAGAGGTGGATGGAGAAGGGAAGAGAGGAAATCTGCAGGAGTAGAATAGGTAGAAGGAAAAAGATGGAGATTATGCAGTGGTGGGAGGAGAGCTTGAGTAAGACTTGAGTTGCAGAGAGAGAAACTGGGAGGGAATGCTGATAAATAGAGAAGCTATTAAAAATGGAAGGCAGATTTCAAATGAACTGGCCAGCCCATGCTCAGCAGTCACCGATCCACAGACACATATGGATGTGGACTCGAACCTGAACAGTCTTTGGGTTTCAGTGGTGCCTCCATTTGACAGCCTGGCCAGGCCATGGGGCTTGAATATGTGTTTAAAGCTCTCCTGCACCCTGGTCTGTCCTACAAGGCTTGCAATTCAAATCTCTGCTGTGGGTTGAGCCTGTCAGATTTTCTTGATGGGCAAGAGGCATCCGGGTTGTGTGGCTGTACCTCGGAAGCAGCCAGAGCACAGAGCCATGGGTCAAGATTTGTTTTGAGAGACTCTGGGTACGCTCAGACCTGCAACTCCTGGTGGGTGAGAGATGCAGCTGGCCATGAGGATCCCACGGGCTAAACCCTGACTGCATGTGCATTTCCTGGCAGGTGAAGGCAACAGATGGAGGCAGCCCCCCACTGTCCTCCCACGTGCGGCTCCACATCAGCTGGGTCTCCCGGCCCGGTCCTTCCTCAGAGCCGTTAGCTTTCGATGAACCCCACTTCAACTTTGCTGTGATGGAAACCGATCCTGTAAACCACATGGTGGGAGTGATCAGCATTGAAATGGGCCCCAGCCAAGTGTGGTTTAATATCACAGGTGAGACACAGAAATTAAAGCCGGGCAGTGGTGTCTGGCAGGGTTTGCCCCAGCTCCCTTGGCTTTCAGCGCTCGCATGCCTGAGCTAATGAAGTTGTTTGCTTTAGGTGGAGGTGAGCTACAGGGGCAGCTTTCTCACAGACACCAAAAGGCTTAAACAATTGTACACAAAGCTCCACATCCAAGGGCTCTGGTGCCAAGTGCAATTATCTAAAACACTTTTCTAATGACATTCTGGGACTTGCCAATGGCTGAGGTGTTCTCCAACGTCACGTGAAAGGCAGGGCATGCCAGTCCCAGCTCCTCCTGGGAAGTGAGTGACACTGCTGGCTGTGGTAAAACAGCCTGCAAAGATCCAGGTGCCTGGTGGAGTCGTGCAGACACACCCCACCTCTCCCTTCCTGCTGAGCCCATCGTCTCAACAGGGAGCTGATAGGGAAGGATTCCTCAAAGAGTTGGCCTGACCTAGGTGATGGAGCTCCGTGTTGCACCTCGCAGCATCCCAGCGGTGTCTTAGACATAAAGAAGCTCTTGGGCCTCCTCTAAGATGCACAGTGCCAGGGCAGAGGGGACGTGGGACGTCACTCCAGGGGACTTGCCAGGCAGCGCGTGTGCAGAACTGGTCCTGCAAACAGGGCCAAATGCGACCAAGTAATTTGGTGTTTTGGAGTGGTGCCCCAATCTGCCTTGTGCAGCCTTTCCCTGACACTGCCTGCAGGGCTTGCTCTCATCAGACAAAGCCTTAATAGGGCAAGAGAATCATTTTTCCCATCATGATGTTAGGGCAAGGACAATGGTGTATAAATACAATTAAGGAACAAGAGAATCAAAGCTGCCAGGAGCAGACAATACCAGTGCAAGGCTATTCTGGCACTAGTAATGTCTCTTCAGTCTGTAGAATCAAGGGTGCATTCCTCTGGTAACTCCCAGCATTTGCCTCCTGAGTGCTTGTCTGCATGCTCAGCCTCACCTTTGCCAGTCCCTACTGTACTCAGGGCTCTCTTGGTGGAAGAGAGCAGGAGGATTTCATTATCACTGCTAGGGAAGCAAAACATCACAATAACTGGCAACCAAGTGAGCAATACAGAGATCCAGAAGTCTTCAGCACCTTATTCAAAACCTTACTTTCCCCAGCCCACCAAGGCTCTGTCACTGGACATGATGGTGCCTGCAAAAACACTGACAAAGCAGCATCTTTCCTCATCTCTTTTCAGTGCTCCCTCCTGCCAAGGGAACTCTTCTCTCTTTTCTCAGGGAAAGGCATGCATGAGTCTCCATTTTCCTCTTTATCTGCTTCTTTCTGATTGCTTCCCAGCGGGAACATGCTAGTCCTATTGCTGGCAACCACTGCATTTCTCCCACAAGGGAGTATGTATAATCTATCAACCAGCCAAGACTTTTCCAACTGGTAAAAGAACAAAACAAAATCCAGAGCAACCAGCAGCCAGGAAGGGAGTAGTTGAGGCCTGGGATAAAGCACAGAACACAACTTGTTCCTCTCCATATGTCAGAGCAGCACAGTAATGCTTCACTGCAACAGAGAACTAAATGGGCACCACCAAGTAAGGCATGAGGAAGCAGTTGTGATGCCAGGGCTGAGCAGCACCAGCATGAGGGACATTCTTCTGCTGCTGAGCTGCTCAGGCCTGGGGTTCCTGGCACTACCTGGCCATCTGGGCTGGAGGCAACAGGCTCTGCTCCCCCTGCAAGCACCGTCTGCCTCCCAAACTGTTCAAGTGCTGGGCTCTTTCAGGTAGCTCACAGGCAGTCAACCATGGCAATGAAGACCATCACTGATGTGCCCACAGCATGACCTTGGATTAGAAGCCAGCAAGAGCATTGCTCAACCCTGCAGGTCCCTGATCCATGCTAAGCCTGTGATGCAGCATAGCTGGAGGCCTTCTGCAAAGAAATCAATGTTCATATGTGCCTGTTGCAGATCTGGCCAGGCCAGCATACACATATGTGCATCCTTTCATCTTCTCCAATTCCCCTCACCTCCCCTTTTGCACTCCTTTGTCTCCATCTGTGACTACCTTTGTCCAGCTTCTCCACATCCTCCCTCTCTCCTATAGCCATCTGTCACATTTTGCATGGAGTTTCCAAATTTGGAGAAACTTCACTTATGCCATTGCCCCCAGTCTAAATGTAGCCAAAGAAGCACAGCTAAAGCAAATGTCTACACAACCCCATTCAAAGCACATTGCCTGCCTTGTCACTTATATGGGGCTAGGAATGTGCATCTTGTGCAGCTCATATTTGGTGTCTGGAAGAGAGATGCTCCTCCTTTAGATCTCCAGGCCACTCCTAGAATCTCTTCTCCTGCAGAGGTTGCCACCACCTATAGCTTGCACCAGACAGAAATCTAATTGTAACTGCCCTCTCATTTTCTTCTCTGCTCTCTCCCTCATCCCAGGTGGTGATGATGACATGGACTTTGACATTGAGAAGAGTACAGGCAGCATGGTCATTGCAAGAGCCCTTGATGCAAGGAAGAAATCAAGCTATAACCTGACAGTAGAAGTGACTGACGGGTCCACTACCATCAAAACCCAGGTAAGGGTTTTTATCTGTAGTGAAGACCCCACCTGGAGTGAGCACCTATGCCAAAGGTAATCCTTCTTCTGACTCCCCTGAGCTCTGGATCAGCTGTCAGCCACAGAATTCTGCTTTCACTGTGATCTCACCTTACACAATGACACAAGTCTTGCCTAAGTACCAAGCTAAGTTGTTGGTTTGGGGTTGTTTTAATGTTATTGGAAACACAAAGGTCTAGGAAATCATAGGATCAACCAGGTTCAAAGAGGCCTCCAAGATCATCCAGTCCAACCTACAAAGGCCTTTCCTGTGGACCAGAGCCAGCACAGAAGGACACAATTATTCCACCAGCCAAGCTGGAGTGGTAGCTCACGCTCTCAGACCTCGGGCTGATTTACAGCGTGGTTGGGACAGTATGCTAGGACATAAGGGAAACTAATTGACCTAAGCTGGTGCTGCCAGCATTGGGCACAAACTTGAACAGAAATAGTTCCATCTAAACATGAGAAGGAACTTTAAGGGTGACAGAGCGCTGGAACAGGCTGCCCTGAGAGGTGCTGGAGTCTCCATCTCTGGAGACATTCAAAACCCACCTGGATGTGTGACCTGCTTTAAGTGACTGCCTTGGCAGGGGGGTTGGGCTTTATGATCTCCAAAGGTCCCTTTCAACCCCTACCACACTGTGAAAATGCAGTCAGATCAGGCTGAGGTTCATGGGACTATGACAAGGGATGTGCCTTGGACTCGTTAACTTATGTAAAGCCAGCAAAAGATGCATCTGCAAGAAGTGAGGCCTGCCCTGTGCTGCTCCAGGTGCGTGGAGCATTGCTAACACATCAGCACTGAGGTCCAGAGGATGAGTGGGGAAGATGCAGAGATGCTGTGTCCTTGGGAGGCCACAAGGAAAGCAAGTGCTGATGGCAGGAGGCACTTCGATGTACCCAAGCCCCAGGTAAAGCAGCTGATCTACCCCCAAGTGGGATATTCAGGGCTTAATCTTCCACCAACCATTTTCTCCACACATAAGCAGCAGCAGCCAAGGAATCCATCCCTTGCTGCACAGCAAGACATAGGATGTGAGTCACCCATGGGTGACGCTTATCGTGGGAAATTGACAGCGGAGGTTTGCAGGGGCTGATGAGTGAGGAACTCCACCATTCCCGTGAAACACTATGTCAACTAGCTTCAAGTATAGTTCCAAATAAACAAACAAAGCCCCACCTTGCCTGCTGTGCATTCCCTGCCACCTTGCATCTCATCCCTACGTTTATCTTGGCACTGGAGGCCCCTAGCAGATGTCAGAAAACCTGCTCGTGCAAAGCACCCCTGGCATGGTCGAGTCTGCTAAAGGAAGCAAATTATCACACTTGGTTGGGACTTCCTAGGATGCAGTGAACGCATCAGTAGGATGGTGAGGACAAGCATGGTAGAAGACCAAAGAGAAGAAGCCTGGTGGCTTTGCAGTCAGGCCATTCACAGGGGGTTGCTGCTAAATGCAGAAGGGAACATTCGCCTCAAAAGGGCGTTTTTAGCTTTGCCTCTGCATACCTTCTCTGCATACATGCAGCTTTTGACACAACCAACCTCTCCCTTCCTTTACCAAACATCTCCCCTTTGTCAGCCTTCTGGTGTGTAATTAATGAGGGCTGGTGTGGAGGCACAGCCAGCAAAGTTGGCACCAGGGCTGAGCAAATGCTGCTCTTCATGGCAGGCTGTGACAGTTTCCTCGTGTGCCAGGCACAGGCACGTTCACTCTGAATGGTTTGCCAGACGGGAGGGATGAGAGAAATGAAAGGAAGCAAACTGAAAATCACTCAGGGAAGGCACAGCAGGAATTCCTTGGGCAGGAGGACAAAAGGGCTCACAGTCACCACGGATGGCAAAGCCCTGAGAGCTGGAAAGCTGTGACAGCTACAAGGCTTGGGGCACAGCTACACTCAGGAGGGAGTGGGAGCTGAGATTGTACAGAGCTGCATTAGGTAGCTTGCTCTCATGTCTCTGCTGTCTCCTCTGCAGGCGTTCATTCACGTGATTGACATCAACCAACACCGTCCCCAGTTCCTGGAGAGCCACTACGATGTGAGGATTCCTGAAGATACCCCCTCGGGGAGTGAAATCCTTCGAGTCAGTGCAACAGACAAGGACAAAGGCAAGGGGCTCATCTACACCATCCATGGCAGCGTGGACCCCAAAAGCACAAGACTTTTCCAGCTGGACCCAAGCAGTGGGGTCCTCACAACAGCTGAAGGATTCAGTTCCCAGCCCATGCCTCTGCACACCCTCACAGTGATGGTGAGTCCTAACCAAACTAGGCTGAGTCCATCAGCTTGACTGGGATATATGGGTCACTGGAGAAATGAAAACTGGTTCCAGGCTTTGAGGAAGGACTTTTCTAGAGCAAAAGGGAAGAGGAAAGCAGGGTGTTAAGCTTTCCTATATAAGCACCCTGAATAAAGCTGGGTTACAGCCTGCTTTCCTCTAACCATGTGCTGAGCACACTTCCTGTTAATTTCATGAGATGGCCACTAGATTCTGATACAAGAAAGAACAGTGAGTGATTAGTAGTGTTCCTTTTCGGGTTCAAGGCTGAACTTTAGTGTGGAAGCTTGCAGGCTCATTCCCACCAAGGGGTTCAGTATCACCTAGAAAATGACACCTGTTGTAAGAGGTGTACACACCTGCTGTAAGAGCTCCTCATGAGCTACTACTAAGGCTGGTATGACATGACTGTACCACTGTACCTGCTCTTCCTCCACCATTCAGGTACGAGACCAGGAGGTCCCCATCAAGAGGAACTTTGTTCGAGTCATCATTCATGTGGAGAACTGCAACCTTCACCCCCCACAGTTCAGCAGCATCCATTATGAGGCAGAAGTGCTGGACTCAGCAGCGCTAGGCACAGAGGTTATACAAGTCAGAGCTCTCGATCAGGACCAAGGAGCCAACGCTGCAATCCACTACTCTCTTCAGGCAGGTGAGAACCATGCAAGAAGACAGTTTAGGCCATGAACATGCCTGCATTTCCAAGCTCTAGCTGGTGGCCAGACAATGGATCAGTGACTGCATGGTTGTAAAATGTGATTTCCTTCCTATCCAGCATGAGCAGGTCATTTCCATGCTATGGGATATTAGGATCCTTCCTTAGGAAGACAGTTCAATGCAGAATCACTGGTCTAAGAAAAAATGTGCCTAGATGAATTATAGAATCAACCAGGTTGGAAGAGACCTCCAACATCATCCAGGCCAACCTAGCACCCAGCCCTGTCCAATCACTAGATCATGGCACTAAGTGCCCCAGCCAGGCTTCACTTGAATGCCTCCAGGGATGGTGACTCCACCACCTCCCTGGGCAGCCCATTCCAATGCCTGTCACTCTCTCTGCCAATATCTTCCTCCTAACATCCAGCCTAGACCTCCCCTAGCACAACTTGAGACTGTGTCCCCTTGTTCTGTTGCTGGTTGCCTAAGAGAAAAGACCAACTCCACCTGTCTACAACCTCCCTTAAGGTAGTTGTAGACAGCAATTAGAATCTCTCTTCTATCGATTCTATGATTCTTGTCCATGGGAAGTGAGGGAGGGATCCCTGTTCAGTTGTTAGGCTAAAGAACCCAAATTTCCACATCAGGCATCATCCTTTACACCATTTCTGCCAAGAAATACATCCTTGAGGAATGGTGAGCACCCTCTTGGCAGTGTTTGATGGCAGATTTGGGTTGTACAAGCTCAGTGGGCAAAGGTTCTATCATTCACCCTAAAGGTTAAATATTTATGGCTCTGCCACACTGCCTATTCAGCAGGTAAATTCTTAGCAGGAGACAAACCATCCTTTGCTCCATCTTTCTTACTGCAATTTAGACCAAGGACTGAGGAATTTAATTGCTTCTGAAGTATTGGTAATTATAAGCATGACAGGGCTTGAAGGAACTAGTACAGTCTGTGTTACCCTGTTCTGCACACGAGGCAAAAGCTCCAAGCACATGCTCTGCCACCACTAAATACACTCAAATTAGAAGGGCATTTATCTCTCATTTACATTTTGATTGATTTCAAAGTTAGCTCCTAGATCTCAATGGGTTCATTGTTCTTAGGGTGAAAATCATTTAGAAATTAATGAAGATTGTCTTCTCCCAGTGGAAAAAAAAACACAACTAAACAAAACAAAAACCAAAACAGATGTTAATTAGGTTCCTGAAATCAGGAACACCTATGGAAAAGAGCTTCAGAAAACCAAAGCCAACAGGGTTGTCTGCATTCTTCACTTTGTAATTTCTCTTCTTGCAGGTAATGGGGAAGGTTTCTTTAACATCGACCCATATTCTGGAATCATTACAGTTGCCCAGAAGCTGGACCCAGCCAGGCAGGAGCGATTTACTCTGATTGTAAAGGCAGAAGATCAAGGCTTCCCCCAGCTTAAAGACTCTGCTACAGTACACATCTGTGTTAGAGCCTCTGATCGAACCCCTCCAAGATTTCCAGAGGCTGAGTACATCACAGAGATCAGTGAATCCACAGCTGCAGGCTCTCCTTTGATTCGGGTTTCAGCCACAAGCTTGTCACCAGTCAGCTACGAAATCAAAGATGGAAACGGAGATGGAGTGTTCTCCATGAACTACCAGTCAGGCCTTATTTCCACTCAGAAGAGCTTAGATTTTGAGCAGGTATCTTTTTACCAGTTGAAAGTCCGTGGCACCACCATGGCTGGGGCATTTACGGACACGGTGGTACTTGTCTATGTCATAGATGAGAATGACAATGTGCCCATCTTCGTTAAGCCTTCCTTCGTTGGCTGGATCATGGAGAATGCTCCACCACAAAGCATGGTTCTGGATGAAAGCAACACTCCCCTTGTGACCCATGCAACAGATGCTGATCAGGACTCCAATGCTCTGTTGGTCTATGAGATTTTGGAACCAGAGGCACTGAAATATTTCACTGTGGATGCCAGCACAGGGACGCTGACCAGTCGTGCTGATATAGACTATGAGCTCACACCGGTTTTCCACTTCAGTGTGCATGTGCATGACAGTGGAAGTCCTAGCTTGTTTGCATCCAAGCCAGCCAAGGTCACAATCCGTGTTAAAGATGTGAATGATTCACCTCCAATCTTTGTCAAAGACACTTATGAACTTTCTGTCTTGCTGCCTGCCCACCCAGGAATGGAGCTTTTGTCTGTGCAGGCCAAAGATGCAGATTCAGAGGTGACCTACAGCATTGTGGAAGGGAACGTTGATAATGCTTTCTATATTCACCCACTGACAGGTCTCATCTCCATTCTTAACACCACTGGCTTAGGAAGCCATCGTGAGCTCACAGTCAGAGCTGGTGATGGCTTGTACAAAACTACTGCTCTGGTTAAGCTAACTTTAACTCAAGCACAAGGTACTAGCTTAAAATTTGATCAAGATGTATACACAGCAACTGTGATGGAGGAGAACACAGATGAGAAGACTCTTGCCATTCTTGGGGTCAAGGGATATCAGCTCAATGAACCACTTTTCTATTCACTTCTGAATGGGAAGGAAAGGTTCAAAATGATCCAGGCCTCTGGAGTGCTCCAGACCAAGGGTGTGAAATTTGACCGGGAAGCACAAGACACTCACGAAGTAGCTGTGGAGGTGAAGGACAATAGGAAACCACCAAGAGTGTCCCAAGCCACAGTCAAGGTCTTCGTAGAAGATATCAACGACAATCCTCCCCAGTTTGAGAACCTGCCATATTACACCTCAGTGCAGGACGGCACAGAGCCGGGTGATGTACTCTTCCAGGTATCAGCAACAGACAAAGACTTAGGGGACAACGGAGCCATCACCTACTCCTTTGCAGAGGACTACAAATACTTTTGGATTGACCCCTACCTAGGAGACATCTCGCTGAAGATGCCTCTCGATTACCAAGCTTCAAACAAATACAACCTCCGAGTCATTGCCAAGGACAAAGGCGACCCTCCCCTCCGCGCTGAGGAGGAGGTTGTGATCAGTGTGAGGAACAAATCCAACCCTCTGTTCCAGAGTTTGTACTACCGTGTGAAGGTGCCAGAAAACATCCCCCCATACACATCTGTCCTCCACATACAGGCCCGCAGCCCTGAAGGCTTGCGCCTCATCTACAACATTGTGGAAGAAGACTCCCTGAAACTGTTCAGCACCGACTTCAAAACAGGTGTCCTGACCGTGACAGGGCAGCTGGACTACGAGCTAGAGACAAAGCACATGTTCACTGTCAGAGCCACAGACACAGCACTGGGAGCCTTTTCAGAAGCCAGAGTAGAGGTGGAGGTAGAGGACATTAATGACAACCCCCCTGTGTTTTCTGAGATGATCTACACAGCGTCTGTCTCAGAGAGCTTGCCAGCACAAACCCCTGTTGTCCAGCTCTTTGCTTCTGATAAGGATTCAGGCAGAAACAAAGTGGTCTCCTATCAGATCCTGGATGATGGTTCAGATGCTGCCAAGTTCTTTAACATCGATGCCAGCACAGGGCAAATAACAACAGCTCAGGCACTTGACTACGAAAGAAATCAGCAGTTTCGCGTGAAAGTGAGAGCTGCAGATCACGGGATGCCTCCCCTTAGCAGCGATGCCCTGGTCATTGTCGATGTGACAGACATCAACGACAACCCCCCCGAGTTCAGCCAGCTTCAGTACGAAGCCAAGGTGAGCGAAATGGCTACGTGTGGGCACATCGTGATCAAAGTGCAGGCCCTGGACCCTGACAGCGGAGACACCACCCGCCTGGAATACGTGATCCTCTCGGGCAATGACAACAGGCACTTCACCATCAACAGCACTTCTGGGATCATTTCCATGTTCAACCGCTGCAAAAAGGACCTGGAGCCATCTTACAATCTCCGAGTCTCCGCTTCAGATGGAGTCTTCAAGAGCACGGTGCCTGTGTACATCAACACCACGAATGCCAACAAATACAGCCCCTCTTTTCAGCAGAATGTGTACGAGGCAGAGCTGGCAGAAAACGCTGAGATAGGCACCAAAGTGATTGAGCTGTTGGCTATAGACCCAGACGGTGGCCCATATGGCACCATAGACTACACCATCATAAACAAACTTGCCCATGAGAAGTTCTCCATAGACAGCAACGGTCGCATTGCCACCCTGCAAAAACTGGACAGGGAAAATTCAACAGAGAGGGTCATTGCCATCAAAGTCATGGCCAAGGATGGGGGTGGGAAGGTGGCATTCTGCACCGTCAAGATAATCCTCACAGATGAGAATGACAACCCCCCTCTCTTCAAAGCCTCTGAATACACCCTGTCCATCCAGTCCAATGTCAGCAAAGGCTCCCCTGTCATTCAGGTACTGGCATATGATGCTGATGAAGGTGCAAATGCAGACGTCATTTACTCAGTTGACTCTGTGGAAGATGCAGCAGAAGACCTTGTGGAGATTAATGCTGCCACTGGGGTTGTAAAAGTCAAGGAGAGCCTCATTGGTTTAGAAAACAGAGCCTTTAACTTTAAGGTGAAAGCTGAAGATGGCAGACCCCCTCACTGGAACTCCCTTGTCCCAGTGAATCTACAGATCGTCCCCAGGGAGGTGACACTGCCAAGGTTTTCCGAGCCCCTCTATACATTTTCTGCATCTGAGGACCTTCCAGAGGGATCAGAAATTGGGTCAGTCAAGGCTTTTGCAGAGGACCCCATCATATACAGCCTAGTGAAGGGAACCACTGCAGAAAGCAACAAGGATGAGGTGTTCACATTGGACAAACAAACAGGGGCTTTGAAAATCAAAAAGGCCATGGATCATGAGACCACCAAGTGGTACCAGATTGATGTTATGGCTCTCTGCTCACATCAGGAGACTGAGCTGGTCTCTCTGGTCTCTGTGAACATTCAAGTGCAGGACGTCAATGACAACAGGCCTGTCTTCGAGGCAGATCCCTACAAAGCTTTTGTCATGGAGAACATGCCCTCGGGAACCACAGTCATTCAAGTGACAGCTAACGACCAGGACACGGGAAGCGACGGACAGGTGACCTACAGCCTGGAAGCAGAATCTGGCAACCTGCGAGGACTCTTTACCATCGACGGCGAGAGCGGGTGGATCACCACGCTGCAAGAGCTGGACTGCGAGGTTCAGGAGACCTATCGCTTTTACGTGGTGGCCACCGACCACGGCAGGAAGGTCCAGCTCTCATCCCGAACCCTGGTGGAGGTCACGGTCTCTGACGAGAACGATAACGCCCCCGAGTTCACCTCAGATTTCTACAAAGGGTCGGTGATTGAGAACGCAGAGCCAGGGCAGGTTGTGGTCACCCTGAGCACCATCGATGCAGACATCTCGGAGCAGAACCGGCGGGTCACATGCTACATAACTGGTGAGCTTTCCCCTGACCTTCAATCTTCAGCGAGCAAGAACGCAGTGGCATCTCAGCTCCTGACCCGACACCTTGTCTTGCAGAGCGTTAACAAGGAGCATTAGCACAGGACAAACCCAACCCGGGAACAGGCAATTGCAGCACAGCAGTGCAGTCAAAGAAATGAGGTGAACACAGAGCTGAGTTTCACAGTGTTCACCTTGATTTCAGACACACAGGAACTAAATCTGAGCACGAGCTGGAAACTCCCAGAGTTAGAAGAAGGGCTCCTAGAGGTCTCATTGTAGTGCAAGTGAAATAAAAAGAGACTGATTTTAGTTTACTCAGGTGTGGGGAGCCTTTCAGAGTCTAACACAAACAAGCCTCATGTTACTTAATGTGCTCCCTCCTTCCCAATGGCATAGGTTCAACAGAGGACACTAGCTCCTTGCCAGAAGAAAAGGATTGTCCAGGGGCAGCATCCACCTCATTTAAAAGCTATTTTGTGTAATATCAGCAAAAGCAGCATTAATTTGGTGGACCTGAGTGCCTGTCTAGTCTGGATTTACTTGTGTCTCACCGCCTGGCTCTTAAAGAACCAAAGAGCATCCCCCAGAAAGTGCACCTATGTATTAAACACATTTCCTTTTCACATCTTATAATCTAATTCCTCTCACTAAAATATCCCAACTAGGCTCAAACTAGCACAAGGTTAAAAGGAACTAAAGCTACACATAGTACTGTGACAGTAAGATCCAACCAATGTCTGCAGGGTATCTGCAGCACTCAGATCCCTTTAGGAGCAAGAACCAAGAAAGGCTGCCACACTTGAGAGGTGAGACAATGTGGGTTTTGAGGCAATGAATATGCATATCTGCAGAACATTACCAAGATGTTTCTGCAGTCAGTTGTTTCCTTCTTCCAGTGGAATATGCAGATAGCACCTGCAGAAGCAGGCAGGGTAGTTCTCAGCTGTGCAGTGAGGCAGAGCAAATGCTCCTCACCTGCCTGATGCAACACCAAAGACCTCTCAGCATCACCACTGCACGTCCTGCAGCTCTCCTAGGGGACTAGCAGTTGCCACACCTCTATCCTTACAGCTTCTGATTTTCAGTACTCACTAAATATCTTTTTTCTCCTTGTCTCCTCACCCCTTCCAGAAGGAGATGTCCTGGGACAGTTCACAGTTGACCAAATTGAGGGTGAATGGACAATTTCTTCCAAGAAGCCTCTGGACAGAGAAGAAACTGAGAAATATCTCCTCAAAGTTATGGCTTCTGATGGGAAGTTTCAGGCTACCACTGAAGTGGAAATTTTCGTTCTGGATATCAATGATAACAGCCCTGAGTGTGGTCAGGTAAGACATTTGTCTTGGGACATGGAGGGCATGAGGGGAGCAGCTAGGAAGGAGAGAACACAACAGCAAGGCAAAAAGAACAGAAAGAGCGTGCTAAGAGGGCTTGGTTTGCTGTAATTCTTCTCACACGATCCTCTTGCTTTGATTATGCTTAGCAATTTTAATTAAGCTGCATGTCAAGCAAGAACATTAAATCTAGCCTCCAAGCATGTTTGCCACCAGTAAGTGAGTGCCTAAGCATTATGAAGGATAATTTTTGGAGATAAACAATGCCAGGAAGCCTCCTGGGTAGGAGCATGTAAATTACTGAGTTTTATATCCTGCTAAGCTGAGAGATTCCCATCGGGAGGTTTTTTACCATAGAGAACTGATCGCTGGTATGGACATTACCCATGGTGAGAAAGAGCACTGGTGGTTGCTTCCCAAAGAAGATTCAAAGGCTTGTGTGAAATGAGCTCACTGGCCCCAGTCCACACCCCAGCAGCCGGCAGTGTGACGCACATTGTGTTCCCCTATAAACCACACAGTTTATCCTCCTCTGAGAAGCTTCTGCTAGTCCCTTCCTCCCCACAAGGGATGAAGGTATTTCAGAGACAGCTTCTCTCAATGACACCTTCTCTCCTTGGCAGATATTCTACACTGGGAGAGTCTCTGAAGATGCTGTGCCAGGTGTTTTCATTTTGAAACTCTCAGCAACTGACCCTGACATTGGCAGCAACGCGCAGATAACCTACAGCCTGCACGGCCCTGGCGCAGAGGAGTTCCGGCTGGGCCCACACACAGGTGAGAGCCGGGCAGTGGGGTGCTCCTAGACTCTTCCTCACCCTCTCCTGAGAAATGCCAGCCCCAGCATGGTTCAACACCTGCCACCTCCTGAGCAAACAACAGGGCGATTCATTCCAGCACTCCTGAGCAAGGAGGGAATGGCAAACAGGTTTATTGCACTGTGGTGCAAGTGAAGAACAAGCTCTGCACCTTCCCTTTGGCTACCTTCACAGGCACTGGCATTCACAGCACTCAAAGGTAGGGCAGACACTATAGCCTACAGTCAGATCTCAAGGAGACAGATCAGCAAGTATTTGGCTTGAGCCAGAGTAGAGTTCCAAATCCTAAAAAACCATCTCATCAGGTCTTGAACAGTATCCTTGCCAAAGACCATAGTGGTCACTCCAGAGATCACTTGGGGTTTGTTACACTGCAGAAAGCTTGGTGCAGAAGGGTTTGCAAAGGTGTTTAGAAGCACAATTTATTTATAAGCACATTTATTCTGAGACACCAACCCTGGTGTGAAGTGGAGCTCGACTTCAGGACTCCCCATGCCAAGCCCTGCCAGGGCATTGGCTGGCAGCAATCCAAGAGTAGTCCCCAGCAATGTGGTCTGGACACACCACCACTATTAGCTGGATTACAAACACTGTTCAAACTCTGCCTGTTGCCTCCCACGTTTCTGCCAGGATGGTTCACACTTGAACCTTTCTGAGCTCTCCAGGGCTGCAGCCGCAGTTACAGGACGCAAAACCATCTCTTGTTCTTCCCAACAGGGGAACTGACCACATCTGCACCTCTGGACCGTGAGCAGAAACCTACGTATCACCTTGTTGCCAAAGCAACTGATGGTGGAGGCCGTTCCTGCCAGGCAGATATAACACTCATCGTAGAGGACACCAACGACAATGCACCAAGGTTCTTCCCCAGTCACTGTGCTGTGGCTGTTTTTGACAACACCACAACAAAGACACCCATTGCCGTGGTTGCTGCCAGGGACCTGGATGAAGGTGAGTCAGAATGGGATTTGCTTTTCCACAGAGTTCATCTTTCACCTGAACAGAAACCTTTGAAACCTAGGAAAGGGCTACAGCTATGGGCATAGGTGATTGCATCTTGGCAAAGATGTGACTGGATCTCGTCCGTGGCATGCTCTTGACTAGCGAGCATTAGCAGTTTGGAGATCCTGTAGTGTGCTAGTCTGAGGCTAACTGGAATATAGTTGTGCCAGGGGAAGTATAGGCTGGATGTTAGGAGGAAGTTCTTCACAGAGAGAGTGATTTCCCATTGGAATGGGCTGCCCAGGGTGCAGGCACTGTCCCTGGACGTGTTCAAGAAAAGACTGGATGAAGCACTTAGTGCCATGGTCTGGTTGACTGGCTAGGGCTGGGGGATAGGTTGGACTGGATGATCTTGGAGGTCTCTTCCAACCTGGTTGATTCTATGATTCTAGTAATGAGAGAAATCAGATCAGGGGTTGTAAAGAGAAAATAATCACAGAATCAAAGAATTAACCAGGTTGAAAAAGATCTCTGAGATCATTGAGTCCAACCTATCACCTCACCCTTCTAATTAACTAAACCATGGCACTAAGTACCTCATCCAGCCACTTCCAGGGATGGTGACTCCACCAACTCCCTGGGCAGCCTATTCCAATGCCAATCCCTGTTTCTGTGAAGAACTTCTTCCTAACCTCCTGCCTAAACTTATCCTGGCACCGTTTGAGGATGTGCCCTCTTGTGCTGTTGCTGAATGTCTGGCAGAAGAAACCAACCCCACCTGGCTACAGTCTCCTTTCAGTTAGTTGCAGACAGCAATGAGGTCTGCCTTGAGCCTCCTCTTCTGCAGGCTGCACACCCCCAGCTCCCTCAGCCTCTCCACACAGGGCTGTGCTTCAGGCCCCTCACCAGCCTCAGTGCCCTTCTCTGGACACATTCAAGCACCTCAACATCTTTCTTAAATTGAGGGGCCCAGAATGATGAAGTCTACATCATTCATTGGTTTGCTGAGAGGAACAAAAAGTCAAAATGTCAACAATTGTCCCACTCCAGTTTGGGACACCGGAGCTATTTGCTTACTTCTCACTCTGCTCTATCTTTTCCATTAATCTTGGCTAACAGAAAACAAGGTAAGCCTTGCTGGTTGTTTTGTTTGTCCATCTGGGAAAGCAGAGGGAGAGAAAGAGGGTAGCTTTGAGCCCCTTCTGGGCAGTTTCCTTTGTCCAGAAGGGAGTTTGGATTTCTGTATTACTTTCTATTTTGTAAATACTTGCAAATATATTGTGTACACATGCTTGTAAATTTTGTTTTGCTGTAAATAGAGCTTCATCTCACTTCCAAGCTGTCTGAGCTAGTCTGGTAAATTTCAATAGTGGGGAGGAGGAGAAAGTTCTCAACCCACCACATGTAGGAAATATAATATCTGTAGGAACATGTAAAGTTAGACTTTGAGGACATACTCAGGAACTGTAACTGTGACACACAGTGTGAGTTGTGCATCATAGCTCATCTGGGATGCAAACTGGACAGCAACTTTACCAAAGATGGAGACTGAGAATGAGCATACTAAGGCAAAAAAACAAATTAAAAAAAAAAAAAGGAGATGCTGGAGCATGTCTCGAGCAGGACCATGAGGATGCTCAGAGGGCTGCAGCAGCTCTGCTGTGAGGACAGACTGAAAGAGTTGGGGCTGTTCAGTCTGCAGAAGAGGAGGCTCCCAGGTGACCTTCTTGTGGCCTTCCAGAATCTGACAAGGCCTACAAAAAAGCTGGGGAGGGACTTTTTAGGCTATCAAGGAGTGACAGGACTGGGGGGAATGGAGCAAAGCTGGAGGTGGGGAGATTCAAACTGGCCATGAGGAGGAAGTTGTTGAGCGTGAGAGTGGTGAGAGCTTGGAATGGGTTACCCAAGAAGGTGGTAATACTGATGGATGATGGCGAGAGTGGCTAGGTGTCAGGCTACAGATGGGCAGGGGCACATTTGGTGTTCACATAGCCTCCATTTTCCCCAGGAAGTTAAGGTCATTAAGCACACAAAGGCCTAATAGATGATAAATAAAGCAATAAACACAACCATAGAATGAATCACAGAACCTTAGAGGTTGAAAGGCACTTCCAGAGATTATCGAGTCCAACCTCCCCGCCAAGGCAGGATCACTTCGGGTAGCTCCCACAGGAGCCAGCAGCATCCCTAGCCATGAATGAATGCTGTTCTTTATCCTCCCAGGTCTCAATGCTGAGGTGGTCTATTCTCTGCCTGACTCTGCCAATGGACACTTTTCAATTGAAGAAACCACAGGAGTGATCCGCCTGGAGAAGCCTCTGAAGGACTCCCAGCACTCAGCCTTTGAGCTGACAGTCTGCGCTACCGACCGAGGCAGCCCACAGCCCCTCTCCACTCTTGGCACTGTCACTGTCTCTGTTGTGGATCTGAACGAGTATCTGCCTGTTTTCTTGGCCCCTGAATACGTGGCCATGGTAAAAGAAGACGTGGCAGTGGGCACAGAGGTCCTCAACTTGTCAGCCTTGACAAGGGACAACGCAGAAAACACAGAGATCAAGTATGAAATTGTCAACGGCAATGACCACGGGAAATTTCAGCTCAACTCAAACACAGGTAAGGCAACCTCTGCCCAGATGCCTCTAGGATGACCCAACATCAAAGGCTGACCTTGGATGTATCTTCTCTGGGTCTCCATTTGGCCTGCACTTCCTCTCCACTCTCCTTAGCCAGCACAAGGACAGGGAGTAAAGTCTCCTCTTCTACCCTAAATATTGCCAACCCAGTCACTTAAGGAGTTATCCAAATTAATGGAAAGATTCCTGCTATAAGATTCCTGTTCTGGGATCTGAAACAGCTTCATGGGAATAAGGAATACATGGAGAATAGGATGAGCATATTTTTTTACCTCAAAATGCAGGAGGAGAAGGAGGAGGTTTAATTTAAGAACTCTCTCCATCCTGATCCCACAAGGAACCTGCAGCCCAGGGCAGCAGGCACCTTTCTTAGGTAGCACTCAGTGAGTGCAGATAATACTTCTTTGTTAGTCCTGAAGGTGTTGAGCCACTGCTCTGTTTGCTCAGCCATCTGATAAGAGTTCTTATCCCAAGGCCAACGTTAACTCCCTGAAATAAACCCTTGGCTGCATCATCAATAGCCTTCTGCCCTTAGCTGTAACATCCTCATGCATGGTGCCTTCCTCAGCTTCTCTGATCCAAGGCTCTTCCCAGTTTTTCTATACCAATCTTCTTAATAGTTTGCACATCTTAAAAGATACAGAACAACATCATCTCCAGGGAATCATTCTGAGACAGTTTCAGTGCTGAACCCAGCAAAGCATTGAAGTACATAGTCATATTCTCTCCCTCTCCTGTTTTTTTTTACCTTTCCACTTTCATTTATGTCTTCAGTCTCTGTTCCTCACCCATTTTTTGAGATGAACAACCTCATTCTTCTTTCTGTGTTGCATGCCAAGCCTCAAGTACAAATCACAGCATCTTGCCGTGCACCTTCTTCTCCTGTACAGTTCTGTGTCTACATCTTACACCTTTCCATACTACATATGATGCACTTCAGTGATAGAATCATAGAATGGTTTAGGATGGAAGGGACCTCAAAGATCATCTAGTTCCAACCCCCTTGGCCTCAGCTTTCAATAGCACTGTTAGACTCTCATCCTATTGTTTCAGATCTCTTCCAGTTGAGAATCCTGGAGACCTTCCAGAGTGAAAGTTTGTCACTTCTCCAAAGACTTGATACCAAATTGAGCAGGTTATGGCAGAATCAGTTCAGTTATAGTTTGGTTTATGTGATGCCATGACCTTTGATGTCCTGATTTAACCAGAGAAGGTCAAAGTTAGGCCAACAGCAGACTTTCAGCTGGCAGTCATCTCGGTATATCTCCAGTATTTCAAGAAACCTCACTCACCATTTATTCAAAGCATCTCCTGTTCTTCTCTGTCCATCTGCCACTGCAGGAGCCTTATACATAAACGGGAGCTTGGACTTTGAAGCCAGCCATGAGTATTACTTATCCATTGAGGGCACAAGGAAAGGCTCAGCTTCTCTCAGCGATGTGACCATGGTTGTGATCAACATAACTGACATCAACGACCACGCACCAGAGTTCATCCAAGACCCTTACTTCGTCGATATCCGGGAGGATGCTGCAGTTGGAGAAATCATCCTCACGGTATGATTGTGGGACAAGCCAGCTTGGACTTATCTGTTCTTTTACTTGTGCTGTGCATTATTTACTCTTCTTTTGCACCTTTCCTGGGACACAACTACCCCAGTGGATTTCTGATGTTCAACATCTAAGATTTAAGGCTCTAAAAGACAATGATTAACAGAAGTCCTGGCACTCCATAGACAAGGAGAACACCTTGCCTGATAAGATAGCTCTAAGTGAAAGTCTGAGATAATTGAGGAGGGCTCAGGAGCTTTAGAGACCTCTCAAGAGGGCTAAAATGCCTGCAGAAGACCATATCCCTGTAACCTGGGAAGAACAGAGGCTTCTCTGGGTGGAATAGCAGAGCCTGAGGTGTTTCCATGTGGAGTTCCCTGTTCAGCTTGTTACAGGAGTGGTGAATCAGGAAAGGATCAAGGACAAAGTCATTGTTGTAGCTTTGAAAAAACTAATGAATGACACTTAGGTAAACCACTTTCATTCCTCTTCCTCATTTGAGGCAAGCTCAAACCAATGCCCTTAAATGACAAAAAGATCATGCCCCTGTTTCTCCAAGGCAAGGCCTTCTTGAGCCCAGGGTCCTAGCCTTTTTCCCCTCCTAACAGGTGTCAGCTGATGACTTGGATGGAGCAATGAACAACCAGATCACATATTCCATCGTGGGAGGGAACCCCCTGGGACACTTCGCCATTCAGCCCAGAAGTGGGCACATCAGCATTGCCAAGCATCTGGACAGGGAGGAGGTGAGTTCAAGAAAATGGGATCAGGAAGGGTGAAAGATGTGCCCCAAAAGACTGAGGGAGTGCAGTAGATTCAGCTACCTCTTGGTTTTTGAATGATCAACTCAGAATACTGTAAGCAGAAGGCAAGGCTCAGTCATTCATTTTCTAGACTTGCAGGTGATGCTGCAAGAAGGCTGAGCTTTAGAGAAGGCAATAGAACCTTCAGTGGTCATAGCTCTGGGCTTTGGTCTGCTCCACTAGTGCTTCAAGCTGGGTGAGAGCCTGCCCTAAACTGGAATAGCTATTTTCTGCTTCTCTGTATCAGAGCATTATAGAAAACAGGCATGGGGAGGAGATGGAAAGGTCATACAATTTGACAGTAGCAGCTCAAGGCACTATTGGCAGATGTCTGCCCACCTTAGCCTCATCCATCTTTGCCAAGTTGTTTGCCTTCTCTACAGCTTTTGAGAGGTTGGATTTTTAGCAATGTGCTTTCTGGATGGAGGCCTAGCCAAGGGCAAAGCTATTGGTAAGGTGCACAGCATGGCCTCAGACACTTCAACAGGCTGCATCTGAGTCACACATCAATATGAAAAAGCCACCATTCCTCCAAGTAATCATGCACTCTAAATCCTCCAGATCCCCAGCTACTCCCTGACCATCCGAGCCACAGACAACGGCCACCCTCCTCAGTTCAGTGACGTTGCTGTGAGTGTCCGTGTGTCTGATGTCAATGACAACCCTCCTCGCTTCTTCCAGCTCAACTACAGTGTGGTGGTGCAGGTAAGCCAGTAGCTGGGTTGTTCTCCCAGTCCACCTCAGGGAACTAAGGTACTCATGCATGGGCTGCTGCTGGAGCAGAGGGGTGAGGCAGAGATGAAGCATGTGGCTGTTTTGTGCTCACTTCCACAAACAACTGGTAGCATCTGCAGGGACAGATGCTAGAATCATAGAATCAGTCAGGGTTGGAAGGGACCACAAGGAGCAGCCAGTTCCAACTCCCCTGCCATGCCCAGGGACACCCTACCCTAGAGCAGGCTGCCCACAGCCTCAACCAGCCTGGCCTTAAACACCTCCAGGCATGGGGCCTCAACCACCTCCCTGGGCAACCCGTTCCAGCCTCTCACCACTCTCATGCTCAAAAACTTCCTCCTCATGTCCTGCCTGAACCTACCCACTTCCAGGTTGCTCCATTCCCCCCAGTCCTGTCATTCCCTGATAGTCCAGAAAGTCCCTCCCCAGCTTTTTTTGGAGGCTCCCTTCAGATCCTGGAAGGCCACAAGAAGGTCACCTGGGAGCCTCCTCTTCTCCAGCCTGCACAGCCCCAACTCTTTCAGTCTGTGCTCACACCAGAGATGCTGCAGCCCTCTGAGCATCCTCATGGCCCTTTTGTAATGGGGGCTCCAGAACTGGATGCAGTACTCCAGGTGGAGTCTCACCAGAGCACAGCAGAGGGGGAGAATCACCTCTCTTGACCTGCTGGCCACACTTCTCCTGATGCAGCCCAAGAACCATTTGTTGTACCAACAGATGTCATTTGCCCTTTCCAACAGCTCCAGGCACTGCCTGTCCTTTCACACAGAGAACACAGAGCTTTTCACATTCTCCAAGCCTTACTTGCAGCCCCTTTCTCCCTCACAGTTAAAGGGCAGACCATGCACGTGGACAAGCCTCACTGTATCTACTGGATGCAGCCCACCTGTTGCTTGGATTCAAAACACAGAATCCCCAAATCTTTAAGGCTGGAAAAGGCCTCAAGATCATCAAGTCAAAACATCAACTTTCTGTGTCCTCAGAAAGAAACAGACAAAACACATTTCAATCTGATGGTATGACCCGAGGGGAGAGCAAAGGCACCAGCTCAGCCACCTGCACTTAGCTGCCCTATATGTAATGCCATGACAGGGACTCCCTTGCACTGCTGGATCTCTGCCATTGCTGGCAGGGGTCTCAGTCTGTGTGCACTGGAGATGCACAAGGACTGTGGGGTTTGTTTCCCTGTTCCTGACCGAGCAGCTCTAGGGGCACTGTGGTTCCTCTTTGCTCACATTTCTCCACTATCATTTTTCCCTGTTTCAGGAGAATGCTCCCGTGGGTACAAGTGTCCTGGAGTTAATTATGAGTGACAGAGACTCCCCAGAAAATGGACCACCCTATTCATTCCAGATCACCCAGGGCAACGATGGAAATGCTTTTGATGTCACTCAAAAGGGCCTGTTGGTGACATCATCTGTGCTGAATAGAAGAATGAAGGAACAGTACCTATTACAAGTCCAGGTAAAGCCTCCCTTACTGTCCTGTTATCCCTGCAATTCCCCAGGGATGTTAAGTAGCAACAAAAAAGAGATTAGGATGGTGCAGCTGGATGGAAACACACCTGCCTTCAGAGAAATCCAATTCAGGCACAAACTGTGCAGCCTGGAGCCATCTCCAGAGCTCATTTCTCCACACAATCTGCCCACAAGAAGCTGGGGATGAGCTTCTGCACTGGTAAAATCAGATAATACAGTCAGAAATATTCCATCAGCATTTTCCTCAGGCAGATGCTTTTCCCAGCATCATTCTGGTGACTTCCAGTTTAAACTGAGACCTGGTCCTAAAAGCTTTCTGCAAGCATCCTTGTCACTTAAGAAGTGGTTGAAGTTCTCTTCACAGAGGATTGCTGTTGTTGCAGAGTGAATTCATTAATATTCAGCGTTATCAGCAGGGATAGTCCTTTACAAACAACAGGATAATACCACACAAAGCACCTTCTGCTGTGTTAATGCTCCTTGTTCTCAAAGTCAGGTACTATTGAATTAAAAACCACAACCACTAACTGCCTAAGATTAGGGAGAAACTCATCCTGTGAGCTGATTATTCACATTTTGCTGTTCTGAGGCTCCTCGACTTATAGACATTGTCAGAGGTGGGACACAGGCTCCAACAGCCAGGAAGGTGAGCAAATGGTTTGATGCATGCAGCTGCTTTAGAACTGTGTAGGCTCAGTTAGACATAGAACCTCAAAGACTGACACCATCTCTGGAAATGCTTAAACCTCAAGGAAGCCAGAGCCACCTACGTGTGCCTCAGCTGCTGATGAGCACAACACCATTGCTGACAGAAGGTTTCAAACAGTCTCCATCACAGGAAGTTTGGGGTTGGAAAGGACCTCAAAAGGCTATCCAGTCCATGTTAGGGGTTGGAAGGGACCCAAAGAGATCAAGTCCAACCCCCCTGCCAGAGCAGGAACATAAAATCTAGCACAGGTCACACAGGAATGCATCCAGACAGGTCTTGAAAGTCTGCAGAGAAGGAGACTCCACAACCTCTCTGGGGAGCCTGTTCTGGTTCTCCATGACTCTTGCCATAAATTTCTTCTTCATCTTGAGGTGGAACTTCCTGTGCTGTAGTTTATGTAGATGTGAACTGCATGCCAGAAAGCACATCTGGAGCCATCTCCAGGCAAAGGCTGACATCCCTTTCTCCATTCTTTCTTTATTCCTAACCCACTCCCTGACAGCTTACACACATTGCTACACACAAGTTCTGGGCTCCTCCATTCAAGAGATGCTGAAGTACTGGAACGTATCCAGAGAAGGGTGACAAAGCTGGTGAGGGGCCTGGAACACAGCCCTGTGAGGAGAGGCTGAGGGAGCTGGGAGTGTGCAGCCTGCAGAAGAGGAGGCTCAGGGCAGACCTCATTGCTGTCTGCAACTACCTGAAGGGAAGCTGTAGCCAGGTGGGGGTGGTCTCTTCTACCAGGTAACCAGCAACAGAACAAGGGGACACAGTCTCAAGTTGTGCCGGAGGAGGTCTAGGCTGGATGTTAGGAGGAAGTTGCTGGCAGAGAGAGTGATTGGCATTGGAATAGGCTGCCCAGGGAGGTGGTGGAGTTGTCATCCCAGGAGGTGTTTAAAAAAAAACAAAAACACCCAAAAAACACCTGTCTGAGGCATTTAGTGCCATGGTCTGGTTGGTTGGACAGGGCTGGGTGCTAGGTTGGCCTGGATGATCTTGGAGGTCTCTTCCAACCTGGTTGATTCTATCATGAGGCACTCCCCTCTGCAAGACCTCCTCAGCCCATCTAGTCAGGTGAGGTGGCAGTAAGTTAGCACTTGGCAATAATGGATCCTTCTGTTTTCCTTGACAGGTCTCTGACAGTGGCATCCCTCCCCTGTCCTCTTCTGCATTCATAAATATCCAAGTGACTGAGCAGAGCCAGTATGCGCCCTCAGCCCTTCCCCTGGAAATCTTCATCACCACCAACGAGGAAGCCTTCCGAGGTGGTGTTCTGGGCAAGATCCACGCCACAGACCGAGACCCCCATGACACACTGTTGTACACTTTGGTGGCAGAAATGCCCCAGGAGGGGCTTTTTTCCATTGGAGCTGCAGATGGGAAGATCATTGCTGGGGACAAGCTTCCCCATGGCCATTACCTTCTGAACGTGACAGTCAGCGACGGCACCTTCACAGCCACCACCAACGTCAACGTCCACGTGTGGTGCTTCACGCAGGAGGCCTTGGACAAGGCAGTGGTGCTACACTTCCGCCACCTCTCTCCTGAGGAGTTTGTGGGAGATCACTGGCGGAACTTGCAGAGATTCCTGGGAAACATCCTCGTCACCCGGCGCCAGAACATCCACATGGCCAGCCTGCAGCCTGCAGCCGCCTCTGACGGAGTGGATTTGCTCCTGGCTGTGGGAGAGCCACACGGCTCCTTGTATGAGCCTCGGGTCCTCGCCAGTAAGATCGCTGTATCAGCCGGGGAGATGGACCAGCTGGTCGGCCTCCGGATGAAGAAAGCGATTCACGTGCCCTGCCACGGGGCAGACTGTGCCCACCGCGTCTGCAAGGAGACCATCCGGATGGATCCGGGCATGATGTCTACTTACAGCACTGCCCGGCTCAGCGTCCTCACCCCGCGGCACAGCCTGGAGCAAATCTGTTCTTGCAATGGTGAGCAATCCTCCCTTGTAGTGTCACAGGAGCACAGGATGCAAGGGGTTGGAAGCGACCTCTGGAGATCAAAGAGTACAACCTCCCCTGCCAGAGCAGGACCAGAGAAGCTAGTGCAGGTCACTCAGGAACACATCCAGGTGGGGCTGCCTTCCTGGGGAGCCTGTTCCAGTGCTCTGTGACTCTTACAGTATGAGGTTCTTGCTCATGTTGAGGTGGAACTTCCTGTGCTGTGGTTTCCATCCATTGCCCCTTGTCCTATCTTAGGGCACAAGTGAGCAGAGGCTGTCCCTGTCCCTTACTTCCTGACCCTCAGCCCTCAGATATTGATAGACATTGATTAGAGGCCCTCTCAGTCTTCTCCTCTCCAGCTTAAACAGCCCCAGGGCTCTCAGCCTTTCCTCTTAAGGTACATGTCCCACCCTACAAACCTGGGCATATTGTGTTTGCCTTCAGCACACTCTAAAGCACCTGGAATTTCCATAGAATTAGGTTACCCAACAACCAACCAACTCTGCTTGAGATTTCAAAGCCAAATCCACATTCTGAAGAGCTTGGAAGCTTCACAAAGTCTTTTTTGTTTTCATTAATCTCCTGTAGCAGTAAATAGCAGCAACATCTATCCATCTCCTTGGGAAAAGTCACTTCTACCTAGCAGGTAATGAAACTCAGTGGACAGAATTCCAGTCTCTGAGCTCGAGTTGATCTTAGACTCAACAGATCAACTGCTAAATGTGACAAAGGCCAAATAAACCACATTTGTTCACTCCAGCACACTTGAAATGAATGGAAGGAGCAGGGGTGCAGGTTAGCATCACTCCGGCAGGAATAGTAGGAGAATAACACTGTTTTATATAAAAACTTATTAAGAATGAACAAATGCAAGGATTTTGTAGACCACACTGAGGGGATCTTGAAGGACAGAACAAGCCAGGCTGCTTTTGAAGGGTTGGTTTACAGCTGGGTACAAATAAGAAACACTGGGAGCTCCTCACAGGCAGCTATGGGAGGTGTAGAGTGGCACTACATGGGTTGCCACGGGTAGAACTGTTACTGGACAGCCATGGTGACAGCCTGGGAAAAGTGGCAAGGCTTGGTACAGGTCATAGTCTCAGCGTGTGACAAAGACCTTTTGCTCCCTTTCCTCCCAGGAACAGCTGTGAGGTTCGGGGGCCACAGCTACATTTGGTACCAGCACTCACAGACGGGCTCCTGGCACATGCACTTCCGCCTGAAGACTCACCAGCTGCATGCGGTCGTGTTCCATGCCAACGGGACTGACCATGCCACGCTGGAGGTATGTGTTGGGATGCACAGGGATTGCTTTCTGGTGTGAGACAACCCAAACAACTCAGTCTTTCAGGGAAGGGCAGAAAGAAGATGCAATAATGTGTACCCTTAGTAATTCATGGAGCTAAAATCCAGTCTTGGGAAGACCAAAAGCAAGAGCCAAGCAGAGCCTGGCAGCTGCTGCAGCCACACCTCCTAAGCTGGTTTTTACATCTGTGGGTGCATGTGCTTGTCTCTGGTGTGAAGGCAGCTTTCACCTATATCATGTGTCTGCATCAACTTCTTTCCTTATGGCCTGCTTCTCCATCTCTCTCACCACACCTCTCAGGGTGAAGAATTCCCCTGGTGGAATTCTCCACAGACCAGGCTGCTTCCACTGTAGCAAAGGGAGGACTTCCCCCCCCAGACTTCAGGAGTGGAGTCAGGCTCCCACTGAGCACACAAATTGTTTGCCAGACCACATTATGATTGGGATAACAGGATATGGAGATGAGGAGGGCACAGGTGGAATATCAGCAGCCTGCACCACATATGCCAGTCAGGCCACACATCTCATCAAATAGACCTCAAACTAAAGGTCCTTCACAGTCATGGACAGAACAGACAAAGCACCAGTCTTAAATGCTGCATTTCTCAACCTCTTCCTCTTTTCAACCACTTTCTTTGGGTGGCTTCAGTGTTTCAGGCACCTGCAGAGCCAGGATCATTTGTCTGATCTCTCTCTTTCCCTTGGTTACACACTGAATCAACACAGTACTCAAAGATCATCTCCCTTTTTCACACTGCCAGCAGAAGGAAAGCAGCAGATTACCAAAGAATAGGGGGCTTGTATATTCTTCATCAATTAAATTTGGACTAAGGGGAGACCAAGATCACAGGACATACTTCTCAGCTTACAGAGATCTGTCCCTCAGACTAATGGCATTGAGGTCTACACACTGAAACCTGCCCATGAATTCTCTCATCCTTTCACCACCCTATTTTCCTGTTTTGTAATACTTTTTTTCCACTTTTGGAAAAGACCCACACAGAGAAAGCTGCACAGCAGCCAACGCCCAGGGACCTGCTTATAGTATATATTGCAAGCTCCTGCTGCCACAGACATAGCTCCAAATGAGTAAGAGCAGAGACACATCATCCGTATGTCCTGTACCTATCTCCAAGAATGACATGAAGCTGCATTGTAAGGAGCTGATGGGACAAACTGAGCTGCTCGAGAAGGGTCTCTAGCCTTCTGCCCCAGCTCTGGGGAGGTTCAGCAAGAGTCCAGCACAGAATCACAGAATGAACCAGGTTGAAAAAGACCTCTGAGATCATCGAGTCCAACCTATCACCTAACTCTTCTCATTACCTAAACCATGGCACTAAGTGCCCCATTCATCATCCTCCTCTTAAACACCTACAGGAATGGGGACTCCACCACCTCCCCAGGCAGCCCATTCCAATGCCAATCACTCTCTCTGGCAATAACTTCTTCCCAACCTCCAGCCTAAACCTGATGTTGTATGGCAAGCTCTGCGGGTTTCCCATGAATGTTTTGTTCCATCTCTTTTCTCCTTCTCCATAGGCTCTTGGCTTTTGTGAGTGAGGTTTTACAAACAAAGCACTGAGGAGGAAAAGGTGAAAGGGATTTAATCCTTTCTCCTCCCTCCATGTGAGTTTTAAGTAAGAATCCTGGGTCACAAATAGGAATTTCTGACATCCCAGCTCAACACAGGAGACACTGGTATGGTTCACTTTTAGCAGCTCACTGTCTTGTCTCCCTCCCATCTACTGGAGACCAAGGATCAGATTGCAACACCTATCAGCATCTTTGGCCTGGTTTTCCAGTGTGCTGCTTAGGAGCTGGGTACAACAGTAACTCCTTTCTCTGCCTCCCAATTTCTCCTTGCCTCCTCCAGAGAAAGCTGCCAGTAGTCCTTCTCAACAAGGTCCTTTCAGCGCCCTCACCCATGCCAAAGGGGCAACTTCTCCAGCACTTTCTCCACCACTAATGAGACAGTGAAAACAGAATAAAGGCCATGTTGCCCAGAGCAAGAGTCCATCTGTGACTGGTGATGGAGTTGTGTATAGTCTGAATACCAGGGCTCTGATTAGGCTCAAGAAGGGAGGAGAGAATATGAGCAGCATTAGCAGTATGATCACATCAGGAGTATAGCCCTGCACCCTGTTAATGGAAAGATGAACTTCCCTCCATACACTAGTCAAAGGTTGCAGGGAATAACCACTGGTGAAACTGTGCCAGAGGTATGAAGGTGCACTGCAAACTAAGGGGGGCTGCAGTCACTTCAACAGGCTTTAACTGAGCCCTTTATAGCTAAACGTGGGTGAAAGGGGCTGCATTTGCCTACCTGATAACTTCTGCAGTCTGAAAGCTGGGACTTATATCAACTCTCAGTGCTTAGGCAAGGAGGGGAACAAGCATCAGAAGTGCTGAAAGCCTCTGTGAACAGCAGCCACCTGTGTCACAGCTAACCATGAGTTCTGGGCCATGTTTTGCAGATGGTTAATGGAGTCCCTCAGCTTGGGTACAGCTGCAAGGGTAGCTACACCGGGAACCTCTCCTCCTCACGTTCTGTGAGTGATGGTGAGTGGCACTCAATCTTCCTGGAGGTGAAGAACACTTCTGTCCGCCTGCTCGTCGACGGCCTCGGAAATGCCTCTCTGCAACTGCCACGGACCTGTAATGTCTCCCAGGGTAGACGAGACCTGCTTTTTGGTGGCCTCCGACAGCCACTCCAGTCCCAGAGAGTCACCTGGGGGTTCAGAGGATGCCTGGATGTGGTTGCAATCAACGGCAGAGAAGTGATTCTCCTGCCCGGGAAAGGGCAATCAAAGGAAGTCGTGGAGGAGGTGGGGATAAAGCAGTGCTGCTCCCCCACCGGTGCCTGCAGCAGCAACCCCTGCCTCAACAATGGGATGTGCTCCGAAACTCATGGAGGAGGTATGTGAACATCCCACCCCGAGCAATGGGAGAGGAATAAGCAGGGAGGGGAGGGGAAGATGCAACCTTTTCATTCATCCCTATACTGAGGAGCTCCTCCAGAGGAGATTCAGGGGTCCCCCATTTTGAGGGATCACAACTGAGAGCTGACTCAGTGCAGCAACAGCTAAGGGGTGTGAGATCATCATCCTAGCTCTCACTAGGAGACCATGGCCTGGAGGGCAGGAGGGTGTTTTCTAAGGAGTGTGCAAGACCTAGAAGAGCACAGCACTGCCAAAAACTCAAATGCAAATAGAAATTCCACCCACCCTGCTACATCCTCTTTGCTTAAGGAGCCATTATCAAGGTTAGAATCAAGCAAGAGAGGATCAGGTAGTGATGGTATCTGGGCAGAAACATGCCAAAATCTGGTCTATTCCCACTGCAGTCAGTGACTCCTCAGGGCTATGGGAAAGAATATGGGAAAACCATAAGCTCAGATCCAAAAGTCTCATGCTAACATGAAGTGCACATGCTCAAAAGAGGTTTGACACCAGGCTTTGCCCAAGACACTCACCACTGCCCCATTCCTCCCCTCAGAGGGTCTTCCCACAGCAAGCTGTCTCACAGGCACAGGGCTGCTTTGCAGTGACCCTGAGGAAGGAACTGCTCCCAGAGGCGTCCACTCTTGTGTCATTGCCCCACAGCCATCCTCTCACAGGTCAGCCTAACATCCCATCTATCCGAACAGTTCCTATCTGCACTTTGACCCTTCCCTGGGGCAGAGAGGTGCTTTCCAGGCTGCTGTGTGGGACTGAAGCTCCTCCTGCAGCTCTGCTCTTTGGGGCCATTGCCAAAACTCACACCCTGCCTGGGCGAGCAAGCGAGGACAGAGGAGAGAGCACACCTCCTCCTGCCCTGCCCGCAGCCTCTGGGAACAAGATTCCCAGCCCAGCATCTCAGCAGCTGCCTAGTCAGGTGAACTTGTTTGACATCTGTCCCTTACAGTTAGCCTAGCTGGCACTCCTGCTTCAGCCTTACCCCTCAGACCCTCTGGCTAGGCTGGAAGGGGCTCAAAGCCCATGGAGTGAAAACTCATCTCTGCTCTAAGTCAAAGCATCACCTGCTTGCTTTACAGAGAGCTTAAAGCAGGAGGGGGAGGAGGAAAAAAATCACTCCCTCATTAATAATCTACTAATCATGCAGGGCCTTTCCCACAGTTTCCTTCCAAGATGATTATCACCTTCTCCTGCAAAGGGCCCAGCTGCCCAAGAAAGAGCTTTTGGGACATAGCCCCAAGCAGAAACGCACCAGACACTGCTGCAGGGAAAGGGCTGCTCAAGGGACTTTTAGTTTGTGAGGCTGTCCTGGGCTTCCTTCAGCTCCACTCTGAAGACCACGGGCATGCAATGTCAGTTTATGCAAAGCTCTGCCCAGGGCTCTCAGGCATGGGATTACCTGCACAGGCACAGGCAGGTCTGTGCCGGCGAGCCCAGGAAAGCGACGTGGCTGCCTGGGAACCCATATGTGCGGCACAGAAAGGGTCAGAGCCAGACCAGCCACCGCGCCAGGGACCTCAGCTGCACACACGTGTAAACTTCCCACAGCCAGGAACACTGTGCCTGGGCACACTCAGCCCCGCAGGCAATGCCCGGCACCTGCTGCAGGAGACTCGGCACACGGCTGCAGCGCAGCCACTGGCACACGTGTAGAAACAGGTCTGCCTTGCTTCCCCCTCTGCTCTGCAACAGAGACGTTCCCCTTGTGGATGAGCAGCAAACACTTCTCAGGCGTGCTGCGAGGTAGAAGCTCTGAACTTCCCGCATGGCACCACCAGATGTGTGACTAGCCCAGTACAGCCAGGGACGTTCCCACGCTTAGGGCTACGCTAAGCAGTGGCCACAAACACAAACAGCTGCAGCCCCTCCGAGTCCCCAGCCAGGTCAGGTTTCTCACTGGCTGCGAGCAGACACATCCCCCAGGCAAGAGAAACCCGACGTGTTGAGACAGGAGCCTCATACCACAAGAACCTGCAGGACCAAAGGCTTCAGAGAACAGTAAGTTACAGACGACTGCGTTTAGCAGAGTCAGAAACTGTGAATCAGCCAGCCAGGCTCCTCTTCCTTGAACCCAAATTTGTCCCCCAGCTTCTCCCTGCAATAAAGCTGTGCCTTGAGTGCATCCCTGGCAGGAGAAGGGTCTGTCCGTATCAATAGAGGACAGGCTTGATTTGTTGCTTAAATAGCTCTCTACTGCCACTGCATTGCCTCCCATGAGTGCTCCACAGCACCTCTGAAGCAGCAAGTACCTGTGATTAGGTGGCCAGACTCAGCCGTCTCAGGCGCCATCAGCACCAGGCACTGCTCCTGCCTGTTCTTGCTGGTTTTTCCATATGGATACAGTCTCTTCATGGCACTCTCTCGCCTCTGCAGGCTACACCTGTATCTGCCCCGGGCTATTTTCTGGTGAGCACTGTGAGCTGGGGGACAGTCCCTGCGACTCCAAGCCCTGTCTCCACGGGGGAACCTGCACCCTCTCTGCCGCCGGCTACTCCTGCCACTGCCCTGACTGGTATCTGGGCGAAAGGTAAGGTCCGGGAAGGCTTCAGGTGGGCTGAAAACAGGCTCTCTACCAGCGGGCACTGCACATTCCCGGAGCTCACCAGTTCCAGGCGCTCTGGACTTTGTTGCAAGTCGCACATCCCTGAGCACTGGGGCAGGGAAGCGTGGGAAGGCAGAGCTGAGCAGACTAGGACAGAAAGAGCTCTGCCATCGTGTGGACACTGCTCCTCCGTGCCCATCTCCTCCCAGGGAGGAGCTTGGTGAAGCTTCAAAGCTTCTCCTTGCGAGGTGAGAGTTTCTTCCCACAGGCTGCTCCAGCCCGCAGTGAGAGCTGAGCTTGGCTGTGCTGGAGGCACTCGAGCAGCGCTGCCCTAGGTGGTAGGAGGATGCCCCAAGGCTGAGAGGACACTGTGTCAACTGCCTCTTCCTTCAGTAGCTGGGTGCTAAAGTGGCTGTTTCTGCCCAGGGGAATTTCTGTCCCAGCTCACAGCCACAATTCATCCAACTCAACCTGATTTTGAGACACTCTGTCTCTCTACAACTACCTGAAAGGAGGCTGCAGTGAAGTGGGGGTCAGGCTCTTCTCCCTAATATCAGGTGGTATCAGCTATTCAGGAAACGGCCTGAAATTGTGTCACAAAGCTTTCGGCCGTGGCTGGATGAAACTTTGAGCAACCTGCTCCAGCAGCAGATACTGGGCCAGGTTGAACAGGGTCTTGAGCAACCTGGTCTGGTGGAAGTTGTCCCTGCCCACGGCAGGTGGGTTTGAACTAGATGATCTTTAAGGTCCTTTCCAATCTAAACCATTCTATGATTCTAAGTCAGAGCCTTGACTAGGATGCTGCAGCTTTAGCTGCAACCCCAGGCTGATGGTGGTTGTTCCCATCCTTCCCTCCTCACAGGTGTGAGAAGCTGGCTGAGGAGTGCCAAGAAAACCCTTGCCGAAATGACGGGCGCTGCGTGAGCAGCCAGGGCTCCATCCGCTGCATCTGCCCTTCAGACTACCAGGGGCACTACTGCACACAGCCCATCATCACCCCTGCCATCGTGCCCACGCAGTGGGCGCTGGGCCCCGAGGAGATAGCGGAGATCGTTGCCGGCGTGCTGGGGGTGGCCATCCTGGTCGTGGCCTTTGTGCTCATCCGCAAGCGCTACCGCCACCGGGCCAAGGCTCACAAGCCCGTGGCCAGGGAGGACCCCGACCTGCTCTCCAAGAGTGAGTTCTCCAAGAGCGTGGGTGTAGGCACCCAAGCCGTGCCACCCATCGAGCTCAACATCCTTAGTGACACAGCACACAACAACCTGGACCGGGCCACGCCGGAGCAGCGCAAACCCACCAGCACCCCCGAGTTCGTTACCTTCAATTCAGCCAATGCCCCAAAGCACAGGGGCACCATCGTGTGCAGCGTGGCACCCAACCTGCCCCCCGCTGCACCCCCCTCCAACTCTGACAACGAATCCTTCATCAAGTGCACTTGGGCCAGGGAGGAGATGGGTCAGTAGTCACAGCTTTTTCTTGCTCTTACACATCACTCTTCCCCTTGTGGGTTTACAGACACAAAGGGCCAACAGTGCTGCCCAAAGCCGAGCTAAGCAAGGGCAGATGGTGCCCAAGCCCTGCTGCAGGTCTTTTATTGGCTCCTCCCTCCCTGCTCACCAGTACATCCCAGTTTTCTGCTTTAACCTTTTCAGTCTTATACCTGACCAGTCATTAATACATAGCCTGGAGTCCAACACATCCTGGGTCAAAAGACCTTGTAGAAGAGTACAGTGAGGCTAAGGGGGAAAAGATGAAGGTCCTAAAAGTCACTGTGAGTTTTAGTGGAGGCCTTTGCATCAATGCTCCCAGGCAGAGGGATCACACCCCCAGGGAAATGTCTTGCATGGCTCCAGAGAGCAAGATTGCTGCTTTCTCTCCATGCATGAGTTTGTTACCAAAGTGCACTGGCAGAAGGGACTCCAGCAGAGTAAATGCGGGGAAAGGGAGAGATTCAGCAGCTTGCTTGCTCTGCCCTTGTTCCTTCATCACAAAGAAACTTGCAATCAAATAGTGGGATGCAGCGTGTGCTTTGGGTGCTAGAGTAGTGGATGTCTGAAGGCCAGTGGAAACACTGCCTCAGCAGAGCCAGGGGTACCCTCAGCTCTCCTCAGTTCCCAAAGCGGCAAAGACAACTCCCCTGTCCACACATCTCCTTCCTTCCCTGGTCTGCTACATCTGCTGCAGGCTCAGAGAAACAATAGGTGGGAGGGCGAGGAAAAGCAGCAGCCTGAACTGCACCTAACACAGCTCTGTTTTATTCCAGTCTACCCAGCAGAAACAACCTACTGGCCTCCCCGGTACCTGTCATCAGACGTCCAGGAATACTCCCACTATGAGATCATCCAAAGCCCCCCTGCATCCTCCTCCCACCCTCCTTTGCCCCCACCGCCCCCTCCGCCGACGGACGCAGAGCCAGTGGCCCTTTACGGGGGCTTCCCCTTCCCCCTGGACCAGAGCAACAAGCGGGCGCCCATCCCCCCCCGCTACAGCAACCAGAACCTGGAGGACTTCTTGCCACTGGACATGGGAGCTTCCCAGTGCCAGAACGAATACACGGCCATCAGCTACTACCCAGCCCAGCTGGTGCAGGGCGAGGGTATCCCCTACCAGCCTGACCCCGGGTACAAGCGGGTCAGCATGCGTCTGAGCGTGGCCCAGCCCTCCTATGCAGATTGTGAGCTGGGCCACCAGCCCAGCATCCGAGCCCAGCCCCTTCCACCCCCCAACTACGAGGGCTCTGACATGGTGGAGAGTGACTATGGGAGCTGCGAGGAGGTGATGTTTTAACGGGGGGACTCGCTGTCGAGACGAGAAGCACATCTCCAGAAGGGTGTGCAGGGGGCTGGCAGTGCCATCGAAGGGAGGCTTATGTGTTCGCCCTGCCACAGCTTCCAGCATCTCCTCCTGCACAGCTGGGTTGTAATTCGGCTGGATCTTTCCCCCCACTTCCCTCCATGGTGTTCTTGCTGCAGATGGAGGGGAAATGCTCCAGCCGCTGCCAGGACACAGAGGATGCTCGTGGGATGCCAATGACACATCTGCCTCTTTGCCAAGGGGACTTCCTCGGAGACTGTGCAGCACTGCAGCAGGCTGCCTTCTCCCACCCCGGGCTCTCTGGTCACAGGGAGGAAAAGGAGGAGAAGCAAGGCAAGCACTGCAAGCACGCTGGTGAAAGTGTGAAAGGACCAGCAATGCACAGCCTGGGAGCGCCCCAGGTGGGCTCCAGAGGCTCCCTGCCCCTGCTCTGGCTCTGAGGGCTTGCATCAAGCCAACAGTTTGCCCAGTGGAATGGATCAGCTGGTGCAAACCCCCTTCCGTGTCTGCTTCCCCATGCAGGCAGGGAGATGAGGGAATGCAGCTGGTCCCACCAGCATGTCCCTAACTTGGCTGACAGAAATCCAAGGGGAAAAAAAAAAAGAAGCTCATTTCTATAGAAAAAAAACCAAGGAACAACAAAGCAACAAGCTTCAGCACACCAACAACCACCCACAGACTCAAACCAGCACAGCTAGCAGCAAAGCAGGACCCCTGCCCAGCTGGGCTGTGCTTGTGGCTCTGAGGGAGGCCCTGTGCCAAGAATGCGAGTGCAGACGTGTCGCTGACATGGCCCCGTGGTGAGCACAGTGGAACGTGGTCCTGCCACCCAGCTGGGGCTCCCCAGAGTGTCCCACAAAGACTGGCCAGCACTGCGTGGCATGCACCCGAGACGGGGCACTGAGGCTAGGGAGAGTGGGTTGGCCTGCGTGACCTTGTGCTCAGAAGTGTAGTGTTCCTTCCTGAGAGGTTTCCTTTGGTTGGTTGGCTGATGTAACTTTTTTTTGTCATTGATTTTTGGAAACTATTAAAAGAGTTTGGATTTTTTTACTATTATGATTTTTCAGTAACTCAAGGGTCCCCTTGTAGATAGGATACCCCTGCCTAGCTCCAGCTAAGGGCAGCCCAGGGAGGAACAGCTTATTTTGGACCCTCCAGCACCTCAACAGTCTCTTGAATCTCCAGATAAGTACAGAGACAGCAAATTCAGCACATCTTTGAGGACCCTCTAAGGGCCAGAGGAAGGAAGCAGACCCACAGAGGCTTGCCTTGCTTTGAGAAGGCACAAGCCTCTCATATCTGCCAGCTTGGAAGCAAAGGACCCAAATCCAAGCCCTTCTTTGATTCCCAGCCCAAATCAAACACACCTGGGAACACAGAAACTCATCTCATCTCTGAAAGGAAACCCACAGCTCCTGTGGAGATGACTATCACCTGGTTAACCTGGAAAGCACACTTGACTTAAGCATATGTGCAGAGAGGTTCCCAAAATGCTCAGCACAGGCTCTCTGGGACACAGCAGCCTGCTCCAGCACCCACAGACACTGCCTGCAGCCCCATGGCCCTGCCCAAGCATCAGTCTGGCATCAGAGTTGTTTGCTGCTCCTCCAGCACACAGCAGGCCCCCAGCTCCCCACAGTGCTGCCTGTGCTGCCCCCCAAAGCTCTCTTGCACTTCGGCAGACCCTTTTTCACCAGAGCCCAGGCTTGGTGCCACTGTCACTCACCCCTACATGCCAGGCAGCCTCCTCTGGAAGGGCTTTCTGCCAACTGGAGAGCTCTCTGGGACTCATCTGAGAGTTTCCACAGCAACAGCTAATGACATCACCTGAGCTCACAATGCTCTGAGAGCCCTGATGTCACTAGCTGTCACCACCGAGATGGCAAAGGGAGGACCAGGGGGCAAAGTGCTGCATAGACCAAGTGACCCCAACAGTGTCCAAGGAGAGAGGACCAGCCTAGTCATGGGCAGTGCCTCACTGGACCCAGCCTGCTCCAGCAGCCCTCAGCTTTGTAACCTTCACCCCCAAAGGGAATCCTGAGTTAATTTCAGTCTGGCTGAAGATGCTCTTGTTCACTGCAGGGGGGTTGGACTAGGTGACCTTTAAAGATCCCCTCCAGACCACTCCATGATTCTGTGATCCCTCAGGGCCAGCCCCACGTGACAGGTGAAGGACACTCCTGTAGTAGATGTTCTCTGAACAGATGTAACTCCCCAGCTCAGAATTGGGCAAACACTGAGCTCCTGCTGTCTGTGGCAGAGATTGGCTAGCCAGGGATTGCCCTGAGACCACCAACAGACGAGAGGGAAGGTGCTATCCACACCCTCTGTGGCATCAAAACTGGGGAAGGGGGATTGGATTTGGGATGCACAGGGACATTCTCATCAGACAACCCAGATACAATCTGCAGCCAGCCCCATGGCTGGATGAATTACCCTGAGGTCTGCAAGAGAAAACAACTTCCTTCTTTGAGATCCAGCTCTGCTCAGCAGAAACCAGCCCCTGCCTGGATTAGGACTGAATATTGTCCCTCTTTGGGTTCTCCTCATAAATCCCTCTCAACATTCTCACCCTAAAAGAGCACAATCCCCGCTTGCTAATTTTGGCACAGCATTTCTAAGCTCAGGAGTTATCTATGGTTCTATGATATCAGATGGTTGTGTAAAGGAACACAAGAGAGATCCTGAGGCAGGTGTGAGAGTAAAAAGAGGTTTTTGTAATTCCAAGAGTTGCTTCAGGCTGGAGAACGTTGGAGGATAAAACCTCCAAGGTCCCTGCTAGCCTCAGTTACCCTGCAACCCTAAACCACTTTATAGACAGAGCACAGTGGCAGCTCCGCCAGGCACCAGGATAGGGATTGCCTCTGGGCAGGAGCAGCAGGAGAAGAAAAACCCATCAGAGCAGCACACAGCATACTGCTGCGAGCACCCACTCCAACCGTGTAACATTTATCCTGCCACCAGCTCTGTGTCCCAAGCCACAGACCCACCCCACTCCCCAAAACATCCCAGAGACACCCCAGCATCCTACCTGCTGGCTCCAGGGGGGCTCGACGTGCAGAAGGGCTGAGAAAGGTAGAGCAGGATCGCTCCTGCCTGAACATGGAGAGGTGATGCTGCGGGATGAGCACCACCTGGCGCAGCCACATCCTCCACACCTGCAGCTCATCCCCAATTAAAGCCGAGGAGGGAGCGTTTGGCTGCCCTTGTCCCCAACTGGGGCTCATCCCAAATTAAAGCCGGGGAGGGAGCGTTTGGCTGCCCTTGTCCCCACCAATCTGCTGGGAGCTCTGCAGTTCCCTGGAGCTACGCATAGATAGGTCCCCACAGCAGGCTGACCCCCTCTGCGTGCTAACAGGGTATTGTGAGGGGCAGGTGGCCGTGAGGGGCAGAAGTTGTGAGGGGCAGAAGTTGTGAGGGGCAGGTGGCCGTGAGGGGCAGGTGGCCGTGAGGGGCAAGTCGCCGTGAGGGGCAGGTCGCCGTGAGGGGCAAGTCGCCGTGAGGAGCAGGTCGCCGTGAGGGGCAGGTCGCCGTGAGGGGCAGGTCGCCGTGAGGGGCAAGTCGCCGTGAGGGGCAGGTCGCCGTGAGGGGCAGGTCGCCGTGAGGGGCAGGTCGTTGTGAGGGGCAGGTCGCTGTGAGGGGCAGGTCGTTGTGAGGAGCAGGTCGTTGTGAGGGGCAGGTCGCTGTGAGGGGCAGGTCGTTGTGAGGGGCAGGTCGTTGTGAGGAGCAGGTCGCTGTGAGGGGCAGGTCGCTGTGAGGGGCAGGTCGTTGTGAGGGGCAGGTCGCCGTGAGGGGCAGGTCGCCGTGAGGGGCAGGTCGTTGTGAGGAGCAGGTCGTTGTGAGGGGCAGGTCGTTGTGAGGGGCAGGTCGCCGTGAGGGGCAGGTCGCCGTGAGGAGCAGGTCGCCGTGAGGGGCAGGTCGCCGTGAGGGGCAGGTCGCCGTGAGGGGCAGGTCGCCGTGAGGGGCAGGTCGTTGTGAGGGGCAGGTCGCCGTGAGGGGCAGGTCGTTGTGAGGGGCAGGTGGCCGCGAGGGGCAGGTGGCCGCGAGGGGCAGGTGGCCGCGAGGGGCAGGTGGCCGCGAGGGGCAGGTGGCCGCGAGGAGCAGGTGGCCGCGAGGGGCAGGTGGCCGCGAGGAGCGGGTGGCCGCGAGGGGGAGGTGGCCGCGAGGAGCAGGTCGCCATCCCCAGGGGCAGGTCGCCCTGAGGGGCAGGTCGCCATCCCCAGGGGCAGGTCGCCCTGAGGGGCAGGTCGCCATCCCCAGGCTTGCTGGAGGAGCAGCATTTCCTTACGGCCAAAGGAGAAGATGAGGTTCACTGTCACTGCCTTCTGCTCCTAAGCTCCAGCTTGTGCCCTCTCTCCCTGGCACTCCTAGCAGCGTGGGATGCCGTGAGCCCTGGCACAAGTGGTGTGCCAGCCTGCAGCTGGTTCAGGGCAGGTTTCCCAGGGGTGGCCAGGCTGTTGCTGGCCCTCGCTGCAGAAGTGCTTCAGTTTCTCAGCAGTGTGCACTGCTTCCTGCAGTAAAGGTGAACCCAGATTGTTCTTCCCCGTGTCCCAAGCGGTGTAACTAACAGCTGATGATGACATTTTCCTTTAGACTTGTTGACTTTTAACTCCCTAGGGCTACCTTAGCTGGCAGCCACGGGGCAGAGAAGGGTGAAGGCATCGGAGTGGGATGTCCAGGGAAGTGTTGGAGTCACCATCCCTAGACGTTTTAAAGAAACATGGATGTTAGGAACAGGTTCTTTACCATGAGGGCAGTGGAACACTGGAACAGAGTGCCAAGGAGGCCTCATCCCTGGAGCTATTAAAGGTGAGGCTCCACAGGGCTCTGGGCAACCTGATCTAGTTGAGGAACCCTGCTGACTGCAGAGAGTGTTGGTCTGGATGACCTTTGGAGGTCACTTCTGACCCAGCCTGTTCTATGATTCTATGAGATGGTGCTTTGTGAAGTAAGAGCTAGAAAGGGGCATCCTCAGCAAATCCATCTCATAGACCAGGTACAGTGCTGCAGTGCCCAGCCTTGGAAGAAAGGATGGTACAGCCATGGTGACTTTCTCTGGCCAGAAGCACCTCAAGCAGCAGCAGATGCAGCCTGTGTTTAGCTGCTCCCCCTGCCTCGGGGTGCAGGTGGCCTCGGATCCCTCTCCATAGACCACACTCTCCAGCAGTCTGCATACAAAAAAGAGGTTTTTCTGAGAGAGTTCAGGAGCTTCACTTTTTGATAGCCCTGATTTCCCAGCCAGCCCTGCTCATGACACACCGCAGTGGCATGAATTATTCAGCAGTGTGACAAGCAGAGCTGCAGTGATGTTGGCGTGGTGCCCAGTCAGCTCCAGCTTGGGCTGGCTTTTGCTCCCTTGATCCCAGATCAGCAGAGCTCAGCATCCATCACGCTGCTGCCACTGGCACATGCCAGGCACTTCGGTCTGAGCTGTAGCTCCACTCCAGGCATAAATCAAGCTGCTGGGTCCCAGGACGCAGTTAAGAAGCCAAGGCACAACTTTGGTGGGGCAGAGAGAGACAAGCCCAGAAAGACACAAAACTTACTTGCACAATGCATTCAGATGAAGAAAAGGTAATCTTCAGAGTAGCAAAGCTGAAACTCCTTGATTTGAAACCCTCAGCAGAAGGGGAGGTCTCCTGTGCTGCTGAAGGGGTGAGAAAAGCACCACGTTTGGCCCCAGCTACCTACTGGGCTCCATCTCCCCAAGAGATGTCCCCCTCCTGCCTGAGCCCTTGTCCTTGGCTGGCACTTGCAAAAAGAGCAAAACCAACCAAGACAGGTGAGCCCCCAAAGCTGTAGCAGGACCACTGATTAATGCCTCATCACTGCCTCACCCAGCACAGCACAGCAGAGTCCCCCTTGGAGACCCCACAGACCAGCTCCACACCTGGCCCAGGCCCTTGCCAGGTAGTTTTTCACCTGCCTGGTGGGAGAGACACCCCCCAGCCTCATCATAGCCTAGAGGCTTTTCAGGTAAAAAATAGATGCTGTTTATTGATTACAGTAAGATCCATGACTGAGGGCCAGCGCCAGCTCTTCCCACGCGCCGTTCGCTGACGATAGCCATAGGCACAAGACATGAACGTTAAAATCATTCCTCTATTTACATGGACAATTTCCTGGGTCACACAGCAGCCTATGATACACAAGTGTCAAGTTCCCACACCCATCACCTCCTAGGTCAGGTCCTCGACAGAGCCCTTCCTGCTTGCCTGCCCCAGCGGCACCTCTGGCCCCACCTCCAGACACCCCCTGCTCACCCTAACAAAAGAGGTGAACTGCAGGAACCACTGCATGCTGCCGTGACATCCCAGTCTCTCTCTGTGCAATGAGGTCTTCACCACTGACTGCAAAGTGAGTTGGGATGCTAAGAGCCCCAGCAGCGAACCCGAAGCTGCCCAGTGCTGGGTTGGGGCCGTGCCCTGGCACACAGCTGTCCCCCAGAACGTGGCCAGCCAGAACCCACAGAGCTGAGGGCAAGCCTCAGATGTCCCCTGCTCTTCGCAGCATGCCCTCCTCTGCCAAGCATGAGGTTTCTGCACTCAGACCCAATCCCAGGGCCCAGCCAGGGTGAGTACACAGCAATGGACATGAATATTGCACTTCTCCCACCCATAGCATGCCCTGGAGCTTTCTTCCAGCCCTGGGTGCTTGCTCTCTGTCACAGACCCACAGAATCGTTTCAGTGGGAAAAGATCTTTAAGATCATCAAGTCCAACCATTCTCTAACTCTTCCAAGGCTGGTGCTAAACCATGGCACTCAGCACTGCATCTCTGTATCCTTTAAACATCTCCAGGGATGGGGACTCAACCACCTCCCTGAAGAGCTTATTTGAGTGTTTGAGAACCTTTTCAGTAAAGAAGTGTCTTCTAATATCCAACCTAAACCTCCTCTGGTGCAACTTGAAGCCATTTCCTCTGGCCCTATCACTTACAACTAGGGAGAAGAGACCAACACCACCTTGCTACAACCTCCTTTCAGGTTCTTGTAGAGAGTGAAAAGGTTGCCTCCCTACAATGTCCTCCAGAAGGAGGATTTGACTTAAAGCTTTGCTATGCTCATGACCAAGTGATGCCAGAGCACAGCACAGACTTAGAGGAGACCAAGTGAGCCCCAAGAAATGCAGCAAGCAGGTGAGGGGCTGGAAAGGAGCAGTGAGGTACCACAGACCTATCCTGTACCTGACCAGGGGTCCACACACTGGCATAGGGCACCCAAAGCAGAGCCAGCAAAGAGGATAAACAGCAGGACACAGGAAACACAACAGACTAAGGAGGCAGTGCATGGACACCACTCTGCAGAGTCTTCTCTCAGAGGTGGGTCAGACACCAAACAACCCCAAGCCTCACTCATCCTCCACCACAGATGGGAATGTAGCCCACCAGTGCTTTGCTCAAACTCCTTCCCCACCACCAGCAGCAGCCTTTGCCCAGAAAGACACAGCTGTATCAGCAAAGGCTGTAGGAAGGAAGCCACCACACTGCCAGCATCTGCGAGAGGCTGCGTTCGCAGGGAGGGGTCTGTCCCAGACACAGGGTCATAGAGTGCTGGCTCAGCCCAGACCTTTTCACACAGCTAGGAAAAGGCATCCCATGAAGGATGCATTTGCTCCCTTGTCTCAAAAATAAAGAAATGCAGCAGAAAGGCAGGGAAACTCTCTGGGAAGGAAGCTGGGCTCACTGAGAAAAAGGAAAGCAACAGTGTAGTGGGACCAACCCCTCCCCAGGCATGCACCAGCCACAATGCAAGCAGCAACATGAGCACAGAGAGAAGAGCCTGAGAGCTGCACTCTACCAGGGGAGAGAAGCTGGGGCAGAGGCAGAGGATGCAGAGGGAGCAGGACCAGAAGAGAGAAAAGCAAAAACAAAACTAAAGACCTTGTGGGGTTTGTGTGTGGTTTGACATTCAGTACTGGCCTGCAGAAGCAGACTGAGTGCACCGGGGCCAGCTCGGGCACTGTAAACAAGGTGATGCATGTTTGTGGCAGGTGGGCAGCACATAGGAACCCCCAGGGACACCCCATCCTGGCAGACAGGGCTGCCAGCCCAAGGAGAGCAGCTCAGAGCCTTGCTATAGCAGGGGCCAGCTGCTCCCCGAGTGCCTCAGCTCTCTAATGCTTGCCAAAAGCCACAGGTCAGCTGTGTGCGTTGGAAAGGGAAAGTGAAGTGTCACTAAAAGCCTGGGCCAGGGCTCAGCAAACCCCCCCCAAGCCAGGGAGATACCATGCAAGTGCCTAGCTCCAGACTCTGCTCAGCCCCCAGGTGGTTGGAAACCGAGCCAGAGGACGGCAGGAGACAATGCTCATGGTTGGGGATCCCACCACAGGAGAGCTGCTGGGCCCCACGATGCTCCACACCTTGGGCTCTGCCAGCACTCCCCGCAAGGCTGGGGTGAGGAGGCAGCTCCACACTCTCCAACCTGAGCTGAGGTTTCTCCGTTGCTGTAAAAATAAAGTGCTGAGGGGGAGAAAAAAATTACAAACTGGCACAAAAAGAGCAGTCCCTGCTCCCCACCCTGACTGAAGGGGCAGGGGAAACACAAAAAGGTTGGGATTTAAAACAAGTAAAATCAAAGTTTACATCCCCAGGATTCCTCCCTTCTCCAAGTGACTATCTACAGAGGTGCCAAGGGGGCTGCTCTGCTCTATCACCTGCCCCTAATGCCCCCTAGGGAAGGCACTGCCCCAGCCCAGACCCCCCACCTTCCCAGCTGGAGCCTAGTACAGCACCCTGCTGCAGACTGGCAGCCGTGATGGTGGCAGCCCCATCTTCTCACAGACCAAACCCACATTTCCCAAGAGAGGAAGGACCATTCCCAGGGGGTCAGCAGCACCTGGGTTCCTCGTGCCCCCAGCCCAGCATCCAGAGGGGCTGGCAGGGCAGTGGGACCATCACTGCACCATGACCATGGTGGTGTTCACAACGGTGGCAGCAGGAGCTATCAGCTCTGCCAGCGCCTCGTAGGTGCCCACCACGAAGCCCAGGAAGCCGAAGAGGCTGATGGCGACGTCCTTGGCGATGAGCAGGGGGTGCATCCCCTCTGCGTAGTAGGTGGCGATCTCCAGCAGCGGGGGGAAGATGAGAGCCAGGGCACTGCTGCTGACGGAGCCCACCAGCGAGATGACGAGGTCCAGGCGTGGGATCAGGATGGCCAGCACACCTGGGGAGGGCACACACAGCCTCAGCACCGCCTGCTCACACACACAAGCACCAGCACACAACCACACACTCACGTTCTGTGAGTCACAGAATCATAGAATCAACCAGGTTGGAAGAGACCTCCAACATCATCCAGTCCAACCTATCCCCCAGCCCTAGCCAGTCACTAGACCATGGCACTAAGTGCCTCAGCCAGGCTTGGCTTGAATACCTCCAGTGACAGCAACTCCACCACCTCCCTGGGCAGCCCATTCCAATGCCAATCACTCTCTCTGACAACAACTTCCTCCTAGCATCCAGCCTAGACCTGCCCTGGCACAACTTGAGACTGTGTCCCCTTGTTCTGTTGTTGATTGCCTGGGAGAAGAGGCCACCCCCCAACTGGCTACAATGTCCCTTCAGGTAGTTATAGACAGCAATGAGATCACTCCTGAGCCTCCTCTTCTCCAGGCTAAACAATTCCAGCTCCCTCAGCCTCTCCTCGTAGGGTTTGTGTTCCAGAGTCACACAATCACAATATCACAAAAACACACAATCACAGAACCACACAATCACAGTCACAGAAACACAGAATCACATCAGCACACAATTAACCAGATTGGAAAAGACCTCTAAGATCAAGTCCAACCTATCACCTAACCCTTCTAATTAACTAAACCATGGCATTAAGTGAACTGCTCAGCTGGCTCCTGTGCTGTAAGAAACAGAATAACAAGTCCCTGCTCCCAGCCTCCACCTTGCAGGCACTGCTCAGTCTTGTTCCCCTGTGTGCTCCTGCCCTGCTCTTGCACCCAGTCTCCTCTGAAACACCTCCAGAGATAGTGACTCCACCACCTCCCTGGGCAGCCCATTCCAATGCCAATCATTCTTGCTGTGAAGAACTTCTTCCTAGCGTCCAGCTTATACCTGCCCTGGTGCAGCTTGAGGCTTTGTCCCCTTGATCTGCTGCTGGTTGCCAGGGAAAAGAGTCCAACCCCACCTGGCTACAGCCTCCCTCTTCAGGTAGCTGCAGACAGCAATGAGGTCTGCCCTGAGCCTCCTCTTCTGCAGGCTGCACACCCCCAGCCCTCTCAGCCTCTCCTCACAGGGCTGTGCTCCAGGCCCCTCACCAGCCTTGTTGCCCTTCTCTGGACACCTTCAAGCAACAGAATCACAGAATTAACCAGGTTGGAAAAGACCTCTGAGATCATCAAGTCCAACCTAGAGTACACACAGCACAGTCCCTCCTGCCATCCCCACCACAGCCACATCACCTGCTTGAAGCACACCTCTGCCCTTTTCCCTGGCACAAGAGCTCCCTCCCTGGAGGTGTTCAAGGCCAGGTTGGATGAGGCCTTGAGCAACCTGTTCTAGTGGGAGGTGTCCCTGCTTACGGCAGGGGGTCGAATTGGATGATCCTTGAAGTGCCTTCCAACCTAGACCATTCTATCACACTATGATTCTATGGAGAACTCTGAAGAAGTGGCCCCTTGCTTTGCCAGCAGCTCCCCCCAAAACAAGCAACTCCTCTGTCACACTGGAGCACTGGCATAGGCTGCCCAAAGAAGTTGTGGAGTCTCCACCTCTGGAGGCTTTCAAAACCTGCCCAAGTGCATTCCTGTGTGAACTGCCCTGGGTGGTCCTGCCTTGGCAAGGCAGTTGGGCTCTATGGTCTCTGGAGGTCCCTTTCAACCTCTAATATTCTGTGATTCTGTGATTGACCAAACCCTTTCTGTCACCCTGGGCACCACCACAGCAAGCTCCAGAGCCAAGCAGGTTGGGTTCCTCAGGAAACAGCTGCTGCTGGCAAAGAAGCAGCTGCTGGCATCCCCAGCCCCCCTTCCTGAGAGCCAGCACCCCTGCCCCCCACACCTGGGCAGCCTTAAAGCCTCAGAAACCCCATAAAAGCAGGAGATGGGAGGAGAAAGCCAACTCCCCCCATCCCAAAGAAATCCCTGTGGTTTGCCTGCCTTTAGAGCTGCTCCAGCAGCTGAGCACCTGCAGCACAGCCCCGGGGAGAACATTTGCTAGGTAAAAACTGCAGCCAAGAAAAATCCCCTGAGAGATTTCTGCCAACTCGTGCCCAGCAGAGCAAACTCCAGCATACTTCTGCTTGGAGCCAGGGGAGGATGAAGGGATGGTGCCTTCACCTTCCAAACAGCCCACAGCCATCACCACCTCTAGGCTCCTCTCAGGGCACCACAGTGCTGCCATCTGGTCAGGAGGTCTGAAACAAAGGACCATTAAGGTCCCGTTTCACAAGTGGGAGCAGTGCCCCTTGCAACACTCATACACCAAGCAAGCTCCCCACCCACGGCACCCTCAGCACTCAAGACTCTGGCTGCTGCTGTTTGCTCAAAGAAAGCCTGAGGAGTAGGCAAGGAGAGCTTTGCACAGCAGAAGAGCATCCTCTGCAAGTATAGCAGATGCAGTGCTTAACCAGAGTGACCAAGAGAAACAAACTGGTTCATTGCTTTGAAAGCTCTGCTTAGAAATAGGAGACACCAAGGACTGTGGCAGATACAGCCTCAGTGGGAAGGGACACCTCGAGGATCCTCCCTGGAGGGATTTGTTTGCTCTCTGGCAATCAGCTAGAGGCAAAAAGAGACTGTGGGAGCCTCCCTGAGCCAAAGATCACCCACGGCACTGCAGGAGAGACTGACAGCAGGCCAGGACACAAACAAGAGATGCTCCTGCACATTGCCACCACTCCAGCTCTGCTCTCACCTAGACACAAACCATCCCTCCACCACGGGGAACGGTAGCAAAGGTGCCTGCTGAGCTGACCTGGATGAAGTTTCCCCCAGTGCTCAGCCCTGCTCAGAGCCAAGTGAGTGCTCTGTCAGATCTCTGCTTCAGGCAGCATCCCTGATGCAGAAGCCTGTAGCAGAGCAGCCGACCACAGACAGCATCCTCAGCCCCCCCCACACCACTCTGCAGACTCAAAGTAAACACAGTTATTAACTCTCCTCCTTCCAAACCAGGCAGAAGTGAAGCACCAGCTGCAGGCCTCAGCCTCGAAGGGCAACAATCACAGGCATGATCCAAAGGGCTCTCAAGTGTGCTGGTTTTGAAGTCTAAGCTTGAAAGCCACTTAACTGCATCCTCTCTTTGGCAGTCGAAGCCATGATGTGGGCTTGTTCTGCGGCCACACAATCACCTGATGAATATTCATACAGCCCCCCCTCTAATTGCTTTTATCTTTGCCAACAGCCAAAGCAATCTCTTACAGGGAAGGGGAGGAGGCACAAAGGAACCTGCATCCTTCTACCAACACTTACTGTTGCCTCCCAACCCCCAGATGGGAAGCTAGAGCCACAGATGGTGCTTAAAACCCTCCCATCACTCCTAGCATTAACTTCTCTGGTCAAGCACATCCCAATGTCCTCCAGAAGAGGCTCCCACCCCATCTGAAGGCTCTGAGCCCAGCCGCAGCACCAGGGTGGTCAGAGCACAAGGTGGAGCATGACAGCATGTCATCCCTGCCCTGTGCCTCCAGCTGCAGGCATCGGAGAAGAGTGTGCCTCAGGAACTCTGCACAGGGGAGATGGAGCTTGGTGCATGTCTGCTCATGCAGCACTTCTGGCCCAGCACAAGTGAGGGTCCAGAAACCAGCAGCACCCTGCTCTGTCAGCTCCACTCCCTCGAGTTAGTGACACACTGCTGTCCAAACCAAAGCCAGCTGGGACACAGGTCCCTGATACTCAACTCTGGTGCATCAGCAGCATCAAGCCATGGAGCAAAGCTCTTTTGCAGCAGCTGACACCCAGGAACTCAGTCAAGCATCTCAGCTGTGCTGACAACAGCAAAGATTTAACGTTTGGGACTCAAAGCCAGCCAAAATCTGATACTTCTGCACCTGGGGCACTGTAGCCAGGTGGGGGGTGGCCTCTTCTCCCAGGTAACCATCAATAGAACAAGGGGACACAGTCTCAAGTTGTGCCAGGGTAGGTATAGGCTGGATGTTAGGAAGAAGTTCTTCACAGAGTGATTTCCCATTGGAATGGGCTGCCCAGGGAGGTGGTGGAGGCACCGTCCCTGGGGGTCTTCAAGAAAAGACTGGATGAGGCACTTAGTGCCATGGTCTGGTTGACTGGACAGGGCTGGGTGCTAGGTTGGACTGGATGATCTTGGAGGTCTCTTCCAACCTGGTTGATTCTATGATTCTATGATCTGCTCCACACCTTTCCAGCAAGACCTGCCCTGCAGTACACTTCACACCCCAGCAGACTGCCACAGGCACACTGAGCCTTTGGTTATGGGTCCTGCAGCACTGTCAGCTGGCTTCTGCTGTGCCACGCACTGCAATCCCTGCATGTGTACAAGGATCACAGGCTCACAGGATGTTAGGGGTTGGAAGGGGCCCAAAGAGATCATTGAGTACAACCTCCCTACCAGAGCAGGACCAGACAGCCTAGTTCAGGTCACACAGGAACACATCCAGACAGGCCTTGAAAGGGTCCAGAGAAGGAGACTCCACAACCTCTCTGGGCAGCCTGTGCCAGGGCTCTAGGAGCCTAACAGTCAAGAAGTTCCCCCTTGTGTTGAGCTGGAACCTCCTGTGCTGCAGCTTCCATCCGTTGCTCCTTGTCCTACCCCAGGCATCAAGTGAACAGAGCCTGTCCCCCCTTCTTGACCCCCAGCCCTCAGATATTGATAAACATTTATTAGATCCCTTCTCAGTATTCTCCAGACTAAGCAGCCCTAGGCCCCTCAGCCTCTCCTCATCAGGCAGTGTTCCAGTCCCCTAACTATCCTCATAGTCCTCTGCTGGACTCTCTCGAGCAGATCTCTGTCTCTCTTGAACTGGGGAGCCCAAAACTGAACATATTGCTTCCCCTGCAGTCAGAGACCTCTCTGCAGCCATGTCCCCATCACACAGGCACAAGGAGCCTGGCTGCAAACTGCCTGTGTGAAACAGCTCCAGCCTGGGCTGCCCCGGGCTGGGCAAGGTATTGAGAGTGTTCCTTGCAAAGCCTGATGTAGGACTCAATGGGCTCCTAGAAGTGCCATCAGGAGTATCCCAGACATGAGGCTCCACAGGGATCTGCCACCTCCAGATGCTGTGGGAAGTTTACTACTCCTCCAGTGAGAAGAGGAGGCAGAGGACCACTGCAGCTTCTGCTTAGAGGCTTGCATTAGCGAGGTCTGGGAGACTCCTTGCTGTGAGAGCTTTTGCAGCATGGCCAGAGGCAGCAAGGCGAGGGCTGAAGGCACCACCAGCCCCCAGCAGGAAGGAGGTGCCACATCCTTGTAGAACTCAGATGAGCTGCATGCTACTTACAGGTGATGCTGACCAGGGCCAGCCTGAGGAGCAGGTTGACAACCCAGCCCCAGCGCTCTGAGACGCGGGCGACAAGGGGAGGGATGATGATCTCAGCGGGCACGTAGAACTGCACAGCATAGGTGAAGAAGATCCCAAAGGAGAAGAGCAGCTTAACAGCTTGGTACAGCCTGCAAACAAGAAGGAGGGATCCAGTGAGACATGCTGTGACCCATGGCCCTGCAACATCCAGGGCAGAACGCAGAAAGGGAACACTCTGCCAAGAGCACCGAGAGACTCTCTTCCTAGGGTGCAGCACAGGAGCTTCCTGGGAAGGGGGAGAGTCAGGCATGGCTATAAGGTGCCCAGCAAGGTGGTGGAGTCACTGTCCCTGGAGGTGTTCAAATATCATGTAGGCATAGCATTGCAGGACATGGGTTAATGGCCATGGTGGAGTCACCATCCCTGAGGGTGTTCAAGAAGCATGTGGATGTGGCACTTGGGGACATGGTGGTGTGGGCTGATGGTTGGACTTGAGGGCCCTGGAGATCTTTTCCAGCCTTGATGATTCTATGGTTGAAGTTGGATTTGGTGACCTTTGGAGGTCCCTTTCAACCCTTACCATTCTATCACAGAATTACAGAACCATGCAGGCTGGCAAAGCCCCTCAGGATCACCAAGTCCAACCTAGAACCCTGCTCTACAAGATTCACCTTAAACCATATCCCTAAGCACCACATCCAAATGACCTTTAAACACATCCAGGGTGGGTGACTCCACCACCTCCCTGGGCAGCTCCTTGATCCCATGAGGCTCAGCTGGGCTCTGGGTAACCTGATCTAGTTGAGGATGCCCTTGCTTACTGCACAGGGGGTGGACTAGATGACCTTTGGAGGTCCCTTCCAACCCAGACCATTCTAGGATTCTAAGAAGGACCTTCATGTGCCAATGGTCTGCCCCCCTGAACACTCTCCTGCAAAATCAGAGGTGATGCATTCAGCCCACAGAGATCTCCCCCTGAGCAAGCAGACAATGCAACCTGCAAGCCATGGCAACACATGCTCCCCCCCTACCTAATCAAGGGCTTTAATTCTGGCTTTGCACTGGGAATGATCAGGCCAGGAGCTGGACCAGCAGCCTCTCAAGTGCTCCTTCCCCCTGGGAGAAGTTGTGAGCAGACAGATTGAGAGCTATGGGGAAAGAGAAACCAACCAACAATGAAGACCAAACCCCAGATCAACAAACCACTGCCCTGCTGCTAACCCACTCAAAGGCACAGGGAAAGGTGAGGTGTCCTTGGCCACAGGACCAGGAGCCTCACTTGTTTCTTCACAAGTTAAAGCAACTACCTGCATTTCTAGATCTGTCCACGTGTGCCACACTGCCCTTGGCTGTGCAAAGCAACAAGTCCTCCAGGTACCTTTCTCCCTATGCAGGGATCTGTACCACCTTCTCACCTGACCCTGCTGGACTATGCAGCTCTGCAGTGACAGAGCATGGCTTTCTTCATGACTGTCCTCCACCAGCCAACACCTACACACCCAGCAGCACTGCTACTGCCCACAGCCTGCAAATGAGACATCCCAGAGGCTCCTCACCCTGATCCTTACTAACAAAATCCAGCCTCAGAGCTGAAGGAAGAAAATAAATTCTCCTTTTTTCCACCCTAGTGAAGATGAAGAATACCTCAGAGAGGCTGATGAGCTCGTGCTGGTTGTGTGGAGTTAACTCTGCCCTACTGCTGAGCAGTGCGTACACAAAACCAAGGCTTTTTCTGCTCCTCTCCCCACCAGTGAGCAGGCTGAGGGTGAACAAGCTGAGAGGAGACACAGCTGGGACAGCTGACCCTAACTGACAAAGGGATATAAAGCTGGGGGAAGAAAGGGTTACAGCATTTGCCTTCCCAGACCACCACTGGAAGTGGCAGAGCACCTGCCTGCCCATGCTGCTTTACCTGTTAAACTCTTTACCTCAACCCACGAGTTTGCTCACTTTTACTCTTGTAATTCTCTTCCCCATCCCTCCAGGGGGGAGTGAGTGAGTGGCTGCCAGCTGAGGTTCAGCCATGATAGTCCTGTTTGGCACAAGAAGAGGGTCAAGATAAGGAGGGGAAAGTGGCAGATGGAATTTATGGCTGTTACTGCTGCTGAGCTGTTAATGAGCAGGCTCCTCTGCTTGCCATGGGGCTTGCTCCTCTCACCCTACACTAGAGGCTGCTTTTTGCTTACTCTGCTCACTGTGTTGCTCTGCTGCTTATCACCTGACCCTGCTGTGCCTGGGGACATTCTGATAACAGCAACAGCTGAGCTCCTGGGCTGGCAGATAGCCAGGGCATCCTCACTGTGCTGGGCTGGCTGGGACCCCAGTGTGGACTCCAGCTGACTTGTCAGTGAGTTCACAGAATCATAGAATCATAGAATCAACCAGGTTGGAAGAGACTTCCAAGATCATCCAGGCCAATCTATCCCCCAGCCCCATCCAGTCAACCAGACCATGGCACCAAGTGCCTCATCCAGGCTTTTCTTGAACACCTCCAGGGATTGTGCCTCCATCACCTCCCTGGGCAGCCCATTCCAATGCAAATCACTCTCTCTGCCAACAACTTCCTTCTAACATAGGAGTGCAGGAAGTCCTTCTTGCCAGCCAGGCTAGGAGCAAGAGGAAGAGCTCAATGCAGGAGAAGCAGGAGCAACAGAAGTACCCAAAAAGCATAGTTAAGCTCCAGTTAAGCTGAAGAGGTGTGGAACCTCCCTCCTTATTGATACTCAAAATATACATTGGTCCTGCTTTGAGCAAGTGGGGTCAGCTTGGGTGATTTTCTGATGAGCTCTCCAAGCTAATTTCTCCTGTGGTTCCACAGGCAAACTGAAGAGAAAGCTGCCAGAGCCCAGAGTGCAGCCAGGCAGTTCTACATGTTGAGCACCTGGTAGCCTTGAGCCACTTAGCCCAAGGCCTGCACATCTTATCACTGTATTTTCAGTTAAGTGATGCTGTAAAGCCATAAAGTGCTAGCAGGGCAATCCATGACTAAAAAAAGATACAGAAGAAGGCTGGCTACCAATCTTGCACAGGTCAGGTATGAGGGCAACGCTCTCAAAGGGCATTCCAAACACCAAGAAGTCAAACAGGTGAAGGTCCAAACTTGGTCATAGAATCAACCAAGTTGGGAGAGACCTTCAAGCTCATCCAGGCCAACCTCTCACCCAGTCCTATCCAGTCAACCAGACCATGGCACTAAGTGCCTCAGCCAGGCTTTGCTTCAACACCTCCAGGGATGGTGACTCCACCACCTCCCTGGGCAGCCCATTCCAATGCCAATCACTCTCTCTGCCAACAACTTCCTCCTAACATCCAGCTTAAACCTCCCCTGCCACAACTTGAGACTGTGTCCCCTTGTTCTGTTGCTGGTTGCCTGGCAGAAGAGCCCAACCCCACCTGGCTCCAGCCTCCCTTCAGGTAGTTGTAGACAGCAATGAGCTCTGTCCTGAGCCTCCTCTTCTCCAGGCTGCACACCCCCAGCTCCATCAGCCTCTCCTCATAGGGCTGTGCTCCAGGCCCCTCACCAGCTTCATCACCCTTCTCTGGACATGTTCCAGTACCTCAACATCTCTTGTGAATTGATGAGCCCAGAACTGGACACAGTACCCTGAAGAGGAACTGCTCTACCAAATAAAGCAACCACCTGCTTAACCCAAAGAGCCAGGCCAGGTCATCCCAGCTAGCTGCAAGAAGTGGCTTGCACTCCTCTGACCATAAACTGTCACCATCTGCTCCCAGCCAGATGCAACAGGCAACCAAATATCCTGCCCCTCACTATAGCATTTCTTCACTCTGCAGATGCTGGGGTGAAGCAACCCTCCTGAGGATGTGAGGAGGGATTTCTTCAGAGCACTGCAGCATTTCAGAGGCCATGGTTAGCTCCTGGCACTGAGGAAGCTGTGGTTATGGAGCAACGAGGCTGGGAAGTCCTCACTCATCCTGCAACTCAACGATTCCCCAACACCTTCCAGTGACCTCCAGGCACTGGCTATAGCCAAGGAAGGATGCAGCACCTCTGCTAGAATCCTCCCCTTGTCTACCACGCTGCAGGCAAGCTCCATGACTTCTCATCCACAGCTTTTACAACCAGCTTCTACAGCCCAATCCCTTTTACCACTGGGGAGAAAATCCCCAGGCAAAACAAGCTGAGCCAAACGCTAATTTGAGAGCAAGTCTTCACCCATCATCTGCAGCTTAGTGCACAGGAAATACAGCAGTCAAGGCTGCAGCTCAAGAATCTCAGCCCTTACTTCAGGTAAGTCTTTTCCAAGCCCAACATTTGCAGCCTCCACCAAACCCTCTGCCAGAAGGAACATGCACAAACACCCAAGCGCTTTGTGTGCACAGCACACCCTGCCCACCTCCTGCTGCCTGCCTGGGCTTCCTCAGGTGCTGCTTCCAAAGGGTTATGGCTCCTCTCCCTGTCTGTAGAATCCTGCAGTATCCTTCAGAAAGCTCTTGGACAGTGTTGTAGGATACTCCTAGAAACATGCATTTGAAATTCTGCAGCCCAGAAATCCAACTGCCCTCTTCTCAGTGGATGTTGTCATCCTTCAGACCAAACAAAGCTGAGACTGACACAGAAAGGCTCCAAGAACAAGGCAGGAGCTGCACCCACCCAGGCCTGGACCACCAGAAACTCCAAGAAAGCAGCCAAGACCAAGCTGAGACAGGCTCTGACAAGCTCCTTTGGACAATTTGGCTAAAGCATGGTTGATCACTCTCCAAGCTTACCCAGGTTAAGTTCCCCTCAGAAGCAATGTCCTCCATTGCCCCCTCTCCTGTATCTGAAGGCTGGGGAGTGACTATCTCAAGTCCTTGTAATGACATAGCAGCTCTGCTATGAGCACAGGCTACAAGAGTTGGAGCTCTTCAGAACCATTCTGTTTCTCACCTGCCTCCCTGGCTGTGACTCTCCTTCCTCCCCACCTAGACCCTGTGCTCCCCATGGGGACTCACCAGCAGTTGGGCAGGTTGAGTGTTATGCTGGCCTGAATGTCCTCCCCGAAGCGCAGGTACCCCAGGACCCCCAGGGTGATGTACAGGATGGTGACAATGGCCATGCCCACGTAGAGGATGGCAGGGAACTGCCGAGGGTTCTTCATCTTGTTTTCCAGTGGCAGCACCTGGGAGAAGAGGAAGATGAGGACGATGACAAGAGCAGCAAGCTGCCCTCGTTCCTCTATAACCCTCAGCCCCAGAAGGCAGGAGAGGCAACCCCATGGCCAAGCACAGCTCTCTGTGCCAGGGGGTGGGATGGTCACACATGGAGCCCAGAGAGCCCAGCTGAGAAAGCTGCTGCTGCACTGCAATCTGATTTCTCTGCTCCCATTTGAGACCCTAAAGCTCAGCACAGCAAGTCTGTGGGAGAGTCACTTGCCCTAATGAAGGGACCTACTCCCTCCCCTTGGCAGCAGCTGTGCTCAGCAGTGCCTGCTCTCTTGGGGTGATGTCATCCATGCCATACCTTGGTTGCATTACACTCTGCACCCCAAAACAGCACAGCCATGCCCAGTAGGATAGGCCTGCCCTGTTACACTTTCTCCAGCAGATCCTGCAAAGACCAAGATGCTTTCTGCTCTCCTCCCAAACTTATCTGGCCAAATTTCAACCAGGCAGGGCAATAAAAAAGAGGAAGGACAGGAGCAGGACCTTCACCTCTACACCACTAACACTTGCTGTCAGATATAGAGCTTCAGCAAACATTTTTATGGCTGTCATTGAGTGAGAAAGGTTTCAAGAAGAGTCAGAGTGGCAAAGCTGATGAGAAGGCAGGACCAGAAATGCTTTTTTATTTGCTTCTCTGCCTCCAAGTCATGCAAGGAAAAGAACTGCCAGCAAGAGCCCTCTGCCCTGGGCACAGCACCCAGTAAACACTCCTGTCATGGATTTGGCCTTCTCCAGCTTGGTGTTTACACAGCCAGCTTATATTAAGAGACAAAAACATTTTTTCCTCCTTTGAAGGGAGCTCCAGGAAACAATTCACATTTTAAGGAGCCATTAAGGTCTCCACCCACCCACCCAGGTTTTTTCCACAGACACAGATGGGTCTATTTATAGCATCTCCTGTGAGAGGCACAAGCAGATCCAGCCCCACAGTAGGCTGGCTAAAAGGAGATCTCAGTGCCTCCACAGCAGAGTGGGAAGGGATGGATGACAGTTTTTGGTGTCATGCTTTTTGGCCTCCTATTTGAGCAGCTCCAAGATCCATCCTGGTAAAGAGACTCAGGATGATGTTTATAAAGATGGGAAGGGCAAAGTCAGGAGGATCACAGAACCACAGAATCAGTCAGGGCTGGAAGAGACAGCAAGGATCGTCCAGTTCCAACCCCCCTGCCATGCTCAGGGACACCCTATCCTAGATCAGCCTGGCCAGAGTCCCATCCAGCCTGGCCTTAAACACCTCCAGACATGGGGCCTCAACCACCTCCCTGGGCAACCCATTCCAGCCTCTCACCACTCTCATGCTCAACAACTTCCTCCCAACACCCACTCTGAATCTCCCCATTTCCAGCTTTGTTCCATTCCCCCCAGCCCTATCACTACCTGACATCCTAAAGAGTCCCTCCCCAGCTTTCTTGTAGCCCCCTTCAGATACTGAAAGGCCACAATAAGGTCACCTGGGAGCCTTCTCCTCTCCAGACTGAACAGCCCCAACTCCCTCAGTCTCTCCTTATAGGAGATAGGATAGAGATAGGCTCCTCTCATTGATGCCCAGTGGTAGGACAGGGGGCAATGGGTGCAAGCTGGAGCAGAGGAGGTTGCACAGGAACGTAGAGAAAAACTTCTTCACTGTGAAGGTGACAAAACACTGGAGCAGGCTGCCCAGAGAGGTTATGGAGTCTCCTTCTCTGGAGACACTCAAAACCCACCTGGGTGTCTTCCTGTGTGACCTACTCTAGGTGACCCTACTCTGGCAGGGGGGGTTGGACTGGATGATCTTCAGAGGTCCATGCCAACCCGCAATGTTCTGTGATTCCATGATTCCTCATCTGCCCAAGGCAGCAGAGCCCAAGGCAGCTGCCAGTGGCACTCTCAGCAGAGCCCAATCTACTACCAGATACAGCCACCTTCCAAGCAGCAGCCAACCTCCTGAGGTTTGGAAGAGTGTGCTCCTCGAGCCTCAGGTGGAAGCAGCAGGAGACAGCCTGAAGGCTAAAGCTAACAGCATCCTCCACAACTCGGGCTCCTGCTGCTCTGCAAGTACAGCTGCAGAGCAGAGCAGGTGCTCAGCAAGCCTCAGCAGGGGCTGGGCCCCCTGAGCAGCCTCCCCACTGCCACACACTGAGCCTTACCACCCCGATGCCTTCGAAAGCAAAGATGGCTGTGCCAAAAAACAGTGGGTAGGTCTTCCAGGCTGCTGCTAGAGGGAGGTCACGGGGATCAGGAATGTCCTGCAAAACAAAGGCCACACAGAGCTCAGCTGTAGGAAGGATGGGGAGGACTTGGCCTGCTCCCTGTTGCAGCCCAACACAGCAGGACAAGTCCAGCTGAGCAGAGGGCAAGCACAATGTGCAAAGACCTCCCTGCTCAGCTCCCTCTGCCTCCCAAAACCAGGGACATCGCAGGAAGGGCAGAGGGGATCCGTACCCTGACGATGTACTGGTAGACGACAATGAGGCTGACCAACATGGCCACATTGGCCAGCATGGAGAAGATGGAGAGGACCTTGAGGTTCTGGATGAAGCTCAGCAGCACCACAAAGGGCAGGAGGGAAAGCATGTACAGCCGAGAGTCCATGGTGGGGGTCATGACCACTGTCCTGTTGGGGCTGCAGTCGTTGTTGGTCCCGTTTGCTGCAGCTACCACCTGCAGAACCACAGAGTCACACAATTGACCAGGATGGAAATGACCTCTGAGGTCATAGAGTCCAACCTATCACCTAACCCTTCTAATTAAGTGAAACTCTGAACTGCTCAGCTGGCTCCTGTGCTGTAAGAAACAGAATAACAAGTCCCTGCTCCCAGCCTCCACCTTGCAGGCACTGCTCACTCTTGTTCCCCTGTGTGCTCCTGCCCTGCTCTTGCAGCAATGGTCTGGTTGCTACCACCATGGCTGTGCCCTTCATCAGCTCTTCCCTGGGGCTCATCAGCTTCAGGGGTGGTTCCTAAGGGAGCATGAGGCCTAGAGTGCTTTTGGGATGAAAGACCTCAAGGAAAGGCTGATTGCCCATGAAGGAAGCAAAGCTGAGAGCCAGCAGTAGCTACCAGATGTCTTTGGGTGTAATGTTGAGTGTGTGGTGGTGGGACAAGAGCCCTCTGAGGAGGTCACATTTAATATCTCTTTCTTCTGCACTGGCCACGTGGGCAGCACAAACCAACCTCTGCCCTTGGCACACTCAGCTGCCAGGGTCATGTGCTCAGCAAGCCTGGGCTCAGGCAGGTTTTGCTGTCTCAGCTCAAGTGTTGTAGCTTCTCCCACCTTTGTTCCTAGCAAGGGATAGCTTCAGAACTGCCTGATAACCTGTGGTGCTTTGTTTTGTGTTGATTAAGCTGTGTTGGAAGATGAGCTGAGGGGGTAATATTGTGAGCCACCTGGGCTGAGCTGCCAAGATCTGTAGCTGCCAGAACTGTCTGTTGGGGTTCCTCAAGCCTTCCTTTGCTTCTCCTAGGCACCCAGTGACAGTACAAGAGGACACAGCCTCAAGCTGTGCCAGGGCAGGTTTAGGCTGGACATTAGGAAGAAGTTCTTCATGGAAAGAGTGATTGGCAATGGAATGGACTGCCTGGGGAGGTGGTGGAGTCACCATCCCTGGAGGGGTTTGAGACTGGATGCAAGAGCAGGGCAGGAGCACACAGGGAAGCAAGACTGAGCAGTGCCTGCAAGGTGGAGGCTGGGAGCAGGGACTTGTTATTCTGTTTCTTACAGCACAGGAGCCAGATGAGCAGTTCAGAGTTTCTGTTTATTTCCTCCCAACACCTGGCAGAAGGAAACTCTTTCCCTAAAGATGTAATTAAGCTCCAGAGCCATGAGATGAGGCAAGAAACTGGAATGTAAACAGGTCCAAGAAAGGAAGAAGGTTCATGGCAGGTCTCAGTACCCATCATACATTACCATCTACACAGAGTATCAACAAACCTACTAACCAAGGTGGGCATGACACCAAAGGCAGAGACCCTCAGCTGGCACTTTTCTCATGCCTTCCATCCCTAGGCACAGCCCCTGCTCCTCCTGGGTGATAGAGAGCTCCAGCACCTCTTCACCTGAAGCAAACCCACAGGGACTCTCAGACAAAAACAGGAAAACCAAACCCCCAAAATACCCAGGCAGAGGAGTGGCTCCTTCCTGAACAACACCAGCTCTGGAAAGCAGACCTTTAACTGTGACACAGCAGCTAAGGACAGCCCAAACACCTCTACAGCCCAGCCTGCCTTCCCCCTGCTCGCCAAAGAGGGAGTGCAGCCTCACCTGTCTCAGATTGTCAGCCAGAAAGACGAAGTAGACGCAGCAGAAGCCCAGCTGAGTGACGATCAGGAAAAGTGCCACCACATGCCTAGGGAAGGGAACAGCCTCTTTGTTAGGCAGGCCACACAAACGAGCGAGCCTGAGCTGCTTGGGGCTGCACTCCAACACTGCAGCACTGCTGCTCTCCCCGGGGGCTGAGGTGTGCAGCTCAGCACACTTCTGCTTGAGGACCATATCTCCCACCCAGCCTCACAGACCTTTGGGTCCCCAGTGTCCCCTGCTCCCATCCCCTTCTTAAGGTCAGGACCAACCTCGGGAGAAAAGTCTCCTCCTTGAGTTTAGCATCTCCAGAACAATGCTCCCTGGAGACAGGGATGGGTGGATGCTCCCAGCAGCTGGTGTGCAACGATCTGTGTGATGTGGGCCATCCACAGGGCTGGGAGCATCCTTGGGAGAAGCCACTAGATATGCCTGGTGTCTAATGAGATGGGCCAGCACTTCTGTACATGCTATTAACCCAAAACTTACTTCTTCCACTCCTTTAGTATAAGCCACATCTGACTGGGGACAGGAATGGGTCAAAGACACCAACATTTATCCCCCGGGGGAGCACTGAGCACTTGGGGCAAGCGAGCCAAAGAACACTTTATGTCACTTGTGCTCATCTGCTGACACAGCTCAGAGACCAGGCAGCTCTTCTGTCCTGGCTGCAGGGCTTAAAGACAGATGCCCTGCTGGGAGCAGGGTGCAGGTACCTGCCCCAGGCGGCATGCGTCCGCAGCCACGACACAGGAGTGGCCTCCAACCCGTACACCACAGCACTCCCATAGTCCAGAAACTGCTTCTGGAACCTGTCCAGAGAGGAAAGAAAGAAGAGATAGTTCAGTTTTGGGCTCCCCAGGTTAAGAGAGACAGGGATCTGCTCGAAAGAGTCCAGCAGAAGGCTACAAGGATGATCAGGGGACTGGAGCACTGCCTGATGAGGAGAGGCTGAGGGACCTGGGGCTGTTTGGTCTGGAGAAGAGAAGTCTGAGAGGGGATTTAATAAATGTCTATAACTATCTGAGGGCTGGGGGTCAGGAGGTGGGGAAGGCTCTGCTCACTACTCCCTGGGATAGGACAAGGAGCAATGGGTGGAAGCTGCAGCACAGGAGGTTCCACCTCAACACAAGGGGGAACTTATTGACCATAAGGGTCCCAGAGCACTGGCACAGGCTGCCCCAGAGTAGTTGTGGAATCTCCTTCTCCTGAGACTTTCAAGGCCTGTCTGGATGTGTTCCCGTGTGACATGAGCTAGGTTGTCTGGTCTTGCTCTGGCAGGGGGGTTGGACTTGATGATCTCTTTGGGTCCCTTCCAACCCCTAACATCCTGTGAGCCTGTGATCTGTGATGCTGTGACATGACATCAGCCCTGCCTGCAAACGATGACTTTGATGGGAAAACAGTCCCTGTGAAAAAGCCCAGAAGCTTCCACACAGGCAACCTGCTGCTAGGAGGCTCCAGAGAAACCACAGGGCTTGTTGGGAGGGACAGAAGAGCCATGGGAGCAGCAGTGCCCAAGAGGGGAGTTGCTCCTTACCTGTTGCAGAAGTGATGGGCACACTTCACCAGGATGCTCATGCAGTGCACGGCCACGACTCCCATCACCAACAGGCTCAGAGGACCCAGCTGCAGGGGAAGAGAGAGGGGGAAGGATGCACTCTGATGGCCAAAGGCTGAGCTGCACTGTGAGGTCTACCTCCAGACAAAACTTCATGGGAACACTGCTGAAGCAGAGGTCGGGTGCTGCTCCCAGGAACCAGCCCCCCAGGACAGAGTAACCTCAGAGAGAGATGCCAGCTTGGCAGGAATGGCGCAGAAGCAGCAAGCTGGAGCAGTCTGGGTGTAGCAAAGCACTTCCAGGATCATTTTTCACACTGTCTTGCACATCCCTATCAGCCAGGTGACTGCCACAGGTTGAGGCTGGGTGCTTTAACATAAAAAAAACACCTACCACTGAGTGGAAGACCTCCAGGAGGCCCAGCAGGGCCTAAGGATGGACAAAAGAGGACAATGGTTTATTCCATCCCATAATCCTGCTATCCCTTTCTAAATAAACTGTACTGCTAGCTCAGCCTCTTTCCTCTCCTCTCTCCTGCTGGGCAGGTGTGAGTTCTTATCAGTCAAGACATAGATCTGAGGTTTCACTGTGGCCTTGAGAGGCCTGAATAATTTCTTCATAAACAATCTTGGCCAGCTGGGGCCTAAAACAGGGGGAAAGAGCACTAAGACCTGAGCATGAAGCCATGGGTGAGGGCAAAGGTAGGTTTTTTGGTGGCTATGTAGTAGGTAAGTGTGGATTTATGTATTCTGTATTATGGATTGATGTGTTCTGGTTTCTGTATACTTTTTCTTTTAATACAATTCTGTATTTTAGCTCTGCATTTTAGTTTTCCCCTTCAGGGGCAAAATAAATACCTGTCTAGCTCTTTTAAACCAAGACAGTGACAAAGAGGCTGCTGTGGCCTGGCCAGAGGAAGGGAGTTTTGTTTGAGTTATTGTTCTTTTTCACCCTGAGCTGTGGGAGTGAGGAAATGTGGAGCAGAGCATCCCCACTTCTCACAGGGGCAGCAGTTGCTGGGGCACGGCACAGAGGAGGTGGAAGCAGGGAGGGAGGTGACAGTGGCCATGGGTTGCATCACATTCACTGATCCCCACACAGCCAGAGCTGGGAGGCTGGGCCAGCCCAGGCAAAACTCTGCAGAAAGAGGCAGGCCACCATCTCCCACCATCAGCCTTAACTAGTAACCAGTGGGGCTCACTCCACACCTGCCATGGTCACGGGACGCTCAAGAGGCACACACCATGCTCAGCACAGACAGGCTGGGACAAACCAAAGCCGAGCCCGTGCTGAACCTCACAGGAGATGCCACCCAGAGGCCAGGGAGGTAATAGCCAGCTGGGTGCAGAGCCGTGGGCTCAGCACCCTGCCCGACCCCAGCAGAGGAAACTCGTGCAGCACAGTGCAGGAGCAGCAGGAACGGTCTGAGCAGCAAACGAAGCAAGCCAGAGAGGCCAGGGTGCAAAGCTCACAAGCTGCTCAGCACCAGAGGCGTTCTGGTGGGGAGTCCAGCCCTAACACTGGCCCTGCAAGCTGCCCAGTGCCCTGAGGTCACTTTGCCTTACCAGGATGCCAGCGTTCTTCACGGCCAGAGGCAGCCCCAGCAGCCCTGTGCCAATATTCCCTTTCAGGAGGTGGATCAGGGTCTGGTACCATCTGAAGGAGAGAAGACACAGAGATGACCATCAGCAGATGCCTGCACTCAAGACCATGCACCCTTGGCCTATCCTGCTCAGCGTCCAGCAGCTCTGAGTGGCACGTGTTGATCCAGGATGCTGTCTCCTGAACTCAGCTCAGCCCAATGGGACCAAGGAAGGAGGTAAAGAGGAGGCAAACACTCCATAAGCAGATTTGGAGTGAGCATTTGCCAAAGCTGGCTTTGAAACAAAACCCAGCACCAGCACAGCTCAGCACCAAGTGGCTGCTGCACAAGAAGATCTCTGAGATAAAGAGACCAGTCTCCCTTGGGCACACAGAGAATGCTCTGGGCCTCTGGGTGAGCAAGGCTGGAGCAAACCCTAGGTCACAGCTGCACCATGCCCAGGTATCCTCTGCAGCCAGACATATATTTTGCTCGCCAGAGCTCCTCATCAACCCAGGCTGAAGCAGGGGAACACTGGGAAAAGCATCAAACATTGCCCACTGCCAGTGAGCCCAGCTTTCCTGGAGGGCAAACAGCAACACTGGGGCAGCTGTGATGCCAGCAGGACAAGAGCTCTGCCCTCAGGAGCCCCCAGAGGGATTCTCCCATAAAACCACCATCTGACAGCAGAGCTGGCAGGCAGCAGGGAGCCACCACGACCCTCTCCACCCTCCCCAGGTGCTGGGCCAGCACTCACGTTGTGCCATTGGTCTCCCCAAAGCGCTGATAGGCCTCAGGATGGCCAAAACCATTGATGCCCCCGGGCGGGCTGCCCTCCGGCGTGACGTCGGTGGAGCTGTAGTCATTGTAGTCCTCGCTGCGGAGGCGCCGAGTGGACATGGTCCCTGTGGGAGGAACTGCATTAGGGGTGCCCAGCTCCACAGCCCCCTTCTCAGGCTCCTTGGGATCAGCCATCATGCCAGACAGAGCAGCTTGCAGTGCCACAGCAAGGTCTCCTCCGGAGCTTTTATACAGCAGCAGGCTCCCGCCCAAGCAATCATGGAGCAGGCATGTCCTAAGGTCAAAGGTGCATGGCAGCTCTCGCTGGCTCTCCCTGCAGGCTCCTGCCCCTGTTTCAGGCACACCCTGGTTTCAGCCAGGATAGAGTTAACTTTCTTCCCAGTGGCTGTTTCAGTGCTGTGTTTCAGATTCAGTGTGAGAGCAGCGCTGATAACACAGGGATGCTTTAGCAGTTGCCAACTGTGCTGATCCCGAGTGAAGCCTTTTACAGATCCCCATGCCCTGCCAGCAAGCAGGTGCACAAGAAGCTGGGAGGAAGCACGGCCAGGACAGCTGACCCCAGGCAGCCAAAGGGATGTTCCATACCACAGAACCATGCTCGGCAAACGAACTGAGGGGGAGTTGGCCGGGAGGGGCCAATCCCTGCTTTGGAGCGGCTGGGCATTGGCCAGCGGGTGGTGAGCAAGTTCATTACTCACCCCTTGTCTTTCTTGGAGTCTATTTCCCCTCTCTCTTTATCTCTCATTTCATTATAACTATTATTATTATTATTGAAGTACAGAATGGTTTGGGTTGGAAACGACCATTAAAGGTCATCTAGTCCAACTCCCCTGCAGCGAGCAAGGACATCTTCAACTCCATCAGGTTGCTCAATGCCTCATCCAACCTGACCTTGAGATTATTATGCTTTATTTCAATTACTAAGCTGTTCTTATCTCAACCCACAAGTCTGTACTTTTTACCCAACTCTCCTCCCCACCCCACTGGAGCAGAGGGGGAGGAATGAGTGAGCAGCTGCATGGTGCTGAGTTGCCAACTGGGCTGAAAAGCACAACCTGCAGGCAAGGATGGGCTCAGAATCCTGCAGCAGAGCCTGGATGTGTCCCATTTCATGTCAAGAAGGGGACTTGTGCACCCCTGCGTGAAGGATGGCAGCTATGGCACATACAGAGGGGTGAGGAGGGACATGCTGGCAGTGTGTCCTCATTCTGGGGCTATCAAGAGAAGCAGGCCAAGAAAGAGCAACTGCAGAGTTTGCTGCACAGGAACAGCTTGTTCTTGCTGCAGGAAAGGGAAAGTTTCCCTTTTTTCCCTCTTTTTTTTTTTCCTACCTTTAACTGCAGACTTTTTCTTTAAAAGAATAAAAAACCTGACTGATGATGTTCCACCAGGCAGCAGCACAGCCCAAGTGCTGACAGCAAACCACCCACCCCAAAGCTTTCCCACCTGTGGGAGCACATACAGGACTTATAAAGCTTCCCAGGCTGAGGCACCTGCACAACCTGGAGCTCTTTGCTCCACTGAAAAGCCCAGCAGGGCCCTGCAAGCCAGCAGCACTGGCACAAGCCCTCACCAAGGACACAAGCCTCCTGCCTTTGTCTGGAAAGGCACCAGATGCTTTCATTCATAGAATGGAATCAGTCAGGGTTGGAAGGGACCGCAAGGATCAGACAGTTCCAAACCCCCTGCCATGCCCAGGGACACCCTACCCTAGAGCAGGCTGCCCACAGCCTCAGCCAGCCTGGCCTTAAACACCTCCAGCCATGGGGCCTCAACCACCTCCCTGGGCAACCCATTCCAGCCTCTCACCACTCTCATGCTCAACAACTTCCTCCTCATGTCCAGCCTGAACCTCCCCATCTCCAGCTTTGCTCCATTCCCCCCAGTCCTGCCACTCCCTGAGAGCCTTAAAAGTCCCTCTCCAGCTTTTTTGTAGGTCCCCTTCAGATCCTGGAAGGCCACAAGAAGGTCACCTGGGAGCCTCCTCTGCTCCAGCCTGCACAGCCCCAACTCTTTCAGTCTGTGCTCACAGCAGAGCTGCTGCAGCCCTCTCAGCATCCTCCTGGCCCTGCTCTGGACACACTCCAGCATCTCCACAGCCCTCTTGTCACAGGAGCTCCAGAACTGGATGCAGGACTCCAGGTAGGGTCTCAGCAGAGCAGAGCAGAGGGGGAAAATCACCTCCTTGGCCCTGCTGGCCACAGTTCTCCTGCTGCAGCCCAGGCTCTGCTTGGCTTTCTGGGCTGCAAGTGCACACTGCTGGCTCCTGTTGAGCTTCTCCTCCACCAGCACCCCCAAGTCCCTCTCCTCAGGGCTGCTCTCCAGCCACTCACTGCCCAGCCTGGATTTGTGCTTGGGATTGCCCCATCCCAGATGCAGGACCTTGCACTTGGTCTTGTTGAACCTCATGAGGTTGGCTTGTGCCCACCTCTCCAGCCTGTCCAGGTCTCTCTGGATGGATCCCTGCCCTCCAGCCTGTCTGCTGCACCACTCAGCTTGCTGTTGGCAGCAGACTTGCTGAAGGTGCACCCAATGCCTCTGTCCATGTCACCAACAAAGATGTTGAACAATTCCCACATGTGCCCTGAAGAGCTCCTGTTGCTTTGGCACAGCTCCCAAAGCACTTTTGCTTTCTCCATCCCCTTGGCCTCACCCAGCACCCCAAGTTCCCACCAGGAAGGAGCATGAGAGACAGGAAAATTATCTATCAGGTTCCTGCCATATAGCCTGGAGACTCAGCCTCTGCCCCAAGGCTCCTCTGGGGTGTCATGCTGCAATCATCACCCCTGTCCTAAGGCTCCTCTGGGGCATCATGCTGCAATCATCACCCCTGTCCCAAGGCTCCTCTGGGGTGTCATGCTGCAAGCATCACCCCTGCCCCAGCAGCCACAGTTGCCAACAGTGCCGGTGAGGAGCTGTGCTGAGGCTGAGCAGCAGAGAAATGTCACCACCACAAATGGGCTCATTTCCTGCCAGGCAGCTCCTAAGGCTCCCAACAGGTCACACAAGTGCCCACAGGATGTGGGTTTGGCACAGACCTAAACATTTGGCTGAGCAGAGAAAGCTCAGCCCAGGCTACTCAGGCCCCAGTCCATCCCTAGAGCCCCCAGGCATTCCCTCCAAACACCAGCACTACTCTCTCCAAACCTGGCTGCCATGTGCCAAAACAAGCCAAGAGCTGCCATGGCCAGGATGGCCCAGCCTTGCAAGCAGAACAGAAGCAAGACTTTGCTCAACCCTGGATGCTTGCTCCATAGGCAACTGTCTGGGAGCAGTTACCCAGCCCACAGCGCTGCTTTAGTTCCTGCAGCACCACGCAACACCGGCAGCAGAACAGGGCTGCTCTGGCTCCTGCAATCCCAGCTGCCAAAGCAGCAGCATGCCCAGCTGGAAGGCAAACATGCCAGAGGTGAAGGCAGCACAAGCATCACTCCTGCCCAGCCTCCTCCCCTCCCTCGAAGCCAGGCCACATAATCATGCCCTGAACCGGCTTCACCACGGCCAGAGCCATCCGGTGAGGCAGGGAGGAGGCAAAGCAGCAGCCTGAGTTTACACAAGGGAAGCGTTAGAAGCCATTTGTCATCAGTGCCAGGCCTGAGGGGCATGGGGGAGCCTTGGGAGGCTTTGGGAAGCGTGGAAGGCTGGTCTGGGGCAAGGACAGCGGGCAGAGGGGGTGCCAGGGTTGGGCCAGGCACGGATACCCCTCCCCAGGGCCAGCCTGTGTGTTATCTGTCGTAGCCAAGAGCAACACCCTTCAGATGATGCACAACACAATTACATCACTCTGCCTGACTGCTCCCTGGGATTTACTGGTTTTTTTTTCCCCCAAGCAGGCCAGGCTGCTTTTTGCTTTGAAGAGCCAGGGAAACGGATCCATCGTGACTTGCCTTCTTTGTGTCTAGATTAAAGGCTGCATAGCAGCAGGGAGCGAGCACTCAGCTCCCCCGCACCCGCAAGAGGCTGCAAAACTTGTCTCATCCACATAATGAATACTTCAAACTGAAACAAAGCCTCACTCTAGCGTTTCCTCGTCAATACAAAGAGCAGAGACAGCCACGTTTGGTTTCCACTTCAAACCCAACTCCTCAGCCACTTTCATGTGCCTTTTGGTTTTGTTTCACCCTATGCACAGAAGCAGTTTCATCGCGGCGAGCCTCGGGAAGCTGGGAGGAGTGACAGCCCCACGCCACATGTCAGCAGCAAGAAAGCAAGACACAACTTGCTGCTGACCCTGGCAGCTCTCCCTAGCTGAGCAGCAGCTGTGTGCACAGCAGGCAACAGGAAACCTTCCAAAAAAGTGAGCTGCACAGCAAAATTCTCTGCTGCTGCTTCCTGCCCTGCACAGCCAGACCCTTACTTCCAAAGGGCTGCCTGTAACCCAGCTCGGAGTGATGCAAGGGAGAGACAGCACTGCCAGATCCCACTTCTGCCTTGCCCTGCTTCCCTGCCCCACGAAGGGCAAGCCCCTTCCCCAGGCTGCAGTGCTCATGCCAGCACAACACCTCCCAGACACGATGGCCACACCAGCTGTGCCCCCACTGCACCAGCCCTCTGCTCCCTGGTCCTCAGGGCTCTCCTGGCCCCAGACTCACCTTTCCAGCACTTCGCAGCATGGCCTGGTCCCTGCAGCAAAGCTGTGAGGCACAAACCTCCCCAGCCCTGCCTCAGTCCCCACCGGGGCTGCTCCACTTCCCACCCACCCTGTACTCCCACACAGCACCCCACAGAGTGTGAGGCTCCTTGCACCGTCCAACTCGCCCTGCTCACAGTGCCACACTGCCCCACACCCCCTTACCAACACTCCACACCGTGGGGCTGTGCTCCTCGCCGCTGCACAGCACCCCCAGACACTCCGAGGGGAGCCCCATGGGCTGCCAGCATCCCTACTGGGCACCACCAGCCCGCACCCCTGGGTACCCATGTTGGGCTAGGCACACCTATACATTCGTGAGGGCTCCGGGCACCCACCCTAAGGCCCTGCCACAGGCTGCCAGCACCCTGCAGGGATCTCCGGGCACCCCTGCCAGCTGCCAGCACTCACCGCACCCACTCAGGTTCCAAGTGTCCACACACACATGGCCTGCCGCCACCCTCAAGCTTCCCTGAGCACCCATGCGAGCTGCCAGCATGCTCCTATACCCCTGAGCAGCTATGCCTGATGCCAGCGTCCCCAGGAACCCCCGAGCACCCTCCGAGCTGCCAGTACCCGCTGTGCCCACGCACTGAGCACGTCACCACACACGGACACACACAGGGGCACCCCATGCTCCTCTCCATGCCCGTGAGGACATCAGCACGCCCCTGCACCCCTGAGCACCCATGCCTGAGGAGCATCCCCGCGGGCTGCCGAGGACTCCGCCGCGCCCACGCAGACCGCTGTCCCTCCCGCCGCCTTCCCGGGCACCCCGTGCGGGCTGCCAGCACCGCCGCGCATCCCTGCGCCGCTCCGCGCACTGACAGCCAGCTGACAGCTCCCTCCCGGCCCCTGCCCGGCGCTGCCGGCCCCGCTGGCCCCGCCCGGCCCCGCACCTCGCCTCGCCCCGCGGCGCTCGGCCCCCGCCGGGCCCGCTGCTGCCGGCCGCGCCTCACGTGACCGCCCGCTCAGCTGACCGCCGCGCCCGCGCCTGCGCACACGCAGCGGCACGGCCAGCCGCGGGGCGCCGCCTGGCGGACGGGACAGGGCAGTGCAGCGCAGTGCGCCTCGGCACAGCGCTTGGGCGGTCCTGCTGCCACGAGAGGCAGAGCGGTTTGGGCGAGAAGGGACCTTTGAAGCCCTTCTAGTGCAACCTCCCTGCACTAGGCAGAGGCATCTTCGGCCAAATCAGGCTGCTCAGAGCCTTGCCCATCCCGATCTTCGATGTTTCCAGGGATGGGCTCTCCAGCACCAATCTGGGCAACCTGGAACAGCATATACCCACTCTCACTATGGAAAGTGTCATCCTTCTCTCTAGTCAAACTCCCTCTTTTAGTTTAAAACCATCACCCCTTGCCTGTCTCAACAGGCCCGGATAAAAACCTTGTCCCCATCCTTCCTATAGGCCACTCTAACCAACGAAAGGCTTCAGTGAAGCCTTCCCAGAGCCCTCTTCTCCAGGCTGAACAATGCCAATGCCCTCAGCCTTTCTTCACAGCAGAGGTGCTCCAGCCCTCAGGTCGTTTCTGTGGTCTCCTCTGGATCCACTCCAACAGGTCCATGCCCACCCTGTGCTGAGGAGACAACGCAGGCAGGCTCTCACCAGGGAGGCAGAATTCCCTCCCTCAACCTGCTGGTGCAGGCCAGGATACAGCTGGCTTCTGGGACTGTGAACATACACTACTGCCTCACACCCATCTTTCCAACCACCAGTATCCCCGAGTCCTTCTCCAGAGGGCTCCTTCCAACCTCCTCCTCTCCCAGCCCGCATCAGAACTGGGCACTGACCTCAACCCAGGTGCAGGACCTTGCACTTGACCTTGTCGAGCCTCACACAGACCTGCTTCTCAAGCTCAACCACATCCCTCGGGATCAAATTCCACATCTCTCTTATTTCAAGGGAAACAAGAGCCACCCTGAGTTCACTCCCCAGCCCCAACAGGCACCAGCCTCACTTCCTGGTAAAAAGATTTATTAAGAACCTGCACTCCCTGCCTGAGAGGGGGATGCCACCCTCACACGGGCGCTGCACAGCGGCAGGGAGCCAGGCGACGGAGTTAGAATTGCTCCAAGCTAAACAAACCCGCGCCAGACCCAGCAGCAAGGTGAACAGAGCAAGGCAAAGTCACAGAAAAGCAGTGGGAGCACATCTGCCTGGCAGAGGACCTCCCACTGGGGCAGCCCAGCAGTAGTTAAGGCGTTTAAAAGTGCTTGGAGGAAGATCAGCCCTATGGAGGGGCTAAATAATGCCAGGAGGCAGGGACAGTGAGGGAGGCAGGTGGACGGTGGGTTTTCTCCACCTGCTCTGCAGAGATCTGGCACAGATCTAGCCCAGAGCAGCAGGCAGGAAAGTTGCTGCCTGCCCATGCCTCAGCCCCCAGCCACAACCAGGAGATGGGCTGCAGGGCCCCTAAACAGGACCCAGGCTGCTGGTCTTCATGGTCACCTCCCAGTCCATCGCAGGTCCAGGATGCTGCAGCTGCCTGCGCCCAGGGAAATGTGAATCCCAGTGCAGCATCCTGCCCCAGTGCCAAAATGAGATGAGTGGGACTTGTCCTCAGTCAGGATGTGCCCCAGATACCCATCACAGCCATGTTCCCCTGGAGACAGCACAGCCAGCAGCACCTCTACTGCTGCTGGGAGCAGCAGCAGCCACTTGGTGCCTCACAAATGGGAATGTCCAACAGAGGTGTGGGTGGTTATGGCCCTGTTGTACCTGTGATGTTTGTCACGGGAAGGGCACGGGGAAGTGTCCCCACCAGTGCCTCAAGTGACCAAGCTGCTCCCATGTGCAGTACAGGGATGTCCCAAAGACAGACCCAGAACTGCTGGTAGCTGAGACAGGGCTCTTGTGGCCATTTTGGGGACATTTCTGCAGGAACAGCCTCATGTTCTGGCCAGAGGTGGTGAGGAGTAAGCAGTGACACTCTCAGCACCTAATCCTGCATCCCTCCAGCCTGCCCCATACCTCCCCAATGCTGCCTCCTCCCCACGGACTGCTCCAAGAAATCATGCTTTTCCCTGGAATGTTTGTATCTAAAATTTCCCTCATTGGGTTAACTAAAACAAAACAAAACAAGAAAGACTGTGTAAAAGTTAACTTCCCCCAGGTCACTCTGAAAGGCTGCTGATGGGATCTGGTGGCAGCAGGGCAGGCAGAGCAGCCTTCCTCTGTGTAGCAGGGGAAGGGGAGCACCAAGCTGGAGTTGAGGGGCTGGAGGGATGTACCTCACAGGAATGGGATGGGGTAGAGTTGGAGGGAATAGAACAGGGGACCAAGGTGTTGGGGAGAGGAGGGAGAGTCCCCCCACCTCTCACTGGGACTGCAAGGAGAAGGCCAGCTTGACACAGGCCAGCTCCTCCCCACCATTGCTGACAGCCGCCCGCACACGGTAGTTGCCGTTGGTCATCCAGGAGGGCAGCTCCACCTCAGGCAGGTCAAAGTCGCTGGCTGGCAGGGAGTAGGAGCCCTGTGGAGAAAGGGAACTTGTAGGCAGAAGCCTCCAGCCTCACACTGAGGGGCATGGAGGCACGCAGCAGTGCTGCTGGCATCAGCCCCGCTGGGGGTTCCAGGCATACCGCTTTGAAAGGACAGTGGCAGGGGATGCCATAGGTGAGCAGGGGCTCTGGGCAGGTGGTGCCAGGTGGGATGAGGTTGTCGAGGATGGTGCAGACATCATTGTAGGTGCAGCTGCCCAGCTGGTCGATGCAGGGCAGCTGGATCCAGAGGTCACCCAGTGCTTTCTCCACCACCAGCACCACCTGGAAGGAAAGTGGTTGGCACCAGTACGGCCAGCACAGGTACCCACAGCTCCTCCACACTGTCCTGCTTCTCCTCCCAGCCATCTCCCTCTGCCTGTGCAGTTCCTTGGGGTATCCATGGGGCCACCACATGCCATCCCACCTCCCCCTCCTGCTCTTGCTTCCTCTCTGTCTGCAGCTTTCTCTTCCTTCAACCTCAGCTTGGCCCCTTGAGCAAACACCACCCAGCACCCCACACATCTGCTCCTTCCCCTATCCTCAAAGCCCCAGCCTCAAACAGGAACCATGGCAGTGCTCAAGACAGCCCCTGCACCTTGGGCAGAGAGACACAATCTGTCTCATTGCAAGATGTCCCCAAAAAGTGGCACAGGGCAGCCAGGCCAAGCCAGGACACCCACAGAAGTGCTGTGGCATGTCCTTGGAGGGACCAGCTGGGTCTGGCCACTGAAAAATGAGTGCTGCAGTGACTGCTGGGAGCACTCGGGACACTTGGGGTTTCAGTTCCTTCTCCAAGCCATTACATCCACAGGACATGACACACATCAGGTGGTTTCTCCCACTGGGTCGACGTTAGAAGCTTCCCACTGGGCTGTCTGCTCCCACCACAGGTCTCCCTGTGCCCAAAACCCCATTGTGGCTCACAGAAGTGAGTGTGCTGAGCCCTGCACTGCTCTGTGACTCATTCCCCCAAAGGCTGCTCATTCCCATCCCCACTGCTGTGCAATTCCCAGCTGCTGGTGGTTTCGAGAGGTGCTGCTCTCCCTTATCCCACAGAGGCACCTCCAGCTCATACCTTCAGAGGTGAGGCCATGGTCTTGCTGCTGCTGACAGCTGCACTGATGCGCAGGCTCCCTGGAATGCTGATGGGGTCAGGTGCCACAGAGAGGCTCTGCAGCACCACGGGGTTCTTTTTGTCACCACAGTTCTCCCAGGCAAAGCCACCAACCTGCAGCATCAAGGGATGGGAGCAGTGAGAGCCAGGGCAAGCCTTGCCCTGGGTTTGCAGGTTTCCCCAGTGTTGGACTCTCACCCCAAAATCTGCTCACAAGCACAGCCAGAAAACGACTTTCATCCTCCTTGCAAACACTGACAGCTTTCTGAGCCTCAGGGCACCACAGAAACTCTCCATCAGCCCTGCCATGCAAGTACTTTACATCTAAAGAAGGTTCCCAGGCTGCAAGTTCCAAACTTGCCTCAGCTCAGCCTCTGAACCAAGGCAAGAAGGATCCTTCACACCAGCACCAATGGCACCCATCAAGGTGTATGAGAGCAAAGCAAGGACTAGGGCAGGGTGGCAGTGGCTGCTCTAGCCCAAGGGATGTTGTGTCCTGGCACAGCTGTGGGGCTGCCTCAGTCTTCCAGACTGGCCAGGACCAGCCTGGCTGCTGCAAGGCCTCATTCACCATCCAGCCACCTGGTCTCATGCAGGAGGAGGAACTGCACTCACTCATTGCATTTCACATGAGCCAAGCTTCCCCACCACCTGATAAATCCCCAGGGGCCTGGTCCTGAGCTGGTTCAGCAAAAAGGAGCCAGGGAAGCAGTGCTGTCTCGTGGGGTACCTAACAGCCACACACAAGGGGTGCCAGCATTCACGTCTGGGCTGAGAACCACACTGGCTTAGTTTCCCTGCCTATTCCGAGTCCCACCAGCTTCCCCAGCCACCATCAGCAAAGCCATGGACTAGCCCATCCCAAGTGCAAAGGCAGGGGGATGTGGGCACTTGCCTGCAATACCCACCTCTGAACCTGCTGCAAAGCAGCGGTGAGCGCCAAGCCCCAGCTTCCTCCCCAAGCAGGTTCCAGCCTAATTGCAAGTCTCTTCCTGGCAGGAGGACACCTTGGCCGTGCACCCTGAACAGGTCTGGCCAAGGAAGCCCATGTCCCCGTGCCACAGGCTCTCCTGGCCTGCTCAGCAGCCCCAGAACCGGTGGAAGCTGTATTACCTGGTGCCAGGGGGCACCGCAGCCTGTCCTGCCATCCCACTCACCAGCTGCGAGCAGCCCGAGGCAGGACGTGGGGCTCAGGGCAAGCCAGGGCAAGGGGCGGGCTGCACCCTGACATTTAGCAAGAGCTGGGAGCTCCTCACCAGTGAGTCTGCAGGCAAAGAGGCTCCACGGCAGCTACACGCCAGCGTGGGGGTCCACATGGCCGTGCCACAGCCCCTGTGCTTCCTGCAGAGCCTCCCTCCTGCCTCCCCACCCCTTCAGCTTTGGGTCACTCACTACATGAAGGACCCTGAGTTGCTGGAGTATGTCCAGAGAAGGGCAAAGCTGGTGAGGGGCCTGGAGAAGCCTTATGAGGAGCAACTGAGGGAACTGGGATTTAGGCTGGAGAAGAGGAGGCTGAAGCAAGACCTCATTGCTCTCTACAGCTCCCTGAAAGGAGACTGGGGGTCAGACTCTTCTCACCCAGTACCAGGTGCTCAAACAAGAGCAAATGGTGTGGAACTGTTAGCAGGGAGGTTTAGATTCGATATCAGGAAGGATTTCTGCACTGAAAGAGTGGTCAGGCATTGGAACAGGTTGCCCAGGCAGGTACCAGTCACCGACCCTGTAGGTGTCGAGGAAGCATGTGGACGTGGCACTTCGGGGCATAAGACCGCCGGCCAGGGTGTCCTTAGGTTAACAGCTGCCCTCGACAATCTCAGAGGTATCTCCCAACCCAAACAATTCTGTGATTTGATCATTCCGTGAGCATCAACCTTCCCGGAAAATAGTGACCGAGCTCTTTCCCCCGCACCCCGTGAGAGTCACGTATCTTCATCAGCCTGTGCCCATCAGCCCAGCCCAGCGCTGCGTGGGAACCAGGAGGCAGCCGCCGGAGCTGGAAAGGGCTGAGGAGCAGGAGGGATGAGCAGGGCTAGGGCTGGCTGCTGGGAGCCTACGGGGAAAGCTCAGCCAGAGGAGGGGAGGCCGCCAGGCTGTCTGGTTCAGCAAGGTTTGCCAAAATGCGGTTCCCTCCTGCTCCGAGGCTGAATTCCAACCCGCAGCCGGGTCTGTGAGACCCCAGTGACCCCCACCCGGCCGCAGCCACGCACCCAGACCCTTCTGCGTCAGAAAACACTTCTGCCCCTTGCAGAACCCAGCAGGATGGCGACAGCTTTCCCACCCTGAAAGCCTCCCTCCGCCGAGCTCCCAGAGCCCCTCAGGCAGCGCCCCCCAGGCCCAAGGCGGAGCAGGGTGGAGGGGCTCGGGGAGAGGGTCTCACCTTGCGCAGGCTCCGGGAGCGGCTCCGCTCCAGCAGCAGCTGCGGGCCGGAGGCTGCGAGCACGGCCGGGCAGAGCTGCAGCGCGCAGAGCGCCAGCGCCAGCCCCGCTCCCACCATCGCTGCGGACGGAGCAGCCGGAGCTAGGCACAGCGCCGGGGCGGCCGGAGGGGAAGCGCACCGAGGGGGAGGAGAAAAGCGAGAGACGAGGCCGACGGGGGCGGGCGGAGAGGCAGCGCCGGGTGCGGAGCGGGGCTGGTCCGGAACGCAGCCCCGGGACTGGCGGCGAGGCTGGGAGGGTGCGAGTGCAGCCTGCGAGCTCCGGCCCAGGCCCGATTCCCCTCCCTCCCCTCACAGATTTCTTCCCCTGCCTCTTTTTAATATTCCTTCTCTCCTCCCCGGTTTTGCCGTCAAGCACAGGACTGGAATCGCAGGGATGCTGGGACGGGAAGCGGCGCTTCCCCAGGCACGCAGCAATTCACTCTCTGCTGACAGCGAGAGGCAGCCACACCACCCAGATTCGCTGGGTGAGACCAGATTGTCTCCCCAGTGACCCCCACCCCCACACACACAGCTGCACCTCACCCATTGACCGAGACATCTTGCACCCCTTTGCACAGTATCCACCTCGGTCTGGCACCCAGGACCATCCCTCAACCTCACAAAAGGAGCAGAAAGAATCTGAGCCCCAAACCTGATGTGCTGCAGGGGGTGGGGGACATCCTGGCATTGCGTAGCCATGCAATGTGGACAGTTTGCCACAGCACCCCACTAGCCACCATCTACCTACCCAAAATTTCTGATTTAACACCTCCTTCTTCCACCCTTCCCCCTTCAGGTGCTCCTTTTCCAGCCAGAGATGCCTTGAGCCCCAAATCGTGCTGGAATGGCCCCACCACCACAGACAGCACAGGAGCATGACTTTTCCCATACACGTTGGTGAAGAGAATTTTTCCCTTTGGAAAGCTGGAAGGGACAGAGCCAGCTGAGCAAAAGAAATCACAGCATGAGTAGGAGACACTTGTAGGATCTTTCCCCACAGGCAGCTCAGCTCTTCTTGCATGCTGGCCAGCCTTCCCATATTGCTGCTGGCCCTGGGAAGGCTTTCCTGGCCTGTCCAAACCCCTGCCTCAGCTCTATTTTTAGCCTTTCATCCTTATTTAGCAGCAAGGCCAGCCAGAGCCTGCGTGCAGGGCACAGGAGCAGGCAGAGGCCGTGACGGATGCTGCTGCCCACCCCATGCCCGCAGTGACAACTGCATTGCTGATCCACCGCAAAGGCTTAATGCTGAGGAATAAATAGTCCTGCTCCCCCCACCCCACCCAGGAGTGGGGCAGAAAGTTATCCCCCCAGGGATTAGTTTCCACTTTGCGGCCCTGGAGGCAGCCAGGGGACAGGGATATGTGGGGAGGGTCACAGACATGGCCAGAGCATCATCATGTTGGGAGCAGAGCCCCTTGTCTTGAGCCCTCAGCTACTTCTCACCACTAGCACGGGTGAAGGTTTCACTCTCTCATTCTCCCATTCCCATCCTTTCACCATTCCATTTTGCCATGGGAAAAAACAAAGAATAAAGGACTCTGAGGACAGGTTAATCCACATCTTTTTTTGCTTAGTGATACACAAGCAGGGGCAGGACTTAAGAGAAATTGCTGCTCTACCTCAAGGCAGAAGCAATGTGTGACCTAAGAGTCACCACCAAAGGACTCTGCAGCCGTTTTTCTGGGGCTCCAACACAGGCAAGATCCTCTGCAGTTCAAAGTTTGCTGAGCTACCTCACCCATGCAAAGCCCAAGTCAACAAGATCTCAGCAGATCTGCCTAATGTCTTCGACTTGCATTGAAGCAGAGCTGCCAGCACAAACGGGTGACAGCATTAATGACTTCATTAAGTCAGTCATTCACTCTCCCCACTGCCTAGACCCACCAGGCCAGCTCACTGTCCAAAAGCTTTCTGGCAACATTTCCCCTCCCCCTCCTTTTGACTGAATTTCTGAAAACAAAAGGGGAAAAAATATTATGAATGACCCCATCTGTGCTCACAGGACCACCCTGCACATAGAACATGTAGGGCTGGATCCCAGATGGATAACCCATGCCTTGTACCCACCCTTGTCCTGCCCAGTCCTTACCAGCTGGAACTGGAGACAGAGCTGAGACACTTTAACAGCTTGCATAAATACTTCTCTTATCCACAAGCTTTGGCAAACACTTTAAATGACCATCGGTACAAATTAACTCACCATTCAGCCAGCTGTTATCCCATTTAGGGCAACGAGGCTGAGCCTGAGATAAACCTCCCCGGGCTCACTTTGCTAGGCAAAACTTTTTGAGATGTCTCCAGGCACTCTCATTCCTGGAGAGAGATTGTGATAACCCCAAAAAAGACATAGGGGCAAAGGTCAGCATGTGCTGAAGCTGTCCCAGGTGGGTCTGCCCCACAGTGTCTCTGCCTTCCTGTCTCTCCACGGGCAAAAATCCCCTCACTGCCACGGTTCCTTTTCTCACCAGCTCTCTGAGAGCAGCTTCTGGCAGCACAGCCCTGCATATTCTCCAGGCTTCCACGGTTATAGAGAGGAGGATGACTTGCAGCAGCCATGAATCCCACTCGTATACCATGATGTAAGTCCCTGCATTGCTTGAAAGCAGCTGGGCAGAGAAGTTTCTGCCTGTTGAAGTGCTGCCCTGCACAGAGAGCAAGTTGTTAGTGTATTGGGGCAGAGGAAGATGAAGCCAGGCTTGAGATGGCAGATCTCTCCAGCTGGGACACATCCCACACAGCCCACACAAGAAGACTGCAGAAACAGAGAAATTGCTAAAATCCAGCTAAAAGGAGAGGCTTTGGGGGGCAGCACAGGCAGGCCTTCTGGCAGGCTGAAAGAAGTAAAGTGCTCCAAGTCAGTGATTTGTAGAAGAGCAGAGTTGTAGCGGCCACGGCACAGAGTGTGGAGCTGGGGAGCAGGCTGCTGGGGCTAGCCTGGCCCCCCAGTCCCAGCTCTGCCTTTCTGGCGTGATGCTTCAGCCTGAAGCCTGCTTTTTCTCCACCTTATCAAGAGAAACTCTACCCAGGGCCAGCTCTGTGGCACAGGGACGTCCTCATGCACCCCCTCTGTGCCCCACAGTTAAACCCAGAAACTGCCACAAGCAGACGTGAACTGCTGGACCTCCGTGCACCAGCAAGACGTGACGGCAGCTGGACGGGCTCCTCCTCAGCTGCCCACGCAGTTGTTTCTGTTCATAACCACAGCCCCAACGATGCAAATTCTGTCTAGAAATAGGCATTGTGCTTTTGTGCTTGCCCCTTCAGTCTCCAGGGTCTGGACCAGGATTTTGAATTAACCCTGGCGAAGGTGGAGACCAGCACCTTGCACTAACAGAGCTTTTTATCCTACGAACGATCTACTCAGCCCAAATAAGTACTCTCAGGCTGGGAAGGAGATTTGCCTCGCGTATGAAGTGCACGATAAGAACAGAGACGCTCTCAGTGGCTCCTGAGCAGCCAGGAAGCTGCTGTGACTCACAAAATGTCAACCCAAGTTAAGCAGCACCTAGATGCAGGCAACTGGTCCCGCCAGTCTCCGGGGAGACCTGGGGCAGCCACGGGCCTGCCCCTTTTCCTCCCCACCCTCCTAGCCGAGTAGTGTTTCACAATCCCCCTTTGGTTCCAGGGTTAGCAGGGCAGGAAAGAAAAACACCTCCATGGGGCGACGATGTAGCTCTGCTCCCTTAGCAAGCAGGCAGACAGTGCCAGTGGTGGCAAAACACCAGCGAGCTGGCAGCCCCCAAGCCGCGGGCTGCGTGGACTTCCCCCAGGGGATGTTTGGAAGCTGTCAGGATAGAAAAGCTGTTGGCAAAACCTGGCAGTGTGTCCTATACGGGGCACAGCCTCGTGATGGGGTTGAAGCAGTGTTTTGGGCAGGGCTGGGTGGCAGAGGCTGGTTTGTCAGCTCAGGATTCGCGTTCATTTAGAGAAGTTTGCTGTCTCTCGGCGCTTGCAAACAGCATTAAAGGCAGAGCACTGCTGGGAGGAGCCTGCCTTTCCGCCACGGTTTTCAGACGGGGCGCTCTCAAATACACGTGTTTCCCTGCCTCTTTGAGACCCATTTGTAAAGCGCAGGCTTTCGTCTTGGAAAAAGGCTCCCCCGCCTCCAGGCTCAGCAGTTTGGATGTTTGGCATGCTTAAGAGGGGAGCTGCTGGGAGTTGCAGTCCCCCAGGCAGTATGGACCACGCTGAAAGCCCCCTCCAGCAAGGGTAGCTACCCCCAGAGCAGAGCTGCTGCCGGAGGAAAACACTCCACAGCCACTGCCTGTACACAGCTACCCCAGCGCAAGCTGAGACTTCATGGGATGATGGGAAAAGCTGGGATGGATCTTGCTCTCAGCCCTCACATCTCTTCTCCCAGGGGGGCTAGGGTGAGTTCACCACTGGAAGCACCCCCCACCGAGGCTCTGCTCCAGCTGTACCCCAACCTTAGTGCAGGGGTCCGTCTTCCACTTTCCCCCGACCCAGGACTGGAGCATCCTCTGTCTGTCCCCCCCCAGGGAAAGAACATTCCCTGGGCGGGGGGCGTCATAAAATCCTAGAACGCACTGAGCTACCCTAGGGTCCCGCTACCCTGCTTGGGGGGAAGCAGCCTGCACCCAGGGCGGGGATATCGTGGGGTGGAAGGGCCTCAGCTCCGGAGCACCCCCTCCAGAGGCTGAGGGCCGGCCCCGGGGGCGGGCGGGCTGCGGCCGGGGGCCCTGCCCGCGGCGCGGGGGTGCAGAGCACCCTCTCCCGGCGCTGCCTGCGAGCAGCTGCGGGAACTTTTTTTCTTTAATTATTTTTTTTCAAATATTTTTTTCCCCTGCCGGCCAGCTGAGGCAGCTCGTCCCGTCCCGTCCCGTCCCGTCCCTCCGGAGGATGCAGCGCTCCGCGCCCCGCGGCTGAGCGGGCTCCGGCTGGGCTCCCATGGGCTGCACCGGCAGCGCCCTGCGCTGCTGCCCCACCGGCGGCAAGGTAACGGCTGCGGGGGCTTGCTGGGCTGGGCTTGGGCTGGGTTTGGGCTGGGCTTGGGCTGGGCTTGGCGTGGGGGGGGAGTCGCGATTCGTGTGGGGTCGGGGTTTGCCTGGAGTTGGGGTTCACGCCATGGAGTAGGCGTGCTGGGGGCACCCGCTGTGGGTCTCCCTCGCCACCCGCACTCCCCAGAGCAGTGAGGCTGGGAAGCGTGGCTGTTCCCCGCTGCCTGGGACGCCGCTGGTACGGTGGGGAAGATAGCACCAGGCAAAGTAGAATTTGGGAGCCACCTGCCCTCCTCCACCCTCCTGCACCCCTCTAGGTTCTCTCCGCACACCATGGGGGGTCCCTATACAAAACGGGGTGCAGTATCTGGGGTGACAATGCCTGCTGCAAATGCCGTTCCCTTGTAGGACAGGACTGGGTTCCCCCGGCTAGACCTCTGCCATCCTCGCACAGCATCCTCCCTTGTCCTAGAAGTTGGGTCCCCCCAGTGCAGAAGGTGACACTTCCGCGGGGGAACAGCGAGTCCCCAGCAAATCCTGGCGCGCTGCTCCGCGCCGAAGAGCCCTTCCGCGGCTTGAGGGCTAGAAATTATCTGCTGCTGATTACTGTTATTTTCCGACGTGCTCCTGCCGCCTTATCACCCTGCCGTGGCCTCTGGAATTGTTTGTGGAGTCGAGTGTGCTGGGCACACTGGTGTCAAGGGGGTTGTGGTGGCTGGAGGGTAGCAGGGAGGCAAGGCAGAGAGGCCCCACGGTGCTGGCTTGTGCCCCTACACGGGTGGCCCTTGGCGGAGGCAGCTGCGAGAGCTCGGCCGCCCAGCACCAGGCGGCTGAAGCACAGCCTCAGGGCTGGCATGTGTGGGGGGAGCAGGCTCAGCCCCGGAGCCAGCAAGTGCCTTTATTTACAGCCCTTGCAGGCTTGGCTGCTCCTCGGTACCACAGGAAAAAAACCTACCCTGTGTCTTAGGATCTGACATTTCTGGGCTGGTTCAGGGCTCTGCGAGCTTGCAAGAAGGGACCTGGGACAGGGGGCCAGAGCAGCCCCCGGGCCTCAGGTGCCGACAGAGGCAGTTAGCTGAAACACGGAAACTGAAGTCAGTCATCTACCCCCTGGCACCTCCCTTCCTCTGCTTGCCCGCTCTTGAGCTCTTCTCAGCCCTACCATGCTGCTCACCACGGTTTGTGTCCCCCCCACCCTCCAACCAGCCCTGCTGCTGTGACTAAACTCGATCCCAAAAGCAGCCCTGAAAGTCCCCTTTATGGCAAAGAGGGGTAAGGGTGGGCATCGGGCTGCTCCTGCTGACTTGTGTCCAGGGTACCAGAAGGTGGGATGGGAGACATCTGCCCTGGCTGCTGATGGGTGGACTTGTAGGGCTGGTCCTTTGGGGTTCCCTGGTGATGGGGGAGCCCTCAAATCTCAGAGGAAAGCCCAAACAGACCCCAGGTCCACATTATAGGGCCAGGGACTGTCACAGAGCTAAGGGCTATGGAGGCTTCTGGGGCCAGTCTGAAGTTGTAGGTGACCTTGGGGAGCCTGTGCCAGGCTGAGTGAGGTGTATAGATGGCACACCAGGCACTGCTCCGTGCCCTGGGGGAGGTGGCTTGCAGGCAGCAGGGTGATAAGGAGGCATGGGCAGAGGTGCTATGGCCAGAGCCTGGCCCGATGCTGCAGGCATTGTCCCTGGGGGTCCCTTCCCCTCCAGCTCCATCCACCCACACTTGGCCATTTGTGGTCACTGCTCACCCTTTAATTGTGTTGTCAGCGTGAGAGAGGCCAAGACTCCTTCCCAAAAGATCAGGACTGAGGCTTGGCCACCCTCCAGGGCTGGGGTGAGTTTATTTTGGAGCTATAGAAACTATATGTAGCAGCAGGAGCAAGGGAAAGGGCAGGCTGCAAAACTCAGGGTTGCCAAGGGCATGAAGGGTTTGAGGTTTCTGTGGCACAGGTCTGGCTGTACAAGAGGTGAGAGTCATCTTGCAGCACAACCATTGCCAGAGGAAAACCGGCAGCAGAGCTGGAGACAAGTCCCACAGAGCAGAGCCAGCATTGCTCTGGCAGCACTGAGCATCTGCTGCAGGTCCCGGGAAGGTTTTAGGGTCGTGGGTCCAATTCTGGCCCCCCATCTCCGCAGCCACAAAGCAAAACCTCTTCCCCAGGAGCGGAGTGGGGATTTAACTGCTCGTTTCCTGCCTCTTTGTGATTTGGTTTGCGGAGGGTAAGGTTGCACGGTTTAGTTGCTCAACGTACTTGTCAAACAGGAAAAGAGGAAGAAAAATACGGTCCAAAGCCCCACCTCATGGCCAAACCCCCACCTCATGCTGCAAGCTGAAGCAGAGGCTGCAGCTGCCACAGCTGCCTGCAGCTGCCTGCACCGTGCTGAATGCCTCGGCAAGCACTCCCCACTGCTGGCACCTTTTGGGATGCCTCGGGTTCTGCTGGAAATCCTACTTAATCCATCCATAAACAGCTTTGCTCCAGACCATTAGAAACATTTCGTTGTGAGGATGTGCATACATTAAGGGTTTTTTTTTTAAGCTAGAAGGTGAGGGTTTTTTTTGGCATGAGCTTCCCCAAAGCTGAAGCCAGAGGTTTCCACGCTAAGACCTTAAAGGATAATGGTTGAACTGGATGATCTTAAAGGGTCTTTCCCAACCTAAACCATTCCATAAGCAGCATTGCTGATGGCTGCACCTGCAGGATGTTTCATCTGCTTCTTTCCTGGGCCAAAGCTGTTCCAGCTGGAACCACTCCCAGAGTGCTCCTTCCACACACAGCAGATACCAGAATCAAGCAGGTTGGAAGAGACCTCCAAGATCATCCAGGCCAACCTAGCACCCAGCCCTGGCCAATCAACCAGACCATGGCACTAAGTGCCTAATCCAGGCTTTGCTTCAACACCTCCAAGCATGGTGACTCCACCACCTCTCTGGGCAGCCCATTCCAATGCCAATCACTCTCTCTGACAACAACTTCCTCCTAACATCCAGCCCAGACCTCCCCTGGCACAACTTGAGTCTGTGTTCCTTTGTTCTGTTGCTGGTTGCCTGGCAGAAGAGCCCAACCCCACCTGGTTACAACCTCCCTTCAGGTAGTTGTAGACAGCAATGAGCTCTGCCCTGAGCCTTCTCTTCTGCAGGCTGCACACCCCCAGCTCCCTCAGCTTCTCCTCACAGGGCTGTGCTCCAGGCCCCTCCCCAGCCTTGCTGCCCTCCTCTGGACACCTTCCAGCACCTCAACATCTCTCTTGAATTGAGGAGCCCAGAACTGGACACAGCACTCAAGGTGTGGCCTGAGCAGTGCTGAGCACAGGGGCAGAATAACCTCCCTTGTCCTGCTGGTAACACTGCTCCTGATAGAGGCTCCTGTCTCAGCTCTCTAAAATGCTCTAGGTGATACCAGAGGCATGGGTGCCACATCCTCCTCTGGAAGGGGCAGCAGAAAATGCCTCTGTATTTTAATTAGGTTTCAGCCACACTCTGCCTTTCACCCTGGCTTTGGCAGTGGAGCTCTCATCCCAGAGGACAATTGAGTCCTTAGGAGTAAAATGAACTCCAGGTAGTATTTTAATTGCTGCAGAGGTAGCACAGGTGCCTGGTTCATTGCCTCAGGGCAGGTATTTAGGTTTGTCTGCTGATGCTGTCATAACTTTCCTCCCTCCAGCCATTCTGGAGTTCAGCACAGTTGTCTCCAATCATTCTCCTTGGTCGGCTCCATCCTCCTGGGTTTGGAGCATGGAGAAGAAATGGAAGTGCCCTGGATCCATGCTGGAGGCATTGCCCATGGTGTTGGGGTGACCAGCCCTGGGCTCTCTGTCCTTAGGCACTGCCTAAGTGACAGAGTGACACATGTAACAGTTTGAGCAAGTGAGGTTTGGGGGCCACTCCTGGAGAAGATAGCAGCATCCTGCTCCCAGCATGGTTCAGCTCATTCAAATCCCTCGGGGGCTTGGATGTCAGAATGGTCTCACACACAGCCCTTCACTTCATTGGAGTAAAACCACAGCAGGAGGAACTTCCGAGGCTCCTGTGATGCCCCTTGGCTCGCAGAGCAGCAACTTGTCTCCTCCATCCACCCATCCCACCCCAGACTCCAAACCCAGCGTGGGACACGGGGTACATTAAATAGCACCAAATGGGTGCAGGGGGCAGGCCGGGGAGCCCCCGGGGACGCTTTGCAGGCAGGGCTGCTGGGGCTTGGCCACATCCCAGAGCACCCCAGTTCTGCAGGGAGAGCCGTGTGGGTGAGGAGAACAAACCCTGCAAGCCCCAACTGTCTGGTGGCTGCTGGCCCTGGGTCGGGCTGAGCATCGCGGCCGCTCGCGCCATAGAAGGGAAGATAAAGCCCTGGTGGCTTCCAGAGGCTCCGAGTTCTCTGCTCGCTGGCAACTGTGCTGCACTCCAGCTCCAGGAGGGGGGCTGTCGGGGAGGTGGAGGCAGGGAGGCCTGTTTGCTTTGCCTCACTCTTTTCCCAAGCCAGGATCTCTAATCTGCTCTGCATTTGGCCAGGCAGCTGAGCCAGGCCGGGGTGCAGCTGGCACCGCAGGGTCCCTGGCTCCCCGCAGGACATGGGCATGGGTTTGTTAGGGACCCAAACTTTTATGGGTGGCTGCAGAGCAGCAACGTGTCAGCAGGTGGATTCCCTGCCCTCAGTGGACCCATACTCATGCCCAAAGCACAATCGGATGGTGGGCATCAGGGGCAAGATTTGCCCTGTGCCAGGGAGGCTGAGCTGTGAAAGCAGCTGAGATTTGCTTCTATCTTTCAGCAACAGATAAAAATATATCCCTAGCGTTGTTTTTTTTCCTTCCTCCCCTCCAAGTGGCTAAATTAAACCCATGCAGGGCTGGAAGGCATCCCACAGAGCTGTGTTGCTGGAGGCAGCTCCTGGCTCTGGGTTATATCAGCCCTGCAGCAGCAGGAGCATGCGGGGCTGAGCAGCACATTCCTGCTCTCCTGTGGTCATTGCTTGCCCTGTCACCAGCCCTCACCTGCTGCCAGCCCGGCATGGGGTCAGCACTGCCTCTGCTCTGTGGATATTTCTAGTGTTCCCCCTCCTGCCCCAGCACAAGCTGGGTCGAAGCACCAGACAAGAGGTGTGTTTGGGGTGCTGCAAGGTGCCAGGGACAAGGCTGACCCTGAGCCTCCCATGGACAGGGCAGGAGGAGGGTGGTAGGAAAGGGACGTACCCAGACCCCTGCTCAGTGCTGTCTGCTCTCCTCCACCAAAGGTTCTGCTACTGGTGCCTCTTTTGCACCAGTATCCTGTTGGGGGGCTTGTGAGCATTCTCCAGGTCTTCCAGGGCTGGCAGTGTCCTGTGGCAAAGTGGGAAACGAGCTCAGGGCTGCCTGCCAGACAGTGTGTGTGCAGCCATGGGTGCTCAGTGCTGGCACAGGGCGGGGGGTCAGGGGGCCTGCTTTTAGCAGGACTGAAGCGTGCTCAGTGCAGAGTGCCTGGCTGCAGGGTGCCCTCTGCCTGCAGCCATCTGCCCCCTTTTGTGTCCCCCCGCTCCAGCCCCCTTTCTCTCTGCCAGAGACAGCTAAAATCCCAGCAGCAGAGGGGACCAACTTCCCAGGAGCTCACGGCCTTGAAGACAGAGAAGGGTGAGAACATGCACGTCTGCCCCGCGCTCTGCTTCCTCAGGGTGGCGTTCAGAAAGCAGCGGGACAGACCCCAGCGTAACCAGCTGGGGCTGGGGAGGATGAGGATGGTGGCTGCAGCCTCCACGTGGCACTGGTGCAGGCAGGCAGGCACGGTGGCACCCCAGAGATGATGGCACCCCATCCTCTCAGGCAAACAGGTCGTCCGCAGGGCAGGAGACCTAACGAGCTGTGTCCTCTCTGAGCCTGCCAGCAGCATCCCAATTAGTGTTAATTTACATCAGCAAGATGGGGGCGTGGGGAGGAGGGAGGAGAAGGAGGTGTGTGTCCAGTAGGAGGAGGACCGGGGCTGAACCCAGGCCACCACACTGGTAGGTCCCTTGTGAGGACACCCGAGCAGGACACGGTCCGCCTGGTGTCAGCTGTGTTTGCGTTGCAGCCAATGCCACCCTGACGCCTGAGCATGGGAAGGAGGGAGAGGAGCTGGCACAGGCTGGGAGACTCCTTCAAGGTCAGGAGGAGCAGCTGCGGGATGCCAGCCGAGCGGGCACCAGGAGAGTTGCTCAGGATGTTAACACGCAGGTGGGTCACGAAGCAGGGAGGGCAGTGAGTGTGCTGCAGCCAGGATCTCCCAGGCAGTGAACCTGCCACATGCTGGGCTGGGCTCTCCCGTTCTCAGGAGGCAGAAGGGTTTAAGGAAGCCCAAAGAGGTGTGGGTCTGGCGCTGAGTCATGGGGGGTGGGGAGGGCCAGAGCATCCCTTTCACTGGTTCAGACATGTAGGATTTGTTATCTGCCTGCTTCCCAGGTGGAAAAGGGAAGAGACCTGCAGCTGCAGGAGCAGTTTGATGCCCTGAGGAGAGAGCACACAGAGACCCTGCAAGGTGCGTGCCAGGACAGGAGCTCCTGCAGCCCCTCTGCCCATTCCCTGCTGGTGCCCTCTGGCTTCTTGTGGAGCCACGGGGGTGCTGCCTCGCTGCTCCACTGCACTGTGGCGCTCAGGTGGGGTTTGCTGTCCCTGGTGTCCACACACCAGCGACGCTCAGCTCGTGTCCCTTGCTGCAGAGCTCCAGAGAGCACATGAAGAGGAGAAGCTGCTGTTGGCAGAGTCCCACCACAGGTCCCAGGCAGCCTTACAGGTACCTGCAGAGAATTCCCTAGGCCATGGGTGCTTGTGGATAGCTTGAGGAGCCTCTGCCAGTTCCACCATCGTGCCCCAAGCTCCTCAGTGGACATCTCAGTCCCTGCTGTTACTGAGGGCCAGACAGGCTCCTCCATCCCTGGCATTTTGGGGGTGCTGTAGCTCAGCAGTGCCTCTGCTCAGGAAGGAGTCCCAGACATGTCCCTTCCTGCTTCCTCTTTGGCTGTCCTAGGAGACGATCCAGGCACTGAAATCGCAGCTGAAGGCCTTCCAGGAGAGGATGAAGCGGGTGGAGGAGTCGCTCTTGAGCACAGACTACAAGAAGCACATCAAGGTGCAGAGATGGGTGTCAGGGAGGAGACCTACCCCTGGGGTGCTGTCCCAAAGCCAGGGTCTCTGAGGGACCCTGAGAGCTGAAGAGGGGCTGAAGCCAGGGGGTGGGGATAGGCACAGGCCAGCTGAAGCAGGGAGCAAAGCTCCTTCCCTGGTGGGAGGTGGGCATGGGCCATTGGTGTCCCTTGAACACAGGGAATGGGCAAACAGCACGGCAAGTGCCCCAGGTGCCCATCCTGCTGCAGCTGCTGCCTCCCCTGTGGCCCACAGGAGCATGGGAGCCCCAGCCCCTTCTGGGAGCAGGAGCTGGAGAGCCTGCACTTTGTCATTGAGATGAAGAATGAGCACATCCACGGCCTGGACAAGAAGCTGCTGAACCTGGAGGCTGTGGTGAGTTGAAAGCAGGTCACAGGTAGGCTTTCCTCTCTCCATCTCATCACAGGATCATTTAGGTTAGAAGAGACTTTCAAGATCATCACATCCAGTGTTAAAACCTAACACTGCTAAGTCCACCACCAAGCCATGTCCCTCAGCACCACATCTACACATCTTTTAATCCCTCCAGGGATGGGGACTCCACCACTTCCCTGGGCAGCCTGTTCCACTGCTTGACAACCCTGTTCATACAATCATAGAATCAAGCAGGTTGGAAGAGAGCTCCAAGGTCATCCAGTCCAACCTAGCACCCAGCCCTAGCCAATCAACCAGACCATGGCACTAAGTGCCCCAGCCAGGCTTTGCTTCAACACCTCCAAGGATGGTGCCTCTACCACCTCCCTGGGCAGCCCATTCCAATGCCAATCACTCTCTCTGCCAACAACTTCCTCCTAACATCCAGCCTAGACCTTTTGGTGGAGAATGTCCAACGTAAACCTCCTCTGGAGCAACTTAAGGCCTCTTCTCCCCACCTGTGTCCTGTCCAGAAGCTGCAGCTGAAGCAGGGGTGGTCAGAGCCCTGTTCCTCTCTTGAAGAAGAGGGAGGACGTGGATGCATTGCCACCATGCTCCTACCAAGCCAGGGTTCCTTCCAGGATAGGGTGGTAGAGTGGCTCAGAGTTGCTTTCCAGCTTCCTCCTCACCCTCATGCCCCTCTTCCAGGCAGAGAGGAACCTTCTGCTGGAGGAGAAGGTGAAGACTCTCCAGCAGGAGAACGAGGACCTGCACGTTCGCACCCAGAACCACTTGGTTATGGCAAGGTAAGTGCTGGTCCCGCAGGTGGCATCTCTGACGGGGGGGAGAGGTGGCAGTGGGGAATACCTCACAGCCTGTGGTGCCCCTGGGTGCTTTTTGGGGCACAGCAGGGGCTGAAGGGGTGCTCTGCCCAGCAGCTGCAGCGCTTCTCCTGCAGGCAGCTGTCGGAGGAGCTGCTGGCTGCCCGCGGGGCGCTGGAGAAGGAGGCCCAGCTGCGGGAGCAGGCTCAGCGGGAGAAGGAGGAGCTGCTGTACCGAGTGCTCAACGGCGGGGACGGAGCTCCCTTCGCCGTGGCTGCCGGCGAGGTGCCCCTCATCGCCACGTAGCGCCGCGCCGACGGCACCGCTGCTGCCAGGGGCTCTCGAGGCTTTCCTCCGGGGGTGTGAGCCTGGCACTGGTCCCACCAGTGCCCCCGCGGCTGGGGTAGGCCCCCGAGATGGATGAGCCCTCGGAGCTGCCCCACCCAACCCGGGGTGATGGAGCATTTCACAGGACTCTTGCCCCTGCCCTTCCCCAGCCCGTGCGGGCTGCAGGGGGACCACCCCGGGCACACTCCTGTGCCATCCCTGCACCCCCTCCTCTGGTGGGAGGTTGTGGGGAGGCTTTCCAGGAGTAAAAGGGGTTGGCCAGGACATTCAGACGTGCATTAGGCTGGATCCAACTCAGCACTTGGCTAGGAGCATGACCAGCAGCAGTGCTGCCTGGGGGTGTGAGGCGAGAAGAGAAGGTGGTCACTGGGAGGGGGATGAGCACCAGGAACGGGGGAAGGACACTGGGGACATGGTGGTGTAAGGTCCCTCACTGCCTGGGGACCAACCCTGGGGAGCAAGTGGCCAAGCCCAGTCCTGAGGCTTTCACAGGGCAGCAGCAGCAGCAAAGGGCAGGAGGGATGGGTGCCACTGGGTACCTCTGCCACCTCCAGTGCTACCCTGGCTACAGACCACATCAACCTGTCCCATTTCAGGGCCTAGCCTCCTGCTCAGGCCAATGCCCCCCCATTCCTGCCATTGCTAGTGAAGGCAGGGACTCGCCTCCCCTCCCGGGGAGGGGGACAGCAGGGACCCCACCCATGCCTTCCTCTCTCCACTGCTTCCTCCATCTTCAGCAAACAGCTCCCAGGGACTGCTCCTGCAGCCCAGCTCTGTCCCCACTCACTGCCACACAGACACACAAGTCCTCCTTGTGCCTGCTGCCCCTCAGCAGCACTACCACCAGCCCCATATTCCCCCCACCCCCAGAGCTGGGCAGAGGGGCACAGTCAGGAAGCAGAGCATCCCCCTGAGGAAAACCAGTCTTCAGCAGTGGCTCCTAGCAGGTCACAAGCCCATCAGGGAAGATGCTACCAGCAGAGCTGCAGGGCAGGGCTGGATGCACACAAGCACTTTCCACAGGGTGCATGAGCATGGAGCCATGGTCACTGCTCTGGGGGCTGCCACCAGCGTGTCCCCTCCCCAGGACTGGGGCTCTGTGTGTGTGTGCACCAAGCCAAGGTGCTACTGGCTGTAACAATTACAAGTTGGTGAGCAGCAGCAACAGTCTCATCTCAGTGACTCTGGGGAGCAGTGTGGGGACACCTCACAGCAGTGCCATGTGCCTTGCACCGAGGGGCAGGTGGGGAGACAGGGAAGGGTGGGAGCAGGCTCCACGAAGCCACAAGAAGGCTGCCCCGGAGGAGGCCCCCGCTGCCGGTTCCCTTTTCCTTTGCTCCTTCCCCTCTTTCATTCATTTCAATGTGCTCCCAGCCCAGGGCAGATCCCCATCTCTCCCAGCCCCACCAAGCTGGCAGGGCCACAGCAGCAGCCACTTCCGTCCTTTGTGCCGATCCTTATCAATCAGGAACCTATCAGCTGAAGCAGGCAGCCAGGAAGGCACCACAGAGGCAGGGTCCAGCCCTCACCCAAGCACCAGCATGGGGTGGCCAGCGAGGGCAATGAGGGTGTCTGATGATTAGGCCAGTGTCCCTCTAAGGCACCCACTGCTCCATGTGCAGCCTCGCAGCTCTGGGGACAGCTGATGTGGCAGCATCCAGCTTTGTACAGCAACCTTCAGTGATATGCCAGGATCTGCAGCAGGGGGCAAGTGGCTGCTCCTGCAGACCCTGCCTACCTATGGCTGAAGGTGTCAGGATGGCTGGGCAAAGGGAGATGAGGCTGGCAAAGTCAGGCATCTCAGTCCCCTACAGGCACATCATGCATGGGACCCATAGGAATGTGCCCATCCTGGAAAGGGGAGTGATGGGAACCAAGGAAGAGGAATAAGTTACTCCAGGAAAGGACTTGCCACTGGTAAGGAGGAAAAACCCCAGCCCAGGCACTGCCTTGGCACTTATGGGGGCACAGGCAGCTCAGCCCTGCCTGCCTCAGGGTGCTGAGGTAGCATGGAGGGTCAGAACAGCACAAGAAGCCTCCACTCTGCCATGAGTGGCTGAGGGATAGGGTGGGCAAGGAAACAAAGGGAGGTTGGGGGCCTGCAGGGGAAGGATTCAAAGGCAAAAAAACCCAACCTCACAGCAGTAAAAACAGTTGTCTGCTTTACCCTCCGTGAACAAAACTCCTCCAGCAGAGGACTGCCTCGCAGGCTGAGGTGGCTCAGGAAGGTTTCACCAGGCTCAGGACAAAACAGCTCCCGGGGCTCATGGCAGGACTCTGCTCTTCCATGAGATGGGACCTTCAGCCCAAGAGGCCCTCTTGCTGGCCAGGCACAGGGTGGAGGTAGCCCAGCACTCAGGGGCCAGCGTGTCACCTTTCATTGCCCCGGAGCAGGTAGGCACCTCACAGCCCTGGGGGGCTGTGGGGCCACCTCCCTGGCTGGGCTTCCCAGCAGCTCCTGAGGGGCTGCCTCTTCGCGGTGGTTCTCAGCACTGTGCCGGATCCCATAGCCAAAGTAAATGAGGAAGCCTGGGAATGGGCAGAACCAGGTAAGAGGGCTCCTCTCCCCTCCTAGCCAGAAGATTCCCTCTCCTTTGGTGCTCCATCACCTTCTGACACTAAATTTCAGCACCTTCTCCATCCACCCACCACCATTCTGCAGCCAGCATGAGCACCACAGGCTCTCAAACCACCTCTGCTTCACCCCAAGAGGTTGCTGCCAGCTCTGGGGCCTCGAGAGTTGCCAGGCTTACCGGTGGCCATCCAGAGCAGGTACCACAGCCAGGCAGCAGCACTGAGCCGAGCCATCAGGATGCTGTTGGTGGTGATGCTGAGGAGCGGCAGGAAGGGCAGGCAGGGAACCTACGGGGACCAAGCACAGGGGAATGAGGCCATGCCTTTGCCTGGTGGCACTGTGGCCCACAAGCAGGGGGATCACAGGGGGATCTAATTCGGTGCTCTGCTGCTCTGGCTGACTGCTGACAATCAGAGATCTGAGCCTGTGCTGGAGGGGGATGCTTGTGGAGGGTGGTTTGGCTGACTGGAGGTTCTGTAGGGTCTGAGGAGAAGGCAGGGAACCACTAGCAGAAGCTGGGGTGTCAGGATCAGGTATCTTTTCACTGAAAAGCAGCTGTGATTCATGCAGCAGGCTCTGGGCTCAGCCAGGGCTGCAGAAGGTGCTCTGGTGCAGGATGGTGCAGGAGATTCCAGGCTCATAGAATCATAGAATCAACCAGGTTGGAAGAGACCTCCAAGATCATCGAGTCCAACCTATCACCCAGCCCTAGCCAGTCAACTAGACCATGGCACTGAGTGCCTCATCCAGTCTTTTCTTGAAGACCCCCAGGGACGGTGCCTCCACCACCTCCCTGGGCAGCCCATTCCAATGGGAAATCACTCTCTCTGTGAAAAACTTCTTCCTAACATCCAGCCTATACCTACCCTGGCACAACTTGAGACTGTGTCCCCTTGTTCTATTGCTGGTTACCTGGGAGAAGAGGCCAACCCCCACCTGGCTACAATGTCCCTTCAGGTAGTTGTAGACAGTAATAAGATCACCCCTGAGCCTCCTCTTCTCCAGGCTAAACAGGCCCAGTTCCCTCAACCTCTCCTCATAGGATTTGTGTTCCAGGCCCCTCACCAGCTTTGTTGCCCTTCTCTGGACATGTTCCAGCACCTCAACATCTTTCTTGAATTGAGGGGCCCAGAACTGGACACAGTACTCAAGGTGTGGCCTGACCAGTGCTGAGTACAGGGGAAGAATAACCTCCCTTGTCCTACTGCCCACACTGTTCCTGATGCAGGCCAGGATGCCATTGGCTCTCTTGGCCACCTGGGCACACTGCTGGCTCATCTTCAGCTTACTATCTATCAGTACCCCCAGGTCCCTTTCCTCCTGGCTGCTCTCCAGCCACTCAGTCCCCAGCCTATAGCGCTGCTTGGGGTTATTGTGGCCGAAGTGCAGAACCCTGCACTTGGCCTTGTTAAATCTCATCCCATTGGCCTCTGCCCACCCATCCAGCCTGTCCAGGTCCCTCTGCAGGGCTCTCCTACCTTCCAACAGATCAACACCTGCTCCTAGCTTGGTGTCATCTGCAAACTTACTGATGCTGGACTCAATGCCCTCGTCCAGATCATCAATAAAGATATTGAACAGGACTGGGCCCAGCACTGATCCTTGGGGAACACCACTTGTGACTGGCTGCCAACTGGACGTGGCACCATTCACCACCACTCTCTGGGCTCTGCCATCCAGCCAGTTCTTGATCCAGCACAGAGTGAATCTGTCCAAACCATGAGCTGCCAGCTTGGCTAGGAGCTTCTTGTGGCAGACAGTGTCAAAGGCTTTGCTGAAGTCCAAGTAGACTACATCCACAGCCTTCCCCACATTCACCAGGCAGGTAACCTGATCATAAAAGGAGATCAGGTTGGTGAGGCAGGACCTGCCCTTCCTAAACCCATGCTGGCTGGGCCTGATCCCTTGGCTATCCTGTAGGTGCTTTGTGATGGCACCCAAGATGACCTGTTCCATCACCTTGCCTGGCACTGAGGTCAGGCTCACAGGTCTGTAGTTTTCTGGCTCCTCCTTACGACCCTTCTTGTGTATGGGAATCACATTGGCCAGCTTCCAGTCTTCAGGGACCTCTCCAGTGAGCCAGGACTGCTGATAAATGATGGAGAGTGGCTTGGCCAGCTCAGCTGCCAGCTCTCTCAGCACCCTAGGGTGGATCCCATCCGGTCCCATGGACTTGTGAGGATCCAAGTGACTTAGCAGATCCCTTACTGCTTCCTCATGGATTAGAGGGGGACTGTACTGGTCCTTGACTCCATCCACCACTTCAGGAGTCCAGCTGTCCTGGAGACAACCTGTCCCACTAGTGAAGATAGAGGCAAAGAAGGTGTTAAGCACCTCTGCCTTTTCCTCATCCTTTGTCACTCTATTCCCCTCTCTATCTAACAAGGACTGGAGGTTGTCCTTGGCCCTTCTCTTGCTATTCATATATTTAAAGAAACACTTTTTATTTTCCTTGGCAGCTGTGGCCAGCCTGAGCTCCAAGTGGGCTTTTGCCTCTCTAATTTTTCCTCTACAAGACCTAGCAACCTCCTTGAACTTCTCCTGGGACACCTCCCCTCTTTTCCAAAGGTGATACACTCTCTTTTTAATCTTTAATTCTCTGGGTGTGAGATGGGGTGGGGGGAACCAGGCAGTACCTACAGAAAACCCCATGAGGTGCTCAGTGCCTCCAACAGAGCTTTGCTGAAGGTGGATGAAGAAGAGGTCAGCCTGGCTCAAAGATGGAGCACCCCCCCAGTGCCACCTAAACCTGTCTTCATGGGGCTGTGGTGCCTGCTGTCTCTCCATCTCCCGGGTCCTTTCCCCATGGGGATGTTCCCCAAGAGCCAAGCCATGTGCTCACCATGAAGGATGCTCTCTCCCGGCTCTGAGGCTGCCTCCAGATGAGCAGAGCTGCCACCAGGATCCCCAGGAGGGCCAGAGCCAGGGCAGTGATGCACCATGCACCTCTGGCCTGGAGGCAGGAGAGTCCAGCAGCACTCACCCAACTCATGGCACTGAGCAGAGCAGCTGTGGGGGGACCACAGCAGCCTGTCAGGGTGGTGCTGAGCCTGTTCCTCTCCTGGGGTGCAGCATCTAAAGCTGCCATAACAGGAGGGACAAACAGGGGACAGGGCTGGGTGGCTGGTCATGGTGGGGTTAACTTTTCTCTCCAGTTTGGGAAGTGGAGAGAGCAGGATGTTTGCCGAGGTCCCGCTGGGCAGCCAGCCGTGCAGCAGTCGGGAGAGGGCAGGAGGGAGCCAGGCAGTGCCTGGCTGCATCTCATTGCTGGGTGGTTTCAGCGAGCAGGAACCTGCCAGCCCAGGCTGCGGTAAGAATGTCCTCATGGCTTCCCCCCACCAGCTCTCCACAAAGCCCATCCACCACTCCCCTGCGTACCCACAGCTATCAGAGCCCAGCCCACCAGAGCAGAGGAACATAGGGTGGGATGCTGGGGTGGATGAACGAGAAGGTCCCACCAGAGCTGCATAGCTGAGACCTTCCCTGCAGGAGTGTCCTGAATGCTGGATGCAGGCCGGTACCTGGAGGCAGATATAGGGTGCCAAGGCATGTGAGTATGCACCAAAGCTTTGCCCTGGGCACTGCCAGCACCAGAAGCTGGGTGAGCCCCAGCCCCTGCCCCCAGCAGCCTCACCTGAGCAGCAGCACACAGGCAGCCACCAGCGAATAGGCCAGCAGCGTGCCGATGGACATGGTCTCAACCAGGGCTTGCAGGTCCAAGAGGAGGGCCAGCAGAGCTGCAGGGACAAGAAGCCCTTTCACAGCCTGCCAGCAGAGTGGCACTGCTGCTGTGCCCATCTCAGCCATGCTCTCCACCTCTTCCCACTCAGGTCCCCTGATGCCTGTTACAACAGGGGTCAAGCAGATCAGTGATGCTTCAGCCATAGGTGCAAAGCTTTCTGCCACCTCAGAGAGGCTGAACTGGTGCCCAGAAGGGAACAGGCCACAGCAAGGAGACCTCCCTTTGCATGGGGAGATACTGCTTGAGCATAGAATCAGCCAGGCTGGAAGAGACCTCCAAGATCATCCAAGTCCAGCCTATCCCCCAGCCCTAGCCAGTCAACCGGACCATGGCACTAAGTGCCTCATCCAGGCTTTGCTTCAACACCTCCAGGGACAGTGACTCCACCACCTCCCTGGGCAGCCCATTCCAATGCCAATCACTCTCTCTGACAACAACTTCCTCCTAACATCCAGCCTGGACCTCCCCTGGCACAACTTGAGACTGTCCCCCCTTGTTCTGTTGCTGGTTGCCTGGCAGAAGAGCCCAACACCACCTGGCTACAACCTCCCTTCAGGTAGTTGTAGACAGCAATGAGATCACCTCTGAGCCTCTTCTCCAGGCTAAACAACCCCAGCTAGGAGGTCTGTGTTGTCCTGCTGAAGGAGGACATCCATGCTGAAAGGGGACATCCACCAAGCCCTGCTCAAGGTTAAGGGGTAACCCAACTGCTCAAAGTTAAGGGGTAACCCAGCTGCTCACCCACCTGCCACTCCTCCAGACACCAGTGTTGCCACCACGGGGCACTGACGGCGACTGACTTGGGCCAGAGGTTTGAAGAGGAGCCCATCTCGAGCCATGGCATACAGGATCCGGGGCATGGGGAACATGGAGCCCAGGAGGCTGCAGAGGCGGTAAGATGGAGTCAAGTATCCGGGAGGTGCCATCCTGCCTTCTGCTCCTCCTTGGGTGCTAAGGGAACTCCCACTCTTTATGGTCTGTGACCTTCTCACGAGCACACAGAGAAGGCCATCACCTCCTTCACCATCAGAGGAGGGACAGCAGTAGGAAAATGATGCCCACAGGCCACCAGGAGCCCTGTGTACTCCAAGACACTCCAGCCTGCCACCAAACTCCTGACCACTTTCTCCCACTTTGGGCTAAAAGCAGCATGCCAAGGGGGTTGGTGGCTCTCCCTGACCAGGAAGGGACAGGGTGAGAGGAACAGGGTTTGTAAGGAAGGGCTGAGGTATTTTGACTGAGCAGAGCAGTCAGAAGGAAGCAGCTGGGGATAAGTTCTGGTGCAACCTTGCTCTGAGCCAGAAAACTGCCATCAAAGGACTCCTCTCACCTGGTAGTGAGGGCACACAGTGAGCCCACAACCACAGCATGCTTTGCACTGGTCCAGCCAACGTATTCAAAAGCTGCTGGGAGTGGGCTTGTGGTGTCCAGGAGGTAGTAGGGCATCATCAGAGTGAGGGCTGCAGACACCCCAAAATACACCAGGAAGCAGATGAGGAGGGAGAGGACAATGCCTATGGGTATGGATCTCTGTGGGTCCTTCACTTCTTCCCCTGTGGAGGACAAACTGAGCTGTAAAAATAGATGCCCATTTAGTGTTCCATATTCCCCCACAAGAGGGGACACAGAGGCATTCTACCAAGCACCACTAGGCCTCCTGGGCACCAGGGTTATGGGGTCAGTATTGTGCCCATTCCCAGTTCAGCCCTACACCAGTTCCCTGTGGGAAGAATCACTGCCACAGCCTCACAGTGTGGAGACAAGGGTCCCATCAGCCTCCTTACCTGTGGTAGCAATGCAGTCAAACCCAACGAAGGCATAGAAGCAGGCAGAGGCTCCAGCCAAGGTCCCTGTGAAACCATAGGGCATGAAGCCTCCCACCCCAAAGGCACTGGTCATGTTGTTGGATGTGGACTGGTTCCTGGGGGGAGACAGAGAAGGAGGAAGAGTCAGGCAGTGCACAGAGGTCAGTGCAAAGGGGTCCCAGGCTGAACAGTCCATTTGACCTGCACAATCCTCCAGGATCAACCCAGCAGGGCTTCCGACTTTGGCTCTGACACACTGCCCACAGGGCAGTGATAAATAGGATAAAGCACCAGGGGAAGGACCCAGCATCCCCATCCCCCTTTGAAGGCAGCACAGCCAAGAGCAGAGCCCCTCATACCCAGCCTCATGGGTGGCTGCCCGTGGCAGGTCGTCCTTTCTGAGCTTCCAGTTGCTCAGGTCGCCTTTGATGATGCCACTCACTGTGACAAAAAGCAGGACAAGCATGTTGAGAGCTGTGAAGGCTTTGTTGACTCTGGTGGACTCCTTCACTCCAAAGGCAAGAAGCCCTGGGGATGAAAAGAGCAAAACTGGCCGAGTCCTCTTCCTGACACTAGGCCCAGGGTAGATATTACTGGGGAAGGTGGAAAAGGGAGGCAAGAGGCACAGCCAGGAATGTCTGCAGATTTCCATAGCTTCCCCTTCCATTCCCCATTCTTTGCTCAGGGAAATGGCAAAGCCTCAGAGGGGTTAGCATAGAATTGTTTCAGTTGGGAAAGACCTCTAAGATGATCAAGTGCAACCATCAGCCTAAGAACACCATGGCCATGAAACCATGTCCCAAAGGGCTCACAGCGAGCTGAGGACTTCATCCTACATGATAGTGGATGGCATGAAGGAGGCATCCTACCTGCCAGCAGGACCACCAGGCCAGCAGCAAAGGCATCCATATGTTCTGCCAGCCCCACTGAGCTCATGGCTGGGTGAGCACCCAAAAACATGCCCATCTTCTTGCCAAGGAGCTGCTCAAAGGTAGCGCTCCAGGCTCGGGCGACACTGGCGGTACCTGCGGAGAGATGGCAGCAATGGTGGCCCTGTGGGGTCTGTGACTAACAGCAGAGCCACCAAGCACAGGTGGAGGGATCAAGAGGGCCTTATACCAATGACATAGGACAGCAGCAGGTTCCACCCAGCAGTGAAGGCCCACAGCTCGCCCACTGCCACGTAGCTGTAGAGATAGGCAGACCCGGCCAGGGGAACGCGGGCACCGAGCTCGGCGTAGCACAGCCCTGCCAGAGCAGACACTAGGGCTGCAATCAGGAAAGAAAGGACAATGCTTGGGCCAGAGCTGGTCTTAGCCACTTCTCCTGCCAGGACGTAGACACCAGCCCCCAGCGTGCTGCCCACTCCCAAAGCGATGAGGTCCACGGTGGAGAGGCAGCGGCGGAGGCTGGAGCCCTGTGAGCCAGCAGGGAGCTGCTTCCTGCGGGAAAGCTTCTTCAACCCAGGCGGCAGGCAGCCCCAGCACGGTGCCTGTGGGAGAGGAGAGCAGCAGTTGTGAGCAGGATGCTGCCCCCTGGACACCACCGTGGGGCTGTGACCCGAATCCAGTTCGACCCCTTCCCTTGCAGCTCCTGCCACCTGCAGGGTGCCTTCTGGACTCCACAGGTGCTGCCTGTTAAACTCACCCACTTTGGAGCAAAACAAGGCTAAAGGGACTGCACTGCACCCTCATTCCCAGGAAGAAGTGGAGCAATGCATGACTGGAGCTTACTGGGCTCTAATCCATGCTATGGTGAGAGGAGACATTGACACCTGCACCTCCTTCTGCCAGCTCAGAAGCAGCTTCCCAGCAGGGACACAAAGCCAGCACTGTCCCAGCTTTGACACTGACACTACTGCAACGTTCAGGTTGGAATAGACTTTTAAGGTCATCTCATCCAATCATTAACCCAGCACAGCCAAGGTCACCACTGAAATGCAGAAACTGGGCCAGAGAAAGAGGCAGGGGAGGTGTCCTGCTCCTAGAGCAGTCAATGGCTTTGAGCTGCACCAAGAAGGACCCAATCTGCTCAGCTGAAGATGCTCACATGGCACCTAAAACTGTGGGTCAGTGGCACAACTCAGGCTGGGTCACCTGGGCCACCACCATGCATGGTAATGCTGTGACTTGGGTCACTGATGGGGAAGCCAGCCCAGGAGAACCCCCAGATTCTGTGGTGTTTCTGCTTGGTATGGCAAGCCTGAGAGTTGTACGCATTGTGCCATCCTGCCACAGGACTGCAAGACAGGGGGCTGCAATGCCTCCACATCTGCCTGGTGCTGCCAGAACCTCCAGGCTACCTCACAGCAAAGCAAAGTCCCTGCTGCATGCTTCAGATCCCATCTGCTGCTGCTTCCAGGGCCGGGAACCCAGCAGGAAACCCTGCCCACCAGCACGTCCCAGCAGTTCTGTGGATCACAAGGGCCACCAGGTGAGCCCAGAGGGGAGAGAGACCACCCCGGAGCAGCGCCCAGCATCCCAACCACAGGACAGGATGCTGCAAGCCCTTGTGACACAGGGCACTCAAATCTTTGGGACCACTGCTCTGCCCTCTGGGGGCTGGGGAGCTGCTGGCCAAGGCCAAGCCAGCTGGGGCTGCCTTCCCACACCCACCCACACACCTGCACCCCACCAGCCCCACGCAGGGCACCTCACCCTGATGGTTTTCCCTCCTTCTGCAAATAAACTACTTACTTGGGCCATCCTTTGGGCAAACTGCTGCAGCTGTGAGCAAAGGGGAGGGAAAGCACCAGGCAGCCCCAGTTACAGTCTCCCCTTAAATCCCCTTTGGGAGCACCCTGGCCCTCCCCCTGCTGACCACTGCTCTGGGCTGCACAATGGGAAATCTGTGTGGAAATATTTTTCCCACACCACTTTCCAAGCCATACACACGAGCCTGCCATGCTAATGAGCTCAGAGGCATTACTGAGGGAGTCTAATTCACATTGCAAAGGTGCCCATGCAGGTGGAAGGGGGAAGCCTCACATCAGGACCCTCATCTCAACCTGTGGAGCAGGTTTTGAAGGAAATCCAAGTAGAGAGGAGCAGAAACACAGCCAAGTCAAGCTGCAGAGATGCATGTTCTTACAGCTGTGGATGCAGCCGGGCTGAGTTGTCCTGGATCATCTCTGTTCCACCACAGAGGGAGGAGAGGAAGCCCAAGGTCTGAGTGCAGCAGCAAAGGAGCACAGGCACAGCTCCATGGGATGCTTGCATCAGCACATCCAGCTAGAGCTCCAAGAGGCAAAGCCTGAGGCTGCCTGCACTTCCCCAGTACTTGGACACCACGACCCCAGCTGCTGCTCACACCTTGTCATAGCCTTACTACAGAGGCAGCAACACTAGATGAAGAGAAGCATTCCAAGCACAGCTTGTAACAGAGCAGGGAGCAGCACCATCAACCACTGACCTGGGAACAGAGCTGGGGCTGTAGCTCTCAGTCTCAAGGCTCCTCAGCTCCTATCTTGTCTGGGAGGTTAGAATAATACAACAAAATCTGGATGTTCCTCCACAGGGAATGAAATGGTCACCAGAAACAACCTGACACTGCCTCCCTCCCAGAGAGCAACCCATAAAGTGCAAGAAAGGGCTGGGCTGAGTCCAGGGCTGGGCTTAAATAGAGGCCAAGGGCTCTATGGGTTGGGGCCTCAGGTGAGGCCAGTAAGGTATGTGAGTGCCCCCAGGGGAAGCTACAGTGTGGCTCGGCTGGTTTCAGTGCTACAGAGCAGGTGGTAGCCGAGTCTGGGCTCTGAGGAGGTGCTGGCACCTGGTGTTCCGAGGTTAAGAGCTGATGGTGTTATAGATAATGCTCAGGCTGAGTCTGGTTAGAGTAGTGGGGAACAGAAACCTCTCAGGGTCCCCTGTAGTTCAGTGCAGCTTCTAGCTTGTACGGAGCAGAGGAAGGGGATATCAGACTTGCAGGAACAAACCAAGGGAAGATCCACAGCACCTGAAGCACAGGTGTATGCTCTAACCAGAGAACAACCCTGGCCTGGCTCTATGGGGCAGCTCCAGGTCCTCCATGCCCTCTGTGAGCTGCTGTGCTGGCAGCTCTGTGGCAGGGGGCTCAGCACCCCATGCCACAGGCAGAGACACCAGGAGGAAGGCAGGGCTGTTGTCCTGCCCTGCAGCACAGGGTGAACAAAGCTGTGCTTGTCACCCACACCCTCTCACATGAACAGGGTCTCCAGACACCAACGCCAGCCCAAGGGAACAACAGGGCACAAAGGAGAAGCCAGTGCTGGCTGGCCGTGAGGGTCACCACCTCCTGGAGTGCCTCCAGTCCCTCTGAAAGGACTGGCACAGAGGGGGAGGGGGGCACAGCCTTATGGCTCCATGCCAGCCATTGGGCATGTCACACCTAGCCTGGGGTCCTTGCTGTCCAGGACTGCCATCTCCCAGGAGAGGCCAGGCTGAGCAACTCAGCTGTCTTGCAGCCCCAGAGGGATGCTCTTGCTGGTGGATACCATCAGGGCTTGGACTCCTGAAAGATTACATGCCAGCAGCCTTCAGTATTCTCAAGGGGGTTTATCTGCCCATGGCTCCTGGTGAGCTTTGGCAGCTCCTCCAGCCCTTCTGCAGCTTCTGTGGTGGTGGTAAAGAAGCAGCAGGGTTAACCTAGGTGAGGCAGGAAAGGAAATGGCCTCAGGACACTGCAGGTAGGTACAGCCTGCCAGGAGACATTCAGCCTGCATCTGCAACCACGGTTGTGCTGCAAGGCCTTCCCATCACTGTCTGCAGCATGACAGGGAAGGCTGAGAGCAAAGAGCAAAGCACAAAGCTGCTGCCCCCCAGCATCGTGTACCAGCTCCACTCCTGCCCCACAGCTTCTCCTTGCAGAGCTCCAGGTCAGCATCTTCTCCTTCCAGCAGATCCTGAGAACCCCCTCCTTGGCTCTTGCAGCGTCGAGGACAGGCATTTCCTAACTGTGAGCAGGGCAGGGGCTGCTTTGGTGCAGGCAGAGGCGCAGGGCAGGTGGCAGGGCCAGCCCTGGAGCCAGTGGGGGTACCCTGCACCCCAGCGCTCACACAGGAAACCAGGGTGACATTTCACCAGCCAAAGTGTCACCACCGTCACCTCCTGGCACCGTGTCACCGCTGCTGGCGGCACACGCCGGGGGGAGGTTTCTGCTGACTGGGACCAAAGTCATCCGTGGGTGCCTCTGGGTGCCCCTTCCCCACGAGCACCCAAAGGCGGGGGGCCGAGGCGAGCGGCAGGGCGGCTCGGGCGGGAGCGGGGCCCGGGCAGGGCGGGCGGGGACTGGAGGCTGGAGCGGTGACGTCTGGCCGGGAGGAAACAGCTGCACGCCAAGGACGAGCGCTCGGCCACAAGCACCGCACCGAGCGCGCCGCCGGCCGCCTGCCCCCGCGCCCCGCACTGGCCTCGCTGCTGCCGTGAGTGTGCGCTGGGCGGGGGGGAGGAGGAACAAGGGGACGGTGCTGGTGGGCGAGGGGACGATGCCGGTGGGCAAAGCCCCCGCGGTGCCATTGCGAACCTGGCCTGGCGGCGAGCTGTGCGAGCAGAGGCTGCCTCCAAGGGGTGGCTGCAGGGGGGATCCTTGCTTTCTTTTTCTCTGTTTTCTTCCCCCCCCAACAACCATTCCCTCTTATGCACAGCTCTCCCTTTTGACCGAGAGCTGCACCGCCCGGGGGTGCTTTTTCGGGGTGAGCGCTGGCGCCGTCGCGGGGCTCATGGGTGTGTCGCGGCCGGGATGCGGCTTTGTCCTGCGCTGCGGCGCCCTGCGAGCAGCCTTCCCTCCGAGCAGCCTTCCCTCCGAGCAGGCATCCCAGCCGGGCGTGCTGCACAGAATCCCCCCGCGGTTTGGTACCCGCGGAGTTTGGCACAGGCGAATGGCAGCGTATGGCACCCCCAAGGCATGGAGCTCTAGAAGAGCAGGGAGGCTTTTTGGTGCTGGGGTACCCTTTCGGGGCAAGAGATGGCCCCGAAGTGCCTGAGCCCGTAGGGAGGACGGGTGCCTCTCTTTTAACTCCGCAGAGCTCCCTTTCCATTCAGTGGTGGGGCACTGGGTGTGTCTTGGTCTCCGGGAGCCTTGGCAGCAGGCTGCAAAAATAGCTGCTGGGCTCCTGGGGTGAAGCTCAGTGCCCAAAACCCTGGTGGGGATGTGGAGAGGCTATTGGGGTGCACACTGCTGAGGGGACGGGGACTTTTTGGCAAGGGCAGGTTGTTCTGCAGAGAGGATGGACTGTGAACGTCGTTTAGGATTTCTAATGGCCCTTTTCGTCCAGGGACCTCCACAACCCAAACCTCTCCATCATTCTGGGAGGGGCAGGTACACTCCCATGCAGCCTCCAGGTTTCATCTCTTGCCCCACAGATGTGGTATCTGTCCAGTTACCCTTCCTGGGTCGTCTGCTGACAAGGCAAGAGAGAGGGCTGCTCCCCCAGCCTCCTTGGAGGTGTCAGCAGCAACGAGGGACAGGGATGGGGCATTGCAGCGACAGGCTGGGAGCTGGGTGTGGCTGGTCACTGCTGAGATGAGTTGAGCAGCCTCAGCCCAGCTGCTGCATGCATGGAGAGAGGCAGAATGGCTGTGCCATGCAGGGCTTTCTTCTTACAGCTTTGTGTACGGGCTCCTGAGTGGCATTCAGAGGCTGTGTGGGCTGGGGGCTGGGATCCCCTGGCACCCACCCAGCGCCCGGCCGCAGTGCAGCCCCACTGCACACAGGGCATGCAGGGACTCTCTGCCAGCCACAGGGAAGGGTGGCCAAAGCTTGCAGCCTCCCCAGCTGAAAAGAGAAGAGGAGGCAAGGGCAGATCTGCAAAACTTCCTCCCCACAGCACCGCTGCCTGCGACTGCAGAAGGCTTCCTGCACCCGAGCGGGGTGACCCAGCCACACCTTCGGCTGTGGGGGCTGGGTCTCCCCTCCGTGGGTGCTCTCACAGGCGTTCAGGGCACAGCCAAGGAAGTTCATGGGAGCTCTCCTACTCGCTCCACGTGATGTGAAACCGTGGGGTAGAAATCCCCCCAGGACGGCCCCACTGTGTCCTGAGCTTTCCTGCAACGTGTCTGCAAGGCAGGGCGAGAGCTGGCGAGGGGGAGGCCTCAGGGCTGGAGCTCAGCTGACGCTCAGCGGTTTCATTCATGGCCAGGCTCCATTTTCCAGCTGTTCTCTCTCCCTCCCTCCCTCCCTCCCTCCCCCTTCAGCTTTCTCAGACCTAACAGCAGTGACTAGGGACTTTCTCTGGGTGGGTAGGGAGAGCCCAGGCTGCAGAGGGCTGCAGCTCTAAGTGGTGCTGGTGTTAGAAACCAACCTGCCAGTTACCCTGGAAGCCCAGCTAGGCTTCCTGAGCTCTGCTGCTACGCGGGGCTGGTGGTGGTACAGAAACTCAGATCAAAACTGCTGCAACTTCACCGGAACTGCCCAGCCCCAGCACCGTGCAGCAACTGAGCGTCCCCAGCAGCAGCTGGAGCTGGGATGGTGCCAGGGCTTGGGGGCTGCAGGGAGCACTGCAGGGTGCAGAAGGGGGGTCAGGTCTGCAGAGGGGTGCTCAGCCCATTTCCAGGTATTCAGCATTTTCTTCCCCTCCTGGTTTCTCTCAGCAATGGCAGGAAGCTGTGCAAGGGCTCATCTTCACTGGTGCCAGACACCAAAGAAATTTGGTGACAGCAGAGTGGCTGGCAAAGCTCCTCTCCCTGTGTACCCCCATAGCTGCCCTGTCCCTGCAGTGGTGACTGGCAGTGGCACCTAAGGGAGGGAACAAAGCCACCCTCTACTAATGCAGCCTGCAGTGAGGTAGTTTTGGCTCACAAGGGCTTTTCTGTTCCCTCCTGCAGCTCCACCTTGCTCTCGCCCTGGTGATTTGCAGCTTGGGAAGCCATGGCACCCCAAGGAAAGGTAAGGGTGACCCACACATGGTGTGCATGGGCACTGGGGATGCTGCAGCACAGACCCCAGGGCCAGGGCAGCATCTGCATCATGCAGCAAGTGATGTTCATAGGAGCCTGTTTACATTCTGCCTCTCCAGCCAGTGCTGTCTGGATGGGGCAAGTGCTCAAGTGGGGAGCTGTGAGAGCAGGGGCACCCAGGAGCAAAAACTCTTTTGGGCTCACACTGGGATGGAGGAGAGAAGCAGGGCTGTGGGAAGAGAAAGAGACAAGACATTGCAGTGGGGATTTGAGCCTTGGCTGAAGAGAAATCCCTCCTGAGCGTGCTGCAAGGCAGGCAGCCCCACTTTGCTCTGGATTTCTGCAGGCTCTGAGCCAGGGCTGGTGTGGTGTGGCAGCTGGGTGAGCAGGTGCTCCCCTGCAGCCAGGAAAACATCCTGGCGTGGGCGGACAACCTGCCTGGGAGGGCAGCTGTGGCTGCTGGGTACAGCCTGCCTGCACTGTGCCAGGCGGGGGAGGAGTCCAAGGCCAAACCTCCCTTCTGCGCTGCCTGGAGCCAGGCTCTGCTTTCCATTCCCTAGAGAAACCAAGCAGTGGCTGCCTCAAGCCCCATTACCCACAGCTTCCTGCCCAGCCAAGGAGGCGGCTGCCTCCGGGTGGGGAAACTGAGACACAGCGCGGGTGAGCATCACCCCTGCAGCCGTCCTGGCCCCTGAGCAGCCATGCGGTGGGAGACAGCAAAGCCACGATAGGAATTCTGCTTCCACCCTCCTGGCCCCAGCATGGCTTATTTTTAGCTGGGAGGTCCCGGGCGGGCTGGGATGACTCAGAGGCTGGAGGAGGGGAGGGAGAGGGCCCAGCAGCTGAAGTGGGGGATGGAAAGGGACGTGAGGGTTATGAGGAGGGTGCAGCAGGCAGGATGCTGTTTCCCTCTCGAGCGATGTTTGTGCACCTCCCTGGGGTTTATTCCCACTAAAGCACGGGGAGCGTAGGGCATTGCACAGCTCTAAGCTCCTGCCTCACTTTCCCTCTCCCCCTCCCTATTTAACCAGGCCCATCTGGTCATCCCCCCTGTCACTCTGTGTCCCCTCCTGTTACCTCCTTTGCCTTGCAGCTTCTTGTTTACATCTCTGCAATGCACGTGTGTGGGCAGCAGCTTGTCCTGAGCCAGGAGGGTCTGGGAGCTGCCGGGAAGCAGGGCTAAATCCAGGGCTCCCGATGAATCACCTGCAATACGATCTGCCCCTCTGCCTGCCTGGCTCCCTCGAAGGGCAGAGTCTCCTCTTGCCCGACCTGGTCCCCGCCACGTGGGACGCCAGTGCCAGCAGCTCCTCCTCAGAGGGCCTGTGGGCTGTGGCAAGGCTGGGCTGGTTTGTCTCTGGAGAACAGGAGTACTGACTTCTTGAGGTGCTGCCTGAGATGCACAGCAGAGCCGTTGTGCCCCGTGGCACTGGGGCAGGACCCAGGGGAGCAGTGGGTATGGGGCTGCCTCGTGTCCATCCCCATGGGCTCATTCCTGGAGGTACTTGCTGGATCAGGGCTGCTGATGCCCATCATCCCTCGTGAAGTGTTGCCTTTAGATGCCCACGTTGGCAACAGCCCCAGACCTTTGTCCAGCTTCCTGGGGATCTTAAACAAGCCCCTGAGTGATCACTCCCTCGCCTGGCACATGGTGCCAGCAGAGCCAAGGGAGCTCGGAGTTGCCCAGGGTGCTGACACAGCCAGAGCCCCAGCTCAGCCTGGCTCCCCAGTGAGGCTGCTAAGGACCTGCTGCCCTTCAGCCCTTCCCACTCTGTGCCTCTGGCAGGAATGCAGCCCCGTTCCTTACCGTGGGGCCGGGCTGGTTTCACATCTGCTTCCACCTCGGGTTTGTGCTGACCGTGCTCAGTTCGGCCTCAGGCTGCCCCAGGGTGAATTCCTCTGGGCAGGGGAAGAATGGTCTCTGCTTTTTCCTGAGGTCTCTGCTGGGGGCGTTGCTCCTGCACTCCCTGTTGTGCAGCTCACAGGTGCAAAGAAGCAGACAGAAGTGGATCACACCAAATTCCAAGATTTCTTGGGCTCTCAGGAAGGTCTTCCCCTGTATCCAGGATCTCTGCTCCAGCCCCTTGGACCAGCCTAGGCCCTGCAGGAGCACAGGCTGGGGCTAACAAGCTGTGGGCAGCTCTGGCACTTCTCCTTGCTTTCTGTCTAGCAGCCCATGGTGTGCCTGTAAATGTCTCCCTGCTTGGAAGCCATGCAGAGCTTGGACATCCTCAGCATCCGGAGGGTATCCCTGCTCACAACAGGCAGCAGGAAAATTGCTTCCTTCCTTGCTCCCAGTCCACTCCTCACAATTTTCAGCCTGGCTGCATTGCAGGAGGATCATCCTGGTCCTTCCCATGCTGTCCCCTGTGTTCACAGTGTCCAGTCCCCCCATGGGAGGGAAGGGCTTTTCCTCCAGTCCTCCCATGGGCTTTTCCTTCTCAACACCCCCAGATGAAGCTGGGAACCTCTCTTCATCAGCTCTTGCTAGTACAGCAGGGAGAGTTGTATCCAGCTTAAACAAGCTGCAAACAGAGCACTGCCAGTGAGATCCAAGAGGGAATGCTGTGTACTCCAGTGCCCTGGAACACAGTCTGCATGGCAAGGACAGCAAACAGGAAAGGAAACAATCAAGGGTGTTTATGTTTGACACTGAGTTTTGCCTCTGGGCAGCCCAACCAGGAGCAGATCTTGCCTCACTCCCGCTCAATTTCGATTTCTCCTTCCCTCATCTCACTGGGGACTGCTCCTTCCCCTTTCACCTTCTCCCCTCCTTTCTCTAGGTCTACAGGGGGTCGGTGAAGGATTACCCAAACTTTGATGCCAACCAGGATGCAGAGGCTTTGTACAATGCCATGAAGGGATTTGGTATGGATGCTCCTCTGGACTGTCACCACGGGGCCACTCTGATGTCCCCTGTTCCTTTGGTTGACCCTTGCATGGCTGGGCATCTTGCATTCCCTCCCCTCTCATGCTTTAGCAGCATGCCAGGACCTCTCCTGGCTCCCCCTTTCCTCCCTGGAGCTGTCTTTGGCCTCCCAGCCGTGAGTCAGAAGCAACTTTGGCCATGGCAGGATGGCTGCGATGAGTCCTGCCATAGAGGGTGAGACCCAGCCCTGGGGCTAAATGTGGCTGTTCCTTCAGGCAGTGACAAGGAAGCCATCCTTGACCTCATCACATCCAGAAGCAACAAGCAGCGAGTGGAGATCTGCCAAGCCTACAAATCCCTCTATGGAAAGGTAATGGCAGAAACACTCCCTGGTGCATAGCCCCACTGCAGATGCAGGTGGTTGTGGCTGCCACCAACCAGTCCATGCAGGGACCTGTGGCTCCCTGGACCCACTCAGAGATGCTGTGGAGCAGAGGGTTCCCAGCCTCTCTCTCCTCCTGGGCCAGGACCTGATTGCAGACCTGAAGTACGAGCTGACCGGGAAGTTCGAGCGGCTGATCGTCAGCCTGATGCGGCCTCCGCCTTATGGTGACGCCAAAGAGATCAAAGATGCCATCTCGGTAAGGGGTAGGCACCCCCCATAGGCTCCTTCTGAGAACACCTGGCCCTGCTGCTCACGGGGCTGTGTCTCTGCCCACAGGGCATCGGCACGGATGAGAAGTGCCTCATCGAGATCCTCGCCTCTCGCACCAACCAGGAGATCCATGACCTGGTGGCTGCCTACAAAGATGGTGAGCGTCAGGGAAGGGCAGGGGCTGCCCTGTGCCCCCTTAGGACAGGGTAGAGGGCAGAGCTGAGGAGATCACAGCCTCTGGGCCCTGACTTTGCTTTCTTCCACCAGCCTATGAGAGAGACCTGGAGGCTGACATCGTTGGAGACACATCAGGCCACTTCAAGAAGATGCTCGTCGTTCTGCTTCAGGTATGTCCATCTCTCCAGCATCCTTAGGTGGTGGGAGCCTGTGCCCTGCAGGACTGAGTGACTCTCTGTCCCACAGGGCAGCAGGGAGGAAGATGATGTGGTGAGCGAGGATCTGGTGGAGCAGGATGCTAAGGTGAGGCTTGGCAGGTCGCTGGGATGGGTGGCATCCAGGCAGGGACAGGTTGGTGGCCCTGGAACCATCCAAACTAGACTTAGGCTTGTAAAATGAGGGCAGGTGCCCTGGGCACCTGTGCTTGGGCAGAGCCCCACATGAGCAGCACCCTGACTTTGGCTCTGCTGTCTTCTTCATCCCACAAGGACCTGCTGGAAGCTGGTGAGCTGAAATGGGGTACAGACGAGGCCCAATTCATCTACATCCTCGGCCGGCGAAGCAAGCAGCACCTCCGCCTGGGTGAGCATCTCCTGCAAGCTCAGAGTTGGGCTTGAAAGTATCTTGGCAGCTTCTCCAGGCATCATCTCACTCTTGTCCCACAGTCTTTGATGAGTACATGAAGATTTCTGGGAAGCCAATTGAGAGGAGCATCCGAGGAGAGCTCTCTGGTGACTTTGAGAAGCTGATGCTGGCTGTGGGTAAGTCAGCCCCTGCATGGGGAGTGCTGTGCAAACACCCATCTGGCCTTGCTGGGGTGGAAGGGCTCAAGGCAAGAGCCAGTGGGGTTGGGGTTGTGGCTCTGCTGAGTTTCAGGGAGCTTAGGGAGGCTCCTTTAGGGTGAGTAGGGATGCTGAATGTGGTAGCCAAGGGGTGTGGGTGCCCAGAGGCTGGAAGCACTGGCGAAGCCGAGTGCCAGCATCCCTCACCAAGCTTCAATTTCCCCACAGTGAAGTGCATCAGAAGCACAGCAGAGTATTTTGCTGACAGACTCTACAAGGCCATGAAGGTAAGTAGATCACTCCTCCTACTCCAGAGGGTTCCTGAGGAGGGGTCCCCTTGCCACGGGGTGCATGGGGATGCATGTCCACGAAGATAGGACCAAGGCGACCTGGGTGGTCTGCTCTTCCCTCCAAAGGAGTTACTTCTTCAGACTTAGGGTTGGGTAGAAACTCGATAGAGGCTTCCAAATGTGGTGTGCTGAGCAGGGTTGTTGCTTGGCCACCCGAGGATTGATGTGGGGGCTTCTCCACTGCAGGGGCTGGGCACAAGGGACAACACCCTGATCCGCATCATGGTGTCCCGCAGCGAGATCGACATGCTGGACATCCGCGAGGTGTTCAGGACCAAGTATGAGAAGTCTCTCTACAACATGATAAAGGTGAGCACTGGGAGTCCCCAGTCACCCAGCTGCTCGTGCTGCCTCCCTTCTGATGCCACCCATGGGAGGCTTCAGTCCCTTCCCCAGCCATCCTGTGCAGTGTGTCCAGCTCTGAGGATGAGGCTCAGGGAGAGACCTCTCCACATGGCACTACCTTGACCTTCCCTGTTCTCTGTCTCCATCTGTCTTTCCAGGAGGACACCTCTGGGGAGTACAAGAAGGCTTTGTTGAAGCTGTGTGGAGGGGATGATGAGTAAGAGCAGCTGGCACCCTGTTTGTTCCTTTGCCCTTGGTGCTGGGTGCAAACCTCTGGGTCAGAGCCTGGGGGATCATCTGGACCAGCAGCACCCACAGGGACAGTGGTTTGGTACAGGTCCCTCTGCATGGCCAACTGTGATGCCATGGTACCTTTTTGGCATGTAGCAGCCACACAGAGCAGAGACAAGCACCTGGAGGGAGGATGTTCTGGTGAAGGCAGTTGGGATTTATCACCCCCCCACCAGCCCCACAGCTAGTACCTGGCTCCTGCCCACCCACCCCTGTGCCTGGCACCTGGAGGGTACACAAAACCTCTCATGGAAGGGCAGGGTGGGGTTGGGGGGTGGCTGCTGGTGGGGCATGGGGCTGCCCCAGCTCACTCTCCCCTGTCCTTGCCCTCCCGTTGCAGTGCTGCAGGTGAGTTCTTCCCCGAGGCGGCGCAGGTGGCCTATCGGATGTGGGAACTTAGTGCGGTGGCCAAAGTAGAGGTCAGCACCCCCCAGTGTGCCCCCTTCTGCTGCCTGACAGCTTGGGACCCCCCCACCTGCTCCTTTCTGCTGTGGGGGGTCCAGCACAGAGCACAGCCAGTCCTGCACCTTCGCTCTGCCTCTTGCTCTGCAGCTTCTCTTGATGCCTTTCTCTGGTTTTGGAGCATGAGGTTGGCAGATGTAATCCCAAGGGCTCCACTAACCCCCTCTGTCTCAGCCTCCCTCCCTCGAGGCAGCAGACCCTGCATGTTTGTGCAATGCATCACCTGCAGCCCTGGCTCCAGTGCCCACCAGAGACCTCCTGCTCCTCAGGACAGCCCACCCCAATGCAGGGGCAGAGCTGTGGTGTGGGCAGCTGACACCCTGCATGCAGCTGGAGGCACCCTCAAAAGGGTGCTCTGAGGTGTGTGGAAAAGAAACCCTGAGCCTTACGTGCTTGGGGAGGATGAGGATGTGTAAGGAGCTGTAAGGAGCAGGAGGGCAGTTACAGGGTAGGAGTGGGCACCCTTCCAGCATCTGCAGTTCTCAGATGAGATCAGAGAGCCGCAAGCAGGGCAGGTCTAAGCTGGGTATCAGGAAGGAGTTCTTCACAGAGGCATTGGAATGGGCTGCCCGGGGAGGTGGTGGAGTCACCATCTCTGGGAGTGTTTAAAAGGTGACTGAGTGAGACACTTAGTGCCATGGTTCAGTTAATTAGAAGGTGTTAGGTGATAGGTTGGACTCGATGATCTCAGAGGTCTTTTCCAACCTGGTTAATTCTGTGATTCTGATTCTGCTCTTCTGGCTCCTAGCTGATGCAGCCAGCCCTGGCTGAGCTGTCCCAGAGCACAGGCAGGCAGGGGGAACACCCAGCAGGACACCCAGACTCCAAGGGCTCTTCTCTGTCGCTGTCTTCTCCTTGCTCTCTGTTGGCCTGGCTGTGGTTTGCCCTTGATGGAAGGGGAGACAGTGGCAGTGACATCCTCACTCAGCCCCAGGTGCTTGCACTAATACACGACCTGCTTTGGCCTCAGCTTGCCAGGTGGCACTTCCACTCTCTCTCCTTCGCTCTCTCCATCCTCTCCCTCACTCTCTCCATCCCACCCAGCTCAAGGGTGAACCCAAACCTCTCTGCATCCACAGCTTCGAGGAACTGTGCAGCCTGCAGGAAGCTTCAATGATGATGGGGATGCACAAGTGCTGAGGAAGGCGATGAAGGGCCTGGGTAAGCAGGGGCCATGCACCCAACCCCTTCCTGCTGCTCCTCAACAGCTCCTGGGGGAGAAAACTCACCCTGGCCCATGCAGGGCTGCATGAAGGAAATAGAGAAGTGGGTTTGGGGCTGTCTGAGCTCTGCCTTCCCCACCTCCTCAGTTCACAGGAGTGGCGATGTGCCTGTGGTCAGCCAGCGTGGCTCTGCTGGTCCCCCTGGCTCCCCCCAGTATCACTGCTGTCATTGCAGGCACTGACGAAGGAGCCATCATCGAGGTGCTAACACAGAGGAGCAACGCCCAGAGGCAGCAGATCCTAAAGGCTTACAAGGCTCACTATGGCCGGGTACTGCCAGCCCCCTCCTCCCACCCTGCTCCCTCCTTCTTCCCCTTCCCGCACAGAGATCTGCCCCTGGATGAAAGAAATCCTACCCAGGGGGCAGTGGGCAGCCAGGGCACCCCAATTTGCTTTGGCATGGCTTCCCCAAGGAAGACCAAGCTGCCAACAGCCTCTTGCTGTTGACACCATCTCAAGGGGGGGGGTGTCCTGCACAGAGGATCTCCTCAGAGCCACCTCACAAAATCTGACCTTAAGCCACACCAAAGGTATTCCCAGGTGTCCTCCACCTCCACCCTCTCCTCCCTTGACTTGTCCCTGGTGTAGCCTCAGCTGGTCCATCCCTGCAGGAGCATCAGGAACTGTATCAGGCCTGTATCAGGAGCAGTGTGGCCAGCAGGACCAGGGAGGTCATTCTGCCCCTGTGCTCAGTACTGCAGTACTGGCCAGGCCACACCTTGAGTGCTGCGTCCAGTTCTGGGTCCCTCAATTCAAGAGGCACTGGAAGGTGTCCAGAGAAAGGCAGCAAGGCTGGTGAGGGGCCTGGAGCACAGCCCTGTGAGGAGAGGCTGAGGGAGCTGGGGGTGTGCAGCCTGCAGAAGAGGAGGCTCAGGGCAGAGCTCATTGCTGTCTACAGCTACCTGAAGGGAGGCTGTAGCCAGGTGGGGTTGGGCTCTTCTCCCAGGCACCCAGCAACAGAATAAGGGGACACAGTCTCAAGTTGTGCCAGGGGAGGCATTGGCTGGATGTTAGGAGGAAGTTGTTGGCAGAGAGAGTGATTGGCATTGGAATGGGCTGCCCAGGGAGGTGGTGGAGTCACCATCCCTGGAGGTGTTGAAGCAAAGCCTGGCTGGGGCACTTAGTGCCATGGTCTGGTTGATTGGACAGGGCTGGGTGCTAGGTTGGACTGGATGAGCTTGGAGGTCTCTTTTTTGTTTATGATTCTGTGATCTGGGGACTGAAGCCTCACTTTTGCAGGACCTGCTGGCAGACCTGAAATCCGAGCTGTCAGGCAGCCTGGCCAAGCTGATCCTCGGGCTGATGCTGACCCCGGCGCAGTACGATGCCAAGCAGCTGAGGAAGGCTGTGGAGGTAATTGCCACACTGATGGCACTGGCTTCAGCATGGGAGGACAAGGTGGTTTTGACTGTGGTTGTACCAATGCTACTGGTGGCCTGGGTCTGTGAGTGCACCCCAGCTTCACGTGCCCCCAGGCTCTCCTCTTCTGTGCTGAAGGAAAGCAGAGCAGAAAGCACCAGAACAAAGACCTGGTTTGCACTCAATACCTGCTGGGAGTCCAGTTTGGTCTCTTTGCAGCCCAGCACACTCTATCCAGCTCATAAAAGAAACCTCTCAAGGAGTCCTCCCACTGCTTTGCAGAGCATCTCCTACTTCCCAGTGGAAGCAGTGCCCTGCCAGGCCCAGGCAGCCACGGGAGAGGCACAGCAGTGGCAGCCCTGTGGCATGCAGCACCATCCACCAGTCACACCAGCTGGAACCTTGCTAGCAGCATATATGGACTCTTTCATGCTGGTTCCTACCGGCCCCTGGGGGCACTGCTAGACATGGACTTTTGACATGTGGTAGCCCTGTGGCTAGAGTAGCCCCTGCTTGCCTGGCACTGGAGGGGTGATGCTGCCACTGGCACCTGCAGCACCCCACCATGCCACTCTCTTCCAGGGGGCTGGCACAGACGAGAAAGTGCTCATTGAAATCCTGGCCACACGGAACAACCAGGAGATCAAGGCTATCAACGAGGCATACCAGGAAGGTATGGCCACGGGGGGAGGTGGGGAGCACCCAGGTCCCAGGCACAGACCGTGTTTCACACTGAATAAAGCCCTTTCCAGATCTCAGGGTACATTTCTGTCTCAGAGTTAGGTCCATAGCTTGGTGCTGCAAAGGTCTATCAGCCCTTCTAGGCAAGAGCAGCTCTTCTTCAGGTCCAACCCCTGATTAAAGAGGTGTGGGAACCTGGGATAAGGCTGGCAAGAGTCCTCAAATACCTCCTGTGATTTCTTACATTCCCAGACCCATCACTTCTCTTTCTCATCCATCCATGCCTCCTCCTGCCTAGGGAACAAGGTGCAAGCTCCAGGTTAAATCCTTAGCCTCTTCTACCCCACAGAGACTGTGGTTTTGAGCAGATGGGGCTGTGGCTGGTCACCCCCTGCCTCTCTCCCTGTCACGGTGACATGCTCCAGTTCTGCCAGCATCTCCTCCCTGAGAGCTCTTTTGCAATGATCCCCTTTCCTCAGGAGCACCTGGAGCAAGAGGCTGTGCTTGTGCCCAGGGCATTAGAGCTGCTGGGGTGGTCCCATCCTCCCCAAGCCTCAAAATGACAGATGGAGCCATCCACTTCAGCCATGCAAATGCTGGAGGATAGTCAGCATCATCCACAGGCCCCACGGGGATCATGGGCAGAACAGGCACTGCTGGGTGGGAAGCAGAGCTGCAGGCAGGGAGCAGGGCTCAGCCATCCTCTCTCTCCACAGCCTACCACAAGAGCCTGGAAGATGATCTCACCTCTGACACATCAGGACATTTCAAGAGGATTCTGGTCTCCCTGGCTCTGGTAAGGTTGGCTTTCTTGATGGGGATTGTCCCCTCTCTGCCACAGGCTGCAGGGGTGGCTTGTGAGGATCACAGGCTCACAGGATGTCAGGGATTGGAAAGGACACAAAGAGATCATTGAGTCCAACCTCCCTGCCAGAGCAGGACCAGACAATCTAGCTCAGGTCACACAGGAACACATCCAGACAGGCCTTGAAAGGCTCCAGAGAAGGAGACTCCACAACCTCTCTGGGGAGCCTGTGCCAGTGCTCTGGGACCCTTACAGTCAAGAAGTTCCCCCTTGTGTTGAGCTGGAACCTCCTGTGCTGCAGCTTCCATCCATTGCTCCTTGCCCTATCCCAGGGAGCAGTGAGCAGAGCCTGTCCCGTCCCCCCCCCCGACCCCCAGCCCTCAGATACTTATAAACATTTATTAGATCCCCTCTCAGGCTTCTCTTCTCCAGCCTAGACAGCCCCAGGTCCCTTAGCCTCTCCTCATCAGGCAGTGCTCCAGTCCCCTAATCCTCGTAGCCCTCTGCTGGATCCCCTCCAGCAGATCACAGGATGTCAGGATGGTGTCCATGGAGAAGACAGCACTACCACCTGGCTGGGCAGCACTGCTGGACTCTGTCTGCCACCCTTTCTCTTGTGGCTCTCCTGGGAGATGTCCCCTCCCCAGCTCCATGGGTTTTTTTGTCTTGAACCACAGGGCAACCGTGACGAAGGACCAGAGAACCTCACACAGGCACATGAGGATGCCAAGGTAAGAACCATGCTGGCAGTGCTGCTGGAGCTTCTGCAGCAAAGAAACAAACGAGGACGTTGGGTCCCCTGGCCTGGAAAAGCCACCTTCAGGGAAGCAAATGCTGCTGGGGCAGGGTCTCTGGAAGCTGCAGGGAGTGATGCCAGAAGTGACACCTTTGGAGGTAGAGCTCCCCAGCCTGATTTCCAGTGTCCTGGGCCTTGCTGCTCTGCGTGGGCATGGGGGAGCTCTAGGCCCATCCTCAGGGAGCTCCAACAGGGAACTGCACCAGTTGTGCAGAGCTCCTGCTTTGGGGTGCAGTAGCAACACACTAATGCTGAAGCCTGGCACTTGAGCTTCAAAGGCTGCTTTGGGCTGCTCTGCAGGAGCTGCCCACCTCTCTGTGCTGTGAACGAGGCAGCCTTGAAGCCTAAGCTGCTTTTCAGCATGCCAGGATGCCAGCCCTCAAACCACTGCCTCACCTTTCCTGGGCTGTGGTGAACCAGGACTGGAAGCCTGAGCAGCCAGAAATGGTGCAGGGAGCTGCTGGGGCCCCATGGCTTGGCTCAGCTCCCGGTCCCAGCAGATATGTGACCCTCAGGCTGTACACTTGGGCTTCTCGCTCCTTCAGGCCCAGCCTTTCCTGAAAGGGGCTGCGGAGCTCGGTGCAGAGCCAAGCCCCAGCTCTGCCTTGGCTGTCCCGCGGTGCTCCAGCGCATGGGTGCAGCGGCGCAGCTCTGCCGCAGGGCAGCTGCCGGCAGAGGGAGCAGATGCTGCGCTGCCCGCACCCTGCCCCTGCGCTGCTGCTCACCTCCACCTGCTGCAGAGAAAGAGAGAGCCAGGGGCGACAAGCACAGGGACGAGCCAGCCAGGTGGCAGCTGGCCTGGCTGCGTTTTGTCAGCAGAGCTGCCCTTCCCCTCCTCCTGCTGCAGGCTTGGCATGAGCCAGCCTGAGGCCAGGCAGGGATGCTCCCCAGGGAGCAACAGGCTGGTACCCAAGCCCCAGGGGTTGGGGGGCTCGCTTTGCTTGGCCAAGGCCACCTCCCCACCCCAAGTAGTGGCATAGAGGCCAAACTGGAGAAGCAGACAGGTCCTAAGATGGGGCTCCCTCCCAGGGGAGCTGGGGACAGGTCATTTTAAGGGATTTTTGCTAGACTTCCCTTACTTCATCAGGGAAGGATAAAGGTCAGCACTTTCTGACCCTGTTGTCTCCTGTCTCTCTCTTTCTCTCTACCAGGTTGTTGCAGAGACCCTGGTGAGTGGCTGCCCTTTTACTCCTCAGCCTTCTGTATGTTTTGAGGGGATGCTGTGGTCCTTGAGTGCAGTGCTGGGGCTGGCTATAGCAGCCCTAAAATGAGGCCACATGGGCCCTGCTTGCTCAGGGCTCCCAGCTCCTTGCATCAGGGTGGGTGGCAAGGGGACTGGTGGAAGCTGCAAGACAGCACCTCCCTACAGTGCTGGGCAGCAGAGAGCCACCTGCCTGCTTTGAGGAGGGTTGGGACCCAGTCCTGCCTGCTGCCTGCATGCACATCTTGTGTTCCTGGCAGCATGGGACTTAGGGCTGGCTTCCAAAGTGGGAACTGGGGAAGGAGTAACTTGGCTGCCATAACCTAATGGCTGGGATGAGCACAGCCTTCCCACCAAGCCCCACAGCAGAGGTGGCAGACATCTCACCCGTGAGCACCACTGCTGTGGGCCAAGGTGGAGAGTGAGTGGCTCCTGTGTCTGGCAGCTCTGAGCTCCCTGTTCAATAGTGGTCACCCCCAAAACCTTCTTCCCAAAGGATAGCATAAAACTGAAGCATGAGCATTGCAAAGCAACATTTCACACAAGCTGGAGAACCTCTTTTCTCAGAGGTGATGTGTGAGCCTGCAGCTGTGCATCTGTCTTGTAATGACAGGACGAGGGCTAATGGGTTTAAACTGGCAGAGGGGAGGTTTAGACTAGATGTTAGGAGGAAGTTCTTTACAGTGAGGGTGGTGAGACACTGGAACAGGTTGTCCAGGGAGGCTGTGGCTGCTTCCTCCCTAGAGGTGTTCAAGGCCATGTTGGATGAGGCCTTGAGCAACTTACTCTAGTGGGAGGTGTCCCTGCCTATGGCAGGGGGTTGGAGCTGGATGATCCTTAAAGTCCATCCCAACCTAGACCATTCTATGATTCTATCTTGGCTGGATGTAAGGAGGAAGTTGTTGACAGAGAGAGTGATTGGCATTGGAATGGGCTGCCCAGGGAAGTGGTGGAGTCGCTGTCCCTGGAGGTGTTCAAGCAAAGCCTGGATGAGGCACTAAGTGCCATGGTCTGGTTGATTGGACAGGGCTGGGTGCTAGGCTGGCCTGGATGAGCTTGGAGGTCTCTTCCAACCTGGCTGATTCTATGATTCTATGATTCTATAACCTTCCCTCCATGCACAGAAGATGTTTGGGGTTTTTTTTGGGGGGGGAATGGAAATAAATGCCCCCAAACCTATTTTCTTGCTCATCAGAGGCCACTGTCTCTGTAAGAAGGTGCTCAAGGCTGGCTGTCCCAGGAAGAATTGCTTCTTTTGTCCCTCTCTGCTATGCCCCTGCCTCCCTCTTCACTCGTGGTTGCTCTTCCAGAAACTTGCTGATGTCTCCAGCAACGACTCCAGTGACTCCCTGGAGACTCGCTTCCTCAGCATCCTCTGCACCCGCAGCTACTCACACCTGCGCAGAGGTAGGGCCACTCCTCCATCGCTGCTGGGCCACACCGAGTGCTCTGACTGTGCCTGGGGGGGACTCCTGGACACCAGGAGATTAGGGTCTCTCCAGGGCTGAGGCTGACCCCTCAGGGGCGCAGTGGGAGGAGATGGCTTGGTCTTCCATTTGGGGTGGCTTGTTGAGGTTGCCCAAGCTAGCTCTGGTCCTATCTGGTCCAGAAATCTCCATGGTTGGAGACTCCATCCTTGGATGTTAGGAACAAGTTCTTTACTGTGAGGGTGGTGGAGCACTGGAACAGGTTGCCCAGGGAGGTGGTTGTGTCCCCTTCCCTGGAGATATTCAAGGTGAGGCTTGATTTGGCCCTGAGTGATGTGGTCTAGTGGGGATGTCCCTGCTGACTGCAGAGCGGCTGATCTAGATGACCTCTAGAGGTCCCTTCTGGCCTGGACCATTCTGTGGTCCTGTGATTCTGTGGTTGAGGCTTGAGTCTCCTGGGGCTGGGGTGGGGGATCTCAGTGGTGACCTTTTCCTCTCCTCCACCCGCAGTGTTTCAGGAGTTCATCAGAATGACCAACCACGACGTGGAGCACGCCATTAGGAAGCGGATGTCAGGGGATGAGAAGGATGCCTTCCTGGCCATCGGTCGGTGCCCAGAGGGCGCTCCCTTGGGGCAGGGCTCCCCCGAGGGCAAGCAGACACTCTGCCTCCCTCTGCCAATGCACTGTGATGGCAAACTCCTGCTGCCTTTGGGCCACAGAGGCTCCCAGTGTGGCATGGGGTCAGAGCATTTATAGGGCAATCAATGGGGACAAGCCTGCACACTTGTACCAAGGAGGGTTGGCAGTCGATCTGGCAGGTGGCACAACCCCTTGCTGCCATGTGTCCCACGGGTGCCACCAAGCAGGTGCCCACTTTCTCTCCCCTCTGTGTGTTGCAGTGCGGAGTGTGAAGAACAAGCCAGCCTTTTTTGCTGACAAGCTCTACAAGTCCATGAAGGTACAGATGTGTTCTCCTGGGGCTGAGCTGTGGGAGGGGGCTATGCCAGGCAGACACCCTTTGGGATGCCCTGATTCAGCCTCACAGCAGTGATGGGCTTTGTCCTCTGGCTCTCCCCAGGGCCAGGGCAGAGCTCAGAGCAATAGCATGGCAGCTGTGTGCTGTTAGCAGGAGACATGGCAGGCTTGTGTCTCGCCAGCAGCAAGCCCAGCACATCTCCAAGGACAGGTCATAGACTGGTTTGTGTTGGAAGGGATATTTAAAGATCATCTAATGCGATCCCCTGCAGTGAACAAGAAGATCTTCAATTAGATCAGGTTCCTCAGAGTCCCATCCAGCCTGACCATGAATGTTTTCAGGCTTGGGGCATCTACCACCAATCTGTGTAATTAGGCAACTTGTGCCAGTATTTCATCACCCTCACCATAAAATACTTCTCCTTATAGCTAGCCTAAATTTCCCCTATTTTAGTTTAAAGCCATTAGCTTTTACAAAGGGCCCTAATAAAAAGACCATCCTTATCTTTCTTACAAGCCTCTTTAGGTGCTGTAAGGCTGCAATAAGGTTCTCCTTGGAGCCAGGCTGAACAACCCCAACCCTCTCAGGCTTTCCTCATAGCAGGAGTGTTCCACTTCTCAGGTCACTTCTGTAGATCTGATCCTCAGCTTAGTCTCTGCTGAAGTCGCCAGGAAGGTCCCTGAGCCCCAGGTTCCCCCAGGGTTATTTGTTCAAGCTCCCCTTTGCAGGGTGCCGGCACAGATGAGAGGACTCTCACCCGGATCATGATCTCCCGGAGCGAAATCGACCTGTGGAACATCCGGGGCGAGTTCGTGGACCTCTTTGACAAGTCACTGCACCACATGATTGAGGTGAGGGGACACAGGGCAGCCACGTCCTTGTCACCTCACCTGACTGAGCCCTGCCCCTGAGCCCTCTGGGAGCCCTCTGGGAGCTTCAGTCACGAGTGACACAGGCTGAGCATCACCTGGGGCTCGGTGCTGGCAGGTCCAGCCACAGAGGGGATGTGTTCATAGAATCACACAATGGTTTAGGTTGGAAGGGACCCTCAGAGCTCATCCAGTTCCAACTCCCTGCCACAGGCAGGGACACCTCCCACTAGAACAGGTTGCTTGAGGCCTCATTCAACCTGGCCTTGAACACCTCTAGGGAGGGTGTGGAGCACAGAAGCACCCAATGTGATCAAAGATCACATTGGGTGCTTCTGTGCTCCACAACCTCCCTGGGCAACCTGTGCCAGTGTCTCACCACCCTCACTGTCAAGAACCTTTTCCTAATATCTCCCCTCTGCCAGTTCAAACCCATTCCTCCTCATCCTGTCATTACAAGACCTTGTCAATAGTCACTCCCCAGCCCTCCTGTAGCCCCCTTCAGATACTGGAAGGCTACTATAAGGTCTCCTCAAAGTCTTCTCTTCAGGCTGCAGAGCCCCAGCTCTCATAGCCTGTCCTCAGAGCAGAGCTGCTGCAGCCCTCTGAGCATCTTCATGGCCTCCTCTGGACTCACTCCAACAATTCTATGTCCTTTTTATGTTGGGGAATCCAGAACTGCCCACAGGACTCCAGGTGGGTCTGAGGAGAGCAGAGCCAAGGGGCAGAATCCCCTCCCTCACCCTGCTGCCCACACTGCTCTTGCTGCAGCCCAGCACAGGGTTGTGTCTGGGCTGCACTCACACTGCAGGCTCCTGTTGAGCTTTTCATCAACCCAGACCCCCAGGTCCTTTTCCTCAGGGCTGCTCTCAGCCATTCCCCACCCAGCCTGGAGTTGTGCTTGGGACTGCACCGACCCAAGTGCAGGACCTTACACTTGGCCTTGTTGAATGTCCTGAGGTTGGCCCTCCCCTGCTGCACAGACCCCTGTGGGGTGGCTGGGGCACGGATTTAGGTGTTCCCTGTCCCCAGCGCTTTGAGCTGGGCTTTCCCAGGGCAGCTGCTCTGACGTGGGTCTCTCTCTTGCAGAAGGACACCTCCGGCGACTACCGCAAGGCTCTGCTGGCGCTGTGCGGGGGTGAGGACTAGGTGGCCACGGGAGCCTCTTCTTGGCGTCTGAGCCAGCACGCACGCAGCCACCGCCTTGATGTCACTGCAGCTTCGGGGGCTTCAGGGGCCGCTGGGTCCCCTGCGGAGGACGATGCTCACTTTGCGGCACCACCACTGCAAGCGGGGAGGGGAGCAGAGGGATCTGGGTAGGGAGACTGTGCAAAGTGATTCCTACTCAAGCCACTAGCCCAGGATGTTACCCAGATGGAAAAGGCAGTTCTGAATCTCGTCAATAAAGCCTTACTGTTGCTGACCCTGGGACCAGAGCGGTCGCTTCGCTGGGGCAGAGCTGGGTGGGACTGAACCTGTGCTGGGGAGTCTCAATGTCTCCTTGCTCCCTCCTGTCAAGGTGGGCAGCAGCCCTGCCCCAGCCCTGGGGAGAACCCTGGAGACAGAATCACAGAATTGTCAGGGTTGGAAGGGACCTCAAGGATCATCCAGTTCCAACCCCCCCTGCCATGAGCAGGGACACTTTCCACTAGATGAGGTTGCTCAGAGCCACATCCAGCCTGGCCTTTCAAAACCTCCAGGGCTGGGGCTTCCACCACCTCCCTGGGCAACCTGTGCCAGTGCCTCACCACCCTCACTGCAAAGAACTTCTTCCTAACATCCAGTTTGAATCTCTCTTCTTCCAGTTTAAACTCATTCCTCATCCTGTCATGACAAGACCTTGTCAGTAGTCCCTCCCCAGCCCTCCTGTAGCCCCCTTCAGACACTGAAAGGCTACTGGAAGGTCTCCTGGAAGCCTTCTCTTCTCCAGGCTGCAGAGCCCCAACTCTCTCAGCCTGTCCTCAGAGCAGAGCTGCTGCAGCCCTCTGAGCATCTTCATGTCCTCCTCTGGACTCACTTAACAGTTCCATGTCCTTCTTGTGCTGGGGGCTCCAGGACTGCACACAGGACTCCAGGTGGGGTCTGATGAGAGCAGAGTAAACGGGGCCCTTCTCTGGACACATTCCAGAGAGACCTCAGGCCCTTGTGAGCAACACTGCAGAATCCCAGAGAAAAGAGTGGAAAACGTTTATGAGGCTGACATCAGGGCAGGGATTTCACAGGGAGCTTCACTTCATGCCTCCAAAAAGCCCCAGCGGGGTTTGTGCCCTTGTGTGGATGGTGCTTGGATGATGCTTTTACAAACCAGAGATACACATCAGACTCAGTGGCACCCATCCGTCTTCACACGTGGTTTCCTGTGCTTTCAAGCTGCTGAAGGAGCAGACAAAAGGCAGATGCCATCGAAGCTACACCACCTCCACCCCCCCAAAAAAACACCACTTTATGCTTGCACTTCTTTCCCCTAGCGCCCAGGAGAAAAGAACTGGAATTTCCAAAAGTGGGAAATTCCAGCACTTTCAATTGTTTCCAAGTCAGAACAAAAAGTCCTGAGCCTCTTGAGTGCTCCTCAGAACAGCTGGGTGAGGAAAGCTTCACCTTCAAAATATCAAAGCAGCCTTAGGAGTAACACCACAATATTATCATAACACTTCAGCTGAGGCTGAGAAGCAGAAACATGTAGAGACAAACCAGGGAAGCTTAAACAACTCGGCTGGGTGTTATCCCACTGAAAATTCCCTTGATGCCTTCCTGTAAAACATCCCCTTCTAATAAAATCACCTTTCTTGGGGGGAAGAGAGCCTGGCTGAAGCTTTTTCACCCTCTCCCATAGAGATATGGCTCCTCTGTGGAGGAATGAGCATCCTTGTGCAGGCAGCATCTGGAGGGTTGAACTGATCCCCAGCTGGCAGCAGCCAGTGGCTCACCTGCTTGATCAGGGACCTGCTGCAAAGACTTGGAGCAGATGCAGATGTTTTGAAGAGAGGATGCAACCCCAGCCTTCGTCTGCCCATCCCTTCCTGCAGCTCTCAGCTTTGCTGCAGTGAGGCTGTTGGAGAGCCAGGCACGGCACAGTGACTGAGGGGAGCAGAGCTAGCCACATCCCTGCCTCTGGAAACGGAGCTCTCAGAGCCATGGCTGCGATGTCCACTGAAGTTTTGGGGCTCAGGAGACAAGCTGGCACACCAGGGAGAGACAGACTCGGGGCACAGAGCTCTGCTCTTCCAGAACAGCAGGCAAATCTGCTTGGGCTTAGCAAGGGCTGTGCATGAGCCGTCATCCTGCCTCCTCTTGTTGCCAAAATAGATGCTCCTGGGGTATGCAGAGGGGTGAATTCCCTGGGCACAGGCATAAATACACCAGGGAATTTTCTGGCTGTACCACGACTGCTATAATCTGTGACCCATGACTCCACCACCCACAGCCTGGCTGCCTTGGAGCAGCACAGGATTGCAGGTGAGACCACTCATACCCCAGCCTAGGGTAATGCCACTGGCAGGAAGCCCAAATGAACCCAGCACATCAGTCCCAAGGCCAGGAATTTCCCTAGCACCTGCTGCCAGCTGCTCCTACAATAAGGAAAAGATACTGGAGGCAATGTCAGGAGGCTGACAGCATTTTGGGAAGTACAAGCACAATCTCTGGGACTCACTGCACACTCAGGGCATTATTCCAATGGCTGATTGTTCTCATAGCTAAAACCTTTCCTGTTGTATCCAACCAGAATCTTCTCAAGAGTAACTTGTACTCAGTGCCCCTCATCTTTTCCATGTGGGTCCTTGCAAAAAGGGAGTTACTGTCTTCTTTGTAGCCAGCCTTTACGTACTGGAACATGGCAAAAAGTCTCCCCTAAGCCTTCTTTTCTCAAGGCTGAATAAATTCAGCTCCCTCAGCCTTCCCTCACACAATAGCTTCCTAGCCCTTGTATCATCTTTCTAGCCCTTCTCTGGACTCTCTCCAGCTTGTTCAAATCTTTTCTGCAGAGCAGGAACCAAAACTCAACACAGTATTCCAGGTGTGGCCTGATTTCCTGCTTCCCCCCCCCCTTCTCATCTTGATGCTTTCTTGCAGAGCTTGATGAATTTGCAGCCAGTTCCTGTCTGGGGACTTGCTCCTGTCTGGTGCCATGCATCACAGGCAATGCATTTCCCACTGCCAAGGGAATTGAACTCCTGCTGCCTTTCTGTGTTGGAGAGCCTGAGCACTCTGCACCAAGCCAGAGAAATGAGATACTCTGGTTAAAAGCAGCCAGGAGGAAGAAGAAGGAAGTGCAAGGCAGGGCTGTTGCTTTAGGTGGACTCCAAGTGAACCGGGAAGAACCTGGGATCAGCAGCACTAAAGCAGGCTTTGGACCCCAGGACATGGAGAAGCACAGAGGAGAGGGAGAAACCCAGTGCGAAGCACAGAGAGGTGGCAGCCAGAAGGTCACACGTGACCTGTCACCCTGCCAAAGGATTTGGGACAGAGTGAGTGCAACCTGCAGTGAAACAAGGAACACTGAGTCTAGGAAGGAGAAAGAATATGCTTGGCCCAAGCCAAGGCTGGGGAAGGAAGAACACTTGCTTTGTTTAAAGCCCAAATCCCTGAGTAGCAATTTGTGCTAACTGACAACAGATGAAATAAGAATTCCCCAAGTGGGGACTTGTTTTGCTCATGAAACCCTCTCTATGTGGGCAGCCTGCAGCCCCTTCAGACAAAGCAGCTTTATGCCTGTAGCATCCTGGTCTCCAGAGAAAATGCACTTGGTAGCTCTGCTCTCCAGGAACACCTCCTCTCCATCTGCTGGCTTCAGGCAGCTCACTCCGAGGGCAATCGGTGGCAAATCATGCCTTCAACCAGCAGTTCAAGGCTAGGAAAGGAAATGGGAGGATAACACAATGGGCATTTAAAACCAAAAGGGAAATAATTAGCAAGGCTGTGAGCAGGATAAGGGTTGGAGGCAGGTGTGTGCCAGCCACTGGTGCTTCAGCCTTTGGAGCTGCTGCTGGGATCTGGGATTTACAGAGCAGCACCTGGCACACGGCTGCTGTGCACACTGACAGCAGTCCTGCAGGCAAGGTCTGGCTTCCAGGCAAAGCCACCGCCAGATTTCACAGGTTGCGACATCCAGAAAACCCCAGGAGCCCTCGGTTGTTGTGCAGAGGGTCAGACCTCTCCCTCTGAGTCACCCCTGGCGGCCACTGCAGATCCTCTTTACTACTACTGGGAGAAGCCACATCTCGTACAGGGACACACAAGACCTTGGTCTGTCCTTGCCCCAGTGCTGCAGTGTCGCAGAGCCAGTTCCAACCCCCGTGCTCTCCAGGGAACGGTGAACCACACAGCCTTGAGCCTCGGGAGCTAGCAGTGAGCTGATCTTTGAGGTCTCTTCCAAACAGATGTATCCTGTGAGTCTTCAACTCTTCCTCTTCTCAAGCCAAAGAAGGAAGAAGCAGCCTTGCCCCCACATCCATGTGGCATTCACTGGGCAGCCTCTTCCCCATCGTGACCTGAGGCCAGGGAAATGGCTGAGTTTGTGTGGCTGCTGATCCCACACTTTCATCCCTGGAGCTGGCTTTCCAGGATATGATGACTGCTGATGGTAGGCATTGCATCAGGATGAAACATGGCTCGGCAAGAGAGGAAGAGGGGAAAATCCCCTCTGTGCCTGTTGTGGATCTTGCAAATTTGGGCTCTGAATAACTCAAAGTGCACAAGGAAACTCTTTGAGCACTCACAGCCCCAGCTCCCAGCTCTTAGCATATCCTCTGCATCAGGTCCCACCATGACCCACCCACTGCTGGCTGTGAAGGAAAGGAAGGATGGTGAGGCGTGGAGGAAAGCAGGAGGTGGTATTCTGCTAAGTGCTGATGCTGAACCTTGCCTCAGGCCACAAGCAGAGAGAGAAAGCAGCTCTCCTTCAGCGAGGCTAAACCCAGCAAAGCAAATGCAGCATCCCTGGAAAGCCACGGGGAGGCTAACTACCTGCAAAAGCAGGGTGATGCTGGAGGGCTAGGGGAGTAAAATTGCTCCCCAGTCCCTCCCTCCTTAGTCTGACCCCTCTCCTGCCCCAATGCCTTCCACACTCCCTTCTTCCCTCTCTCAGCAGCCCACTCTCCAGGATCCTTTCCTGCCCTCCATCCCAGAGCCCTCCCACCCTGCCAGGTTAATTCGAGTTCCTGATTTGCATAGGCAGCAGATCACAATGTTCTGGAAATCCCCTCCTGTGGCCAGAGCTTCCTCCCGACTCTCACAGCGTCATTGTCAGCCCTCAGCTTCCCTTGGCTGTTGGAGCACCACGACCCATCCAACCAGCGTGGCACAAGCGGCAGCCCCCAGCAGTACCAACATGCAGCAATACTGCCGATGCCAAGAGGCACCCACCAGCAGCTCCTCGCACCCAGCTGGGGAGCTGAGCCCACAGGTGGCACTGGGGTGCTGTGCCAAACCAGAGTGCTGTGCCAAACAGACTGCACCTGCCTTCTGCTCCGCAGTTGCCCCTCTGCTGCCAGGTGCCCAGCGTGGTGACCTGTGACAGCCCCATCACCACGCAGGTAGGGTCCAAAAGCAGCACTGAGGGTAGGTGGATTTATTGGGTGCTTTGGGATGCTGGGCCACTTCCACTCAGGATTCACACTGCTGGGCACACACAAGGCCCACCCTGTTTCCCCCTGAGTGGGGCCAACCCAAAGGAAGCCAGTCCTGAACCAAAAGGCAGGAGCAGAGGGCAGGAGAGTTCTGCCACCCCCACCCATGGCCTGTGCTCCTTCTCACCTCATTTCCCACAGCATGGCCACAAACGCAGAAACAGTCAGGCTGCCTACACGTGAACAAGCCTCTGCTGAAGGTGCTGAACACAACCCAACATGCCAAAACCCCCAAAACCCTGGGATGTAAGGGTGTCAGCTATGACTACACCCCCACAGCCACGCAGGCTCATGAATCACAGCTGCCATCAGGAGAGCCTTCTCCCCTGGGAGCACGGTGGGACTGAAGGAATGAAGAAGCACCAACAGGAACAAAAGTCTTTGCTTTTCATAGCCTTTTTTTATTGGCATTTGGGCCAGCTCAAGCTGGTGATCTCAGGTAGAAACACAACGAGCACATGGCTAGAGAGGTGAGGAGGCACTGGGTGAGAGCACATCACCAACTGACCACCTTCGTGGGTACCTAAGCTGCAGACAAGCTCCATGGCCCATGACTCTTCAGCCCTCTTGCCAAGCACCCCTGCTCCTATCACCCAAATCAGCAGGACTACAGCAAGATGCTTTTTGGGCTGCACAGTTCACACATGGTGAGTGCAGACCAAACAGCCCTGCCAGGTCCACAAACCCTTCTTTGAGGCTGCTGGCAAAGAACTGGGCAGCTGGAGTCAGCCTCTGTAAAACAGAAACCCTGAGATCCTCAGTGTTTACTCCAGCCGTGGTTCTGAACATCAGTTGCCTCGGTGGATGGTTTCCAAGGATTGCCTGCAACCCTGGCATACCACCTCCTGTCCAGCTCCACCAGCAGAGACAGCTCTCCCCTGCTATCTGAGGAAGGTGCAACCTGTTCTGACTCCAGAGGCAGCTGAGAATGGGGTGGAAACGCCTGGGGGACAACGACACCGCTCACAAGGTGCAGCAGCTTGCCTGGGGAGAAGCTCGACATGTTTGCAAACCTAGGAAAGATGCTCAGAAGGCAGGCAAGGAGAATGATGTAACCAGGCTCTCCAGTTGTCCAAAAGTGAGTCACTACCTCTATGACAGCCCACCCTCCTCTGCTGACTAATACCTGACAGGGCAGCCCCTGGAAGGAACGGCACAGGAGAGCCCTTTAAGCAGTGCCTGGCTCTTTATCAAAACCACATAGAGGCTGTCTGAGGCCTCCATCATGGGGAATTCCCCTTCTCCATGCCTAAAAGCTCAGCTGGGCCACCCTTCCTGCCTTTGAGGATCACAACCGGAGAGCGCCCCGCTCAAAGAGCTCTCAACTCCCTCCCCAAGCCCTTCCAGGAGCCAGCCAGGTGAGTAGTGCAATGCTTCTTGCAGTGCCCGAGATGGAGCGAGGGGAAGGCAGGCAGCTCCTCAGAGCTCTGCGAAGCAGGACCTCGCCACCCTCCTCCTCTCCTCACGGAAACAGAGCAGGGGTTGGCTAGTTCTTCTGCAGGCTGAGACACAGGGCACTTTCTGCTTCTGCAGGACTGCACTCAGCTCTGAAGCCAGGTTTGCCAAGGGGTTACAGAAGAGCCTCCAGGGTGGGGAACTAAAGGGAGGATGCTGTGCGTGGCTGGACTGCACTCAGCTCTGAAGCCAGGTTTGCCAAGGGGTTACAGAAGAGCCTCCAGGGTGGGGAACTAAAGGGAGGATGCTGTGCGTGGCTGGACTGCACTCAGCTCTGAAGCCAGGTTTGCCAAGGGGTTACAGAAGAGCCTCCAGGGTAGGGAACTAAAGGGAGGATGCTGTGCGTGGCTGGACTGCACTCAGCTCTGAAGCCAGGTTTGCCAAGGGGTTACAGAAGAGCCTCCAGGGTAGGGAACTAAAGGGAGGATGCTGTGCGTGGCTGGACTGCGCTCAGCTCTGAAGCCAGGTTTGCCAAGGGGTTACAGAAGAGCCTCCAGGGTGGGGAACTAAAGGGAGGATGCTGTGCGTGGCTGGACTGCACTCAGCTCTGAAGCCAGGTTTGCCAAGGGTTCACGGAAGAGCCTCCAGGGTAGGGAACTAAAGGGAGGATGCTGTGCGTGGCTGGACTGCACTCAGCTCTGAAGCCAGGTTTGCCAAGGGTTCACAGAAGAGCCTCCAGGGTGGGGAACTGAAGGGAGGATGCTGCCCGTGCATGGCTGGGGTCTTGCTGCCCCGGCTCCAGCTGAGATCTCAGACATGAGCACAGTCAAAGAGCACACTCGGTGCCCAGCAGCTGCCGAGCTCTCATACCCCAGCCGGGTTGCCAGGTCCTAGTTGCAGCAAAGGGCAGTCAGGGAAAGAAGTTGGTGGGGGAGTCTTGGGGGGGGGTGTTTCATATTTACGACCCTAAAACATCAAACCTCTGAGGAGCTGTGAAACAGCCCAGAGATAAGCAGAAAGCCAGGACTGGGACAGCTGCAAACAGCACAGTGGCCACTGAAGGACACCTGCAAGAGCCCAGCAGCAGCCACCTGTAGTGTCTGGAGCACAGGCAGAGAGCAAGCGTCAGGTCGGCTCACAGCAGGCTCTTTGCTTCTGGCCTCTTGGCTGTATATACAACAAACCCACCTCCTCGTGGCAAAGCCAAGGCAAGAAGGAAAAGCAGGCAGCTATGGAGCTAAGCGAAACCAGGTGCTTACTGCTTTCTCACTGCTCTGGCTGGTTTCTGTTGCTCAGCACCACACAACGACCAGAGCAGCAACACCGAGAGAAAGATCCCCGATAATAAATGCTTCCGCTGGGAGGAGGGAGGGAAATTTCCTTGCGTAACATCAGGAGAAACAGACTCGAGTGGGGAAACCTCCCTGGCCGAGCTGCTTAGGAAGGACCCAGTGAGGCTCAGCGGGCCCGTGGCAGTTCACAAGCCTCCTTCCCTGGGCACCCAGGGCCAAGGGGAGAGCCTGGCACTACCAGCAGCCCAGGAGGCAGGCTCATCTCAGCAGAGCTCCCCCTCAGCCACTCCTGCACACCCCAAGCGGGCTGCGCCGCACCAGCACGGGGCTGCGGGGACTCCTCCGCCCCACGGCAGCGAGGCGCCGCGGCCAGGCCCTGCTCTGCCCTCGGCCCCGCCATTTTGTCTCTCGATAAGCCGAAGCCGCCGCGGCAGCTCCGCAGCCAGCAGAAACCCTCGCTAAGGCGGGCGGCAGGCCAGCTCCTGCCGCCCCACAGGGTTCCGTTGTATCGAGACAGCATCGCTGCCCCACGGAGCCCTCAGGGGACGGCAGCCTACGGCCGCCGCCACTCCGCCATCACAAACACCAGCCCCCCAACGCGCCCTCTCGCTTTATATCCTCTGCCCCGCGCCGATTGGCTGCGGCGCCTGTCTGTCAGCCTGGGAATTTCCCGGGGGCGGAACCACCCCTCGCCCCGCTTCCTCCCGTGCTGGCGGCGGAGCGGTACCGGGAACGGTATCGGTGTGTGACCCAGCCCGGGGCTGCGTGCAGGTGAGCTCGGAGCGGTAGGGGGCTCTGCTGCCCTGAGGAGAAGGGCCCTGCCTGGGGCTCCGGGCTCGCAGCGCGTCGCGCCGCCCCAGAGCGAGGTGCTGGTGGCGGGGAGGGGCTGGCGGGGCTCGGGGCTGCGTGGCGGTGTCTGGCCGCCTTTAGGGAGTGAAAACCTGCTGAGGGGTCGGAGCTGCGCTGCCTGCTGGGGATCTGCCCCGTGGCCGGCCCGTGCGTCGCAGGCGGGTCGCGATAGTCGCGGTGCCTCCGTTCACCTCTCTTGGGGCAAGGCAGAGGCTGCCGCTTCCCCTTGCCGCTCCCGCAGGGGCAGCCGGTGGCAGGGGAGCCTGTGCTGCCCGGGAGCGATGCTCAGGGAGAAGAGCACGAAGGTGCGTGTGGGGGGAGTCTCCTCTTCGCCCGCGGGGGTCCCTTGGGCAGCTCCGTACGGCTGCCATAGCCCGGGCCGAGCCCTCGGGCTTGCTCCTCCGCTTGTTCAGCCTTACACAACCCTGGCGTTTCCCCGAGCCCACGCAACAGCCCTTGCACGGTTTCGGGGCTTGCGGATCCCCTCGGGCAGTGGTGGGTTGTGGATCCCACCCTGAGGGCTGCGCTCCGAGGAGCTTCCAGTCGATGCCTGATTCGCTCCTTTGAGTTTTCCCTCCCCGTTCCGCTGCCGGTCCAGCGGTGCGCGGCCGCATCTGCTGCGGATCCAGAGGCTGGGATAGCCAGAGCAGGGATGGCAGCTTTAGAGGAGGTGGTGCACAGCTTGTCCCCCTGTCTCCCCTCTCAATTCCAGGCTAAGGCCCCCCACTGAGAGCAGAGCGGGGGAAAGTTGCTGCCTGTCAGCCCTGCTGTTGGGTGAGAAGAGCTACAGGAGGGACTTGGTGGGGACCTGCAGTCTTTCTGAGATCCAGCTGCCCTGTTCCCCTGGGCACTGCTTGATCCCTGGATGAGGGAATCGAATGCAGCCTTTCATTTTCAGCTTGTCTCCATCAGCTTTGGATGAGTAAGAGCTGTTCTGCTGCCACAAGCTCTTTTGGGGTGCAGACTTCATTGATAGCACTGGAACAATGTGTGCAGGAGCCAGGAGACTGGACTCTGGGCACTGGGGCAAGTTCTGGAGGCAGGCTCCAGCCAGGCGTGCCCTTGAGAGCTGTCACTGTGGTGAGGTGAAGTAAACAAGAAGAGGAGAAGCTTTTTGCAGCCTTTGGCATCATTCCTGGCTCTGCAAGAAATCCCACGGTGCCCTTTCGGCCTGACCTACGCCAAGGCGTATTTAGCACAGGGCTTGCCAGCAGTCGGTGCAAAACACCCGTGGGTGGAGGAAGCTGAACCATCTACTCTTGTGGCAGCACAGATTTTGTTTTAAAACGAGGGTCAGGCTTTGGGTGTCAGGTAGCTTTGCTGCTATAGCTCTGCAGTGCCACTGCCTTCTGCTGCTTGGTTGTTTCACAGGTGAGGTGCACCAGATTGGACAGGAGTAGCCCAGATTGTGTTGGAGCTGAAGAGGAAGGGGTGGCTGTGCCTTGTTCTGCTTTTGAGTGCTGTGATGAGCAGCCATGACGCTGCTGAGAAGAAAAAGAGCAGGCAGCATGAAGCAAGATGTTTTTGCAGCTGAAGACAGGGTCTTGTGTAAAACAGCACCGAGTCTAGCTGCCTATCCTGCCTGCACTGGAGCTTGGACCTGTACTGAGGAGCTCTGCAGCTGCATGTGGCGGTCACCTGTGTTTGTAAACCAGGTTAGGAATGGGGAAGTCTTTGTTTTCCTTGTGAGCAACCTCCTGGGAAGCAACTTGCTTTGTGAAGCCTCTGCAAAGGGTGGGTTTCTCAGGCAAGGGTGGGTTTTCTAGCCAGAGGGCATCTGTAACATCTGTTGTGTTTCAGATTGGGCTCCTGCCTTCCCTGCTCTCTCTTTGCAGCTAGCCAACTGGGAAGAAAAATGCTTTGAGTGAAGGTTCAGACTTTACCCTTTGAGACCCAAGCCTTGCCATACCTACTTTCCCCTTCTTTTATTGTTCCTAGCCCAGCAGACTGCAGTGCCCAGAAGCCCTGTTGCTTCCTCCTAGAGCCAGCTCCTCTGCTTCATTGCAAATGAGACCAGTCCAGCAGCCTGGGAATGGTTGACCCTGGTCTGAGGCGCTGCTGGAGCTTTGGAGAGGAAAAGGAACAGGGCTGGGGGCTGTGGCATTTTGCTGATTTCCAGGAAAATGGTCAAACAAAAAAGAATTCCCTCCATAGTTTCTGTCTGAGTAGCTTTTGTGGTTCCTCTGAGGGATGCTTGGGTCTGGCAGCCCCACTCATGAGAAAGTGATGCAGGCAGTCCACAGGGATTTGCTTTTGCCTTGTGTGATCCTGGCAGGGAGGAGAGTTCCTGGGAATGTTGCATGCAGGGGTAAGGAAAACCCCATTCTCCTAAGGGCTGGGCCTCCATGGATCGCAGGGTGGGAATCGCTGGGTTGCCAAGCCCGTGGCTTCAAAAGGCTGGTCTCCACCCTGGGGTTTGCTGCCCAAGGCAAACCTCCAGCGGTGCCAGCCCACTCACTCTGCAGGATTTATATCTCCTGCCTTTATGTTTTCAGCTGTTCGGTGATTTTTAAAGCAGAACTTGTTTCCTGTGGCCAGTGCAGCCCTGGCTGTGGTGCTGGTGGCTGTGATCCTTCCTAGGTGACAGCAAGAAACAGCTTGGCCATGGCTCCGCAGTGCTAGCTGTCTCCCAAGCCTCAGCACAGCTGTTCAAATATCACCCTGCTATTGTCTTTGCCTGGCATTCTCTCACTCTCTCATTCTTTCCTTTTGCTGAGTTGTCATAAAAATTTACCACCTAAATGTCTTGATAACCCCCAACACCCACGGACAACCACAGTGGCTGGCTGCTGCTGTGACTGGGCACGGAGCTGGTGAGCTGCAGCCACAATCCACGGCTGCTCCTCCACCCCCAGGGCTGTGAAAGACTGTCAGATTAGCTCAGGAGCTCTTGACTGGTAAAAGGAGAAGTGTTTTCTGGTGGTTCAGTGGTTTCTTCTGGAGTTTGTGGTAGCTGGGTTTGGGTTGTGTTCCTAAGCATCGTTAGGTGCTGGTCTGTAGTCCTCTCTTCTCCCTCAGTGTTTTTTATTGAAGCATGAGGCTTTTCTTTTCCACTGCAAATTTCACCTTTCAGAACTCTTTAAGAAAAAAAATATTAAAGCAGGACCAAAGAGTAAGCTGGTCCAGGGTCTTGTCACCGAGGTGACAGCTGAGTCCCATGGCTTCATGCAGAAATGGGGCTGTTCCTTCACCCCAGGTAAACCCACCCTGGCCCCAGCGGTGGGCTCGGATGCTGCGGAAACCCTCCCTTGTTGCTGGGTCTTGTTTGCTGATGAATTCATGGCTAGTCTGTGCTTCCATCATCTGACACAGTTCAGTTCCTCTCCCCTGCTGCTGTTTGAAAGCTTCTGTGGCCTCTCTGCAACCATCTCCCTGGGGGGTGCTGACCTTGAGTAGAAAAATGCTTGACAAAACCTTGAGAGCAAGGAACAGCTGAGGCTTTCCGTGGCTCCATCCAGCTGGAAGAATATGTGATCTCTGAGTGAGCTCTTCTGGTCGTTAAGCTGGTCAGTGCAGCTGACTGGGGTTCAAAGGGCAGGGGACCTCCCCCGTGTGCTGTGGGTCAACATGAAAACCTCCCCAGTTTGGGGTCTGAAGGGCAGGAAAGTGGGGGCTGGTACTTCAGGCTGCTGCAAAGACACCTGGGGAAAGGATGCCACATGCAAGGGCAGCTTGCCCTAACGTTCCCCAACCCACACCTGGGTTTATGTCAGTGGAGGATGTGGATACCCCACAGGGTGCTCACTGCAAGATCACTGCCATCCAGCTCCTCCGGCTCCAGATTTGGAGCAGCATGTGGTGACTGGACACCAGTAAGGAACAGGCTTGGGTCCCCAGCCTGCTGATAACACTGTCCCCATCTGCCAGCCTGAGCCAGGCAGGTAATGTGGCCATAGGCAATGCACTTCCCTGCAGTGAAGGTGCCACTGGGTCCCCAGGCCATGCTGGGCTCCATCCTGCCCACCAGCATATCTGCTTCTGAACTTCTCTCCATCATGTGGCTGGAATGGATTTTGTACTGTCTGTGATGATGCTTCCTGGCACTGGGCCCCATGGCACAGAAACTGTCCTGGTTCTTCTGCAGCTTCCTGCCAGCTGCTATGGCTCCAGAAATAGCTGCTGCTCCCCACAGCACTGCTGGGCAGATTCTGGCCATCGCCATCCCCAACTGCTAGGGACAGGATTGCCACAGGCAACGAGAGGCTTGAGGGCACCTGCAGAGCAGGAGGACAGAGAGACCTACCAACAGATCCATCTCCCGAAAGCACACTGCTGCCGAGGCCGTGCCTAATTACCTGCTGCCGCGGCAGGCGTTAATTGCCGCCGGGGTTGCGGATGCTGCCAGGTGGCAGTTGTCATCTGGAAAGTCCCTGCCGCTCCCTGCCGGGCAGGTCATCTAAATGGGTGATCAGCCCAGCTCCTGCCCTGAGCATTAGTCTGAGGTCGAGACAGTTTCGGGTACAGGCCCTCCCCTTTCCCCTTTCAGAAATGCCCTTCTTCAGCCCCCACTCCTGCGCACCATCTGCCTCAGCTGGGTGGAAGAACGCAGGAGGGTGCCCACGGTTCCTCCTGTGGTGCCTTCAGGCATCACCTCAGCTCCAGCTGGCATCAGCCCTTGAGGCTGTTTCAGCTGCTGTGCTGTTCCACTTTATACAGCGCTGGCACTGGGGAGGACATTGTTGATGAGCTGTACTGTCATTGCCAGCAGCTGGTTTGTCACCCCCAGGAGATGGTGAGACCTGGAGTCAGGATCCTGCCCAGCCCTCCCCAGGTCTGACCTTGTGGAGGAGGAGGAGGCTTCAAGCCACCCACATGTGCAGGGAGTTGAAACCTCAGCGGCACACCGTGTGCAGGTGCTTCCTCCTCTTGTACTTTGCTCCTGGCCTGGCATGTGCTCGGCTGTTCCTGGTGCCCTGCTTTGGGAAGCCATGCTGGTTGCAGCTGGGTTTGTGGCTGAACCAAAGGGCAGAACAGGTCTGTGGCTGGCTGCTGGGGCTTGTTCCTCTTGGTGCTGTCCAGAGCACTCACCAGCTGTACCTTAAAGCTTTTAGAGCTGCAAACACAGGCCCTCCTCCAAAGCCCCCCACAGCCCTACCTGTCCCCCAAAATCTCCAGGTTCCCCCAGTGCCAGTGCCCAGGTCTGTGCTGGTGTGGGTGGATGCTCCTAGGATGGGTCTCCATCCCAAGTGAGATGCAGCAGCAGGTGGCCTGGGGGACCTCCCACACCCCACAGAGGTAAGAGCCAGCCCCGAGTGAGGGCAGTGGTGATGCTTCCTCGCATGACACTTCTCATGGCCGTGAGTCATGGCAGCACGTTCGCTCCACGCAGGGCTGGAGGGGGAAGTGCCTTCACCTGGGACACTTCTTTGCCAGCTGCCGAGCAGCGAGGCAGTGCTGTCCGTGCTGGACCCCGACACGGCCGGCACCAGGGGACCACAGCAGCCAGAGGAAGGTGACGCTGTGCTCCGTTGCCTTGCAGGGATGCCTGGCTGTGAGGCAGGCGACTGAACCTCGGGCATGGAAGGGAGAGGACCTTACCGCATCTACGACCCCGGCGGGGGGTCGGAGGAGAACGGCCCCACGGCCTTCGAGCGGCTGGTGGAGGAGAACACCCGGCTGAAGGAGAAGATGCAGGGGATCAAGTCTATCGGTAACTGCTGCCTGGCTGGAGGACGAGGGCTGCCCGTGGGACGGCTCAGACTGTGCCAGCCGAGCTTGGCTGTTTCTTGCTCTGTTTAGAAGGGGAGATAGGAGAAGCTGTGGGGTCCTGGCACTGGGGCGGTGGCAAAGGTCTCCTTGTCCTGGAGGGTCAGGCAGGATGTCTGAGCTTTTTCGCAGAGGAAGCAAAGCTTTTGCTGAACTTCTGGGGTGCTTTATGTGGGATAAATGGCTGCACAGAAGAGAGGATAAAAGAGCCAAAACAAAGAAAGTGATTGAGCAAGATCAGCTCCTTGCAGTCCTGCACTGGCACATTGCAGGTGCGAGGATCTGTCCTACTTTAGATGAAAGCCCTCCTGCAACCCCTGTCAGATCACGAGCTTTTCTCAGGTGCTTCTCAAAGCCCTCAGTGTTGGGTGCTCGTTGCAGCAGCAGGGCCATGCCAGCCCTGAAATGCTCAGCCGAGTCGTGTCACCTCCTTTCTCCTCCTTGGCTGCCTTCCCCACCCACCCCTGGTTTTGCTTTTGGTCTCGTGGCCCAGCTTCCACTTTCGAGTCCTGCTTCTGCAGCCAAATTTCCACCTGCCTTGTGATTCCCATGTCTCCATGCCACTGCCCATGACCAAGACCCACTGGTGTGACAGAAGTCACTCAGGTTGGGGAGACAATTGCGTTGCCAGTGCCAGACCCCAGAGCAGGCAAGCTGGACCCCAGGTGCACCACCTAGGCTTGAATTTGTCTCCTCTGGGGAGCAGAGGAGAACTCTGAGAGAAGCAGAGCTGCCCTTCTGCCTCCTGAAACCAGTCAGCTGTGTGTCAGCCTGGGGCACTCTGCAGCCAGTGAGCTGCTGGTGCAGCTCTGCTGTTGGATTTGGCCAAGAAAAGTTGTCTCTGCATGAAGGACAGTGCTGGGCACATCACTCAAGCAAGAGAGCTCGATGTTGATGCGAAGGGCTGCTGCAGGGCAGGCAGTTGGGAAGGAGAGTGAGCATCTTTCTGTTGCCCACGACAGGAGAGTTGCTAGAGGAGTCCCAAGTGGAGGCATCCAAGCTGCGGCAGAAGGCGGAAGACCTCGTGAAGGACAACAAAATGTTGATAGCATCATCTTTGGAAGACCTAGTGGAAACTGGAGGTAGGAGGTGTGAGGCTCACCGGGGAGAGATAACCTCATGGCTCAGATTCCCGAGCTCAGGGGAAAGGAGAAGATGTGAAGGAGACTTTGATGAGGGTTTCTTGCAGCCCTGTGATCTCTGAAGTGTATCAAACCACTGCCATCCTCCTGTCTCCTGGAGGAAAGTTCTAACCCTAACCCTAACCCTAACCCTCCCCATGGCTGGGATAGAAATGATCCATCAGTCCCCAACTTTGCCGAGGGTCTGCTGTGCACCCCCCATGCCAGGCAGGAAGAGGTCCCTCTCTGCAAAAGGCTCATGGCAGTGTCCTCTCCCCTCTCTGCAGCTGTTGGCCCTGATCCCAGCTCCACACGAACTGCCCCGGGCAGCGCCCAGCCAGACACAGAAGCACGGAAATCACCTCCAAGTGTGAGTCTGGTGAACGTGAGAGCTGGTGCTGGTGTGGCTGGGGGGAGAGACCCTCTGTCTAATTAAAGCAAAAGGAGGAAGGCTTTAGCCTCTAGAAATGGGATAAATCTGAAAGGAGGAGTCAGCTTCTCTGCTGTGCTCCTGTCCTGGTGGTCCTTGTCCCATGTGGTGAGCATCCTGGGCTGCCAGTCCCCTAGGGAATCACTGACCTGGCTGCCTTCCCTTGCAGGGGTCCTCTTCGGAGTTCGAGGTTGTGGCTGTGGAAGCTCAGGGGTTTCTGCAAGAGAGTGGGAGAGTGGTGAGTGGACCCTGTGCCCGTGGGGTGTGGGTGGAGAGTCGAGCTCTTGGTGTGGTGGTGGTGGGACTGGGGCATGAAAGGGTGTGTAGACAGGCAGTGGTGTGCCCGGTGGCAAGCAGAGACAGGGCCAGGGGATCTGTGTCAGGGTAGCTGACAGTACAGGGGACAAACCACACCCAGGTGTTCCCAGGCAGCCCCACCTATGGTCCCCAGGACAGCGCTCATGCAGCAGAGCCCCTGCCGCCAGTGAAGGGACCTGATCTGGCCTGGCTGCAGGCAGGAGGGAGCCACACAGCTCCGTGGCTGCTCCTCTGCTTGCCTCACTGGGGCTGGAGGCCTTGGAGCGGTGCCACAAGTGTCCCAGCATGGACTGCTGTTGTCGCCTGGCCAAGGTGGGGAAAGGGGACTATGTGTGGGCTGCCCTCCAAGGACATGGGCTCCCAAGTACAGGTGGCCTGGCCATGCCTGGGCACAGGGCCAAAAACCAGCTGCAGACAGACGGGGTTGCTGGTGCCTCCATATGCCACATGACAGTGATGAGAAGGGCTCTGACAACCCATGGAGCTCTGACCACACTTCATCCCCTCTCTCTTCCCCAGGACTTGGAGCAGCCATCAAGCGAGGATGCCAACTTGCTGCCCCAGCTGCAGCAGCTGGAGAATACGCTGAGTGGCTGTGCCAAGGAGGCCAGCAAGGACCAGGTCTTCGTGCGCATGGGCTACATGGCCTCCGAGCTCAAGCGCCTGGCCTCCAAGGTGCACAGGAACGAGCAGAGGACATCGTTCCTGCAGGTGAGCAAAGGCTGCCCAGGCTCTTTGTCAGGGTTTTCACCTTCAAGCCCCTCCTTTCTAACCCAGTGTGAACACCTGCCTTCATGCCAGGGCTTGGTGGGGTATGGGTGGCCAGGCAGGCTCCAGGGACTGACCATGGCCTTCATGCTGCCTGTGTTTGCTACCCAGACCCTATGTGAGACACTGCACAGTGAGAACAAGGAGCTGAGAACTAAGCTGGAGCGAGACCTGGAGCAGAGGAACCAGGCACTGGAGAAGCTCAGGTGAGGGTAGGCATTGTGGATAGGGATGGGGCTGCCCTGAGTGCTTCTTCCCACTGACCTGTCCCTCCCTGCCTGCAGGTGTGAGAACCAGGAGCTCCGGAGGATGGTGACACTGAGCAACCAGGACAATGGGAAGAGGGAAGCTGCCGAGCAGCAGCAGGTGAGGAGGCAGCATCACCCTTGGAGAGGGCTGGGAAGGAGGCAGGGAGCCCGCTGACACATCAGCAAAGGTGGCCTCGTTTTAATCAAGCCCCCAGTTTGTCCCAGTATGACCAGCAGGACGTCTCAGGGTTTTGAGGGGATGGGGGAGGCCGTGGGAGGGGACACTGGCTCGAGTTTAGCCAGCCTTGGGCACAGCCTCCACAAAAGCCCTGAGGGTCCCCCCCGTGCGCGTCCAGCAGAGCGGGGCCACGGTGGAGAAGGCGCCGGGCAGAGGAGAGCTGGAGGCCAAGGAGAAGAAGGTGAAGATCCTGGAGCACCAGCGCAGGGAGGTGAGGACCAGGCTGGGAGGGAGGCTCTGCCAAGGAGGTGGGGAGTGGGCAGCAGGGGTACGGGGAGACTGGGACAGGGCTGCAGAGCTGCAGGGAAGCACTGCTGGAGCCAGGATCTCCATCCAGCTGGTTCTCAAGGTGCTTTCATGACGGGAGGCTGCTGGGGACTGCCACAGCTGGCTTGGGGCAAGGCTTGGGCTCCCATTCAGCCATCCCTCTCTTCACAGCTGCTGGAGGTGAATAAGCAGTGGGATCAGCACTTCCGAGCCATGAAGCAGAAGTATGAGCAGAAGGTAGGGCTGGGTGCTTACAGCTGGGGGCTTGGGAAACACATCTCTGCTGGGGGCTGGCTGTGTGGACTTGCAGGGGAGGGCTTTGGGGCTGCCTGTGCCTCCTTGCTCTCCAGTGCGTGTCCTTCGGGGCAGCCAACATCCCTGCTCCCCCCCTGCAGCTCACAGACCTGCACCAGGAGCTGGCAGAGGCCCGCAGGGCACTGAGCGAGCTGGAGGCGGAGCGGGAGCAGAAGCAGCGAGACTTTGACCGCAAGCTGCTCCTGGCCAAGTCCCGGATCGAGACAGAGGAGGTGAGTCCCTTGGGAAGGCTGCTGGAGAGCTGCTGGCCCTGTTGCCCTGCCCTGCCTGATCTCCCCTCTGGGTTCTGCAGGCAGAGAAGGAGAGGCTGGCCATGGAGGTGAGGGACCTGCAGCAGAGGATGCGGTTCCTGCAGGAGCAGCTGGCTCCAGTCACCAGGCAACGGGAATACCAGGAAAAGGAGATCCAGAGGCTGAACAAGGTGAGGGCCAGGGCACAGCTCCTCCCTGAAAATGTCTTTCCTGCTGTTCAGCCTCTTTTCCTCTCTTAAATCCAAAACTAACCCAGATCAAGCCCCACTTACCCAACTCCCTGCCTTGGTGGTGTCATCCACACACCTCCAGGCTCCCAAGAGAAGAAGGGCCCTATAGTCCCTCTTGTCCTTGCCCAGTTATAATGGATTCCTGTGCTGGGCACACACCCACGATCCTTCAGAGATGTCATGGGCACAGTACCTTGCTCTGACCTCTTCTCTGTTCCTCCTTTTCCTCTCTAGGCACTAGAGGAGGCCCTGAATGTCCAGGCCTCTCCACCACCTATCTTTGCCAGTGCCATGGAGCCAGTGGGGAAGATGCCGCAGCAGGAGCTGCTAACCCAGAATGAGTTGCTCAAGCAGCAGGTAAGACAGGACACAGAACCACTGGAGGCAGAGAGGGAGCTACATGTCCTGAACCTCTCGAGCAAAGAGCTCGTTGTGGCCAGGAGCAGCCCAGCAGCCTTGACAGGGGGTTGCTAGTGCTGTGGTGGTGGAGAGTGGAGGCTCAGCATCCTCCCAGCCTTCAGCTGGAAGCTGAAGCCATGGGCATATCATGCAGACCTATGGTCCTGGGGCTTGGTATGGCTAGTAGGGTCAAGGATGGCAACACAGTGATGTGAGGTGCTTGGGGGAGGTGTCTGTCCTGAGCCAGGCTCATCCACATCCTTCCCTCCTGCCAGGTGAAAATTTTTGAGGAGGACTTCCAGCGGGAGCGGAGTGACAGGGAAAGGATGAATGAGGAGAAGGAAGAACTGAAACAGCAGCTGGAAAAGCTGCAGAAGCAGTTGGTCCTCTCCAACAACCAGGTGAGCAGTGCCAGGTGCCTCTGGGAGCCCCAAGTCCATTCCAAGTGTGTCAAAGGTGTTTGTCCCAGTGTCACAGCCCCCATGCCCATCTCAGAGCAGGGGCTGTGAGGGAACAGGATAGGTGGTTTTACTGCTGCTTGTCCCTGCCAGGGCATCCACTTCGACTTGTCTCTTCCTTCTGTCCTTCTCCTGGGGTTCTGATGGAGGGGGATGACTCGGGCATTCCTGCAGAGCATTGCAGCAGCCCTTTTCTCACAGGCAAGGGGGTGGCAGGGTGGGCTCTGCACTAACCCCCTTGCTCCCAGCTGCGAGCCTCTAAGGATGACTGCCAGAGGGAGAAGGAAGAGAAGGAGAAGCTGAAGAAGCTGCTGAAACAGCACAAACAGGTGGGAATGGGGAAGAAACCCTATTTGGGTGAAGGGGCTGAGGGCTGCAGACCTGGCCCCAGTCTCTTATGCCACTAGAGGGGCAGCTCCAGGCCAGGTGGTGAGCGATGCTGGTGGTGGGCTGCCCTTAGGCATCTCTCCAACATCTCTCTTGGCTCCTCGCAGGCTTCTGGAGAGAGGCTGCACCCCGAGCCGCTGCCAGGGCCGCTGGGCCCTGCCTGCCCCGTGTACCAGTACCAGTACAGTCCCCCTGTCGCTCACCCCATGTACCATGGCTTTGAGGAGTGGCAGCAGATCCGCTACCCGCCAGCGATGCCAGGCGAGCACCAGCCCGGACAGAACTTCCACCATTTTCCCCCGGTGAGTGTCTTACCTAGGCCAGAACGAGCAGGAGCAAAGCATCCCATGCAAGCAGGTCCGGGGCTTGCTGCTGAGCCACCGAGTCGCTGCGGGTGGCTGAGCACACATGTCCTGACGTCACATGAGTGCTCAGCCCATGTCCTGCCTCTCCTCCCTCTCCTCCCTTGGCGGTCACAGGCGGAGTGCAGCCTCGTGAATCACATCCCTGGTAATTTGCCGTTTCTGTTCCGTCTCCTGCAGCCTGAGTATCCCTGGCGCCCGCCCTGTGCCATGGCTCGCAGCCAGAATGCCCAGGCAGTGCCCGGGGTGAAGCCGGTCCCCAAGGACTTGGGTAAGGATCAGACCCTCGGTGAAGGGAGTGCCCCTGTCCTTCACCCTGAGACCCTGGGCTAACCACTTCAGGGAAGGATGGGGGCACAGCTTGCCAGGCAGCAACCGTTTCCCCTCAGTCCCCACCTCTGCCCAACCAAGGGGATGATTCTGCCATGGGGTTGGTCCCTCCACCACTATCTATGCAGCGTCTGAAGACAGACGTGAGCCTGAGTTCCAAGAGCCCACAGTCAGTGCTCAAGGATAGTGCCCATCCTAGGGCTGGCTTCTCTCCTGTGGGGTTTGGGCACACAGAGCCATGCTTACCCCATGCTACCCTTTTTGTGTCTCAGAACAGGCAGGTCCCGGACTGCCCTAACGCCAAGGACCGGCTGCACTGCGATCCCAGCAGAGGAGGAGTAGGGTGTGTGTGTGTGCCCCCGTGTATGTATCTAGGAGCTTCCTCTGGCTGCCTGGCCCTGTCCATGGACATGCGGTGGATGTGGCCACAGCCATGGCCTGGAGCAGCTCAGCAGTGCATCCCCATGAGGAAAGTGTGAAGGAAGGACTGAAGGTGCCATTGTGGTGGCAACCAACACAGGATGAGTCTTTGTGGCCATCCTCTTCCCCATGAGGCATCAGGCCTGGCATTGCTGTAGAGCTGAGCCCAGTCTTCAGGGAAGAGAAGCTGGTGCTTCCCAGGAGCATGCCAGGAGCTGCCCGGTCCAGGGGCTTCAGTTGAGCTCCTGGAGGTGCAGGTGACAGTGGGGACTCTCCCAGCAGAGGGAGATCCTGTGCTCACAGGCAGGTGCCTGCCACAGCCATGGCCCGGGCTGGGGGGGTTGGTGTCTTTGTATTTATTTAAGGACTGAAGTGTAGCTGAGTCTCTCTGGTTTCATCCCGAATGCTGCTTCCCCTGGGGCAGCTTCTGTGTGAGGATCCGGGGGGCTGCCAGTCCCCATGTGCTCAGTTTTAGCTGCAAGGTCGAAGCCAGCACAGGGGGAGCCCAGGATCTATTGCCCCAAGTGCATGTCCCCCATCTCTCCCCTTGGGAGCTGGTCCCAGTCCCTTCCCTCCCCTCTTCTGCCCCCCTTACCTTTGCCAGGGCAGGGAAACCCCTGCTGCCCCATTCCTCCTCCTTCTTTCCCTGCAGCAGTGGCCTTGGAGCCAGTTCTTTCAGATTGCACAGAGCAGATCTTGCTCCAGCAAAGCAAGTCTGAAGAGGGAAAATAACAGAAGAGAAAAAAGGCCCAACCCCAACCAACAAAGGAGCTCTGTTGCTGCGGGTGTGACTGTCACATGCATGACAGCAGCAAGAGGCACAGTGCCCAGCATGCTCCTCACTGGGGGCTAGTCCCTGCTCTCCATTCCCAGCCTCTTTTGGCTCCCTATCCTCTCCCCGAACGCTGGGCTGTGATGATAAACATGTTTACAGGTTGGAGTTTCCTGACCTGGGATCCAGCCCTCCCTTCCTGCTGGTACCCCCAGGCTGGCTGCTGTGCCCCACTCTTTTCCCCCCACTCCTGGCCAAGAAGCAGGGCTGCACAGTTGCAGAGCCTTTATTTGGTGTTTCTCTGGTGGGGGGGTGAGGGACCAGCTGCCCCCAGCCAGGAGAGGAGCACGTCTCTGTGCCAGTACCACGGGCAGCTTGAATGCACTGAAGAGCTGCTCCGTGCCCAGCGGGATCAGGCCAGGCCCGCCCTATGCCAGGGGCTTTCAGGCCAAGCCTTCATGAAGACGTGGGCTTCTGCTCCGGGGGCAGCCAGCCCCTGCATCCCCCCACTGCCCGGCAAGATGGGGTGGCAGAGCAGGGGAGGTGAGCTGAGGGCCAGGAGGAGATGTCACTGCCAGGGGGTGGAGGTGGGACATGGCGTTACTGGGAAACACCCTCCTGCCATCGCTGAGGTCTCTGCCACCAGGCTGCCCAGCCCAACATCCTGGCTGAAGTGTGGCAGAGATGGAAGTGATGGAGGAGCGGCGTGCCGGCTGGGGAGAAGGCAGGGAGGGGACAGGATGGGGGAATGCCAGCAGCCTCTACTGGCCTTCCTCCTCCTCCTGCTGCTGCGGCGGCGGTGGCGGCGGCAGGTGGTGCTGCTGCTGCCTCATGTAGGTGATGATGTCGTTCTTCACGACAGCGATGTTGGCGCGGTGGTACCAGCGCATGACAGGCACGCCGTCAGGGCCCACCAGGAACTTCTCGAAGTTCCACTTGATGTCATGGTTCCGCAGAGGCTCCCAGAAGAGGTTCTTAGGGTGCCCAAAATTCTCCGCCACTGGGGGACAGGAGTTCTGCGGGGAATGAATGCGTCACTGCCTTGCACCCCCAAAAGACACAAGCTGGGTGCTGCCCTCTCCTCCCTCCTCGTCATGCCACATACCTTCAGGAAGGTGAAGACCTTCTGTTCTTTGACCCCGTTCACATCCCCTTTCTGGAAAAGCTGGAAGTTGGGGACGAAGCCACCCCCTGGCCGGACGTACCTGTAAGGGCAGTGTGAGCAGGGTGTCACAAAACGGGCAGCAGGAGCAGTGTCACAACGGGCAGCGTGAGCAGGGTGTCACAAAACAGCCAGCATGAGCAGGGTGTCACAAAACAGGCAGCGGGAGCAGTGTCACAAAATGGGCAACATGAGCAGGGTGTCACAAAACTGGCAGCATGAGCAGGGTCTTACATCGGGCAGCATGAGCAGGGTGTCACAAAACGGGCAGCAGGAGCAGTGTCACAATGGGCAGCATGAGCAGGGTGTCACAAAACGGGCAGCTCTCTGTGCTGCACAGAGGGAGGGGACCTTATCCGCTTATGGGGACCACAGCCTCAGGCTGAGAGAGGGGTCACAGGCAGCAGCAGCCTATGCAGACAGTGCCTGGCTGGTGCCCACAGGTGCCTTCAGCCCTGCCACAGTACTCACTTGAGCGCAGGGAGGATCTCTGAGTTCTGGCCGGGTTCCTGCTTCCCGAATTGGTTGGAGGGGAAGCCCAGGACAACGAGCCCATAGGGCCCCAGCTCAGTTTGTAGTGCATTCAGTTCTGCAGGCAAGCAGAGCCAGGGATAGATTAGCAGAGGGCCAAGATTCTCCTCACTCCTGCACCCACCCTTTCAGTGCATCTCTGACCATACCAGGTCCTGCAGGGCAGGCATAGCCACCCCTTCCTCCAGCTGCCTGGGACAGGATGTACCGTGGACACCTGCCAGGGTCTGCATGCCTGGGTGAGCTGCCTCCTCCTCAGCTGCCTGTCCTGTCACTGGGGTGCCCGTGCCCCATGGAACACTTACCAACATACTGCAGGGTGAGGCCTCAGTATGTGGCCACGTTGACAAAGAGCACCATCTTCCCCTCATACTTCCTGAAGGGGATATACTCATCTCCGTCGAGGCTCAGGGCCCCGTAGTCGTAGATAGTGCCCTCCACCGAGTCGTAGCATTTCACCTGTGGGGCAAGGAGCATCCCATGGGAGTGGGCTGGGGCTGCCAGCTACCCTGCGGACACCCATGCCCGCTGGAGCGGCAGGTCCACGCCTGGCGCTGGTTGAGGTGGCAGCTGCCAGCGCTGATTGCTGCTGGCAGCATCCAGGCTCCAACATGCCAAGGTCGCAGTGGTGGGACAGGCTGGTGTGTGCACGCCCGGGCAGCGAGGCTGGCGGCCACTGCGGGGATGTTTACCCGGGCAGGGTCAGGCGGGAAGGCAGGGAAAGGTTGGAAAATAGCCTGAGCTGGGGTGACAGTGCAGGGGGGAGACCAGCCCCAGCCTCCCTGGGGCTACGGGGGAGCGGGACCCCACCAGCCCTGCGTGCACCCTTCTGGGACAGGGACACAGAGAGTACCCAGGAGCTGCCAAAGCCAGGGCAAGGCAAGGGTGAGGGCTGGATCAAAAGCGAGCAGGGAAGGGCCGGGCTGAAGTGGAGCACCTTCTGCTTGCAGTAGCGCAGGGGTTAAATCTGGGGCGCCCATCTCCCAGCCGCGTCGAGGGATCCAGGCTTACCCAAGTGCCACTGAGGGACTATTTTTGGGAGCTGGCAAGAGATAAAGTCCCAGAGGCTCTGCCTGGGGAGCTCAGACTCCGTGCAGCTGGCCGAATCCTGACACAAGGCTCCACCGAGAGGAGGACAGCAGCCCCCTGCCCTCAGCCTGCCGGTGCGTGGGTACACAGCGGTCCCTGCACCCTCCGAACATGGGCGCACCCCCCCGGACACCGCGCGTAGAACACAAGCCCCGCGATCTGCCCCGGGCCGGGGGTTGGACAAGACTTTGTCCCCAACCCCAGGACATCCAATTCCCCCTTTGCAAAAACTACCTCAGCAAAATCCTCCCGCGATTCGGGCACCGGGACGGGGGAGGGGGGGGTTGGGGGGGGTCACAAGGCCACCGTGCCCAGATCCTGCACCTGAACGCTCTGCAGGAAGCCTTGGGGACAGGCGGGTCAGCAGGCTGCCACACAGCCCCTTCTCCCCACCCCGCAGCACCCTTGGGGTGTCTCCCCCGTGCTCTTACCTTCTCCCTCTCCTCGCTCTGCCCGGGCTGGACGAGCCCAGCCAAAAAAAGGGGCAAAATCCAGGCGCTGCCGGACCAGCCCCCCATGGTCGGGATGGAGTGTGGGGTGCGGGGCACCCTCCTCACACCCCCGGGGGACAGCAGAGGCGGACACGCACCCCCCTCTCCCTGTCGCCTTCTGCCACCTCCGAGCCCGAGAGCCGAGAAATAGCTGCTGGGCTGAGCTGGGGGGAGCCAATGGCCGGGGGGAGGACGGGCCGAGGGCTGCGTTAACCGTCTGTGCCCTGGGGCGGACCCGGTAGCCCGGGGGGAGGGAGGGGTGGCCGGGAGAGGAGGAGGTTGGCAGGACCACCCTGACACCTTGTCCCGATGGCGGCATGGGACACCCGCAAACACACGGGGCAGCCGCATGTGCCGGGGGCTTTATGCAACGTGTTACAGGAGCTGGGGATTGAAGCCCGCAGGGCAGGAGAGGAGCTAGGCAGTGTCCCCCTCCCTGCTCGGGGCACTCAGCTGAAGCGACATCCACACCCCCGCAGCATCCCCGGGCTCCGGTGTCCTCCCTCCCAGGGCTGCGCTGCTCGGGGCTGGGGAAAGGTCGATCGAGCTTCTCCCCTTGGCAACCCCAAAAATGAGGGTGCTCCTAGAAGCAGCCCTGGAGCAGCCCGGAGGCTTTAGCCCCCTGGTGACCCTACTGTGGCCAAGAACAGAGCACAGCCTTAGCCCTCGGTGTCCCCAGGGGCAGGAGTTTCCAGGGCCCTGTTTGCATACCCCGGGAATGCAAATATTTACCCTGGGCTGGCTCCAAGGGAAATATCCCTGCTGAGGTGTAAATTCCCTGAAATCCTGCAAAAAAATTATTTGATAGGAGAATTCACTGGCTGGAGGGGAGGTGGAGGGGGCTGTGGTTTAGGCTGGGGGCTGGCTGAAGGCAGAGGGCAGGACAGGGTGCCAATAGGTGAGCCCCAAGGGGACCATGAGGTTTGGCTTTGCTAGAAAGCAGGACCAGCCCTGCCAGGAGCTGTCACCGAGCTGCTGCTGGAGATGTTGCCAAGGGAAGGGAATGTAGCCATGGGCTTGGGGGAGGCTGGGAGCAATCTTCCATTTCGTGTCCCTTGCAGCAGGAACACTGTGTCCTGGGAAAGGCTGATGTCAGCCTCTCAGTGCAGCCTCAGCTAGACTGGGAGGGCTGGGGGTCGGATGTGTCCCCAAAGGCACCTGGAGAGCCTATGGAGCAGAGGAGCTGTAGGGCTCTCCACCCCAGGCAGCACTTCCCAGAACTTTCAAACTGCACTGCTACTGGAAAAGTGGCTTACTCTTACCCTGGCATGGCTCCCCAAAGAGTGTGGGGTGCCCTTCCAGGTCCAGGCAAGCCCCTCTGAGATGACAGCTGCTGCTTGGGGACTGCCCAGAGTCCAAGACAATGTGCCAGGCAGCTGTGCTGGCAGCAGGGATGCTCTTGTCACCCCTCACCGATGTGGTCAAAGTGGAACAAGGAGGCTCTTTGACAAAACTAGGGAGCCTGTCAGAGTCAAAACCAGGGACTCAGCTCTTCCCACCTGCTTCCCAGGCTCTGGAGAGATTTGGAACCACGAGGCTGCAGCTTCTGGCCCGCAACACTGCTTGCACCTAATTGCATCCTGCAGCTGAAAGAGACTGGTGCATGCCCAGCACAGTACCATGCCCCCCAGCACAGTGCTGTGCCCTCTACCCAGCTCAGGCTGCTGACCCCAGCCAGGGTTTGAGCCACATCCTGGAACAGAGCCTGGGAGCTGCTTCAGGCTGTGCTCCCTGCCCCACTAATTCCCAGCCACTTCTAATTATATCTTCTAATTGCTTCTGTGGAACTTTGGTGGGTTTCTTGTGGTCAACAGAAGCTTGGGGACCAAGAGGAGCAGTACATCATGTAGTGATGGCACAGAGTTGTTGTGTCCCTTCCATCCTTCCATATGTCCCTGATCCCTGCTATACCCAGGGAAAGGCTGACCCACTCCTGAACTGTGTTTGCCTAGAACCAAAACAGAAACGAGGGACTTATTTCTCCAAGTTTCCCTCCTTGGGCCTTGGTGCCAAATCAGACTCAGTGGAAGTAGGGAACAGGGGAAGATTTACTGAACCACAGTTGATGAATTCCATATCTTCCACTGAGCTTCCAGGGGACCCTGGGCATGACACTTGGTGTCTGTGCCATGCTGTGCCATGCCAGAGGCTGCATGGGACAGCTGAGGGTGCTGGGGGCTGCAGCAAAGCAATGTTGCTCCACCCTCTGCCAGATCAGGGTCCCCCACCCCAAATGGCAGGCACGCTGCATGCACTGACCCTTGCATGAACCTTGTATGTTGTTTTTCCACCAGAGCTGGGCTGAAGCTGGCCCCTGCCTGCTGCAGATGTTTGGCAAGAGTTTGGAGGCAGAAGGCCAGGCACTTCCAGATCCTTGGCCACCACACTACCACTGCCACCAGCCTCCTCAACTGTCCTCAAGCCATGGGCAAGGGGCTGCAGAGGCCTCACCCACACCACAGGGCTATGGTTTACACAGGGGATGTGAAACCAGTCTTGGGAACTACCTAATGCTGCTGGCTGGGCTTGTCCCAGAGACAAGTGAGGAGCTTCTTCCCTGCAGAGTGCTGGGGACAGTGGCAGTGGTGTGCCAGGGGCAGCAGTGAAGGGCTTGGGCAGCGACAGGCAGCATTGCCTCTGCTGCTTTCCCTCTGGCAGCCTGGCACCACATCGATTCTGGGGCAGCCTCTGAGCTTTTGCACTAGGTGTGCCATGGGAGGCACAAGCAAAACGCTCTGCTGGGCGAGAGGCCTCAGCTCCTCCAGCACAAGGCTTGCCACCATGCCTGCCTCCACATCTGTCCCAGCACTCACTGCCCTGCCTCAGGCCATGTGCTCCTTCAGGCACTGCCCTGGCAGCCTCCCCACTGGGCATGGCGCCTAGTGCTCTCTGGAAAGGGGACAGCCCCTCCCTGAGCGCCCTTGGACACCCTGGCTACAGCTGTGAGCACTGCCCCCTCTGGCATCCACATCCCTTCTTGCCCCAGGCAAAGGTGTGCCGCCATTGCCTCCCGTGTGAAGGGGACAGGAGCACACAGTGCCCACTGCTGCTGAGCAAGGGATGGGTCACAGGTGACTGCTGGCTGCTGCCAGTGCTCCCCTCTGGCTGGAGGAGCTTCCTGAGTGCTCTGACCCTGTAGGAATTTGCTTTCCCCCGAGGCTGGGGAAGACTGAACCCACCAGCCATGGTGTTTGTGATGTGCACCTGAAGACTTCACTGCAGCCGGGTTTGGGACCCCATAAACTTCTCTTTGGGGCCATGGGGCTCGTTCACGGGTCCTGTACCAGCAGTTGCTGCAGGTGAAGCTGGCTTTCCTTGGAGTGCCCAAGATTCTGGGGGTCACCTCCGGCTGCAGGATTGCTGCTGGGGCTCCCCACAGCCTACCCGATGAGCTACGGGGGTCTGCGATGCTCCATCCAGCAGGGACAAGGCAGCCAAGCTGGGTGGTTGCAGCCCCGACGGACTTTCAACGCTGCCTGGAGGCAAGCTGAGAGCCAGCATGCTCCATGCAGCCCTGCAGCCGGCTCCCACCGTGCTCCAGTACCCACCAGTGCCGACAGGGAAAGCTCCCGGAGGATGCTGAATCACCTCGGCACCCACATCACGCCTGCCTGCCGCAGCGTCATCCCCGGCGGGCAGGAAAAGGCAGCTCTGTCTCAGCAAACACTGCCTCCGACCTCCAGCACTGTTTAAGCACAGAAGCCGTTGTGGGGGGGGGAGGGATTTGCTTATCTTGCTCAGTCCTGGAGAAGGAATTTCCGACTCCAGCAGTGCGCATCAGGCCGAATGAATCCCCCTCCCCGTTTCCATGTTTGAGAAATGTCCTGGCTTCTCCCTGCTCTTCCCTCACTGCCGTGTTGCTCCGTGCAGCTCGTTGTTGCCATGAGCGAACCTGGCTTTCCAAGGGCTTTGCAATGCCTTTCCGGGAATTGTTTGCCATGGGCTTGAAACTTCCCAGAAAACTCCTACCATGAAAGGAAACCTCTCGCATGCCTTCTTGACCGGGGCACGGGGAGGTGAGAACTCGAACGACTCCAGATTTTGTTGTTTCTTCTCTATTCCTTTCACAGCAAAGTTGCTCAGCTCTACTCCTCCGTGCCAAAACCTTTTTGACCATCTCCACACCCAACAGAGTCCCCCAGGGAAGGGATACTGGGGTGGAGCACGGGGGTTGAAGCAGAGCTGGGGCTGCTCCCACCCAGCACAAGCCATAATCTCCTCCAGCTGCCGCCACGTCGTTATTTGCCTCAAATTCTGAAACCTGAGAGAGAGAGAGAGAGAGAGAGAGAGAGAGAGAGAGAGAGAGAGAGAGAAGCTCGAAGCAGAGCTGTGTTTCTGGGCCAGGCGAGGGATACGTGTCTGCTCCCTCGCCGGCACAACCGCAGCCCGCAGCTCCGGCACAGGCGTTTCCGCTCTCCGGGGCTGCTGCCCCGTGCTGTGCTCCTTCCCCGGGGACGAAAACGTTCTCCCAAGGTCCCACTTGCCCTGGGAATTGCCTGCCCCTCCAGCCTCGATGGAAACTCCTTGCCAACTGTCGCGGATGGAGCTGCACAAGGATGGCACACGAGTTTTCCAACAGCATGAAGCTGTTTGCTCTTTCCAGCAGAGAAAATGGGATTTAAACAATTCCCACCAGCGTCACCGTAGCCTTTCCCCACATCCCAGCCTGATTCACCTCATTATTCGTGATCTTGCTCACCGTGAGTCACTGGGACACCGTTTTGGCCACAGGACTCCTGCCACATGCCAGAGCCCGGCACAAAGCTGGCAGGAGGGGAGCAAAGAGGTTGCCCAAGCAGGAGAAAAGCAGCAGTCACTGCTGTCAGGAAGTCCCTGGGGAGCCTTCCTGATCACTTGCTGATGGGCACTGCTGCTATCACTGCCAGATTTGGGGTTGTACCCTTGGAGCACAGAGCCAGGCTGGCAGTGTGCCTCCTGTGAGGCTGTGGCAACCAGGCTCAGTGGCCAGGCAACAACCTTTGGGACACTGAACCAAGGTGGTGCAGAAGGTCAGCATGGGGAGGGTTTCTGGAAAGGCTGCAAAGTATCTCAGATCCTGCACACAGGCACCTGTACGTTATCTGTAGTGTGAACAGAGATGTACAACACACCCACGTGTAGATCAAAGTCAATTTATTTCATAGCAAGGAGCAAAGTAAGAGCTTACACGGTTCCTTGGGCATGAAACCCAAGAAAACTTTCTGCTTTGCCTGCCCAGGCAAGGAGTACACATATCCCCCTGCCACAAGGGAGCAGGTGTGCCAGAAGCCCTGGCCATCAGCAGGAGCACTGAGCGAAGCCAGCACGTGGGCAGGCAGATTGGCAGGGCCTGCCCATGCTCATCTGCCCTGCAGGACCCAGAGGAACCAAGCACCCTGTAAGGTTTTTCTACAGTTTCAGCAGGTATCTGGTAGAGAAGCCAGTGCCAGCTGCACAGCTACCATGCAGCCAGGACAGGCTCTGTCACCAATGTTTTCAGCTGAGTCTCTAAATGCACAGCCAGTGCCAGTCTTGCACTGACCCTTCCTTCCCAACCACCCCAATAGCTGCAGCTCCAAAGAAATAACTCTGCCAGGTATTTCCACACCTTGCTGCTTGCCAGGTAGGAGGCAGGGTCGCCAGAGAAGGCAAGATCAGCAAGTTGCTCCTGGTTGGGCACATCCTCAAAGTCACACATGTGCCCGCTGGTGCCCAGGTCACCATCCCCCCAGCCATCCCCATGAACTCAGTGGGTACAGAGGAGGCAGCAGGTTCACGCAGTGAGAGCAGAGCACGGGGGCAGATGTCTGGGTGCTGGCCCACCCTGGCTCCTGCCCATCTCTTCCCAGCTCTCAGGCTGCCCCATCAGGCTGTAGGTCCCATGGCTGTGGCACCCTGCCCAGCAAGCTGGCCGTCCCTCGAAGCCTCACACAATGCCATTGCGTGTGGGGTGAGTCCGTACCCGGTAGATGATGACAGCAGTGGCTGGGCACAGCACCAGCGCTGTCATAATAAGGATGGTGGCCAGGATGATCAAGACGATGACCCAGACATCTAGAATATGCTTGGGGAGGGCAGCAGGGCCTGCAGGGTCCGGAAGGTCCATCCTGCAAGGGGAAGGCAGAGAGATGATGGGGCAGCCCTCTCCATCCCTCCCACAGTCAGAAGCTCCCCTGATGCTCCACGCACTCAGCTGCCCTGTCCAGGGAGAACTCTGCAGTCATGTTCAACCTTGACCTGTGAGGGCAAAGGGATTCGGTAAAGGCTCCTCTGAGACGGCCCAGGTTTTATAGCACAGCTTTGATGCGGCTGGATGAAAGTCCAAGGTAAAACTTCCCCGGTAACTGCTACCGTCGTTAAAGCGGCTGATAAAGCCAAGTCACAACCAGCCGCCCTGCCGGTCACCCTCGAGCAAGTCATTCGGTGGAGAAACCGCAGGAGCAGGGCAGCCGGAGCCCATTTCGTTTCGGGGGACCCTCGTACTTCCTACACCCCTCGCTCCCTGGTGCTGAGTCACGGTGTTAACGGCCTCATTAGCAGCTGGGCTCGGAGCTGCGGGGCTATCATCACCACCCCAATAGTCCCTCAGCCGCCCTCCGTCGGGTTGGAGCAGCCGGGTTACGAGAGAGCACCGTACTGAGCTTCCCTGTGCCGTCCGCAGCCGCCCCAGGCTCCTGCAGCCCCGGGGCAGGAGTGACACAAGCCTCTGCTGCGGGGGAGAGCAGCCGGCGGCTGCCAACCTGCCTGCCCAGCCTGCCTGCCCGCCCTCCCTGCCCTCCCATGCCCTCCTCCTACCTGAGCTGCTGTCCGGCTCCAGCTCCGGCTCGGCAAAAGGCAGCGGCAGGATCCCCGCCGGGGGAGGGAACCTCCGCCCGGCTCCGCCCGCCCCGTCCCGTCCCGCGGGGGGCGGCAGGGGAGGGGGGACGGAAAAGAGAGGAGTGGAAGAGAGATCAGGGAAAGAAAGGGAGGGAGGCTGCCGAGAGGGAGGCAAGGCAGGGCAGGACCTTTGTTCTGTACCATAAATCGAAAGCATGCCCCGGCTCATCCCTCCCATCCCGCGATGGGATCTCACCGCGGGAGACCACCTGGAGCCAAACACGACGGTCTGAAGAGCCAGGGAGGTGCCACTTTGTTTCACAGCAAAATAGCTTCATAAAGGGTGGTTCCTCTGCCCCGCTTGCCTCCTGCCTCACAGGCACCCACTTGCCTCCGAGGCCCTGGGCAAAAGGGAAAAGCAAACCCAGGCAGAGCCTCCCAGCAGCAAGGCACTGGGCAGCACTCCCCAGGGTCTTTGGCAGGGCTGATTTACAGACCCAGGGGCAGAGATCGTCCTTGAGGAGGTGGCAGACCTCAGCCTGCTGGCTGGGAACAATCTTTTTGCTGCCCAGTGGAATATTCCACTCTGCTGGTGATGCTGAAGGGCTAAGCCAGCAGCTACAATTCCTGGCTGGCCCTGGGAAGCAACGTGAGATGCTCTGATGCTCCTGATGGGACATAAGCCCAGTGTCACCTGTATTGGGACCCATGCATTACACCCTTCGCCATCACCTTTCCTGGGAAAAGCTACTGTGTTCCCAGTGGTGGAAGCCACTACCATCTGCTCTCAGACCTTCCTGGCTTCCAGGCACTTCCCAGGCACACAGCTCCCCTCTCCTGCACAGATATCCCAACAGTGCATTCCCCTCCAGCTGCTGCTCCTGGATAAAAAACACACGTGGGGTTTTATCCTAAGCGGTGGCAGATCTCTGTGGACAGGTATCCACTGCAGCCTCACAGAGTGGAAGCCAGGGGCTGACACCAGATGTTGCTCAGGGACAGGCATGAGGACAGGGGAGTGACATCACAGGCCAGGCCATGACCATGACGGGTGAAGAGCCCAGAAGCAAACCGGAGGTGGTTTGCTGATGCAATCTCTGTCCTCTGGGCACACACAGCAGCACAACATCCACTGACCTCACCCTCTTCTGCTGATCCTACGAGACAGAGAAGTTTGCTTTTGTCATGAGGGGCTGGAGCACAGCCCTGTGAAGAGAGGCTTGAGGGAGCTGGGAGTGTGCAGCCTGCAGAAGAGGAGGCTCAGGGCAGAGCTCATTGCTGTCTACACCTGCAGGGAGGCTGTAGCCAGGTGGGGGTTGGTCTCTTCCCCCCAGCAACCAGCAGCAGAACAAGGGGACACAGTCTCAAGTTGTGCCAGGGGAGGTCTAGGCTGGATGTTAGGAGGAAGCTGTTGGCAGAGAGAGTGATTGGCATTGGAATGGGCTGCCCAGGGAGGTGGTGGAGTTGCCATCCCTGGAGGTGTTGAAGCAAAGCCTGGATGGGGCACTTAGTTGGTTGGCTAGGGCTGGGTGCTAGGTTGGCCTGGATGATCTTGGAGGTCTCTTCCAACCTGCTTGATTGGTTGTGCCTCAGTGATGCTAAGACTAAAAAGAAACCTTCTGTGGGGTATGAAGAAGTCTGACAGCTTGGGGGTTCAGAAGGCCACATGGGCAGCAAAACAAGTGTGAACTGAGGCTGAGGAAAATAAAATATGAGAAGCACCCTAACCCTAACCCTAACCTGCTGCTCTGTAGAGAAGCTGGCAGGCCTGGTGGGCAGCAAGTTGAGTATGAGCCAGCAGTGTGCTCTTGTGCCCACAGCCAGTGCTATCTTGGGGCACATTAAGAGTGTGAGGCCAGCAGGTTCTTCTTTCCCCTCTACTCTGCCTTAGTGAGGCCACATCTGCAGTACTGGGTCTGGTTCTGGGCTTCCCAGCTTAAAAGAAACAGGGAACTACTGGAGAGAGTCCGTTGGAGGGTATGAAAATGCTGAGACCAGAGCGTCCCTCTTCCAAGGCTGAGTCCTGGGGCTCTTCAGCCTGGAGCAGACTGAGAGGGAATGTTCTCAACGCTTAGGAGTATCTAAAGGGCAGGTGTCATGAGGATGAGGTTAGACTACTTTCACTGGTGCCCCAAACACGAGTTAAAAACAACCTTTATTATGTGCTTCCCTCTTGGGAGATTCCAAACCTGCACGGACATGACCCTGGGCAACCTGCTGCAGGGGTTTGGACTAGATGGATCTCCAGTTCCCAACTGCCACCATGCCGGGAGTCTCTAACAGCTCTGAGCTGTGTGAAACAGCCAGGCTTGGCAGCTCAAACCCTGCTTCCCCTCCCAGCCCTCAGCGATGAGCATGCAGCCAAGACCCCACCGTGGGCTAGGCTGGCACACAAATGCCGTTCCGTGGGCTAGGCTGGCACACAAATGCCGTTCCGTAGGCTAGGCTGGCACACTAAATGCCGTTCCTTCACCCACACTGAGGGTGGCGAGATGCTGGCAGAGGCTGCCCAGAGAGGTGCGCCATACCTACAAGCATTGTCAGGTCAGGCCGAACGGGGCTCTGAGCAACCTTCTCACTGCTCAGTGAGGGGAGCTGGCACAGATGACCTACCCAAACTAGTCTCCGATTCCCCGCCGCAGCGAGCGCGGCATGGTCTCGCAGCAGCCCAGTGGAAGCCCCGGGGAGGGGAGCGGATGAAGCGCGGCCAGCAGCAGCCTGGATGCCGCAGCAGTGCGGGTAGGGAGCTCTGCTGCACACACAGGCAGAACACTCCCCCGCGCCGCCGCCGCCACCACGGCGCTCCCCCGGGGGCGGCAATCGCCCCGCAGCGGCACCCGCCCCGACCTCCACGGCCACGTGGGCGAGGCGGAGCGGTGACGTTTGGCCGTGACGTCTGACGTCACGGCCCGGTAGCGGCCGTCCCCCTGCCAAGATGGCGTCGTTGCTGCAGTCGGAGCGAGTGCTGTACTTGGTGCGCGGCGAGAAGGAGATGCGGGCCCCGCTGTCGCAGCTGTACTTCTGCCGCTACTGCAGCGAGCTCCGCTCCCTGGAGTGCGTCTCACACGAGGTAACGGCGGCCCGGCCGCGCCGCGCCCGCCGACCGGGGGGATGGGGCGGGACGTGGTCTTGTCTGCGCGCAGCGATTGGGTGGTTCTTGTGCCTCTTACTCGCTGTGTGCCTTGCTATTGGCTGGTGTCCTGGCTACGGGGTGGGCACAGTGGTGCTTCCACGAGGCGGTGATTGACAGTGCGTGAGGAAAGGGGCGGTGCCTTGTGTCAGATTGGCCGCACACGGCTGTCCGTCGGCGGAGGCCGCGCATCATTGGCTGAGGCTCCCGCACTGGGGCGGGGACTGCCGCGGGCGGCTTCTCCGCGGGGGGAGGTGCCCTTCCCACCTGCCTAGGGCCCGGCTGGGAGCCGTCTGTACGTGGGGCCCGGGAGGGCTCCCACCCGAGAAGAGGCGAGCTCCGTGTCAGCTTTCCGTGGGGCTCGGCCGAGGCTGTAGGGCCGTCTCGCTGCTCTGTGGGCGTGACCGGGGCGAGCAAGAGCACCCTGACACACACACTTCCCGATCGGGCCCGGCCGGGGAGGGGGACCGCCACCCACTGACCCTCATCTCTCCGTGGGGTCTGACCTCGGGATAAGACTGAGCAGGGCCGGGAGCGCCTTCATCGTTCCCAGGCTTGGGCTGGTGCTGTCTCACTGTGGAAGAGCAGCTCTTGGGTGCCCCCCGGGGCTTGCCGAGCTTTGCTGGATGTGGTGGCAGCAAAGTAACGAAGCCCTCGTGTCCTGACAAGGCTCGGGAACGTAGCTCTTTTGAGGGCTGGGAGCATTTGAGTTTATTTGCCCATGGGTGAGCTGGAGCCTTAAGCTGTAGATTGTCATCAGTCTGCTGGCGTGTGTGGGCTTTCCAGGGACGCTGCTTCAGTGCGGAGGGGAACATGGACAAGCCTTGGGCCTGGGGCTGCTGCTGGTTCTGGTGTTTTAACTGACTGCAACAGCTTGTGACAGCAGACAGATGCAAAGCATTTTCTGAGACATGTATCTAACCAGCATAGCTACAGGGGCAGAACAACTATAAACATAAATCACAGAATAGATGCAGTGGGAAGAGGCCTCGAAGATCCAGCCAGCACTGAAGGATCAACACAACCATGTCCCTAGGCACCAGGTCCACACACTACTGAAATAGGAGGAAGTTCTTGCCAGAGAGAGTGATTGGCATTGGAATGGGCTGCTCAGGGAGGTGGTGGAGTCACCATCCCTGAAGATGTTCAAGCAAAGCCTGGATGAGGCACTTAGTGCCATAGTCTGGTTGACTGGATAGGGCTGGGTGCTAGGTTGGACTGGATGATCTTGGAGGTCTCTTCCAACCTGCTTGATTCTATGATTCTATACCTCCAGGGATGGTGACTCCAGCAGTGCCTTGGGCAGACCATTCCAATGTTTGAGAACCCTTTCAGTGACAAAGTATTTCCTGACATCCAGCCTAAACCTCTGCTACTGCAGCTTGGAACCATTTCCTGCTGTTCAAGCTGAAGAATTGCATTCTGGTAGCTAGAAAAGCTCAACACTCAGCTCTCCTTCCCTGATTTACTAGGCAGAGTAGTTTAATGTGTCCTGATTAAATAAACCTTCTGACCTAGGTTATCAAAACTTGAAATCTGGTTGAAATAGGCTAAAATTTCAGATACGCAGAGGTGTCTCAAATCTTCCCTGACCTCACCTCTCTGCTGGCTGACACAAAGCCTTGTCAAATGGTGTAGCAGAGTTTCAGGCTGCTGCCAGCATGCTGTCTACACAAAGGCGTGCCATGAAGTGTGATGTGACTGTCTTCTTCATCAGGTGGACTCTCACTACTGCCCCAGCTGCTTGGAAAACATGCCTTCAGCTGAAGCCAAGCTCAAGAAGAATAGGTAAGGTTGCTTTGGCTTTGTTCATCAAGAGCTCCTTCCTCAGTGGTTACCTGACCATGCACTTGTGAAACTCTTTAAAAAATGACATCACTTCTTAGAATCAGAGAATCAGTCAGGCTTGGAAGGGACCACAAAGATGACCTGATTCCATCCCCCTGCCATGGGCTGGGACACCTCACACTAGATCAGGCTGTCTACAGCCTCATCCAGCCTGGCCTTAAACACCTCCAGGGATGGCGCTTCCACCACCTCCCACAGGATTCCCTCATGGTTCTTCCTAACATCCAGTCTGAATCTACCCATTTCTAACTTTCTTCTATTCCCTCCAGTCCTATCACTACTTGACATCCTAAAAAGTCCCTCCCCAGCTTTCTTGTAGGCCCCTTTAAGATACTGAAAGGCCACAATAAGGTCACTTCCTCTCCAGACTGAACGGCTCCAACTCCCTCAGTTCTTGTTACCTTTTAGTCTGGTTTGGAGAGTGTCTCCATGATGTCTCTTCATGCTTTAGTGCTCTCATAATACAAAGAGCTTAGTATCACCCAGTTTCTCATTGTTGCCACTTTTATGTTGACTCTGAACCCCTCCTGTTCCTGTTGATGCCTCTTTACATGATCACAGGCTCACAGGATGTCAGGGTTTGGAAGGGACGCAAAGAGATCACTGAGTCCAATCCTGCCTGCCAGAGCAGGACCATACAATCTAGCTCAGATCACACAGGAATGCATCCAGACAGGCCTTGAAAGGCTCCAGAGAAGGAGACTCCACAGCCTCTCTGGGGAGCCTGTGCCAGTGCTCTGGGACCTTTACAGGAAAGAAGTTCTGCCTTGTGCTGAGCTGGAACCTCCTGTGCTGCAGCTTCCATCCATTGCTCCTTGTCCAGGGAGCAAGTGAGCAGAGCCTGTCCCCCCCTCCTGACCCCCAGCCCTCAGATATTTATAAACATGTATTAGATCCCCTCTCGGTCTTCTCCAGACTAAACAGTCCCATGTCCCTCAGCCTCTCCTCATCAAACAGTGTTCCAGGCCCATAACCATCCTCATAGCCCTCTGCTGGACTCTCTCGAGCAGATCCCTGTCCCACTTAAACTGGGGAGCCCAAAACTGAATGCCCCTTTTCCCTAGTGCTGGTGCAGAAGATAAGCAGCTCTGTTAAGTTTAATCCTGGTTGCTTGGTTTGGGAGCCTTTTCCTTGTCCTGAGACCCTTGTCAGAGTGCTGCCTCACAGACCTTCCTCTCTACAGGTGTGCAAACTGCTTTGACTGCCCCTGCTGCATGCACACCCTTTCCACCCGGGCCACGAGCATTCCTGCTCCACTCCCTGATGACCCAGCCAAGACTACCATGAAGAAAGCTTATTACTTGGCCTGTGGATTTTGCCGCTGGACTTCGCGGGATGTGGGCATGGCAGACAAGTCTGTTGGTAAGTGACAGGCCAAGAGAGAAAACCAAAGAGCAGCAGGAACCCAGTTTGTGTTTTGAAGGTGGCAGATCAGCTCCTGGCCACGCAGTCTGTGTAATATCTGCCTAGGTTTTGACTCATGCTTGGAAATTCACACCTAAATGTTTGTTGCTGAAGCCTCTGAATCGCTGAGCTGAGTTAGTGGGAAGTGTGACCCACTTCCATGCTCACATTACCTGACTGGTGAGAAAGCTGCCAAGCAAGGGGCTTGGTGTGCTGAGATCTTGTTTGTGTACCTTTAGAAGCTTTGAAGTCCCTGAGTCTGACAGCAAAAACTCCTTATTTATTTTCCATCACTTTTGTTCCCTTGGGCTTACTCCAGAGTTGCTGCTCAGTGTTTGTACTTGGCTTTTCTCTTCGTGACAGCACTGGAACAAAGCTTTGTTCTGTTTCTTGGTGCATAAGAAAATGTCTGCTGAGCTCCAGAAATGGGGGCTAAGAAAAGCAAGCACATCCTCTGACTTCCAGTGTTGGTCTGACTGAAGACTGAGAGCTGCTAAAGTGACTCCTAGGTGCTATCCTGAGTATCTCAAACAGCAGTTGTTTAAAAACACAACCTAAAAGCTGCTGAAGCAACCTTCAGCCCAAATCTGACTGAAAAGCTTCCAGGGGGTGTGTATGTGTGAACTTACAGGATTGCAAACCCAGAGAATGTTCTGTTTCATGAATAAACCCCAGATAGCTGGGTGTCAGATTTGATTTCTGTGTCATATCTGGAAATCTTCTGCTGAGGACTTCTGTTTTTTCTCTTTCTCATGCAGCTAGTGGTGGCTGGCAGGAGCCAGAGAATCCTCACACGCAGAGGGTGAGTGAAAGGGGAAGCTGTGTTGAGATATGTCAGCTAGAAAGAGCTGTTAGAGGCACTAGGCCCTTTCAGTCACTTTTTCTGTGTCTGTATAACCCTTCAGATACCAGTTCCAGTTCCTAGTCTGCACCTTGACTGAACTCAGTGGAAGGAAGGCTTCTTAGAGGCTCTCTCGTGGATGTGGCAGTATAAAGTCTCCTTTTCAGAAGAGACTCACTTGCCAACATATCTAATGGTGCTCTTAAAACCACACCAATGAGTATGTTGTGTATGTATGTGAACAGAAACTGTTTTCCAACCAAGAATGTGTCTAGGATCTGGAAAACAGAGCTGCACCTTTACTACCCCTCCCCATCACCAGTTAGGGCTCTACACTAAATGTGACCAAGCCTTGAGAGTTGGGGGAAGGATGCTGTTTGCTCCACTAATCCAAATTGCTCAGGTTTGGCCACATGACGTAGTCTGTCCAGTCACAGCAGGGGCATGAAAAAAGGTCTCAGTTGTCTGACTGCAAAGTGAGAATTTGACCTTGCTGTCTGATAGACATCACTCCCAAAGGAGGAGTGGTTTGTCACCCACAGGGCAAGGTCAAACCCAGAGAATCATAGAATCAGCCAGGTTGGAAGAGACCTCCAAGCTCATCCAGTCCAACCTAGCACCCAGCCATATCCAGTCAACCAGACCATGGCACTAAGTGCCCCATCCAGGCTTTGCTTCAACACCTCCAGGGATGGTGCCTCCACCACCTCCCTGGGCAGCCCATTCCAATGCCAATCACTCTCTCTGCCAACAACTTCCTCCTAACATCCAACCTAGACCTCCCCTGGCACAGCTTGAGACTGTGTCTCCTTGTTCTGTTGGTGGTTGCCTGGGAGAAGAGACCAACCCCCACCTGGCTACAGCCTCCCTTCAGGTCACCCCTGAGCCTCCTCTGTAGGATTCTTTATATCTTTCAAACTACAGCTAGTGCTAGGACAGAGGGAAACAAGTGGCAGGAGCTGCAGCTTGTTCACAGACCAACACTGCAGCAGGTCTGGCATTTCGTTTGAAAAAGAGGAGGCTGAGGGGAGACCTCATCACTCTCTACAGCTACCTGGAAGGATATTGTGGAGAGGTTTGTTCTGGTCTCTTCTTACAGGTAATTAGTGATAGAATAAGAGGGAACAGCCTCAAAGTGCCACAGGGTAGTTTTAGACTGGACATCAGGGAATTTTTTTTCATGAAATAGTGGTCAGGCATTGGCATGAGCTGCCCAGGGAGGTGGTTGAGTCACTAACCCTGGGTGTGTTTGCAAGTGGTGCTTGGGGATATGCTTTAGGAGTGAACCTTGTAGAGTAGGGTTAGCATCTGGACTTGGTGATCCTGAGGGTCCTTCCCAACCTGAGCATATCTGTGATTTGTTCCACACTCACTGGGTAACTGTCCCATGTCACCCCTCCAGATCAACAAACTGGTTGAGTACTACCAGCAGCTGGCTCAGAAGGAGAAGATCGAGCGGGACCGGAAGAAGCTGGTGCGACGCCGCAACTACATGCCCCTGGCCTTCTCGGTGAGCTGGGAGTGCTCTGCTCTCAGAGCAGGAGCAGTGGTGCACAACAGCCTCCTGTCAGACAGTTGGTAGCACAGTAGGACTGCTTGGCTCTGGTTTTGTTTTAATTGAAAACGATGTGTTAGGGCACAGGAGTTGCTTTAGAGACAAGTAGCTTTACACCCATTACTGTGGATTGCCTCTCTGATAGTGCCAGGAGGGTTTGCAGTTGCCAGGCAAAAGAGGGTGTTACCCAGCAGTGTGTCATGGTTTGGGTGTTACCTGCCCCCCCCAACTTAAGAAAATCACCCAGACTAGACTCAGCAGCTGCAAATTAAAGAATTGAAGCTTTCTATTTACAGCTTAGCACAATATCCAAGCAGATATTTGCAATCTAGACAGCTAGAGACAGGAATAGACAAGTTAAAAAGGTAATACAGAAACACAACTCCCCTCCCAGAAACCAGAATCCCCAGGAGGGGCTCTCAACCACCTTTCCACCTCCTCTCCACCCCTCTACCTTATCCCAGACTTTGCCTTACATTCAAGGTGAGTTTAGAGAGTCAGCCAGGGGGGTTAGGGAGCAGAAGGATTAGACAGGTGGCAGGTTAGAGAGAGAAGTGCAGCCCAAAGCCAAAGAGCAAACTGTTATCTATGTTTGTGTTCTTGTTCTTATCCATCTCAGCAAGCCTATGAGTGCAGCAGGCATCACCATTGTTTCCTTTTCACAGCCTAGCATCTAATTCTTCTCACCAAAATATTCCAGCTAGGCTCAAACTAGCACACAGTGAAATGCATTGCAGCTGCAGCCAGCTGTCTTCATTTTAAGGAGGAAGACAGGCTTTTCTTAACCCTTCTCAAAGTAGGTCAAGAAAAACACTCCTCAGAAGGATTGGATAGAACTGGAAAGTTTCATGGAAGTGCTGTTCATAAGCTGCATGCTACAGTGCAAAGCATATCAAATACACAAAATCCAGAGTCTGGGTTTAACACAGGAGCCTATTAAGCCAAAGCTTCACCAAACCAGGCCACAAATGCAGGCCTCACATGGCTCACCCCGTGCCTGCCTCTTTGCCCCCCATACCAGGCTCAAAATGATGCAACTGAACTTTTGCTTTGCCTAGGCTGCTAGCTGGCTGCTCAAGGCTGAAACCTCCCCCATGCCAAACTGGAGATAAGGGAGTTTTGCCAAAAAGGGAGCAAGGAGAGGAGAAGGGGAAGAAACTAGCTGTGCAGCCAGGTTTATATTGGAGATGCAGGCAGCATGGGGGTGAAATAACAAAAGATTACTGTTTCCTGTCCACTCCTGGACACTCTGGACCTCCTGGAGGTCCTCAGCTTTTACATGTCTTAAAGGTAGCTGTGTCAAACCATGACACCACCATACCAGTGGTAGCCGTCTCTGAGCACAGCTGCATCCCACAGCTCGGTAACACTTGGATCAGCATTGTCTGGCACTTCTCCTGCATGAAATCCCAACTGAAACAAACCTTAGGACTTGTTTGTGGCCTGAATGACTTGTTTCTTGTCACTGGCAGGGAAGTGCTTACTCTGTTTAGCTGGATGACCCTGCACATGCTTGCTACTTCTCGATTAACTGTGCTTGCTCTGTGCCCTTGCTTGTGTCTTATGGCTGCATTTTTTGTCTCCGTTGCTACCTGCTGCTATTTTGGGGGCTCTCCACAGCAACACACTATACACGTAGTGGTAAGTCATTTTCACAGTTTCTGCTGGTGTTTAAAGCTCTCATGGTACCGATTGAAAGGGAGTAAGAGATGCTACTCTCTGCCCTGCCTCAGGGTCTCTGACTCAGACGTGCCTAGAACAAGCGCAGGTGAAAGCTCACTAGTTAGAGGGTACTGTTTGTTACAAAAAAGACCTGGGTTTTATTAGTTTACAATCAAGGCAATGTCCTTGGCATTTGAAAAGCACTTTTGTCACCAGGCTTAGCTGAGACACAGCCATCTGTCTTCCTGAGGCAAATGGCACTAACATTACTCTGCCTATACTTGAAACATCACCAGGGAAGAACGATGCTTAGATTTCTCCTTTGGTGAGAATTCAGGTATTGAGTCACAGAATCATTGAATCAACCAGGTTGGAAGAGCCCTGCAAGATCATCCAGTCCAATCTATCACCCAGCTCTATCCAATCAACTAGACCAGAAGGAAGATTTCAGCCTCCAAGCACCCTGTGTATAGTTCACCTCTTCCTGTCAGTTGGTGGTGCCTGGTGAGACAGACCTGTGGGGAGCCAGGCTTGTAGGATGCTGAAGCTTCCAGCTGCTTTGAGCAGTGCTGCAGAGCATTTCAGGTGGATTCATCCCCATGGTGACCCATTTCTTTTGGCAGCTGAGTGCTCTCATTCTGCACTACTTGACGTTCAGTTGCTCTGAAGAGAAGATCAAAGTCATGTGTCAGTAGTGCAGGCTGGTGATTTAAGGGAAGAGCAGAAGCTTTACAAGTGGTAGCCACATCCATCTGTCTCTCCCCATCTGCAGTGCAGTGATAGTTGTTTGCTTCTTACTAACAGTTTGAGCAGAAAAAAGTAATCTTGGGAAGCACTGAAGACCTCTCCCTTTTTGTTTTCTTTTGCTTGTCTCCCTATGCTTGTCATGCATCTCAAAGGATGAGTTTACAGTAAGTCTCTTTGTCCTGGCAGGAAGCAGACCTGAAGCTGACAGTTGTTTTTTCCCTTGTAGGACAAATACGGCCTTGGAACCAGGCTTCAGCGGCAGAGACCCGGAGCACCCATCAGTGCCCTCACTGGACTCTCGTGAGTCTTGGGCTTGGGATTACCTTTGTGGGAAGGGTAGGAGATGTAGGCAAGAGAGAAAAAAGCGGCTTCAAAAAGATGATGAACATAGTAGCAGATAGCAGTGAAAGGAGCTTTCTTCTTTGGAGTTTCAGAGAGTTGTCAGGTCCTTGGGCATCTCCGTGCAGCAGCTCCAGATGTTTTGCTTTTTGCTAATAGAAACTGCCACATCCTTGTGCAGTGTGACTGTTGTGAGCTCAGCTCTTCTGTGTTGTAATGCAGCTCCTGCTGTTGCTCTCTGTTAGAGCACATGTGCTGTATTTTGTAACCAAGTTGATCCTCACATTGTTTCAGTCTGAAAGAAGGAGAGGACCAGAAGGAGATCAAGATTGAGCCAGCTGATGCAGTGGAAGAAGTGGAACCTCTTCCTGAGGATTACTACACAAGACCAATCAATCTGACAGAAGGTAACTCCTTCATATTCTGTCACTTTTTGCCCTTACATTTTACAGAGTTGAGCAGTGCCCAGAAACTTGTCTGTGGGGTTCCTAATGACCTGAGAGTTGAGTAATTTTTAGGCTGGGATAGAAATGATGGAAATTTTGTGACTTTTAAATGGTGATTTTTGAATGCAACCTCAGCTTCATGTTGCACATGGAAAGCTCAGAGCCAGATGTGTTTCATTTTCCTGATGACCTCAATTTCTCTGCATGTGAAATGTCAGGTTTTGAAGGGAGAAAAGAGCTGAAGCCCTTTATCAGATAATAGCAGGAAATAAGGAAGTGGCTGAGCTGCTGGGGAATTTGAACCAAACCTGACCTGTTAAATAATGATTGTGCATTCCTTTGACATCAGTTTGGAACAGCTTACATACACTTGCCAGTTACTTAGCTGGCTCATGATTTAATCAGCCAATGCTGTAAATTGGTCAGAGAAGCTTGGGAGCAAATGGGATAAACCAGCAGGCACAGGAAGTGATGTGGGTTTGCTGCTGAGGTGACTCTATGTAGGGCAGATGTTCTTGGTAGTCCTGCAGGCTGATATCCTGCTGATACTAATTAATTCATGAGTGGTTTATGGAAAGGCTTAGATCATCATGGTTTCCTTTCCTCAGGAGACTGGCAGCATTGTGTGAGAGTGATGCTGGTAAAGACGACATCTTTCTTGGTTCCCCACAGTGAGGCGAAAGCTGCCAGGTGGCTCACTGCCTCTTAGACACTGGGAGCAGTGAGGAGCCATTTTTTTGGGAGAAGCCCATGGGAAGTTGGCTGCTGGAGTTCCTTGCCTCGGGAACTATGTATGCACTAATTCAGTTCTGCAGGCTGCTTGCTGAGAAGCTGCACATTGTACTTGTGCAGCACCCAGCTGAGAGGGTAACAAAGCTGTGAAAACAGATTTGCCCTTGGAGGGAACAGAACTTATTTTGTAGATGATTGCAAAATTCTGTTTCCACCCCAGCTGAGCTTTGAACAGAGATCAGGGTCCCTTATTTCTCCAGGGCTGGCACTGGTGTTGCTCTCCTGTTACAGTGCCCAGTCAGGGCAGCCCTTTATACAGCTCCTACCTTCCGTTCCTTCGCTGCCAGAAGCAATCATACTTGCCAGTGGCTTCTGAATTATTGCATGCAGATGAACAGAGTTTCTCAGAGATTGTGGGCACTGTACTTAGGCCAGCACATATTCCAGTCTAGCTGGAGTTTCAGTGCCAGAGACATCCCTTTGTCTTGCTTTCTGTTGTGTGGGCAGTGACGACGCTGCGCCAGCGCCTGCTGCAGCCTGACTTCCAGCCCATCTGCGCCTCCCAGCTCTACCCACGTCACAAGCACCTCCTGATCAAACGCTCCCTGCGCTGCCGGGTAGGTAATCAAAGGCAGGAGAGCTGCAGTGTTGTGTCCACCTCTGGGCTCCCCAGTTCCAGAGAGACAGAGAGCCACTGGAGAGAATCCAGCAGGGGGCTACGAGGATGATGAAGGGAATAGCACAGCTCACTTAGGAGGGAAAGGTGGGAGACCTAGGGGTTGTTCAACCTGGAGAAGAGAAAGCTGAGAGGGGATCTGATCAGTGTTGACATATACCTTAAGTGTGGGTGTCTTGAAGATGGGCAGTCAGTCCATCCATCAGTCCATCTACCAGTTAGGAGACTGGCAGTCTGTTTTCACTGATGCCCAGTGATAGGACAAGGAGCAATGGATACAAACTGGAACGGAGGATGTTCTGCTTCAGCATGAGTGACTGGGTCTGGAAGTTGGGAAGGAGGGGCAGTTCTTTTTAAATGCTCCTGTGGGTGAAATTAAGAACAAATTAGGTCATATATCAACATGGGACTATTTATTAAGGAGAGGGAGGATGGAGTAAACAAAACAGAGAAAGAAAGAAAGACAGACAGACAGAGAATGGAGAAAGAGAGCAGGAGAGATAGTTTACCACCCCATGGCCCTTCTTTGGTCAGGGGCTGGGGGAGAGATGTCCTGGGCTGTTGCCTCCATTCTGAGATGTCCCCAGTGATGTTCCTCCCCAGTAAGCTGGCATAGCTCAGGGCTTTTACTAGATTCCTGGTGCTGGATGTGGCACTTTTGTCTGCAGTGTTAGAGGCCAGTAGTGCTGTGGTTAGTGGCAGGGTGCCTGCAGCTCTGATTCATTGGTGTGTGTGACTGCACACTGTCTTTGGGTGCTGACTAGAACATCTTTTGTCCTTAGAAATGTGAGCATAACCTGAGCAAACCAGAATTCAATCCAACATCTATCAAATTCAAGATCCAGCTGGTTGCTGTGTAAGTAAGAGGTGGGGTTGGGGAGGACTTGGCTGGTGCTTAGTTAATGCCTTTTGTTTTCATTTCTTCTGTGCTCTTGATATGACCTCTTGTCCTCTCTAAGGATGGTGTAATCACCCTTCTAATACATTCACCTTATCTGTACTGGATTTGCTTCCTCATCATCTAGGAAGCTTGCTGAAGATTTCAGCAGTTTGAAAAGACTCTGCATGCTGTGCCAGGCCCACAGAAGTGGCTTCTGTGGAAAAAGGGCATTTCATTGTTCTGTTTCCTGTAAGCTGAACAAGTTCAATAGCATTGAACAAGTTAGCTGGACGTCTGTGAAAAGATCCCTCTACTTCAGGAGGCAGGTCACACAGCAACACAATCTATTGTGGTCATTTGCTTTCTTTTTTGTTGTAGTAACTATATCCCTGAAGTGAGAATCATGTCTATTCCCAACCTGCGCTACATGAAGGTCAGTAGTCTCCTTCAGACATGTCTTGGGGTGAGACACAGCTGGGAGGTGTGCATGTGGGACCCTTTTTTGTAAGGTGACCTAGGTTGTTCCCCAAGGGCTTCACTTATTCCCTTTGGAGAGGGTGCAGGGTTTGAGGGTGTGGTTGGAATAACACTGCATGTAGGAGGAGATTACCACACAGTGTGACATCTGGCATCACAAGCAGATGCCAGGATCTGAGCAATAAAAGGTGTGGAGTTGAGATCTTGGCTAGATTCCAAAGATTTGTATTTCCTGTGTTAAGGAAGAAGTGCTGTGTGGCATTGGCACCTTCGCTAGGGACTTGGGCTGTTTGCTCTTCATCCCTTGAGGGGATGCACTGCACTTTTTGAAGGTGATGAACGGTGACAGAAGATGAAGTTGCTAACAGTAATGATGAATTTTAGATTAACTGCTTCTTGAACTGTGAGTCTTGAATCTCCCCAGGAGAGCCAAGTCCTTCTGACTCTGACCAACCCAGTGGAGAACGTCACACATGTCACGCTGCTGGAGTGCGAGGAAGGAGACCCAGACAACATCAACAGCACTGCCAAGGTGCTGTACCCTCCTGTGATGTGAGCCCAGGCCTTTTCCAAGGCTTCCCACTCCCCTTTATCCTTCCACATGTCACACTTCTCATATGTCCTTCATTCCCTGCTGGCTTTGTTGAGTGTTCCTCCTTGGAGCTTAAATAACTGTCACCAACATCAGCATCAGGACAGAAAGGGTCTTGAAATTCAGAATTGATTGAGAGCCAGAAGCCAAGGGTTAAGTACTCACTTCCACCAACTGCTACCAGAGTGGAGGAAAGCCCAGGAGTAATCAGTTCTCTGTTCAACCATAGTAAAGCAGCCCTTCATTAGGAGGGCACTCCCAGTGTAGGTGACAATCACTGCTGAAAGGCTTCTCCTCTTCATGCTCTGCTTCAGGTGGCAGTTCCTCCCAAGGAGCTTATTCTGGCTGGCAAAGATGCTGCAGCAGAATACGATGAGCTGGCAGAGCCTCAAGACTTCCAGGATGACCCTGAGTGAGTTTTGTCTGTCCTGTGGGGATCTTACCCTTTAAAATCTTGGCACTTCAACCAAGTAACTTACTCTTCTCTCTCCTTCACCATGTTGTGGAGGTTTTTTTCAGGTTTTATTGGGAGGGTGTGTGAGGTGTTTTTGGGGGTAGTCAGAGATCAACAAAGCAAATCTCTTTGCTGTTTGTGGTTTGGACTATTCAGGAGATGCTTGTTCCCCCTGAGGCAAGTGTGCTGTTAGAGTAGCTGAGTTATAGGTGGTGGCACTCATTCTGTCCAGGAATACTCTGTGCAATCCTTTCTTTTGCATGCAAGAGGCTCCCAGTAGTGGTGAGAACTACACAGTAGATGTGTGACAGAGTTACCTCCATCCTTCAAAATTAAGTATGTTCTGCAGCCTTTTAGAGAGCAACCGCAGCTGTAAAATGTGGCCCTTCTCTGCTGCACTGCTGGATACATAATGCCTGTGGCCAAAGCAGGCATGTTCTGTTAGAGGGATGTGCCAGCAGCTGTCAACATAGAGAAAGGGTGGTGTCCATGTTCTGGTGGTGAGGCAGGAGGGGCTATGAATCCCTCACAAAAAGGGCAGCAGAGAGTGAGCTACAAACCAGGGCAGCTTGTTCTAGCAGGGCGTATTCAGCCATAAACCGAGCATCCCTGTTATGTGGTGTTGGAACAAATAGCTCAATTGTTGGACTTGATGATCTTGGAGGTCCTTTGCCCAATCAAAACAATTCTGTGATTCTAAACCTCTCAGAACAATTGTTTGAGAACTTGGCTGACCCAACCTTCCTTTCTTTGGTGCTTTGCAGTGTTATTGCCTTCCGAAAAGCCAACAAGGTAGGAGTGTTCATCAAGGTCACCCCCCAGAAAGAAGAGGGTGAAGTGACCGTGAGCTTCAAGATGAAGCACGAGTTTAAAAACCTGGCTGCCCCGATCCGGCCCAGCGAGGAAAGCGACCACACCTCTGAGGTCATCTGGCTCACCCATCACGTGGAGCTCAGCCTTGGTCCGGTGCTCCCGTAAACGCTGCCGACGCTTGCGCCCTCCCAGGGCTGGCTGCGGGATGGACTGGCACAGTGAAGAGAGCACCTGCTGGAACGTCCTGCCAGAGCTCCTTTGTGATGTGTGGGTGTGTGCCACGGGCTGCCAGAGGCGGCTGAGGGTGCCCTGCTTTAGGATGGTTTGTTCTCTCTCTTTGTCCTAGTGCCCACTAACTACTGCTCTGCTTCCCCACCCCGCCACAGGCTAGTTTAACTTGCAGCACGCCTTCTGGCACGCAGAAAGGGCTCCCTTTCTCCAGATCTGTACCACACATGCCTGAATTTGGGTTTGCTGCCAGAAAAGAGTCCAGACTGGTTTTGCTTCCTGCCAACCCACAAACCTGATGTGACACACTCAGCAACGAACAGCTTCCTTTTCGCACAGAGCTGTGCCCTTCCAGAACAAGCATTCTGGGAGGTAGCCACGGCTGCTGCGTTGTGGGCAGGCTGCTGGCAGCAGCACGATGCTTCCTCTTGGTCTTTTGCTTCCTCATAGGATATGTCAGCTGCAGGTGGTCGGGATGTACAGCCCTGCCACACTGGCAGATGCAGCTTGCTTAGCGAAGGTGACAGGTCTGTTCTCACACAGGAAACGGTCAGTTTGCCTTTAAACTCCAAACATAGTGTACTGTAGCCTTCCTGGGTTGGACTGGCAGCAGAGCCCACCGTGTTTCAGGAGAAGGTGGCTGCTTGATGCGCTGTGAGCTGGGAATTCAGGCTCTGCTACAGCTCTCGCCTGGGGCAGGGATGCTCTGGAGAGGCTGCCTTGCGGTCTCCAGCTCAATCTGTGCTATTAGGGGTAGTGATCAGCATGTGAAACCTGGAAAGTTAAAGTTAGATCTGGTATACATTGAGCTGTAGAGGCTGTTTTGAGTTCATACTCTTTTTCTAGGTAGGGTGGGGCTGTAAAGGTGGAAGGACAGCTACATGGTGACTGGCATGCAGTGTACCATATGGTGGTCTGTCCAGGGTGTAATTCACCTGTAGTCCAAGCTGAAATCAGTGATTAAAAGCAGTGTATCTAGGATACTGAATTACCACATAGCTGAGTGCAAGCAGGTGAGATCACTCTTCCTGCAGAGCATTCCTAGTTCAGACACTGACATTTATTAAACGTTTCTGATGGGCTTTGCTGTGCTGGGGGAGGTTTGAACCCCAGTCAGCCATGGCTGTGCTGCTCAAAGACACTTGTGCCATGGTTCTGCTAGCCTGGAGTTGCAAATCTTCTGCAGGAGCAGATGACATAGGGCTGCCTGCTCTGTTCTTGGGGGTAGGTGATAGTGCAGCACTCAAAACCATGAGAAACCTGCTGTGGCGTGCCCCAGGGAGCACGCGCCTTAAGCCCAGTCCAGCAGCAGGTCTCCAAGCGGTGAGGCATCACGTTTACAACCTCACGTAGGTTACACACAGATGTACAGCATGAGTTTGAGACTTGTAGTTCATAGTTAATGTCTAGTGCTAGTGCCTGCTGCAGCTTCACCTGTCCAGATAACACAGCACATAACCTCTGGTCGTGACTTCTCTTCGGTAGCCAAAATAGGCAGCACACTGAGATGGCAGCCTTCCAGGGAGGCACTGGTGGCTGTCCCCTGTGCTGAGCCTGCTGTCTCTCACTGAAAACAAGGCAGCCAGTGACATTTATGGTGTTCTGAGCCATCTCTCTAGCATGGTGAGTTGTTCTTTCCCTCCCCTAGGTGCTTGTAGGTGATAGGAAAGGTGTCGGCGTGTCCCTGCTCTGTCCTCTCTCCCTGCTCCCTGGGGTGCTTGCCCCTGACTGTTGCCTTACTGCTTGGCGTTGTGTAGTGACCTTCAATAAAGCAAACGTGGCTCTCAGCATCTCTGCTCCATGTTTTTATGCTGCTATCCATACAATCATAGAATCAGCCAGATTGGAAGAGATCTCCAAGCTCATCCAGTCCAATCTAGCCCCCATCCCTGTCCAATCAACCAGACCATGGCACTGAGTGCCTCATCCAGGCTTTGCTTGAACACCTCCAGGGATGGTGACTCCTCCACCTCCCTGGGCAGCCCATTCCAATGCCAATCACTCTCTCTGCCAACAACTTCCTCCTAACATCCAGCCTAGACCTGCCCTGGCACAGCTTGAGACTGTGTCCCCTTGTTCTGCTGCTGGTTGCCTGGCAGAAGAGCCCAACCCCCACCTGGCTACAGCCTCCCTTCAGGTAGTTGTAGACAGCAATGAGCTCTGCCCTGAGCCTCCTCTTCTGCAGGCTGCACACCCCCAGCTCCCTCAACCTCTCCTCACAGGGCTGGGTTCCAGGCCCCTCCCCAGCTTCATCGCCCTTGACACCTTCCAGCACCCCAGCATCTCTCTTGAATTGATTATATGAAAGCCCAAACCCCTCAGCACCTCCCGTTGTGCACAGTGCCCTTTCCCCCGCCGCAGCCCCCTGCTCCCCTCGCTCTCCCCCGCCCCGCTCTCCATGGCCGCTCTCTATGGTCGCTCTCTATGGTTCGTGTGGCCTCGCGGCGAGCTGTGACGTCATGGCGCCGCTGCCGCTGTCACCGCGCGCGTCGCTAGCGGGAGCGTCGTCACTTCCGGCCCGAGGCGGAGCGGCCCTGCGCGGCGGCCGCGGGCAGCGGAGCGGAGGCCTCTGCCGCCATGTCGACGTCGCTGGGCTCCAACACGTACAACCGGCAGAACTGGGAGGACGCGGTGAGCTCGGGCCGGGCGGGCCCTGTGCTGCGCATGGCGGAGCGGGGAGCAAGCTCGCAGGGCGGAGGGTGCGCGGGGAGGTGGCCCTGGCGGCAGCGTCGGGACCTCCTGGGAAGCTGCGCCCCTGCAGTCCTTAGGGCAGGGAAGGGCCTGCCGCGGCTACCCGGGCCCTCCGTGTGGCTGGAAAAGAGAGGATGCTGCGCTGAGTAGCCCCCCGCCGCGTCGTCTCCCTGCCTGGCCTTAGAGTGTCTGGTAGCTGGGAAGGGCTCCCGGCAACTAGAGAGGTCTCCTGGTAGCTGGGCCCAGCTCCTGCCTGTGAGCGCCTTGCTTGGAGCTGAGGCCTTTCCTCGGTGGGCCCAGTGCAAACAGTAGATGGCGAGAGAGAATGTACTGAGGGATGTCATCTGCTGCAGTCCGATTGCCGAAGAGTTGAGATCTGCAGAATAGGCGTTGTGTTTGTTTGTTCCATGTGTCACTTCAGACTGGAATAGCTCATGGCACTTTCATAGGGTGAGCTTTGGGTCCTGGTTTGCATCTCTCCTGGTCTCTTTTTGAATGAGTCTTTTTGTGTCCTTCGAACATTAGTTTAGCTCAGTAATGTCAGTTCAGAGTGTGATTCAGATGCTTCAGATTGCTGATGTTCTCTCTTTTTGACTCAATTCAGGACTTCCCTATTCTGTGCCAGACATGCCTTGGAGAGAACCCATATATTCGAATGGTATGTGCCTGTTGGACCGTCAGACCTTTCTCAGGGCTGGCCCTAGAACTGTTTGGTTTCAGGGGTTAAAATAAACCTGACTGCAGGAGGGGATGCTGAGGTGGACATGAACTCTTAAATTACTTGGTTCTGCACAACAGGATTTGATTCCAGCCATCATTGGTAGGTGATACTGTGGTGTTAGGTGTGTGTTTTGAGAACAGATCAGTCCAAAAGGAGAACAAAATGATGATAACTTCTTTTCAGGCACTCATTTAACATCAGTTTTGCTTTAAAGTAACTCACAGCATTCCATTTAATTCTCACCATGCACCATGCATGGGGTAGGACTTTAAATAGTCTATTATTAAGGAGTGCTTCTAAACCAAAACCAAAAGTTTAAGGATTCTTTTGGTCCCCCTGACCTTGCCAGTACCTAAGCCCAAAACCCAGGGCTGGGTGAGTCTAAATGCAGCACAATTAGGTAAATCCCACTGTGATTTGCTGAGTATTCTACGTTGAACTGATGATGATATTTCCAATTTTCTTTGACTGTTTTTCATTTGTGTTTCAGACCAAAGAGAAATATGGGAAAGAATGCAAGGTAGGTTGCTGTCTTTTGAAGAAAAAAAGGTCTACATTGGCATGCATCTAGGAAAAAATGCCCTTTAATGTTGAAAAGCCTGTCAGCTCCAGGAAAGTATGTATCTGGGTTAACAAATGTTTATGCAGCTACATAGATTTTTAGGTCACCCTTGAGCTTGGAAATGTAGTATCACAGAATTAACTGGGTTGGAAAAGATCTTTGAGATCACTAAGCACTAAGGTGGTCTTCACCTTATAGTTGTGTTTATCACCTTATAGTTGTGTTTATTATATGAGTCCACAGGAGGTCACAAAGATTCTCAGAGGGCTGCAGCAGCTCTGCTGTGAGGACAGGCTGAGAGAGTTGGGGCTGTGCAGCCTGGAGAAGAGAAGGCTTCGAGGAGATCTTGGAGTGGCCTTCCAGGATCTGAAGGGGACTGTAGGAGGGCTGGGGAAGGACTATTGATGAGGTCTTGTAATGACAGGATGAGGAGGAGTGGGTTTGAACTGGCAGAGGGGAGATTCAAACTGGATGTTAGGAAGAAGTCTTTTCCATTGAGGGTGGTGAGACACTGGCACAGGTTGCCCAGGGAGGTTGTGGATCACAGAATCACTGATCACTTTGATCACATTCAGTAATTCTGTGATCCACAACCTCCCTGGAGGTGTCCAAGGCCAGGTTGGATGAGGCCTTGAGCAACCCATTCTAGTGGGAGGTGTCCCTGCCTATGTCGGGAGGGTGGAACTGGATGATCTTTGAGGTCCCATCCAACTTAAACCGTTCTATGATTTGAAGAGGTTAGACCTGTTTGGACTTCAAGTTTCCTTGCAAGAACCAGAATGGTAGCTCCACTAGTGTGTGGCAGTGGTACCAGTGTCAGGGTGGTGTTTTCCAGATCTGTGCCAGGCCTTTCACCGTGTTCCGCTGGTGCCCCGGGGTCCGCATGCGCTTCAAGAAGACAGAAGTGTGCCAGACCTGCAGCAAGCTGAAGAATGTCTGTCAGACCTGTCTGCTTGACCTGGAATATGGTGTGTACCAAAAGATGGGAATTCAGTAAAGAAGCTGATCTGCTTGCCTCTGCAGTGGAAGTTGGTGGAATGTCTTTTCCTGCGTGGATGTGCTTGGCATGGTTGTCTCTGGGCTGTCTTTTAGAAGAACAGATCTTGATGGTCACACTTCTCCTGAGCTTCAGGTTCAGGACAGTGTGGTGTAGCAGAGCAGTAGAGTAGTTAACTCTGGCTAATGCAATAACTGTTTCTGCTCTTTCAGCTTGGGCTTCCTACAGGTTTGTTAGTTTTTTGTCTCCTTTTTGATTCATTTTAGGTTTGCCTATTCAAGTCCGGGATGCAGGACTCTCCCTTAAGGATGAGATGCCTAAGTCTGATGTCAATAAAGAGTACTACACCCAGAACATGGAACGAGAGGTGAGAACAGTCTTGTTGTCCAGGTGTGGCTGCAGAGTGGGGAGGAATGACCCAGCTTATCTTAAGAGGCAAGAAGGCCAAAGCCATTCTGGAGTGTATCAGAAGATCTGTGGTTAATAGGTCAAGAGAGGTTAACCTCCCCCTCTATTCTGCCCTGGTGAGGCTGCATCTGGAATATTGTGTCCATTTTTAGGCTCCTCAGTTCAAGAAGGGCTTCAGGGAACTGCTTGAAAGAATCCAGCACAGAGCCACAAAGATGCTGAAGGAAGTGGAGGAGCATCTTTATGAGCAAAGGCTGAGGGACTGGGACTCTTTAGCTTGGAGAGGAGGAAACTGAGAGGTGACCTCATTCATGTTTGTAAACATGTGCAGGGTGAGTGCCAGGAGGCTGGAGCCAGGCTCTGCTGGGTGATGCCCAGCGACAGGACAAGGGACAGTGGTGGAAGCTGAGGCATAGGAAGTTTCATAGAAATATGTGGAGGATTTTTTTCCCTATAAGGGTGACACAGCCCTGGAACAGGCTGCCCAGGGGGGTTGTGAAGTCTTCCTCTTGGAGATACTCAAAACCTTCCTGGATGTGTTCCTGTGTGAGCTCATATAGGTGACCGTGCTCTGGCAGAGGGTTGGACTGGATGAGCTTTTGAGGTCCCTTCCAGCCCCTGACATTCTGTGATTCTGTGTAAAATCTTCTGCTAGCTTTGGTTCTGTGCACTAGTTTTCAGTGGTGATGCTTACATCATTCTTTATGTTTCAACTACTGCTTAGATATCCAACTCTGATGGCACCAGACCAGTTGGGGCACTAGGAAAAGCTACTTCTACCAGTGACATGCTGCTGAAGCTGGCTCGGACCACTCCTTACTATAAACGTAACCGTCCTCACATCTGTTCCTTCTGGGTGAAAGGAGAGTGCAAGAGAGGAGAAGAGTGTCCCTACAGGTACAGACATAGCTTAGTTCATCTGCTCACCACACTCAGAGACAGCTTCCCTCGGGGTTTGAGAGGCAGAAAATGCTGCAGTGTACAGGGGACACAGCCCTGTGGCAGAGGTCAGTGTGGCAGTGCTGATGAATGCATCTTTGTTGGGGCAGATTCTTCTGTGATGGATCCACTGTGTGGTTCTGGAGTTGTTTTGCTGAAGCAGTGGCTGCAGCTCTTCTCTTGCATAGTTCATTTTTACCCTTTGTGGCCTCAGTTCTCTCAGTCAGAGATCTTTGTGTTTGAACAAGAGGCCTTTGAAATCCAGCTCTTGTAATTTGTAGTGCCGAGTGCTGAGCTGTCAGAAGTGCCATTCATTCAGACTTGAGGCAGTCCTGGCTGCAATTTAAATTCTCCAGGCTTTTTGTCCCATTTTGGCATGTTTGTGTGAGCAGGATTAGGCACATAAGTGACCAGAGGCAGAAGACAGTGTCACTTAACCATCTGCAGTTGTGACTGATGGCATGAAACACTTTGTTTGCTGCACTTCAGACACGAGAAACCTACGGACCCTGATGATCCTCTGGCTGATCAGAACATCAAAGATCGTTACTATGGCATCAATGATCCTGTGGCTGATAAGCTTCTGAAAAGAGCATCAACCATGCCTCGCCTAGACCCCCCTGATGACAAGACTATCACCACACTCTACGTTGGAGGGCTGGGGGATACCATCACTGAGTCAGATCTCAGGTGGGTTGGTGAATTTGTGTTGGCCCTGCTTTTGTCTTTCACTCTGTGATCTCTGCTCATCTTCAAGTGAGGAAATCTCTCTTGCAAGGGAAGAAAGATGTAAATCTGCCTTTTGGTTTTCTTAATGGGGAACAGGTTGGTGGGCAAGTGCAGAGGAGTGCCAGCTTGTTAGAGAACAGATAAACAGGCACATTTCAAAGGCTTTGATTAAAATGCCTCTTTTTAAAGATGAGCTATCTTCCTGAGCTGTTCAGGATACTGTTAGGGCCACGAAAATGATCAGGGGGTTGGAACACCTCTGCTGCCAAGACAGGCTGAGGGAGTTGGGTTGTTCAGTCTGGAAAAGAGGGGCCTCCAGGGAAGCTTAGTAACAATCTTCCAGTACTTGAAGGGAGCCAGCAAGAAGGCTGCAGAGGGACTGTTTACAAGGGCCTGCAGTGACAGGACAAGGGGCAGTGACTTCAAACTACAGAAGAGCAGATTTAAATTGGATGTTAGGAACAAGTTCTTTACCAGGAGGGTGGTGGAACACTGAAACAGATTGCTCAGGGAGGTGTTTGAGGCCCCATCCCTGGAGACAGAATCAGAGAATGGTTTAGGTTGGAAGAGACTTCAAAGGTCATCCAGTTCCAACCTCCTGCCATAGGCAGGGACTTCTCCCACTGGAAATACCCAAGGTGAGGCTCATCAGGACTCTGAGCAGCCTGATCTAGCTGAGGATGTCCGTGCTGACTGCAGAGGGGGTTGGACTGGATGAGCTTTGGTGGTGCCTTCCAACCCAGACCCTTCTATGAGTGTATGGAACAGGTCATCTTGAGTGCCCTCACAAAGCACCTACAGGATGGCCAAGGGTTCAGGCCCAGCCAGCATGGGTTTAGGAAGGGCAGGTCCTGCCTGACCAACGTGAGCTCCTTTTAAGATCAGGTTACCTGCCTGCTGAACTTAGGGCAGGCTGTGGATGTAGTCTACCTGGACTTCAGCGAAGCCTTTGACACCATCTGCCACAACAAGCTCCTGGCACAGCTGGCAGCTCGTGGCTTGGACAGATTCACTCTGTGCTGGATCAAGAACTGGCTGGAGGGCTGGGCCCAGAGGGTGGTGGTGAATGGTGCCACATCCAGTTGGCAGCTGCCACTAGTGGCGTGCCCCAGGGATCAGTGCTGGGCCCAGTCCTGTTCAGTATCTTTACTGATGATCTGGATGAGGGGACTGAGTCCAGCAGCAGTGAGTTTGCAGATGACACCAAGCTAGGAGCAGGTGTTGATCTGTTGGAGGGTAGAGCCCTGCAGAGGGACCTGGACAGGCTGGATGGCTGGACAGAGCCCAATGGGATGAGATTTAACATGGCCAAGTGCAGTGTTCTACACTTTGACTGCAACAACCCCAAGCAGCACTACAGGCTGGGGCCAGAGTGACTGGAGAGCAGCCAGAAAGAAAGGGACCTGGGGGTACTGACAGATAATAGCTGAACACGAGCCAGCAGTGTGCCCAGATGTTTTCAGCGTAATGTTTGTATTCCCCCTGCCCAGAAATCACTTCTACCAGTTTGGGGAGATCCGGACCATCACGGTGGTGCAGAGGCAGCAGTGTGCCTTCATCCAGTTCGCCACGCGGCAGGCGGCGGAGGTGGCTGCTGAGAAGTCCTTCAACAAGCTCATTGTCAACGGCCGCAGGCTCAACGTCAAGTGGGGAAGGTGAGTGCAGGAAGAGGATGCCTTGAGGCTGCTCTCCTGAGGTTCTCCTCTCAGTTCATGCAGCCTCGGTGCGCAGGGTTGGGTGTTAGGCAGGAGTAGGTACTGATGTGGTAAAGTGTTTAGGGTGGTTTTACACGCTGGTTTGCTTTGAGCAGTGGGATCTTGTAATGACTGGATGAGGAGTTTAAACTGGCAGAGGGGAGGTTTAAGCTAGATGTTAGGAAGAAGTTCTTTACAAGTGAGGGTGGTGAGACACTGGCACAGGTTGCCCAGGGAGGTTGTGGATTACAGAATCACTGAATGTCACCAAAGATGGCATTTGGTGATTCTGTGCTCCACAACCTCCCTGGAGGTGTTCAAGGTCAGGTTGGATGAGGCCTCAAGCAACCTGTTCTAGTGGGAGGTGTCCCTGCCTATGGCAGGGAGTTGGAATTGGATGAGCTTTGAGGTCCCTTCCAACCTAAACCATTCCATGATTCTATGAACACATCCCCTCTGTAGCTGGACCTGCCGACACCGAGCCTGGAGAAAAGAAGGCTTCAAGGAGACCTTGGAGTGGCCTTCCAGTATCTGAAGGGGGCTATAGGAAGGCTGGGGAGGGACTATTGACAAAGTCTTGTAATGACAGGATGAGGAGTAATGGGTTTAAACTGGCAGAGGGGAGATTTGAACTGGGTGTTAGGAAGAAGTTCTTTGCAGTGAGGGTGGTGAGACACTGGCACAGGTTGCCCAGGGAGGTTGTGGAGCACAGAATCACTGAATGTGTTCAAAGATTCTGTGCTCCACAACCTCCCTGGAGGTGTTCAAGGCAAGGCCAGGTTGGATGAAGCCTTGAGCGACCTGTTCTAGTGGGAAGTGCCCCTGCCTATGGCAGGGAGTTGGAACTGGATGATCTCTGAGCTCCCTTCCAACTTAAACCATTCTGTGATCTGAGTTGGATATGACACAGACTGTGTAAAGAGTCATGAATTTTCATTTCTAACCCATCTTCTGTAATCCCCTTTTGCACACTTTATGCCAGCTGTGTCTGATGTTCTGTGAGGCTTTTTTCTCTTTGACCTGAAGCAGTGGCTCTGGACTAGATAAAGTGAAATTGTTGTGCTGTGAATGTCTACATAGCCTGCATTATCTCGTCTGATTCTCAAGCATCTGTCTGGTTTTCAGGTCCCAAGCAGCAAGAGGAAAAGAAAAGGACAAGGAAGGGACTACAGAATCAGGGATAAAGCTGGAGCCAGTTCCAGGACTTCCTGGAGGTAAGGGAGTTGTTTTCACCTGTCACATACTTCATGCTGACCAGCTTCCAGGAGAAAGGCTGGTGTTAAACCTCAGAGCAGTGACAGCTGTCAGGAGGGTGGAGGCAGAGCAGTCACTTCCAGAAGGTTTGCAGCAAAGCCAGCTGGAATGGGAGGCAGGCTGTGTCTAGAAGCAGACTCTTGATGAGAAGAAAGCTCTTTATGTGATGAGTGAAGGCTGAGTTAGCTACTTAGGTCTGAGATTACTGGCACCTCACGCTTTGCAAAGCTTGGTTGATGAGTGTTGTGTGATGGACAGAGCAAAACTGGGTTTGGATGAATTAAAATCTGACAGTTCTGGAGTTTCATTGCAGTCCTGCTTCTCACTTTTGGTTCATTTGTGCAGTAGTGGCAGCACTTTGTCTTTGTGGAAGGAGGGCAAATACCTCTGCATACCTTGATGGAGAGATTTTCCATAACCACCGTGTGCTTTTCCTGCAGCTCTCCCACCTCCTCCTGCTGCAGAAGAGGAGGCTTCTGCAAATTACTTCAATCTACCTCCGAATGGCCCTCCTGCCGTGGTTAACATTGCCTTGCCACCTCCTCCTGGCATTGCTCCACCACCACCTCCAGGTATTTGTGGTTCCCCTTCAGCTGGGGGTGTCTTAGGATGATGTAGTCCTCCCTTGACTGTCCTGTAGGGCTGACAAATGCCCTGAGTTGATTTTTCTCATCCCTGATGGTACAGATCCAAGCTGAGCTGTCAGCACAGTTCTGCAGGGCTGTCTGTTGTGCTGTGTGTTCACTTGCAAATCCTCAGGCGTGTCAGAGGTCCCTGATACTGAGATTCACTTGGTGCTTTTGCTGGCTATGGAAGTGCTGCTGGTTGAGCCTTTGGCTGTGTCTATTATATCCACCCAGAGACTTTTTTCTTAGAGGATGACAGACATCTTGTGGGTGTTTAGCTTCTCTCCCCCATTGGGCAGAAAGCAGTTAGATTGGCCTTACAGACAACTATCCAGCCTCCACACCAGCTCCTTAGTCTGGAGAAAAGAGGGCTCCAGGGAGATCTTGTAGAAGCCTTCCAGTACCTGAAGGGGGCCTAGGAGAAAGCTGGGAAATTACTTCATGAGGGCTTGTTGTGACAGGATGAGAGGGAATGGAGTGAAGCAAGGAAGGCAGATTTAGACTGGATGTTACTAAGTGTGGGTGGTGAGACACTGGAACAGGTTGCCCAAGGAGGTTGTGGATGTTTCTAACCTGAAGGTGTTCAAGGCAAGGATAGATGAGTCCTTGAGCAAGCTGGTCCAGTGGGAGGTGTCCCTGCAATGGGGTTGGAACTAGGTGGTCTGTAAGGAACTGGATGGTCTGCAAGGGGGTTGGAACTAGGTGGTCTGTAAGGAACTGGATGGTCTGCAGGGGGGTTGGAACTAGGTGGTCTGTAAGGAGCTAGATGGTTTGCAAGGGGGGTTGGAACTAGGTGGTCTTTAAGGAGCTGGATGGTCTGCAGGGGGGTTGGAACTAGGTGGTCTGTAAGGTCCCTTCCAACCCAACCCATTCTGTGGTTGTGTGTTGGGTAAGGGTTGCTTCCAGCTGTGCTGGAAAGCAGGGAAGGAGTTTGGGGCACTTGAAGAACCCCAGGAGCTGTACACAGTTGTGAGCCAGCTCTTCTCTGTGGATAAGGTTTGAGCTGCACTGATGGTTGTGTTGCACTGTCTGAAGCTGCCACCTTTGCTCCTGCAGGTTTCGGGCCGCACATGTTCCACGCCATGGGGCCCCCTCCTCCCTTCATGAGAGCCCCAGGGCCCATCCACTACCCCTCTCAAGATCCCCAGCGGATGGGTGCCCACGCAGGGAAGCACAGCAGCCCCTAGCACCTCCTGTCTCCTCCTCCTCCTCCTCCTGAAAGTAAATGTTATTTTCTAGTTGCCACGGTAGCAGCATATGTTGAGCTAGAGAAGCCTTACTCCTCCCTGCTTGCAGAGGCTGGGCCAGCCCAGCTCTGTGTCTCCACTGGCTGATCCTGTAGTAGTGGATACATCCCAGATCTTTTGTTTAGAGTTGGGTTTGGGGGGTAGGGGGCAGATAGAAGGGCTGGGGCAGGGGGGGAATTGTGGATTGTGTACCAGGATTACAGAGCTGTCCCTGTATCCTGTTTGCACACTTTTGAAATAAACTATTGGAGAAAAAAACAAACAAACCCAAAAGCCCTTTTCAAGCCCATTTCATACCCTCAGTCTGAACACCACTGACAGGGCTCTGGGCAACCTGATCTAGTTGAGGGTGTCCCTGCTTACTGCAGAGGGGGTTGGATAAATGACCCTTAGAGGTCTCTTCCAACCCAAACCATTCTGTGGTTCTGTGATTGCTTAAATGTTTCCAGAGACTGTCAGGTAACTGCTGGCTTTTTATTCTCGTGAAGTTCTAAATCAAGACTGAATCAGAGCTAGAAAAACACCTCGGCAGATGTGCCAATCCCATGGCTTTGCCTTACTCTAGCCACAGAATTGTCTTTCCTCTTTTTTTCCTCACTTCTTCCTTTAAAAGAAACCTACAGAAGCTTTTTGGATGCTTTCACTTGTAATCCTGCATGTCCTGAGCAAGATAAGTGTTAGGAGAGGTAGTGCAGGTGTGGCATTGAGAGACAGGTCAGCAGTTGCCTGTTGTAGCAGTGCCCATGAGGATGCAGGGGGGAGGACATGGGACAGCTGCCAGCTTGTCTAGGGTGTATTTGGACCATGACTAGGACTTCAGAGGCCTGTGCATACAGGGGTGGATCCCATTTCATCCTGCTTAGGTAAGACATGAAACCTGGGTAAGACATGAAACTCTGTGCTCCATCTGTAGTGTTTGCCCTGGCACCTGCTGTTGGGCAAGGTGGTGTGTTCATGTGGCTGGAGGACTTTAACTTTATCTGTGTCAGCTCCTTTCATGCAGTGGATCTGTGAATATCATTCTGTAAAGCAAAACATGATGGGGACCTGTTCTGAAGCTTCTTTTGCTTGTGTTAAAAAAAACAAACCACATTAAAATGTCTTGACTTTTTCAACACTTTGCTTAGACCCTGCTACTTCCTGGAGCACAGCAACCAAGGACTTGGATTTTATTGGGCTGCTGCCAAAGCCAAGGTGACTTTAGGCAAAGACAGCAAGTTCACTTTTATGTGCTAACCTGTGCCATGCCACAGGCACTGCTGGCCCTGCCAGACTACTGGAGGTAGCACAGCACCCATAGCACCAGGGTATGCCTGACAGGCTGTCTTTGGAGAAAGAGCTGCTGTTGGTTTAGCTTTTGTTGGGTAAGAGCCATGCTGGAGGGTGGGCAGAAGCCTACTGGTGCATGGAGGGAGGGCTGCAGCATTTGCCACTGTTCTGGCTCCCCCTTGGAGCCTGAGAGTGTTGTGCAGACCAATCTCAAATGAACACAGACTTTGCATGGTTGCAATTTATTGTTTCCAGCCAGGCCACAGGAGTGCACAAGTTCTGACAGACAAAGAGGGGAGAGATGGGTTTGGAACAGGGCAGCACTCATAAAGTTCTAACATTTAAGGAGGAACAGATTTGTTTCCATTTCCTTTTCTCTTAAGTCAGTGGGAAGAGAGCAATGGAAGGTCCCTGCCTCAGTGGTGTGACAGCAGAATCTCGGTGTGAGCTTTGCTCTGTGCATGCCTGCACACCATCACAAAGTCACTTCACAAGCCAGGCTACCCTTAACTGCCTTTTTACCACACAATTTACTTCCCCAGTTTAAGCACAGCACTGGAAAAACAAACTTTTCTCCTAACACTCCTGCTTTTGCAAGATTAAATGAGGGTGATGTTAAGAATCTGACAAAAGCCTTTGCAGAAAGCCTGGGTGAAGCTGGAGTTTTGCTAGCAGTTAGCAGATGTTCTGGTGCCTGTCCTACAGCCTGCTGTTAGCTGTGTCCCTCTGTGTCACTGCTGGCAGCGTTGGTGCAGTTGAATCCTCACTAGCGGAGGAGCAGCCTGGGCTTGCTCTGGAGTCATGGCTGCACTGCTGCTCCTTTCTGCTGATGCTGAGGCTACCAGAGTTCCCAGACTGCAGCAGGTCTGAGCAGGGCCTGGTCCTTGCTGACCAGCTGGCTGAAGCAGCCTAACATAAGTCAGTCCCAGGGCTGAGGTGCTTTAGCAAGGCATGCAGGAGCAGCAGGAAAGAGATGTGGCAGCTGCCAACTGCCTGTAGCTTATGGAAAACGAGACACAAGTTTCCAACTCCCAGCATTCCTCTGTATCCTGGTTGTGCTACACTGGTAAACAGGCAGGTTCCCAGTTCCTTCTCTGGTTTTGTTGTCCAGCCAAGCTCAAGTTAACTGCTTTGAACATGCCAGTGCCCTCAGTACTTGTTTTGTGGCTGCTCTTCAATTATCACCTCCTCCCGCTGCCCGGACCGGAATGACAGATGCAGAGTTGTCCTGAAGATGGAATTTCTCTGCAGAGACACCAGCTGTCGGAGCAGGGCTTATGTGTCAGCAAAGAAGCAGCAGGAGACCTCGGTGTGTTGCAGCTGGTGGTGCTGCCATTTTCCATGAGACAGAGAAGAGAACAGGCTGGGTGGAGCTTACAGGGATCTGCTCGTGTTAACAGCGAGAACCTGGCTGGACAGCTTAGCACTAAGTGCCCTTGGGACAACTGCTGGTATGAGGGGAGTTCAAAATGGTCCCAGACTTGAGCTTGTTCAAATCCCATTGAAGAGAATGATGACTTGAGACCACCAGCTTAGCTTTCATGAAGAACACTTCCTCCCCTCTCCCCTCCCATGCACAGCGTGTTGGAGTCTAGCAAGAGAAGCAGCTGCCGGGGCAGGGAGCCTGAGCGCTACAGCTCCTCGCTCTCCGGCAGGATCCGCACCCAGCCCTGTGCCACTCTGTTGAAGTTGGGTCTGTGGGAAATCACCTCCAGAGCACTCAGGTTATCCAGCTCCAGGGCAGGCATGGAGAACAGGTCACTGACCAGTGCGCTGTCGAAGGGGGCAGCAGTCCTGCAGCAGGAGAGGCAGGTTTAGCACAAGGAGAAGTTATGTGTGTGTGTGTTTGTGTGAAGGTGATGGGAAAAAGCCCTGGGTTTACTAACTCTGAGCCCAGCAGCCACCTAGCAATGCCTGTAGGAAATTACAACCCTCTTTGTCCTCACCAGGATGCCATCAGGGCCTCGGCAAGCCCAGTGAGGTTCTTGAACAGAGCAGCTCTTGACTGAAGCTCTGGCAAGCCTGCAGAGTTTGGGTTCAGTGCCTGAGCGTCAGTGGCTGTGCAGGGGAGACAGGGAGTGTTCCCCTTCTCATAACCTGTTCTGATGGGCTTTGCCCACAGCAGCACGGATGTGCTGGGCATGAAGAGGGTTAGACTGAGAGAGCAGGTGGTGGTGACAAACTTCCTGGTCTTTAGAAAGTGACTTGCCCATGGCTAATGTGTTCTGCAGAGGGCTGGAGCTGATGGTGCTGCCTGCTGATGGCTCCAGCACATGTGCAGGCAAAAGTCTTTCAGCTCTGGCTCCAGTCAGCCTTTTGGGACAGCTTCTCTGGAACTATTACTAACAAGAGGAGCAGTGTAGGGGCAAGAGCTGTCATCTCTTCCTGGGGAAATGTGGAAAGGGACTGGAAAAGAAGAGTGCCAGCCCCTGAAAAGCCAAGAATGTTGGGTTTGGAGCAGCGTGTGGGGGCCGAGCTCTCAATGAGGCGTAGCTGGGAATGTTCGCGTTGGGAAGCGCTGCTCAAACACGAGAGACGTGGCACAGTTTTGCAACAGGGAGAAATATGGGGGGGAAAGGTGAAGGACAGAGGCTTCTTGTTCCAGAAGCTGTCTCCTTTCTGGGAAAAGAATCCTTTCCAAAGCTGGGATTTGACTCTCTTAAGGCAGCTCACTTGAACATGGTGGTCAAGGCTTTGTACAGCAGCCTGCACATTGATTTGTCCCCAGCTTTAACACAGCTGCTATTGGGATGGTGAACTTGCCCTGTGCTGCATGTGAGCTGTGTTGGGGTTCACCTGGCTTTAGGCAAGACCACTGGCTGTTTGCTAACCAGTTTGTTCCCAAAAGCTTCTTTTTCTGCAGTACTACATGAACTGAGAAGCAATTTAAAAGCCAGCAGCTTGGAAGAACACAGAAAGCCCAGTGAAAAGCAGATTGAGTCTCTGAATCTTCATGCCTCAGTGAAGAATTAGAGGAGGTGGCAAGAGGCTTGGTGCTAAATTAGCATCCATCTGTATTAAATAACAGTTCAGGACTTTAAATAGAAAGGCAGCCTGTGAGAGGGGAGAAGTGGTACAGGGTAGAGCATTATTCAGAAACATGCCCTTGCTTCAGTCCCTGGCCATAAATAAAAACTGAGGCAGGAACATGGCTAAATGGTGGAAGAAAAGAGCCAAGTGTCTGCAGCAGCTCCTTGTTCTCCTGCTGTGGCACCTCCTCAACTCTTACTGCTCCAGGACAGCTCACGATGGCTGAGTAACGGGGAAGGAGACCTTGAGGGAATAGCCTGTGGGTTCTTGTCCCTTCTGTTCACTCTAGTGCTTCCTCTCACTCTCCCAGCCCCACTCCAGTGCAGACCAGAGTGCTCTTACACTTTCACCGGTGTGGGAGGGGTAACACAAGAGTGGGGAGCTCAGAATGCAGCAGCCTTTTGCTGTGCACCTTGCCAGGCCCCGTGGCAAAGCTCCAGGGCTAAGAGAAGAAGAGCAGCAAGGAGATGGTGATAGTAACCTCTCAGCTCTGCTGGTGGTCAGGCTGCCCTCTGCCCTTCTGGATGCCATTCTCATGTGGAGGGGTTGTAGTCCTGTGCAAATCCAACCCTGGCACAGGCTTGGGGAAGCTGCTGTCTGCAGAGGCTCAGCACCATGGCAAATGGGCTGATGGGGAGCAGTGCTTGTCCAGGCAGGGAGTTCTGGTAGGAGCTTGCTTACTGAACTGGACCTGGGCCACCAAGGGTGTTGTGCCTTCATGAAAGAGGCTTTCAGTGAGAAGAGCTAGGACCCTGGTCTGCAGGTGGTGGGCAGTTGTTAATTCTACCTTGGGCTGCTGCTGCTTTACTGCTACCAGCTCTTCATCTTCTGGATCCCCACCTTTCCAGAAAGGCAAATTTCCTCAGTGGTCTCTGCTGCCAACCTTGACCCCAACATAATCCGAAGGTGTGAGGAGGCACAGCAGCTGTGCCTTACTAGAAGCTGCCACAGGGCTTAGAACTTGCCAGGCTGAGCCACCAGAAACTCCCTGGCCTGGAGACGTCAATCTCAAACAGGTGTTTGGAAGGAATCTGGTGACCTCTTAGCACCTTGTGGGAAGATTAACCTTGCACTCCCTCCACTTCCAGCAGATACCTTAAAGAAATGTAGGAGAGAGACTTGGCAGTGCCTGTGGCATTCCTTCACCCAGCCCAGAGCTAAGCCCAGCTGGTAACACCAGCGAGTCCTTCTTTGGACCATGGGCATGAGAATTAGTCCTCCCAAATGTCATCTCTCGGGCTACCCAGTAAGATCAAGCTGCTTAAGGATGCCCAGCCTGGGTGCTGGAGCTGAGAGGAACTCTGGTTTGCTGCTGGAGGAAGGGACCTTTGCAGAGGAGCTCCTGGAGAGTACAAGTAGGGCTTGGCCAAGGTGGACAGTGCCTGCTCCGTGGGCAGCATTACCTGTTGAAGCTCCTGAAGTCCCACGGATAGGGTCTCACGGGTGTCTGGTTCTCGAAGTGCACAGCGTTGGCCATGCCCCCGAGGAGCCCCTGCCACGGGGAGCGGTAGCCCTTGGGGATGGCAGTGACGTTGAACTTCTCCGGGGGGATTTCTCTGAGTGGGCTCGAGTAGCCTGGGGGAGGAGGGGGTGGAGAGATGGCATGGGCTGCTGCGGCCTCAGCTGGGCAGGGACAACATGGTCGGGAGCAGCCCAGCTTTGTGTGGCCACGGAGGCCCTGCTGCTGAGGCAGGACTCTGAGTGTATAGCATAAATATGTGGTAGGTATTTATGTATGTGGGAACCAGGGGGGGTGGGGGGGTGGGGAGGACACCTCAGCAGGCAGCAGCTTGCTGCCCCCAGCCCCACATCACAGAGGTTGCCGGCTCTGGGGTGTAGGAGGCTTTTACCTGGTGCCAGAGCATCAGGGTTGAGGATTTTGCTCATTTGCAAGACTTTCTCTGTCTTCTTGGGCACTTCAGGGGGGCCGCCCTGGGGTGATGCTGCCACATGGAGCTCAGAGTGGAAACTTGGCTGGTCCTCCCCTGCCTGTGGAGGGGAGAGTCAGTGGGCACTGGCAGCTCCTGTGAGCTGGGAGGCTGTTCAGAGCACCTCACAGCTTCCTTCACCTACTCACCGGCCACTCATTTGCTGTTGGGTCACCTTTCCCACTGTGTTGTGAGCCACTTGCTCCTGGCAGCTGCAGGAAGTGAGGAGAGGGGTTAGTGGGTGCAGAGGGAGGCTGGTGCCATCTCTTTGCTCTTCAATGGTTGCTGAAGCTGATGCTTGCCCCATCTCTATGCCCATCCCACCAAACCACCTCTCCTGTCCCTTCATCTTGCCACGATGAGCAGCTGAATGTGACCACTGTGCCCAGAGACCTGGAGCTATGCCAAGAATCGCTTCCTTGCATAGGCTCGGAGAGCCAGGGAAGGGCTGTCCTGCTCGGAGAGGCAGGGCTGTGCCACAGACCCACCTGCTTGTACCCTCTGGGGTGCTCAAAGATGAAGCGCTGCATCCGCCTCTGGCGCTGCTGGAAGAGCTGGGAGCCGCGGTTGTCGTGCAGGGAGAGCTCCTCGATCATCAGGTCCTGTGGGACGCTCATCTTCTTGCCCAGGTCCAAGTGGGGCACTGGGGAGGCCAGGGGAGAACACAGCCATACCTGAGGCTGCTGCAGTGCTGGAGATGCCCATGCCCAGCACAAGGACATCGTGTCCCCCTGACAGGGTCTTTGTCGTGTGGGTGGGCCATGTGCCCACACCAGGAGCTGCACTAAGGACCTTGGTGTGAGCTGTGGTTGGAGAAGAATCTCAGCTCTGGAGGCTCAAGCAGCCTCTCCTGCCCCCCAGGCATGGCCCACTACAGCCTTCAACATGCAAATGCTGCCTCTTGGGGCTGTAGTGCAAAAGGGGACCAAAAACACTGACACAGAGGCTCTGGGGAGTCAGCCCAGTGGCTTCAACCAAAGCAGTCTGGCCCTTAGGCAGGGTGGACAGCACTGCCCCGGGACCAGTGGCATCCCAGACCCCCTTACCATCTTCAGGGCCCGGTTTCATGATGGCCATCACTTGCTGCTGTGCTCCTGGGGCAGCTCTGGGGGAGAGGAACAGATCCTGCCCAGCTGGAAGAGAGAGGTAGCCCTGGGGTAAGGCCAAGCATGAGGACTTGTCAATCCTAGGTGTGCCATGAGCAGAGGCCAGGCTTTGACTGAGCATCTCCTCCAAACAGCATTATCCCTGAAGGCCTCCACTCGCCAGCAGCAACCCTGGGCATCTCCTCCAGACAGCATCACCTCTGAACACCTTCTCTGGTCAGCATCACCCCCAGAGCCACTTTCCATTCCCTTCAACAGGAGTAGGGAAAGGCCCAACGCATGCTACCCCTCAGCCCCTGCTCATTGTCTTTCCTCTGACTTTCTGTAGGGTAGAAAATGCCCCCAGTTCTGTCCTTGCCTGTAGTGAGCCAAGGTCCTCGTGTCCACAGGCCCCTCACAGCAGCACCCGCTGCCCACAGGCTGCCAGGCAAGCCAAGGCTCTGCTGCCCCCCCCAGCCAGCACCTCCGCCTCAACAGAGCTATTTTCAGCTGCTGGCCCCAAGGGTGCAGGGACTGCAACCCTGACCCTGCTGAGGAGCCCTGCAAGCTCAGCCAGCAGTGAGGTGGGATGTGGGGTCCCCGTCCCCACTTGTCAGGCTGGGTTGCTCCTTAGCTTTCAGCTTCATCATGAAGAGGCGGCTGGGGACCAGCCCTGGTCTAAGCCCCTTGAGCTGCCACCCGCAGCAGCACACTCCCGTTCAGTTCAGCAAGTGCAAGGTTTGGCACATCTCACATCCCTCAGCTTGGGCTAGTGCTGTGCACCTTCCCCTCAGAGCTCTGGAGAGCAGAAGGTCCCTCAGGGCCGTGGTGCCCTGGCATGCAGCTCTGGCAGCTCTGAGCTCATCCACACAGTAAGTCCATGCCCTGTCCTCCCTTTGACCCCCCCCTCTGAGGAGACCAGACCTTGGCCCCCACAGTGGTGATGTTTTTAAGCCCCATGCACCCACCCACCCTCTGACCCAGTGTGAGATCCCATCTACCCTACCTGGCCAGTGGACGCCCCAGATGCTGGGGACTAAGGATGCTCTCCTGCTGTGCCAGGCATAAGGCTGAAGCCAAGCTGCGGCCACCAGTGCTTCGTGGCTCCAGCTGGCCCTCCGCGGCACCCCCGGGCTCCCTGCTGCTCGCCCTGACCCGTGCTGAGCTCCAGCCCAGATGTCAAAGCCCTGGTGAGGGACAGCAGTTATTTCTGTCTGAGAAAGGGGGTGGAGCAGGGCTGACCCTTGGGGACCGAGCTGTCGTCACCCCGGCACGGAGCGGGACTGGCACTTGGGGACTGGGATGCTGTCACCTCAGCGCGGAGCAGGGCTGGCCCTCGGCGATCGGAATATTATCGCCCGGCACGGAGCAGGGCTGACCCCTGGGGACTGAGATGCTGTCACCCCAGCATCTAACAGGCATGATCCCTGGGGTCCAGGATGTCATCATCCCAACACGGAGCAGGGCTAACACTTGGCGTCTGGGATGCTGCACTCTGGCACAGAGCAGGGCTGCCACTTGGGGACTGTGCAGCACTGGCAGGAGGTCACTGTGTGCCACCTCGGGGATGGGTCGGAGCCAGGCAGGTGGGATAACGGCAGTTTATTTCTGATGTACATCTGTGTGGTGCAGGGTTGTGGTGGCAGGTGGGGCAGGGGTGGGGGTCTGTGCCCTGGGAAGAGCAGCTGCAGGGTGGGAACAGGGATGGGCTGGCTACGACAACGTGTCCTGGGGAAAGGAATGGGGTGGCAAGGGTTCCTTGAAGGGGAAACGTGCCAGAGCCCTGGCAGCCCGAACACATCCTCTTTTCTCAGTCCTGGTCTCGCTGGTACTAAAGAGGTGTCCCCTGGGTGGGTGGCTGCAATCACTGCTGCACCATCTCCTGGCACCCCAGCTGGCTTCTGCTCACCCACGGGTGAGGGGACCCAGTGCTCTGGGGATCCTTGGCTCTCTTTGCTCTCCCAGGCTCTGCCACGTAGCTGTTTCCATCCTGACCCCTTCCTCTTCCTATCACCGCTGCCAAACCTCTCTCTGGTATTGCTGCCCTCAAGTGGCCTCTGCCCGTCCCTCTACCCTCTTGCAGGGCTTCCTGTGGGGACACCAGCTCGTCCCCAAGACTCTCAGCATTGTCTTCTACACCAACACATCCTTCAGACCCTCTGCAACCTGTGGCATTCCCTTCGGCTCCCCTGCCCTGGCTGCCACAGCACCTTCCATCCCGCAGGACTGGGTCAGGGATGGGGACAGCGGCAGGGTACATAATGAGGCTGTCACTCTGCCTGGGCCAGGGTGGGAGGACACCCTTGAACAGTCCCCTTAACGTGGCAATAAATAACTCTTCTTGGTCACCAGGGAAGGATTTGGGGCAACTCCTTTGAGAAAGGGTCACAAGTTTTAAAGAAAAAAAAAAAAAAAGCAAGCAATGAAGAACTGGGGGAGGGGCAGGAGTGAAAAAAAAACCTTCCCCCCTCCCCCCGGTCTGGTTTAAATTGAAACCAGGCAGACTCGGAGGCTGGGAGAGAGTGTCTGCCGTGCTGCCCATCGTGTGACCCCCGTGGGCAGCGGTGCTGCCTGTGCCACTCCAGGAAAGCAGAACTGCAGTGGCATCCTGGGCTTACAGCTTGCCACTGGGGACAGGACCATCACAGGGCACCCCGGAGCCCAGCCCCATCCTGGCTGTGAGGCACAGGGCGTGGGGCCAGCTGGTGGGCGAGAGCTGCAGAGGGAGAGTCATGATGGGGGCTGGGCACAGCCCACTGCCCGCCCTACCTGCTGACCAGGCAGTCCTGCCCCAAAAGGTTAGGGTGGTAAAAATAGATTGGGCCATGGGATGGAGGGCGGGCAGGAGGCACCTGACACCGCTTGGCACGCCGAGGAGCTGCGGCAGCTCCGCTGAGGAGTGTGGACGCCAGTTTTTTGTGGGGACCTCAGCCTCCAGGGTTGGGGTGTTCCCGGTGTGGGATCAGCAGGTGGCATCACCGGGAAGAGGGTGACCTGGCTGGGGCTGGCCGGTCTAGGAGGTGCAGGAGGCCCCCGAGGGCAGCCCCCCCGGCTTCAGGTGCAGGCTGCCGGTCCAGCCCCGGGGGCAGAGGTTGAAGCTGTGGATTCCGGGGCTCTTGGTCCCCGAGTCTTCGGAGTCGAGGGAGACGTCCGAGTCCGTCGGGGACCGGGAGGTGCAGCGCTTGGCCGGGGACCGCCCGCCCACCACGGGGGATGGCAGGGGACTCTTGGGGCTGGGGGACAGCCTGGGCACGGGGCAGGAGGACACGCCGGGTTGCACCAGGAGGCGGCGACCCTCTGCCCAGGCAGCTCGAGGCATCCCAGGGGAGGTACAAAACTGGGGGGCGTCTGCCCGGGGCGATCGCAGGGGGCTTTTGTGTATGGCTGAGGGGGTGCCCAGGCCCCCGGGCATGCTGCTGGCAGCCTGCAGTGCCAAGGCTCTGGAGCCCTCCAGCCTTGTTGGCCGGGGGGACTGGGGCAGGCTTGGGGGGCCGGTGAGGATGGGGATGAAGGGCCGGGAGCCCTCCGGCCCCGCGGCGCCGGGCTCGGAGCTCTTCCTGCGGGCAGCGTTGATGATGTTCCTGGCGAGCCGAGCCTGCAGCTGCCGGCTGGCCCGGGGGTCCGTGTCCTGCCGCAGCGGGGACAGGGACCTCTCGCTCCACGGAGGTGACATGGGGGGTCCCTCGTCCAGCTCGGGCACGGAGGCTGGGCTGGCCCAGCCATCCAGGCTGCCCGGGCGGTGTGCCAGCCGAGGGGTCCAGGTGGGCGAGGCGGGAAGGGACGGCCGCCTTTCCTGGAGGAGGACAGAGAGCCGGTTAGTGCCGGGGATGCAGGGGACAAAGCGGAGGGACAGGGGAAGACTCATCCTCCCGTTAGTCATCTGTGCCCAAAAAAATGACCCGGGAGTTCTCATGGCCTACAGCTTCCTAAAGCCTTGCTGTGGGTGATGCACAGAGATCCACCTGCACCACTCCCCCGCCCCCCGGGGGGCCGTCGCCCAGCAGCCAGCAGGAAAGAGAAAAGTCAGGTCTGGCGGTGCAGAGAGTGTATTCAGAAAGAGAGGGGGAAACCAGACAGAGGCAGGAGAAATGAAAGCACAGTTGAAAGGCAGTTTGCTACTGTGGGGAGCGAGGGCTGGGCTGAGGCATGGCTGGACCACGAGCATCAGGCTGAGCACCACCCAGCAACCCTGCTAGTGCCAGCCCCCCTCTGCCCGGCACATCCCTTGCTCCCGGCCATGCCGAGCAGTGCTGCGTGTCTCCAGCTCTGGCACCGAGTGTGGCAAGAGGGAGGGCCCTGTGGTGTCCTCAGTCCCTGCACTGTGGGGCTCTGCTGTCCCCCAGGGTTGTGGTTCTTCCTCTGTAGCGTGGAAGCAGGTAAAGATGGATCCCAAGGAAGCAGCAAAGGAGTCAGGAGCAGGCACAGTGAGGCAGAATGGGGGATTCCCTCTGGGTTTGCTTTGGTAGGAGACCAGTAGGAGCCAGCAGGACAGAGGGGCTGCAGGTGAGCAGGCAGAGCTGGTAGCTGCTGGCTATGAGAGCTGGAAAAGCAGGAGGCAAGGAAAGGATGGAGCCAGAGAGGCGATGTTCCATAGAGCTTTCAGGTGAGAGAAGAGAGAGAGCACCGATGATCCCATGGGACAGGCTCACAGCAGATTTTTGGGATCCCACGGGATCTGCACAACTCCTGCCACCTCCCTGGCACCCCCTGGCTCCCACTGTACCAGGGGCTCGGCAGTGCCCATCTCACCCACTGTCCCAGCACTGCAGTCTCCCAGCTACTTCTTTTGTCCTGTTTCCTTTAGTTTTCCCCCCTTTTTTCTGGTTGGTTGGCCCATCGGCACACCCACGAGCAGGTAGGGAGGACTCGGCCAGTAGAGGGAAGCCTGAAGCCTCCGTGGTTTTCTCCCTGCCATCACTACTTGTAGTAAAAGGAAGGTTTCCACACCTGTGGCTCGATGCCGGCGTTCCTGGTGGAGTAGGAGGGCCGAGGTGCCTGGAAGCCTGCCTTGGCTCGGGGGGGGCAGCAGGCGGCACGGGGAGGCCAGCAGCACCTCGGCCGGGGCTCCTGGGTTGGCAGGGCTGCTGTGATTCAGGGGCAGGGCCCCATCCGCTCCGGGAAAGGGGTTGGAGGTGGTCTGGCCAGCACTGGGCATGGTGGAGGGATGCCAGACTGGGGAAGGAGGTAACGGAGAGGTCGGACAGGAGGTTTGCTGGGTGCAGGTGTAGGCATCAGTAAGAGAGGGTCTGGGTGGAGGCACCTCCTGGGGCATGGACCTAGCTGGCCTCTTGGATGGGGAGAGGATGAAGAGCGAAGACTGGAGCTGGTAAGGCTGGTGCTTGGAGATCTCCAGCTCCTTCTGTGAGACTTCATTCTCCATCAGATTGCCACCATACAGAGATGCTGGGGGGGTTTTGGAGGGCCTAGAGGGACTCTTAGAGGGGTGTCTGGAGACCATGGGTGAAAGGCAAGCGTTGACATCATACTTCCAGGAGGGAGGCAGGGACATTGTGGGTGATGGGGACCGCAGCAGCTCGGGCTGAGAGGGAGCTTCGATAACAAACTTCTCCATCCTGGACTGCCGCCGGGCGAAGAGCTCAGCTCCCTTCCCTCTGGCTTCAGTGAGGTTGTGGCTGGGCTGTGGCTTTGGTTTGGGCTTGATGGTGGGGGACTTGAGGCAAGAGGACCAAGCTGGAGCGTCATCAGCCACTGGAAGATGCTGCCCACTCCTGGCCATGCTGTTGGGGACAAAGTTGGCAGCTTCAGCCCCGAGGGCAAAGGGCTCATCCTCAACACTGGGCTCCCCCTGCTCCTTCTGCTTCTTCCTGCTGTCTGCACTCTGTACCAGGTCCAGCAGATCGGGGTTGGGGCCCAGCTTCGGCTTCTCAACGAAGGTGAACATGGGCTTCTTGCTGGCTCTCCGAGCAGCTGACTCTTCCAGGATCCCTGTTTTGGGCAGAGGGTTTGGCCCACTCACTCCATAGCCCAGGGGGGCACCTGGCAGCACCTTCTGTTCCCAGGGAGGGTACAAGGCTGAGTAGGCAGGGGGTGAGCGGACACGGGTGAGTGGTGGGGGGCTGCTCAGGGTCTCCGCATAGGTGGGTGGTGGGGGCATCTCAGTGGCAGGGGGTCCCTCTGCAGGCTGGCTGCTGGCAGGGGATGTCTGGGTTCCAAAGGGTCTGGCTGTTCGGTTCTTCACGGGCTTGGGCTTGGCCAGGGTGAGATGGACCTCATAGTACTGCCGGTTCTGTGCCCCGTTCTGTTGCTGGCTGGCTGGCGAAGCTGCCCCTGTGACCGTCCCTGCTGGTGCATTGGGCACCTCACTGGGCACATCTCCAGGCACTTCACTGGCCTTTCCCTCCTTGGGGCTCTGTGTCAGGACAAGAGTTGTCATGCTCGACCCAGTAGGGGCTGCTGCATCCTCAGGCCTCCCCACCCCACTCTCCATCCTGCTGGCTGCCTGCTCCTGCACACCATTGGTGGCAGCCAATGCCATGTTCTCCTTCAGGTAGACGCTCAATGGGACTTGTTGGGCTTCTGCGGGCAGCTCCTGGCAAGGGGAGGTGCCCACCCGTAGTCCCTCTCCTGGGGTGCTGGGCTGGCCAGGCTCTGGCTTCATGCCCTGCCTCTCACTCTCCTCCATGGCTGCGGGCGGAGGCCTCGGTGCGGGGCTCAGCGGCTGCCCCCCGCCACGCCCAGCCCCCGTGAGGCCATCCACACGCTGCTTGCGGCGGTTGAAGAGCAGGACGCCCTTGGAGCTGGGGCCGGGTGCCGTGGTGAGCTGCGCTGCGATCCTCTGGCTCCGTGCCTTTGCCTCCTTCAGCTCCTTCTCTGAGAGGCTGGCACTGCGGGAGAGACCTGGGCAGAGGGGAAAGTGCGGTCAGGAGGGCTCAGAGGGGATGTGGGACTGCCAGCATTCCACCAGGTGTCCCCCAACCGTCCATCCCCTTCTCTGGCTGCTGGGGGAAGACAAGAGAGATGCTCCAGGACTGGGCTGCACAGGGGATGTTGCAGTCCAAGGGAGATGAGCAGAGCCTCCACCGAGATGCTAAACTGCAGCTCTGCGCCCCAGGGAGGCAGATGACAAAGCCCAGCAAACACCCAGGACTTTTTTTCCCACTCTGCCCTGTATTTCAGCTGGGATCTTTGCACCCACCAAGGTGACCATGTGGGAAAGGAATTTCTCCAAGGGTCTCTGGTTGTAGCTCACAAAGGTTTGCCCCCATCTTGAAGAGGTAGTGAGTAGGGAAGGGGTCACCACTTGCCCCTCGCCCCAGATCCCAACACACTCAGCTCCAAGCGGGCAGGAAACCTCCTGGCAAGGCCGGTGGCTGGCCCCATCTGGAGACTGATTTATGGAGCAACACGAGATGGCAGCAGCCGACAGAAGCTGTGCAGATCCTGACCTGCCTGACACAGACACAGCCCACAGCAAGCAGCCAAGCTCATGCCTTCGGAGACCACTCAAGTGCTAAAAGCAAAATGCTACAAGTCCAGTGAAAGTCCCGTGGCGAGCAGCTGGAGTCTTGCTGAGCTTCTCGTGTGCTGCCCAAAAAGGTCAGGGCAGGGCAGGGCCGGGAGGGTGTGGAGCTGCCGGGAAGGGGTTTTCTCAAGGGTGAGACATTTCCTACCAGCTCACCTGGAAGTGCCTGCAGGAAAGCCAACGTCCTGCACCCCACCGAGGCCACTTCTCAGGGACAGACTGCTGCAGAGCATCAGCATCACCCCAGCACCCAGCAAGGGTACCATCAGTTCCCCAAAGGTGCTGCTGGGATGGCTGTGGTGGGGTGTCCCTGCTGCAGCTCCAGCAGGGAGGTGGGTGGCCAGGTCTGCCTACTCCAAGCTCTGCTCCCCCGGGTGTCGCTGGCACCCGCTCCCCTTCCCTTCCCTTCTTCCCTTCCTTCATGTGTTTCTCATTTTCTTGCCTTCTGTGCCGCTTGGGAGCCTTCCAGGATATTTTCAGCAGTGGCTCAGCCTACCAGCAAAGGAAGGGATGAATGACTAAGCCACAGCCTTCCAGTGAGCCCACGGCAAAGCAGGAGAGCTGTTGCAAGTTGGGCATCTTCTCTTCCTCGCCCTTCATCCCTCCCACCTCCCTCAGCACACAAGTCCCCGTCCGGGTCCTAGCACCACCAAGGACCACCATGTCCTTGCAAGAGCTGGAGAGGAGAAGGAGGAGGAAGAAGTAAGAGGTCAACCTTTGGGCTGACCGATAGGAGAGTTTGGGATGGTCAGGGGGAAAGGTGGCAGAGATGCCAGTGGACAGCCTCTCCTGGAAGCCAGGACCCCGTCCGCAGTGGCGATGCGGGCGGCCAGCACCTCCCGCGGTTCGCGCCCGGCATTGTTCGACGCCCATTCCTATTTGCCTTGGCGGGGGCACAGAGCGGGGCCGCGGTTTCCTCTGGCCGGGCTGGCTGGAGGGCAGCCAGCACCGCTGCTCCCGCTCCACCGGGTCACCCCCGCCGCCTTTATCTCCGAAGCGGAGGAGAAATACGTCCCAGGAGCTGTTGAGAAACAAGCCACAGGCTCCAGATGTCTGCGAGTTTCGTGCTCCGAGCCCAGCGTCGCCGCTGCCTCGGAGGCTGAGGCCGCCTAAGAAGCCAAGCTCTCGATGGAGCCATTTCGCAGCCTCTCGCTCTTGCTACTGCCTTTTAACAGCAGCTGAGGGGCCCTGGGAGATCTCCGCGCTGAAGGGATGACTCAGCTCTTGGCCAGCTCATTCCTGCTTGGACTAGCCACCGGATGTGCTCCTGCGTAGCTGGGACCAGCACCGGGGTTTTGCCCCAGGCATCTCCATCCCTTGATGCTGCTCCAGGCACAGACATCGCTCCAGGACAGAGCATGCTGCTGGGTGTGAATTCCCCACCTGGAATGCCCAACTTGGCATCTACTCCCAGCAGCACCTTGCAGCCTCCCATCCTCTACACTCCTCTACCAGCCCACCTGAGCCTGCTGGAAATGAATCCCTCAGGATGTTAACAGGGATGCTGGGGGTAAGAATTGCTCCTCAAATCCAGTGTTTATGCATGGATGAAGCACACCAAAGCCTCTGGCAGGCCAGAGGAAACTGCAGAGAACAGCTCTGTGCACTGCCCTGCTTGCATGGCCACACCCAGCCCAGCTGACAGACGAATGGACAGATGGACACTGCAGCCCTGCAACCTGGCTCTGCAGGCACCATTCCAAATGTGGCTCATTGTTCAACCCCAGGGTACTATCCCATCCCCAGATGAAGAGTTTGGACCATCTTCTTCCCCTCTCCCCTCCTGCCTGAGCCACAGGATGAGCCTTTAGCCACCTGCTGTGCTGACTGGAAGGACCCTGTCATCTGAGATGCCCTCTGCACCCCTCATTCCTCTTCACCTCAGGAAACATCCCTTCCTCCTTGTCTGCCATGCCTCACCAGCCTGGAAGCCTGGGGTAGGGTCTAACTGTGTGCTTCCCCACAGTCCCAGGCAGATGGGAGGGAGCTGGTTGCGCTGCAGATGTCCAGGTGCCAGGGAGGAAGAGGAGGGGTGCAGGGCTGAAGGCAGCCTAAGCATCACAGGAGGTGAAAGAAAACCTCTGCCTGGCTGAAGGCGCCGGAGGCTCACCCTGCACTGGCCACCAGCTTCCGCCCATTAGCGGGAGTGCGGTCCAAAGGCTGGAGGGTAGTCAGCTCTCCTCCTGCTCTTCCACTCTTCCTTCCTCCCTCCCCACACCACACACTGCCCTTCGGGAAGGAAACGTCTCTCCTCTCCAAACGTCCCAGCTTCTTCCAAGAACAATGAATACAGCTCTGCCAACTCTCTCCACTGCTATACCCCCGCACCAGGGGTTCCTCCGCAGCCCCCGGCCCTGTGGTCCAGGGAGATGCTCCTCATGCCTCTCAGTGGTGGACCTACTGAAACTGCCAACAGCCTCTGAGTGCTGTTTCGATGCAAAGCACTTCAGCTCCAGCCAGAGGGACCTACAGACCTCTATCTGCATCTTTATGTAGGCATTTGCTCCCTAAGTCTCCCACGGCTCCAGGGGTGACTTCCAACCACCTCCCCCAAGTGCAGGGCTTAACAGCTTCTTACTAAGCCATCAGTCATCCTTCCTGCAGCACGTACTGCACTCTTTCCTTCAGAGTGAGGATGACAAGGGTGATGAAAGACATTTTTCTTGTTCTCCCCTCCTGGCCAGATGGGGAAAAAAGAAATTCCTTCCAGCTCAGCTTTCCGTGCAAAGGATGAGTTCCTCCACCACCACCACCAGTGCTACTGCAGAGTGTCTGAAGTGCAGCCAGCAAAGGCTGGAGTCACCATCCAGCCCCAAATGATGATGAAGGATGTATCAGACCCTGCTTGCCCTGATATGGACTCCAAGGGCTGGAATGAGATGAGAATTTGGCCCCATATTGCAGAGAGGGATGGCACCCCAGGGCTCTCCAAGCTGAGCAGCTCTGTGTGGAAGTTGCTGGACTCGACGTGGCTGCAGTGTCAGAAGAGGAAGCCAGCGACTTGGAAGTGGTCACCTTGCAGGTGTGGCTGGCTGCGAGCACTGGGTGTGGTGGCAAGCCCTTGTATGGAGGAGCTAAGAGGTACCAGGGGGCAGGTGGGGCCAGAGGGATGCAACAGGCCATGTGAAATCTTGGATTGAAGGCTCACAGGTGGCTCCAAAATCTTCAGCTGGGGCTCTATCCCTAAACTGCCTCTGCTTTGGATAATCAACCAGCCCAATGCTGCAGCTCAGGGTGCACAGAATGTCCCACTGGGCTACCCTCTGCTCCCAGGGCTGCCCAGCATCAGGCAGAGTATGGATCAGAACCCCCAAATCCACCTTCACACAACACAGCAGCTGCCATCCATAACCCACAGGCAGCTCTCGCCCTTCCTGATCATTTCGTGGGCTGCAGAGAGTCAACCCCCACACGGTGCCTCTGCTGACAAAATCCCACTGGGAAAACCCAGCCTTAAACCAAGAACAACTCCCATCTCTCCAGAGGGACACACGCCACCGTGTCACCTCCCTGCCACACACCTGAGTGCAGAGCTCCAGGCTGGCAGTGCTGGGGAAGGGGAATCCAACGTTTTCACCCAAACACTGAGGGCTTTGGACACCAAGGACATGCAAGCAGGTTTTTTGGCAGAGAACCCAGCTGGCCTTCTGCCTCAGCTACAGCTGTGCAGGGTTTTTTCTCTGTGCAGTGCCTGCTAACTTGCACACATTTAAAGCCTGTGCTCCCCTCCTGCTCCCAGAGTTATCCCAAATAATCTGCTGCTAGGAAAACAAGGAAGGTGGCACAGACAGGCAGTGGGGCAGGCTAGAAACAGATATGATTCAAATGCAGGGATTCTTTTCTGCCTCATTCCCAGTTCTCAACCCTCCTATGCCCCAGATATAAAACCTCCAGGAAGTTTTTACCCATGCTGGCCCAAAACACTCTGGCTGAAGTGGTGGGCTTGTGGTGGGAGCAAGCTCTGCTGCCTGGCAGGGCACACCATGCTGGGCCTCTCCTCACTGGCGCCTTTGCCAGTGACAAAATGTGGCAGAGCGAGAAAATTCGATGCGCTTGCAAGTTTCCCCTGGGCTCTGTTTGCAAGGGCTTTGCTGGATTTGGAGATGTTTGCCTCCTCCTGGCTCACAGCTGTGCCCCTGCTTTGCCCGGTGCTCAGCACCCAAATCCTGCCCCAGATGGCCCCGCGGTCTCTGAGCAGCAAGCCCTGGGGCACTCATCTCCCACCCAGTGGGAGCAGAAGAGGCTGGGGGGGTTGTTAAATTGTAATGGAGGGTGGATGCCCCTGCCCAGCCCTGCTTCCCTGAGTGGGGAGCTGAGGGGATGCAAAGAGCAGCCCCAGCCCTGCAGGCGTGTACACTGAGGAAGAAGAGGCTGCTGCTACTGCAGATACAGAGGCAGCACCTTTATCTAGCTGGATAAAATTAAACTTTGAGCGTTGCAAAAGGAGGCAGGAGTTAGGCAGCTCTCCTGACACCCTTCCACCCCGACCACAGCTAAGCCAGCCCATCCCCTGGCCAGGAACCACGGGGACCACATCCTGCCTCGCAGGTGAGTCCCGGTTTCCCTATGCCTGCTCATGCTTGGACTTGCCAGGATACATCCTGTGCTGTCAGGACCCAGTAGCAGCCCTGCCAGGCTGGTGCCACAAGCCAGAAGTGCTGGTCTGGCCAGAGAAGGTCACCTGGCTCGGCTCGTCCCTGTCGGATGGACGGAGCGGGGAGGGGAGTGGGATGAAACGAGGCCTTTGCCTGTCACTTGCACAACCCGTAAGGGATCCATCCCGCTGCCTGCCAAGCCGGAGGGACAGACCTCGTGTCCCTTGCACGGGGTGGCACAGCCAGGAGAGATCAAGTCCTCGTCAGAGGGGAACAGGGGACATTGCCTGGGAAGACGCTTTGCAGAGCTGGGAGCAGAGACCTACGGGGGAATCTCAGGTCCCCCCCCATACGCCATGCCGGACCCCTGGGTGTGGGCAGAGGGAACCGACACCCACTCCTCTCATTTATAAACTGAAACCCCACTCAGCTCTCCTCTCCCCAAAGGCTGTCTGCGACTCCACTCTCCTGCCCTTCACCCCCCATCAGCACCTCACGGGGGCTGCTGGGCGAGCACCTCCTGACAGCCATGCATCCCCTTGCCCGCTGTGCACCCTCTTGCTGCCTCCCCCGCTCTGCCAGCCCTCTGGCACCCCTGGACATCCCTCAATCCCACCACCCCCGGCACCCCCATTCTGCGTTCCCACCCACTCCCGCTTTTGCGCTGGCACCCCACGGTCTCCCGGTCCCTGCCCCGGCACCCCCAGCCCAGCCCAGGGGCAGCCGCCGCCTCCCCAGCCCCGGCCCTACCCGCGGTGCCGGTGCCGGTGCCGCCGCCGCCCCTCGCAGCCCGACTGCACCGGGGAGGAGGCAGCGGGCAGGAAAGTTGCTGCAGCTCCGCCCTCGGAACGGGCCCGGAGGGAGGGGGAGTGGGGGGGAGCAGCGGGAAGAGGCCGGGGCTGGGGGGGGTGTGATGGGTCCCGCTGGCCCTGCCCCTGCCAGTACCGCCTGCCCTACCGGACGGGTCGGGTCACCCTTCCCCGGCGGCACCGGCAGCCGCCCCGGCGTCCCGGCTGGCCACGGTGGCCCTGCCCTGCCGGTTCCCAACCCGGCTGCGGCTGCCGAGATGAGAGCAGTCGAGACATCCTTTTGCCCAGCCCGGTGCATCCCCTTGCCCAATCTTGTGCATCTCCTGATCTGATGCTGAGTGACCCTCTTACTCCTGCCCACGACGCCCCCATTATCCCATGCCGGGGCATCCCCTTTTCCTAGTCCTGGACATCCGCTTGCCCAGCCCTTCACATCCTCTTATCTCATCTTCCTTTCCTAGCCTGTGACATCCCACTGTCCCATCTTGGGTATTTCCCTGCACAACTCTGTGCATCTCTTTATCCCCTTACTCAGCCCAGCTCCATCCCTTTATTCCAGCCTGGGAGTATCCCCCTTCTCCAGCCCTGCACATCTCTTTATCCCCTTACTCAGCCCAGCTCCATCCCTTTACTCCAGCTTGGGGTATCCCCCTTCTCCATATGCCTTGTCTAGCTCTGCACATCCCCTAGCCCCAGCCCTGGCCACTCCTCTTACCCCAGTCCTTTCCCCCTTTTTATCCTCCCAGTGCAGCTAGGGACCTGCAGCACCTCAGCTTTCAGACACCCCTGAGAGAGCAGAGCCTCCCCTCGCTGCCAGTTTCCTCAGTGCCTAAAGAGCTGGGATGCTTGGGATGGGGCAGCATTCCCTAGGGAGAGCACTAAAAGCCCCCTGACACGGGCACCTGCTCCTAGTGACAAGGGGACCACAGCGCTGGGTGAGAGGATTCCTGCAGGAGCCAGCATCACCTCCCACCTCCACCATGCTGCTTCAGCTGGGGCTGCCAAGCTCCCGGGCACGGCTGTGAGCAGGACCAGCCTCAGCCTCTTCCCATGCCTGTCCACACCGCAGATGAGCTCTTGGCCTTATTTTTTTTGCCTTTCTAATTTCCTTTCTTCCTGCCCTTTACTTTCTGTTTTGGTGCTTTTCTGGTTTTTGAGGGAGGCTTGCACTGGCTCCGCAGCCCCCAGGGAGCGAAACCTTCCGTTTATTTGCACACCAGACAGAGAAACCAGTCCTGCCTCCTGCAGCTCCCAGCCTCTACCCGGGGCTCACTCCCCAGCCTGCCCTGAGTGGTGCCAACCAGCCGGGGCCGCTGTGCAGGATATTTGAGAGCAGCCAGCCTGGCCTTGGGCTGCTGGACGGGGACCAAAGGGGCACCCGGGACCTGCCTGGGTAGGTTTGCACTGCTTGGGAGGTGGGGGAGTGCATTTGCTTTGCTCCCAGCTCCTAAGGCGTGCTTTTTGGTGCAGATGGATGCACCCTCTTCATTCACAAGAGCTGTGTGGAAGAGGGGGGGTATTATCCCATGTCAGCTACAAGGAGAAGAGGAGCAAATCCCTGACACCTCCTGGGGATGCTCCTACAAACAGCCTGCCGTTGCTGATGCGATCTGAACGGGGACCTGCCCTCCCCTCCCTCCTCTCCCACTGTCTCTGCTCTGAACCATCTCTAAAGGGTTTTCGCAAGGTCCTGGCCATGCTTCCAGCGCTCAGGACCCTCAGTGGCATCCTGCCTGGAGGCTCTGGAAAGTCTGACTGGTCCCACAGGCAGTGGCTGGTGGTGATCTCACTTGGAGGGGGAGGAAACGGGACAGACAAAGTGTTTCCAGCAAACCTGTTGAGTTACTTTAAAATTCCAGGCTGGCAGCAAAAGTGCTGGATGGCTGCACGGGCTAGGAAAATGCTGAGCCTGGACAGAATCAGGCCTGACCTTTCTCCGTCGCAGATCTGCCATCCCGGAGCAGAGTGAGGAATGGGAAGACTATTTGGATCCATCTGGTTTGTGTGCTGAGCTCTGAAACATGACTCCCGTGTGGCCGGGAAAGCTGCTGGGGCAGCAGTGAGCCAAGGAGCTTGGCTGATCTTCCCAGCCCTCATCCCTTCCCGGGAGCCGCTGGCTTCGAAGACACAAGACACTTCAAAAAGGAGGGGAGGGAGGGGGACAGACTCCTGATACCAGGTTCGTTCTGAGCATCCTTAGCCGGTCCCTTCCCTCCCCACCCTGAGGGCTGCTTTGGACAAAGCAGGCTCTGAGCAGAGTGGCAGCCTCCGATGATGCCCTCCCGCGGGGGACAGTGACCCTCTTGCCTCCGCGGCACATGGCAGCTGAGCTAACAGCTGGGCAGGAGCAAAATAGAAAGGGTGGAAGCAGAGTTTGAGAATGCATCTGATGCCTGTAAGAGGATGGGTCTGATCCTGCGGGAGCATCTCCCCTGGGTGGGGAGGTCTGTGGCGACCCCAGCTATGTGCCTGTGTTAGTGTCACGGCAGCAGAGGGCTGGGGAGTGAGGCGATGGCAGAGAGCGCTGCGGGAACCAACCAGCCTGAAACAAAGCGCTGAGGTTTTAAAGCAGGGGCTATAAGAAAGATGGCCCCGAGCCACACAACAGGAGCTTGCTCATCCCTGCTCTGGCCAACTTGGGAGCAGTGGCCCCTGTCACAGGTGGCACCCCAGAAACTGGCCCAGATCATGCTCCCCACGCCCCCTTTTTAGCAGGGTCCCACGGAGCCCCAAGGCTAGGATGAGGGCCAGGAAGCTATCTCACTTGTGCCACACTTGGGGTTCAGCTCAGCACTTGGAACACTGTGAGAATGCACTCTCTGCCTTCCCACTCCCTTCCTGAGAGAAGCCACAGATTCCTCCTTATTTTTAGGGCCAGAGAGATCATCTCAAGCTAAAAAAGTCCCAGCAGCTCGGCCGGGAGCCTGGGACCTCTAACCCAGCTGAGGTTCTACCCTGGGAAGAGCCAGGCTTTCCCACCACCGAGCAGGGCAGCAGCAGTCCCAGCCCCAGAAGCAGAGCAGCACTTTTTGGGGTGGGGGACAGTGGCCAAAGGGATTTTCTCTTACCTGCTTTCCTAGGCTCGCTGGTGGGGTCAATGAGGACCCGTTGGATCTTCACCACTTTCCACTCCTGGCTGGGGTTAGCCATGAGACTGAATGCTGTGGGGGGTGGCTCTAGGGCAGGCTTGGGGCTTTTCTGGGGGGCTGCAGGCTCAGACACCAAGGCCAGGCTGCCATCATCATCCAGGGAGGGTCCTCTTGTGTCCCCATTGAGCCCCTCAGGCTGCTGGCAGCTCCCATTTTCTTTCCCTTCTGGTGGCCCCATCTGTCCCTCCTGCTTGACTGTCTCAGAGGCAGGAGCATCTGGGAGCTGATGGCACCTCTGCCCTCCTCTGCTCCCTATCTCCTGCCAACAGCTGGTGTCCCCCTCAGTGTCCCTTTGATCCATCCCACAGACACAGGGGGTTTGTGCAGAGTCACCAGGCATGGGGTAGCTGGGCTGGGTTTGCAGACAAGGTTGCTGAAGCCTTGCCTTCATCATCTTTGCCACTTGCCTACACTGGCACTCCACAGCCTTTCAAACCCAGTTTGTGTGGCTGAGCATCTGGCTCCTCCCCAGCAGCATCCCTGGAAGCACAGCCGGTGTCTTAGAAGGAAGGTGGTCACAGGCCAGCAGCCCAGCTTCACTCTTCTTGCAGGCAGGACCAGGCTTGATGCTACAGTAGCAGGCAGGTTCCAGAGCCTCAGCTGGAGGGATTTGCTTGGAGGACACAAGTCACTGAAGAGGATCTTGCAGGAATTCGTCTTGCCCAGGTGGGCAGAGAAGCGATGCCTGCAGAGCTGTGGAAAGGGAAAGGGAACTCTGAGGATACTTATGCATGAGAATGCTTGTGCATGAGGATGCTTGTGCATGCTCTGAGTCCTTCTGGACAAGCCAGTAGAGTGGCTCCCAGTATTGTATTCTCAGCCCAGGCTCCAGCCACAGGCTGGCTCCATGAGGGTTGAACTCCCTGAAATGCAAAACATCCCTAATTGCTAATTTGGAAGTTCCTCACCTTTATCAGCCACCCCCAACCCAGACTCACCATCCCAGGTACCCTCACCCATCCGCCTCCACATTAGGGACTGTGGCCCAGATCCCAGTGCCCAGATCCTTTTACTATAGACACCCCAGTTTGCAGCAGCTGCTGCTCAGGAGGTGGAAGCCTGTTCCACTTGGCCAGGGTTTGCTCAGGCTTAGCAGGATCACAGGCTCCCTTCTCCATCCAAGATTCCCAGAATCCAGCTAACAAGGCTGTGCTTAACCACTGAGTGAATCACAGGGCACCAGGACAAGCACAGACAGACTTGCTCCCCTCTGCTGAGCACAAATCCTGCCAGGTGACAGCACAGGGCCACAGCAAGGGTGAGATGTCAACCAGGACAGGTTATGTCAGTGCCTCCGGGGCAGGACATGGCGTAGAGCACACAGGGGAGTTCCTGTGCCATGAATCCTCTGCAGCTGCTCAGCATCACCCACCCTCACTCAGCATCACCCAACTCTGCTGTGACCCAGTTCCATTCAGTGTCACCCAGTCCCACTGTCACTCAGTCCCATTCAGTGTCAATCAGCTCTGCTCAGTGCCACCCAACCCCATTCACCATCACCCAACTCCGCTCAGCATCACCCAACTCTGCTGTGACCCAGTTCCATTCAGTGTCACCCAGTCCCACTGTCACTCAGTCCCATTCAGTGTCAATCAGCTCTGCTCAGTGCCACCCAACCCCATTCACCATCACCCAACTCCACTCAGCATCACCCAACTCTGCTGTGACCCAGTTCCATTCAGTGTCACCCAGTCCCACTGTCACTCAGTCCCATTCAGTGTCAATCAGCTCTGCTCAGTGCCACCCAACCCCATTCACCATCACCCAACCCCACTCAGCATCGCCCAACTCTGCTGTCACCCAGTTCCATTCGGTGTCACACAGTCCCACTGTCACTCAGTCCCATTCAGTGTCACCCAGCCCTGCTTGTTGCAAGGCTGGACCCCACTGGGCAACCCTGCTGCTGGGAGAAAAGGAGCTCATGACACAGGAACTGTGATGGATTCCCCAACCCAACAGCTGGCCAAGGAGGAAAAGAAGTTCCTGCTCGACCCAAAACTCTTCCTGAGTTATTGCAAAGGCTTTTCAGTGAAATGAGGCAATGTTCCAGGTTGAGCTCAGGCAGTGACAGACTCTGCAGCTTCATCTGGGGCTTGCACAGCTTTGCTGCAAAGCTTCCCCTGTCCTTAGCAAGGTTATTTTGGAAGTGAAGGCAGGTTTGAGAACAATCAGAGAAAGCCTTGCTGCCAAACAAAATGCATTTGTTTTTTGAGAGTGCTCAAAGGAACTCTTCTGTCCTTTCTGAAATCCTTCCTCCTGCCTTGCTCTGCTGCAGTTATTCAACAGGGATTTACAAAGAGATCCTGGGGGGAAAAAAATTCAACGTTTCCCTCTGAAAATGGAATCTCCCCCTGCTCTTTACGTAATTCAGAGCCCCAGTGCTTGCAGGAAGCCACCCACATCTTGCCTTAGAAACCTGGCAAGCGCTGGCAGGGGGAAGGTGCTGGCTTATCTCAAATGAGGATGAAGAGAAAGTTGCTGAAAATAGCCTCAAGCCCGGCGCGGGTCGGCAGAGATCCTCTCAGAGCGATTCTGTCCTCTCCCTGCTCCCAACGCCCGGCCCCGTCAGCGGGGAGAAAGTTTCTCAGGCAGCACGACTCTCACCCGTCCTGCATCCTATCTGCCTCGGCTGGGTGAGCCTGCACCGCCCTGAAAGCCGTCTCCCAGAGCCCGCTCCTTCCCCTTCGGGAGCGCTTTCTGCAGATGGGCATCTCCTGAGGATGGGCGCCCACGATCCCGGCGTTCCCCAGGCAAACCCCTCCTCGGCGAGACCCAAGCAGCGGCGTTCCCCGAGGACACGGGGCCGCCCCCGCCGCCGAAACACCGAGTCACGCCTCTGCTGCCTCCCGGGAGGCCCGCCTGAGCCCGGCACCGCGGCGGCAGAGCTGCCGGTGGAGGAGCCGGTGGAGAAGCCGCCTTCCCCCTGGGACAAGGCTCTGGGGCTCTGCAACAGCTCAGGGAAGGAATGCTCCTGGGTAACGAGCAGCTCCGGCGACAGCTGCAGGGCTGATCCTGCCTGCTCGAAGCCTGCCTGGGTAGGACGGGTGTATGTGCCCCGGGTGCATCTTTCCAGCTGGGAGAGGCAGCGCTGCCAGCCACCTCCACACAAACAGGCTGAGGTAAACACCCTGCCCATGCAGACCCCTGCAGGAAGAGTGAGGCCTGAGAGCCGTTTTTTGGGATGAGTCCAGAAGTGCAGCACTAAACTGGGGGAGTAAGAGATGCTCGAGTCAGGTACCAGTGCCCAGCTTACACAACCCCAGCAAACCATTGCCTGGCCACGGTCACCTCGGGGCAGTACCTTGTGCTCCACAGCAGCAGCAAGTCTCAACAAGAAGCTGCAAAATCATGTCAGAGGAGGGAAGAATAATAACAAATAATAATAGTACAAATACAAAACTAATTAAATGCAAAAGTGCTGAAATCTGGCAGCAGGGAGACCTTTTGCTCAGCTGTCTTTGCCTGCCCACTCGCTGGCGGGTAATGCACAGCCCTCCCCCACTGCCTTGCCTTTCTCACACCCTGCCACCCCCCCACCGTTGAGGAAAAGAAAACTAAAGTTAACTTTCCACCTCCCACACAAATATTTTTGGCAGGCGTTGCTGGCATTCAGGCTGCCTAGGCCAGGGGAGTCAGGACCTGAAGAGAGTCTTCATCTCTCTCTGCTCCTGCTGCATGCCCAGCAGACAATGGTGGCCTGGACTGCTTCTATCCCAGCCACAGTGCAGGGGCAGGAGGTGGCACCTGCAGGGGTGGACCTCCAGGACAGCAGTGGGGATTGCAGGTGGCCTGGCCACCGGGATGCCACAAACCAAGGGTGGGATTGGTACCCAAGCCGGGGTTCCATCCCTGGTTTCCCGTGTTGCCCCCAGACGCATCACTGCCCCACGCTCGGTTTTCATCGTCGTTAAGCAAGCCGGGCCGGGGCCGGGAAGGGGCCTGGAAACTGTCCCCAGCACAGTAGGAGCTCTCCGGTTTCCCGAGGTCGGGCAGCAGGTCGCTGTCACTCAGGCAGGACCCTGCTGTCCAGACTTGCAGTCCCCAGCTCCAGTCACAAGACCAGCTCCATCCCTTTCCAAAATAGCCCAGCCACAATGTATAAATCTGGGGATCTTCACACCTTTGCCATGCCAGCAGCTGAATGTCCCCTTGGGGGCATTCAGTGGCACCTTTCCTCCGTAGCACCTTCTCAACATGGCACTTTCCACCCCGTGGCATCACATGGGGCAAGGAGCCTGGCTCGGCTGCATCTCCAAGGGGCAGCCCCACGTCCCTGGAGGGCTCTGTGTTTCTTTAATGGACTGCTGCCTTCACAGCTGATACAGGAGATGTCTTTGCGGTGTAGCTGTCACCCAGGCACTTGGAGCTGTGCCTGGACCACCCTGTGCTCGGACACTCTCCCATCTGCTGCAATCCAATATCCCTCCCTGGCTCCCAGGGTACACCTGATCAGGATGTGCTGCTGAGCCACGTGCTGGGGTGAGGCATGGCAGAGCTGCCTGCAGTGACCCTCTCTGCATGAGGACCCTGCTGCTACACCCCAAAACCTTGCAGGGCTGGGGCCAGCTGGGTGTCACCCCGTGCCACCTTGACATCCTTTCATGGCAGATGGGGACCACTCCTAGCAGAGAGGGAATGGCAGCAGCAGGGATGTGGCTGGGCAGTGAGGGATGGGTGGAGAAAGACCCTCACCAAAGGAGCAGGGGTCTTTGCAGGGGTCCAATATCCAGGGAAGGGGTGCAAGAAAACCAGGATGGGATGTGATTGCTTCCCTGGAAATCGCTGCCAGGATGAAAGAAGAGGTGGCAGGTCATCTCCTTCGGCATCAGAGGTCCCCAGTCTCACCAGGCCAGGCCAGACTGTCTGCAGAGCGAGCTCTGGGTGTGTGGGCAGGGGTGGCTGCACCAGAGCTCAGGCAAGCAAAGCAGAGGCTGGCAGGCAGCGCAGCCGGCAGCATGCTGGGGAAAACAAAAGCCTTTTGCAGCACTGATTTAGTACCTGGATGGAAACTGGGATGGAAAAAACAACATTCCTGAGCGCCTGCTCCCGTGCACCCCCCACGATCCCCAGTGCCCCAGCCTGCCTGTGGGGACATGGAGCTGCTGGTCCTGGCATGCAGGTGCCCACAGTCAGCTACCCCCATGCCCCGCCAATCACTGGCGGGGAGAAACAGCAGCAGAAACACCCGGAGACAGCGTGGGGGCTGGGGGGACACCGGAGGAGTTGTCCTGACTAAGCAGTGAGGAGCGGACAGTGGCATCTCAGACAGCTGGGCCACATCCGCTCTCTGCTCCTCCCCACGCTGAAAGCGAGGTCTGGACGCGGCTGCAGGGGCTGCTCTGCATCCCTTTCCACTGCTGCGTGCAGTGTCACATATCAAGCCCCAGCGGGTGTTCGCACCCCCTCCGCTGCCCTGGCTCCCCAGCGGCGCTTTTTGTTTGGTTGCAGCACTCAGCAAACTCTCTCCCTTCCTCCCACCATTCAAACGACCTCCAAGCCTCAGGCTGGGGTGAGCTCCAGCAAACTCTGATGTTCCATCCATCGAACAGCAGCCTGAGCACTTCAGCTGAGTGAAATTGCAACGAAGCTGGTGAGGGGCCTGGAACACAAATCCTATGAGGAGAGGTTGAGGGAACTGGGCCTGTTTAGCCTGGAGAAGAGGAGGCTCAGGGGTGATCTCATTACTGTCTACAACTACCTGAAGGGGCATTGTAGCCAGGTGGGGGTTGGCCTCTTCTCCCAGGTAACCAGCAATAGGACAAGGGGACACAGTCTCAAGTTGTGCCAGGGTAGGTATAGGCTGGATGTTAGGAAGAAGTTCTTCACAGAGAGAGTGATTGGCATTGGAATGGGCTGCCCAGGGAGGTGGTGGAGGCACCGTGCCTGGGGGTCTTCAAGAAAAGACTGGATGAAGCACTCAGTGCCATGGTCTAGTTGACTGGCTAGGGCTGGGTGATAGGTTGGACTCGATGATCTTGGAGGTCTCTTCCAACCTGGTTGATTCTATGATTCTATGATTCGAAATTGACCTTGCTCAGCCCTCCTAGATAGATTCAGATGTCAGTCTATCCCACACCGTCATCCCTAACGGGGCCAGCTGGCCTGAGGGTCCCATATGGACCATCCCAGAAGCTGCCCACACCCTGGCTGCATGGTACAGCCCTGCACGGGGCAGGTCCCAGCCTTTTGTTTATCTTGGACTTTCCCATCGGCTTCGGCCGTTGCCTCCCTGAGCCTGCAGACAGCCCCTGCCTGGCTGTCACAGCTGCCTCCAGCCCTTCTCAGTGGAGTTCTGGGGAGCACAGCACCAGATTTGCTGAGTGCTGCAGACCTCAGGTCTCACCAGGTGCAGACCAGTACAAGTCGAAGGTGCCACCAAGGCGGGGGGGCTGTGCCCAGGGCCCCTGGCCACTGCTGCTTGGAGACACAGGCAGTCAGCTGGAGCCGTGACAGATTGCTGCATGAAGGCAGGGAAGAAAATGCAGCTCAGCCTTTCCAAAGCTCAAACGAAATGCAAAATCAGAGAGGCTCAAGGGAAAAGGCAACCAAGCTCCGGGCTGCAAAGCAGACCCAAGTCACACCACAGTGAGCTGGCTTGGCGAGCTGGGTGCTGGCAGCTCCTGGCTCCCCTTCTCCACACATCCCTGCCTGCCCTGGGCACCTCACCTTTGTTATCCACCCCACGGGCACGGCCCCGGCTGCGCAGCCACAGGCTCACTGGCACAGCAGATCCCACACCCACATGTCCCCACGGAGCTCCAACAGCAGATGCAGAGGGAGGGCTGGCACCCCTGTGCTTTCGTGCCTTTCCCGAGTGATACCACGGAGCATTTGCTGAGGGGTGATGCCAAACAAACCCCCGCTCCTGGAGGTGAGCATGGTCACCCCACGGCTGTCAAGCTGCTTGCTGTTGGCTGTGCCAAAAACCTTCCTGGGTGGGGAGGGCAGAGAAGCCTCCCACAAAGGGGCTGGGGCTGACCCTGTAGTGGCGTTGGGGCTCATCCCTCATCCACATCAGCCCTGGGGATCACAGCCTCAGCAAACAGAAACCACGACCCATTAGCTGAGCACAAAAACCCCCAGGGGCTCGAAAAGCCAGTTTGAGCAACCTCTGCCTATTCAGGGCTGGCCAAGACTGACAGCCAGAACATCTCAGCCCTCCCGGGGTCCAGGGGCTGCTGAGCTTCCCGGGGCAGTGTGAGCCACTGCCTGACTTCATAGCCAAGTTTGCTGCTGTGGCAGCTTCCCCAACTCCCCCCCACCAAGACCGACAAAAGAGGGGCCACGACCTGGGGCTGCAGGGATCGGTGTACACAACCTGCCCACGCATATATGCAAGGTCGGTGGCTCTGTAGAGGTTTGCCAAGCCCCAGCAGCCCTGTCCTCTGCCTCCACCCTCCTGCTGTGACCATTCCTGAAGCCCTAAAGCCTCGAGGAGGCAGATTGAGAACGGGACTGGGCTACTAAAAGAGAGGGAGCAGCTGCTTGCCAGCTCCCACACCCGCAGCCCTGGCCAGTCTGGGCAGTCCCTTGCTCCCCAGCTCTGATTCCAAAGAGATAGGAAGGGACCTTAGAGGAGAGATGGATGCTCAAAGCCCGGGGACCAGCAGGACCAGGGTAAGGGACCTTTCAGTAGTGCAAAGAGAAGACAGGGAGTGAGTGCATCCAAGTGCAGGGTCTGGCCTGACCGAGCCCCACGGGCAGCACTCGGATCCGTCCATGGGAAACAAAGAGCATCCCGGGGAGGGGTCTGTTTTCTTTCCAGCCCAGGAAAGCAGCCAAACCTCAGCACATGCCCATTCCCAGGCCTTGGCTCCAGCAGCACAGCAGGCTGGTGGCCTTGGGACACAAAGTTTGCTCCCATCCGGCTCACCCAAGGCTGCAGGGTGCAGGCAGGCAAGGCAGGAGCGCAGGGTCCTCAAGGGCAGGACGCAGCCATCAACCATCCCTACTCGGAGGAGTCCCTGAGTGATTTGCAGCGCAGAGGGAATGGGGCAGGAGGTGGAAGGGGGAAGGATGCATCTGAGCAGCATTTTAGGATGGGGCTGTGCATGCATGAGCGACAGAAGCAAGCGTGTGTGTGTGCGTCCGTGTGCCCGTGTCTGTGCCTCTGCGTGTGTGTCTGTGTGTCTGCGTGTGTGCTCAGCAGCCTGCCTCTCCCTCTGGCAAAAGCGCTTGTGCGGTAGGAATAAACACGCCGAGGACACATCCAAGCCAGTGCAAACAGCCCCTGACCGAGTCGCTCTCTCTCAACCCTCTGTTTTCTTTCTTCGCTTTTCCTCTCCTTTCTTAACCCCTTCGGGAGCCCACGGGACCAGCACTGGAAGCCTTCGGAGCACTTGGGAGCTGCTGGACCCAGCCCCTGCAGATCCAGGAGGAAGGTTTGTCCCTTCAAGGGAACACAGTGGGGTGTTTGGGTCCCACACCAGGACATAGGGCTGGCTCTGCTGCCCCGAGGGCCCCCTGCCCAGCACTGCTCTCCTTTTTCCCCCACTCTCCAGCACAGCCCCATGGCAGCTCATCCTATTCCCAGAAGCTCCCGGGGGCTCCTGAGGAAAAGGGCTGTTCCCCACTCCAAATCCCAGCCCATGCCAGCCATGGGCAGGCTGTATGCTGGCAGAGAGGCACCACATCCCTGGCGGGACCAAGGAGCCAAGAGAGGAAAACACGATAAAAACATGCCAGGAGTCCCGGGAAGCCCACCTCTACCCTGCACTTTACCAGAGGAGGTCCCTCGGACCTGGAGTCTGCCAATACCCATGCCAGAGGCTCATGTCCTGTGGCACTGCTCTGTCCCTGCAGGCACGGAGAGCTGTCCCCGTCTGGCATCCCACTGGGACAGTCACAGAGCCCAGATAACACCAGTAAGCCCAGAGATGCTCGTACTCACCTCTATCCCCTTCTCTTTCTCCCTTTAAGGAAGCAAAGCTCTCTGCTCTCCCTGTGCTCCAGGGGGGTCAAGTCCATGGTCCTCCTGCAGTGCCCAGGCGCCGGGGTCCCGGCCGGGAGCTGGGGGCCAGCAGCGCCCCGGTCTCCTCCTCTGCTCTCCTCCAGCCGCACGGCGCAGCGCAGGGTGAACGGGGGGGAGAGGGGCGGGAGGAGGGGAGTGGGGAAATGAAACTTTAATAGCACAGAGCCCCTTTTGTTTCCCAGCATATGGGATATTTCATACATGCTGAAGGCATTAACCACCTATATTCTTCAAGCACTCCAGCGGCTGGGAGCACGGCCCCGTGCTCGGCTCGGGGGCATGGTGTCTGCCCTGGGGGGCTGGAGCTGGCAGCAAGCGGCCCCTCTGCCCTGACACCCCTCTCCAGCTGGGGAGAACCCTACGTTGCAGCCTGGAAAACTGCTTGGTTGCACCAGGGTCACCCCTCTGCAGGATTCTGTCCCCCTCAAAAGCGCAGCCAAACCCCCAGCCCCAGCCCAAGGCCAAGAAAGGGGTGTCCCAGTTCTGGGGACTTTGCCCATGAAGTGAAACTGGACCTGCCATCCCTGAGGATTTGAGATCCCAGACAGCCTTCCCATCCCAGAGATGTGTCAGAACCCCATGACCCCCCAGAGCTGTGAATATCACTGACAGAGAGGAGCTAGAGAGGGCTGGCAGTGTCCTCTCCCTGTCTGCATCTCTGAGAGCAGCAAGCAGGCAAGGTGTGGGGAAGGAAGGGCTGGAAAATATCCATGTTGGATGCCCTCATGATGTTTATTACTTCCCCTTCAAGGCACCTGAGGACAGACCGTGGTGCCTGCAGAATGTGGTGGTACCACTTGTGCAAGCAGCAAGGAGGCACCTTCACATCCCAGCCAGCTGAGGTCCCTGGCATTGCACCCCTCCTTTATGCCCATAGAACAGGTATTAACTTTGACTTTCTGGTCAGGAACCATAGACACAACCACGTTGAAAGAGACCTCCAAGATCATTCAGCCCAACCTAGCACCCAGCCCTCGCCTATCAACCAGACCATCACAGTATCACAGTATCACAGTATCACCAAGGTTGGAAGAGACCATGGCACTAAGTGCCCCAGACAGGCTTTGCTTGAATGCCTCCAGGGATGGCAACTCCACCACCTCCCTGGGCAGCCCATTCCAATGCCAATCACTCTCTCTGCCAACAACATCCAGCCTAGACCTACCCTGGCACAACTTGAGACTGTGTCCACTTGTTCTGTTGCTGGTTGCCTGGCAGAAGAGACCAACCCCACCTGGCTACAGCCTCCCTTCAGGTAGTTGTAGACAGCAATGAGCTCTGCCCTGAGCCTCCTCTTCTGCAGGCTGCACACCCCCAGCTCCCTCAGCCTCTCCTCACAGGGCTGTGCTCCAGGCCCCTCACCAGCTTCATCACCCTTCTCTGGACACATTCCAGTATCTCAACATCTCTCTTGCATTGAGAAGCCCAGAACTGGACACAGCACTCAAGGTGTGTCCTGACCAAAGAGAGGATAACAGCTGGTGGCAAACCTCCAGGTGGGGTTTCAGACTGACCATGTTCAATCTCCCAGAAACAGTGTGGACCTCTCAGCACCAGGGCTCGTCAGACGAGCTCACCCTCTACCTGGGCACCCACTAAGGCTCCTGAAGTGTGTTCCTCTTCCTCAGCCTTCATATTCTTGGCCAACCAGTGGAGGCAAGCATCAGTCCAGCTTGGCCAAGGTGAAGGGAGATGTTGTGCATCCAGTGGGGCTGCAGCTCAGCCTGTCCTTGACCATCCTGGCCCATGCTGCGCGGGGTGCAGGGTAAATGGGTGCTTTGTGCAGCATTTATCCAGTCCTGCTCTGATGTGAAATAAAAACCACAGCCAGTGAAAGGCCTTTATGGCTCTTCAGAGCTCATAAACCTGCAGCACCAGAGGCCAGCTGATTGGGGGCCACCGGGGGAAATTTATTGCAGATTTTGGTAAGTGAAACATTGCAGCTCTGTGAGCCCCGGGACTGGGTTGTGGAGCAGATCCCAGCAGCAGAGACAGAACAAGGGATGCTTTATTGGGGGAGGGAGAGGGAGGGTTTGCAGGTCTCACCCAGACCCATCAACCCAGTTTTAGACCTGAAGGTGAGGCATGCTTCAGACATTCGGGATCCAGCAGCCCTGGTGTGAGGATGGATGCAGGCTGCATCTCCTCTAGGCACAAGGCTGCATTGCCCCAGGATGCAGGCATTGCCCTGTGAGGAGAGGCTGAGGGAGCTGGGGTTGCTTAGCCTGGAGAAGAGGAGGCTCAGGGCAGACCTCATTGCTGTCTACAACTACCTGAAGGGAGGCTGTAGCCAGGTGGGGTTGGTCTCTTCTGCCAGGCAACCAGCAACAGAACAAGGGGACACAGTCTCAGATTGTGCCAGGGGAGGTCTAGGCTGAATGTTAGGAGGAATTCTTGGCAGAGAGAGTGATTGGCATTGGAATGGGCTGCCCAGGGAGGTGGTGGAGTCACCATCCCTGGAGGTGTTCAAGCAAAGCCTGGCTGAGGCACTTAGTGCCATGGTCTGCATGATTGGCTAGGGCTGGGTGATTGGTTGGGCTGAATGATCTTGGAGGTCTCTTCCAACCTGGTTGATTCTATGATTCAATCCTCACCAGCATCCCTCGGGGGCATGGTGAGCCAGGCTGTGCTGGCACTTCCTCGTGCAGCTTCTGGCTCTGGGGGTGACCTTGTGGCAAACTCTGCCGTGGGGGCAGGAAGAGCCAGGATGAGGAGGCTGAGCTTGTCGTGGGAGCCAGGAGAATTTGGAGAGAATGAGAGGAAGCGGCCGGGGCGGGGAGCGTGCGAGGGAAGGCGGGTAGCAGGAGGGAAGGCATTTTTTCCTTGCCAGTGTCTTGGCTGCTTCGGTGTGAACTGCTATAAATTTGCTCCTTATCTCTCAGGCCATTTAATGTTTTCATGAAAAGAAAATAGTCTGCAGGAAAAAAAAAGCCCTGATAAAATATCCCTTTGGCGTTGGGAGGAATGTTAAACGTCTCTAATCAGCGGGGTCTGAGCCTCGGGGCGCTCCCGGGGCTGGCAAGGAGCTGGGAAGTTGTGGAGATGAGGCAATGCCTGGAGCAGACTGGCCCAGTGCCCACGTAGGGTGGGGGGGTGGGGTCATTATCTGTGCCCCTGGGTGCCCTTTGCATCATGAGACTGGATGGCTGGAAGGAAGGGAATGTGGTGGCTGGTGTGGGGCAGCAGCAGATACAGCTGGGACAGCTCCAGTCATGCCACCCAGCAGGCTCTGACACCTCACAGTAAACAAATGAAACCATATACTACCAGAAAGTGGGAATCTCGGGCACAAATTTTGTGGGAATAGGGATGTGGATCCAAATCTATCTTGGTTACTGCTTAAGGACCAGGCAGAGCCCAGAGATCCACAGATGGCTTAGCAGCTCCAACACTCATACCCATGCAGAAGTGAGCATGGAGTCCCAAAAGTCCAGCAGGGCTGGAAGCATCCTCCCCACCCTTCCCCAGGAGAGCCGGCCCGTGGACAAGCTGCTCTTCTGATGCAAAAGTGAATCCTGAAGGAGCTTCCCAACTCAACCCCCTGTTTTCATGCCAGGTTGGCAAGAATCCCCCTTGGAGCATCCCACCTGCTCCTGTGCTATCCATCCTTGCTCCTTCTGAGGACTGGGATGGAGGGCTGGGAACACCAGCTTGCAGTCCCCATGCTTGAGCTGCAGGATCAGGTTCGGTTGCACTCGTGTAACACCTGGTCCCTGAGCTACATGCATGAGATTTCTTCATTCCTTCAAGCACTGGGTGATGTGACAGCTGTCACCTCACACGCTGGCACATCTCTGGCTGGGAGCATCCCTGCAGCATAGCTTCCCAAAGGACATCCCCCAGCCTGGGGCCAGCAGAGCCACAGCACAGGGACGTGTGAGCCTCTGAGGCACATCTTCATACTCAGGCTGAAAAATAAACAAGCAAGCACAGAATGTGACTGCAAAAAAATAAAAAGGGTGGGGGTTTCAGGGTGGGAAGAAATGGTTATCAGTGGGGTTTTTTTTTTTCTCTTCCCTCCCCCCATCCCCCCCTTAGGTAACATTTGCTTTCATTTCATATTCCAAGAGATCAGAAATACCATTTCAAACGAAGGAAAAAAAATCAAACCCTTCTGTTTCAACACACTCCCTGGCCCAACATCCTCATGCACTAACACACCCACATACCAGCTTTGCTTCCAAACCCAGCCCCAGCCCAGCGGAGCCCGTTTCCAGGCAGCGTTTTCTCCCTGGCCAGCCCCAGAGCCGAGCATCCCACCTCCCTTCCCTGCCAGCCGAGCTGCCGACCCCAGCCCCTCTCTGCAGGCGTTTCTCTGGCACATCCATCACGTGGAAGTAGGATGTGCAGTTCGGTGCCAGAACACGCGCGGTGGCCGCGCCAGCAGCGCCTGCAGGGCTGCACAGAGCTGCTTGTGTTTTGGAGGGGCACAGCGCTGGCTCCTGTGGGCAGGTTCTGGCTCTACCTGACATGGGAGGGAGGAGTCAGGAGCTGGCACTTGCCATCGGCACTGACCTGTCAAAATTGGTTTGACGCCAGGTCTCTCTCACTCTTTGCTTTAACATCAGTCCGTGTGCCTGCTCTCACTTTTCTGTGGGGCATTTTCGTGCCTTTCAGAGCAAAAACAGGGTGTGAAAAAAAAGAGCATTTTGCAAATTAGGAGTTGCTTGGCTTGTGGGGTTGAGTGGCAGCACTACTGGCATCACAGTGGCATCATGGCATGAGAACAGTGGCCACATGCATGGGCCTCAGGCAGCCACCATCCTTCTGCCAGTGGATTGGAAGGGAGCCTACAGGAAGGCTGGGGAAGGGCTATGGGTAAGGTCTTGTAATGACAGGATGAGGAGGAATGGGTTTAAATTGGGAGAGGGGAGGTTCAAACTGGGTGTTAGGAAGATATTCTTTCCAGTGAGAGTGGTGAGACACTGGCACAGGTTGCCCAGGGAGGTTGTGGAGCACAGAATCACCCAATGTCATCAAAGATCACATTGGGTGATTCTGTGCTCCACAACCTCCCTGGAGGTGTTCAAGGCCAGGTTGGATGAGTCCTTGAGTGACCTGTTCTAATGGGAGGTGTCCCTGCCTATGGCAGGAGATGGAACTGGCTGAGCTTTGAGGTCTCTTCCTACCTAAACCATTCTACGATTCTATGATTTGTGCCACATGGAGCTGGAGACAGGAGGGTCCTGGAGCCTCCCCCTGCAAAGCTCCCAGCAGCAGCAGCTCCCCGGGGCTCCGGCATAGCCCTGCCTCCACTGCTTTTCCTGCCCTCTGGAAGAACTCCCCCGTCCTGCCGCCGTCTGCCTCTGACGCAGACAGCTTTGCTTCCAGACGGGCTGCACTGCCCCGAGCCCACACCAAAAGAAAGCCCCTTTGTTTGCCTCCACAAACGGGGGCCCACGCCATCGGCTCCACACTGACCTCCACCACCCTAAAACACCCTCCCCGCTGTCCCAGGGGGCAGGACATGCACGAGGACAGGGATGGGGTCGCCCCCCAGCACTGCCACTTGAGTCGGGAGCAGTGCCCAGCGCTGCTGGAATGGGTCACAGAGGGTGCATGGGTATAGAGCACCTATACAGAGGGATGGACAGAAGGATGGAGGGATTCTCTACGGCTGAATCTCTCTTCTCATGGCTGTTTGAGAGGGGCAAACCATCATGGGAAGCACTGGAGCCACTGAGCTCGCCAGGGCGGGACGGGGGAGCAGGGATGGTGCTGAACAAGCTGCTGCTAATGAGAAGCAGGCGGAGAGCCCAGCGTTGCCTTCCCCCCCAGTCCTCTCTCACCTCTCAGGGTCAACTTGTATTTTCTTAAGCCCTGATTGCCAAGAAATTGGAGGGTTGTGTGCTGATGAGGTCTGGGCAGCTGACAGCTGGCCTGGGCAGCACTTAGGAGCTCGGTTATGTGCTCCGAAGCAAAGGCAGCCCAGCAGCAACTGGGTTCAGGGTTTGAAAAGGATTTGGAGGGACTCTTGCACCGCACACCCAGGCTGAGGGGTCATAGGACTCATGGAATGCTGCCTGCCCCGATCCTGCTCCATCGGGAGCATCCCGGGCGCATCAAGTTGGGAATGGCAGCAGCCTGCCCGGTGGTGCTGGGCTCAGCCCCGGTTTTCACGCGGGAGAAGAGGAACCCTGAGCTGCGGCGCCGGCGGGGAAAGGAGAGCAGAAGAATGCGATCAACAGCTGTAAAGCCCAGCCCCGGCTCTGCTCTGCTCCCGCCGTCGCGGGTCGGCCCCTCAGACTGTTTATGGAAAGCCCAGTTCGCCGAGAAATCCATCTCCCGTTTCCTGTTGGTCGGCGGCAGCCAAGCGCCGTGCTCAGCCAAGGGCTGCCGCTGCCTGCGCGCTGCTCGCTGACACGGAGGAAGGGCTGAGCTGGGGGTTAATGGTCCCAGGGGACTCCGAGCCATATCCTGCCCGCATTTTTTGGGTGAGACAAGACATCCCTGGCACCTCTCGGAGCCGTCGGTAGGGAGGGGTTGAGTGCTCTCCCCGCTCGGCACGGAGAGGATGAAGGCAGGATGCCCACACCCACCTGTGGAGATCCAGGGCTGGTGACATCCACCCAGTCGCGGCAACCACCCACCCCTTCACCCCTGGCGCAGGAAGGGGTTCCTCAAACCCTTCCAAGCCCCCTAGCTGGGGACAAGTGAAGAGTCCTCCACTTTGCTTCCTCCCACCTTCTCCCTCCCTGCTTGACCCCACTTTCTGCTTGAGCCCAGCCTCACCGGTGTGGGGGGAGTTCATCGCTCTGCGCCAGCTCACTCAAGGCCAGCACCATTGTTGCTGAAGCCCTGCCGGGCGGGAGCGGGGCCAAGCGGGGCCAGAGCCCTGGATGCTGCTGCCATCGGCTGACTGAGTCATCATCCCGGAGAAGCCGAGCCCTGGTGCTGATCTGAAATCCAGCCGATTTTTTTCCCCTGAATCAGGCCAGGGAGGGTGGAAAAAAGGCTGGGGGAGGAGGAGAGAAGCAGTGAATGTGGTCAGGTCACTCAAATCTCCCCTCTTTCCAACTGCTCTGAAGGGAGACAGGGCCAAGGCAGTGGGCAGGGTGATGGAGAGGGGCTGTGGAGACCCATGATGGGGGCAGGTCACACCAGATGCCAGAGGGGTGCGTGCCCAAGCTCTCTTTGCACTCATCCCTGCTATTGCTCGCAGGAGGAGAAAGAAGAAAAAGAAAGAGCAAGAGCTTCTCACATCCTCTGCCAGGTCCCCTCCCTGTGCTGCAGTCCCCGTTGAGGCAGGGATGGGGACACTCGCCTGGCACACGCCTCGTCCCGCCCCGGGCATGTGGCCAGATCTGAGGCATCTCTCTGGGGACCACCCCATCCCACCAGCCCTGACAATGGGCAGAGCTGGTTCCCGCTGGCTGAGGAGGGCTGGCAGCACCCCAGAAATGACCTCTAAGTCATCACATGGGTAAAAGCAGCACACTCCACAGCCAGCCAGAGCCATCCCTTCTCTTCCTCCCTTCTTCACCTCCTCCCAGCTTCAGCACTGTCTCCTAGTCCCTCAGCAATAAGAGAACCCCAAGTTCTCGCAGAGGAGGGCTGTGTGGGTGGGAAGCCGAGCCCCTTCCCGTCATCCCCTCCCATGCTGCTGTGGGAGCTCTTGCCTCTAGCCCTTTCAGAGGCTTCACAGACCACCCTCCCCCCCTCCAGGCAAGCCAAACTCTGGAGCCAGGGAAGGACACCAACCCCCAACACCACCACCCCCCACCCCCCCACTCCCTACCATCAGGCTGCTCCCTGTGAGCGGGGAGGTTCCAGCAGCCCAGGCGGGGAGCGAGGGAGGGACCAGGACCCATGTGGTCACCAGCTGCTTGGAAATCTTCCCCTGGCTCTGGGTCACAAATACAGATTTTTATAATTATTAGCCTTTAGTAATTTACCATAAAATATTTACTCTGGCTCCCTCCGAGGCGTTCGATTCGTGCCAGGTCTGCATGGCTCCTGGGGGGTGTGCAGGGGGAGACACGGCTGTGTGGGGCTGGATGCTCCTCTCCCACCCTGTGTAAATATCCATCTGGATGTGGGTGGCCCAGGGAAGAGACCCCAGTGGCAGCCTGAAGTCCAGATCGCTGTGCTCCCCTCTCAGCCTCTTCCCACCACAACCCCTGTCATGAATGCCTCCATGCACCCACCCATGGACAAACCTGAACAGAGAAGGTTTCACCTCAACATGAGGAGAAACTTCTTCACAGTCAGGGTGACAGAGCACTGCCACAGGCTGCCCAGACAGGTTGTGCAGTCTCCTTCTCTGAAGGCTTTCAAAGCCCTCTTGGATGCATTCCTGTGCAGACTAACCTAGGGTATCCTGTTTGGACAGGGGAGTTGGACTCCGTGATCCCTGGAGGTCCCTTCCAACCTCTAATGTTCTGTGATTCTATGAACTGCACTCACCTTCGTGTTGCCAGGCTTGCTCCCAGCCCACCCTGGCTGATGGGATCCCCTACCAGCACCAAAGTGATCCCCAAGGACAGCCACTGCTGCTGAAGACATTGGGGCTTGGAGAACCGTCCTGTGGGTCCCAGCACTGAGGCAGACAGGAGAGAATATTTGAAGACATCTTCCTCCCTTGCCAGGGGAGAGCCTCCCTCAGCCCCCACCCTCCTTGCCTTAATGTCTGCTTCTGCTTTTCTCCAGCACTCAGCATCACCTTGCAGCCCTTCCTCATCTGAAAGCTGCCCTGAGCCTCCTGCCCTGGCCTCGCTCCACCTGCCTCCCAGCTGTCCCCTGCATTATGAAACCAGACTTGCCAGCCCCTGTATTTTCCCACTCATGCCAAACCCTCCTGGTTCTGGCTTTGCCAGCCGGCAGCCCTCACATCGGGAGCCAGGAGACACTGGGACACCCCTTCAGTGCTGACCCCAGCAGCAAGAAAGCCATCACTCCCCTCTCAGTCCCATTCCCAGGGAAGCTGGAGCTGCCCCCCCTAGTTCATTGCCCCATAGCCCCTCTGAGTGGGACAGCCCTGCTGCTTCCCTCCCCAAGACCCCCGGGAAGTGGCTCCAGCTCCCCCCACCCCAGACTTGGAGCCAATCCAACACCTGGTTTTGATAACAAACAGCACAAGACATGGGTCTGGGATGAGGGGGATGCTAAGGGGGGCATCAGCCGAGCAGCTTCATGGGGATGAGGGGGGTCCAGCTCCCAGGAGAGCTCCCCATGGGGTTACAGCCCTGAGCTGCCCATCCCCACATCTCCTCTTTAAAACAAAAGCCCCTGACAGAACCGGGTTAAGTGCAGCCACCGGAAAGCTGAGATTAAAGGAAATTGGTTATAAAACAATTTCCCCGGATGCTAGGAACATCTTTTTGTCATCTGTCCTTTGGCATTTGGAGTCTCTCTTACGTCTCCAGCGTTTTCTGATTTAGGCTTTGACATTTAAATGAGCCATTCGTATTTACAGTCCTGGGCGTTGTAAATAGCCTTACACATAAATGTTCTCTGGTGTTTAGGTGGTGGTCTCTGCATTTGGGTCTTCCAAAACATGACCTGTAAATCTTTACAGGGAAAAGTACAACTCCTACCAGAAGATGTCTATGGGCTCTGTAATCCAGGGGCAGATGGACAGGTAGCCCAGATACAGGCACCAGGATATCATGTCATTGTATCACAAAGTACATCACTTCAAGATCACTAAGCCAGGGGCAGATGGACAGGTAGCCCAGATACAGGCACCAGAACATCACATCATTGTATCACAAAGTGCAAGTACATCACTTCAAGATCACTAAGCCAGGGGCAGATGGACAGGTAGCCCAGATACAGGCACCAGAACATCAGATCATTGCATCACAAAGTGCAAGTACATCGCTTCAAGATCAGGAGGGGCACTGGCAGAAATGTTTGTCATGGCTCTCATTCAAGGACTTGGTGACTTGTGCTGTTGCCTCCCCACCCAGGCACCGTCCCCACTCCAGTCCCAGGTCCCACGATGAGGATGAAGTCATCTCTAGGGCTGGAAAGGTGCCGAGGCCATGTCCGGCAGCTGCACGGGTCATGCAGAGGGGCATAGCTCTCCAGTGGGGCTGTCAAAGCTGCTGTCCCCTCCCAGCACAGAGGACTGCTGGGTGACATAGCACAGGGGCTAAGGAGGCTTTTGGCTGCCCCCTGGCAGATCCTCCACGAGGGTCCCACCATCAACAGCAGAAGCCTGACCACAGCAGCCACTCTGCCACCGCCCTGGCCGCACACCACCTCCAGGACAAATTCCCCCGGGAGGGGGTCCCCAGCCTGGCAGAAAAGGCTACAAAAGAAGGCAAAGGCATCATTGCTTTCACAGTCCTGCTGTGGTGTGAAATATTTGCGTCATCTGGTTTTAACCTCCAGCCATCTGGTCTGGAGATGCTTTTCTTGGGGGGGCAGGGGTGGGGTGAGGGGCTTCTCCGCCATCTCTGTTATTTATAGGGTGCAAATCCACCCTTGCTTCTCCTTCTGAAGAGCAGTTTCTTCCTGACTCTAGGTTTCCAGAGCCCAGCTCTTGGGCAGGTTACTGTTTGCTGGCCTTGGCCCTTTGCATGTACCTCTTTGAAGGAGCAGCAGTAGGTGGTGGTTAGCTGGTGGAGAGGGTCACAGTCAGATTCCTCCAGCATAAAACCGTGGTCTAGGCATTTTTTTGATTGAAATGACTGGACACAGCATGAAATGCTTAGAAAAGGAACCAATCCCACTGGAAAGCTGCCAGGCACCCTCACCTCTGCCCATTTGGGAAAGCCAACAGGAGATGGGTCATAGGTTGGACTAGATGATCTTGGAGGGCTCTTCCAGCCTGGTTGATTCTATGGCTTTCAAGTCACTCAAGAAGTTTCTTTCCTTATCCTACCTCCCCCACTGCTCACCAGATGATGGAGTGCCCCATGTGGGCAGGAAGACAGCTCTCACCATGGTCACCATGATCCTATTCATGGGCAGGGGCTGCAAAGACCCTGGAGCAGCCAAGGAGCTTGGACTCAGCCCTGTGATATCCAGGACCTGCAAGAGGTTACCCCAAACCTTCTACCCCAGGCAGCCCCCAGTTCAGAGCTGGGCAAGGACTGCCTTAAAGTCTTTGGTAGCAGACTGCAGAATGAAGCTGCAATTGGGACAAGCCCTGGCAGCCCCAGGCCACAGAGGGGCCCCAGCATGGAGGATTTGAGCCCCAAGGCAGGTATGCTGGCCAGGACTCCACTGCCTCTGGGGCTTTGTGGGCCACCCAGCCCCTGGCCCTTGCCCAGGTCAGCATGGATTGTGCCCAGTTTGCACATTTTCAGCAGACACAGAAGCTAGAAAACAGCATCGGTGCCAAGGCAGGTCATGTGTCAGGGGGATGGAGCCTCCCTCCCCCGCGGCTCTTCTGCAGCTGGGAGAGGGCAGAGCCCTCCTCATCCTCCTGGTCACTCTGGGGTCACCATACAGGGCTGAGCTGTGCTCCTGGGCTCATTTATTAACAAGCAATTAACTCACTGCCAAGCTGGGCAGCAGCCGGTCCCACTTAGGGCAGCCCCAGGGCCACGCTGGGAGGGTGGCACTTCAGCGGGGCTGGACGGGGATGGTGCAGCCTGAGGGGGGCAGCTCCGCACAGAGCCCCACGGCTCTCTCCTGGGCTGGGAGACAGCGGGAAGGGAACCAAGGCATAACAGCATAAGGTGCACGGCCTGGCTTTGCTTCGCCGTGGGCCGAGATTAAAAGCCTCCTTGTCCAGGCAGGCAGCTGCAGGGGTGCGGGCAGGCAGCTGCAGGGGTGCGGGCAGGCAGCCCCCGCCCCCGGGCTGGCGGCCACGGCAGCGCCGCAGCACCGCACATCGTTTGTCACTCGGACAGCTTCAAACAGCCCCGGCTGGGATTCATTAGGCTCCGGCTTCGTTTCCTCCAGCGCTTCGCAGGGGCCAGGCTGCGGACGGCGGTGGGGAGGCAGCAGACAGACGGGCAGGCTCTGGCAGGCAGCCACTGGCTCATGGAGCAGGGGGGACAAAGTAAGTGGGGATCCCCCTGGCCCCTCCAAATCCCTGCCCCGCGGCTGGACGCGGTCCCAGACGGCTGCGGGCCCCGTGCTGGGAGCGCCAGGCTGTGCGCAGCGCCGCTGCAGCCAGCGCTAGACAACTGCTGCCACCTCGCGAATGGAAGGCTGCTCCCACACATCCCCTCCCCACCCTCCTCCCCTCACCCCCCCTCCCAAATCGGACCCCAAATCCGTCAAAGGCATATAGCATCCCCCAGGGGGGAGGACTGAGAGACCTGGGGCTGTTTAGTCTGGAGAAGAGAAGGCTGAGAGAGGAACTTATCAACATCTATCAGTATCTGAGGCGTGGGTGAAGGTACCAGGCTCTTTTCAGTGCCCAGTGCTAGGACAAGGAACAGCAGGTACAAGCTAGAGCACCTCACCATGAGGAGACACTTCTTTAGGGTGAGAGTGACAGGGCACTGGAACAGGCAGCCCAGAAAGGTTGTGGAGTCTCCTCCTCTGGAGACTTTCCAAACCCACCTGGATGCACTTCTGTGGGACCTGCTGTAGATGACCCTGCTTTTCCACGGGGGGGTTGAACTTGATAATCTCTAGAGGTCCCTTCCAACCCCTAAGCCCCTGTGATTCTGTGACTGGATTGTACCAGTCAGGAGAGGAAACAGCCAAGAATCATCAAGTAAAACCAGAGCCCCCCAGTTTATTAGCAGTTGGCTCAACAGGACCCTACAGCAGCACCTGGGAGCCTCCTAACAAATTCCATGGAGGGGCAGAGGGGAGCTACAGGCCCCCCGACCCCACACATGGCCAGAGAGGTTCCTCAAAAATAACCAGGCGAGAAGCAGGGGAGGCTCCCCTCCACCATCCACAGCAAAAGCCATGTTGCCTTGCCCTGCCCTGCTGCCCAGACAGCTCTGGAAGAGAGGGCAGCACCCCGAGTGCCATGTCCACCCCAGCAGCCACTGCTGCCACCCCACACCTTGTGGAGCAGCTCCAGCCAAGAGGAAATTTGGGCCCTTATCCCTGTAAACCTGTGGTGGATGCACCATCCCACCTGCCAGCCCCAGCAGCAAAACAGGGTGGGAGAGGCAGAGCTGGGGCTCTCCACACAGCACCACTGGTGTAAAGACACAGCTCCAGCTGGGCAACTGTCCCCCAGCTCCCCACTGACCTGCGTCCATATCACCAAAGGGACCAGGCAACACCCTTGGAGTTTAGGTACAAATTCTGGCACTGAAGAAAAAAAACACAACCCCCTGCAAAATGGGAACCAAATGAACCCTCCCCACCTCCCACACCCCAACGGTATTAAAATACTTTTGTTTTTAATAGTCAAGAGGTTTGAAGTTCTCAGCATCCTTCTGACTGCCATTATCCCAATCTTCACCCTGTCCCCAAGGGCCGGCTCTCCTCTGTGCCAGGGGACACGGGGCACCACTTGGCTTTACCACAGGAAACACCACGTGTGTACAAGATTGCAGGGTGGCTTCGGGGGGACAGGAGCATGCTGCGGCCAGCACGCTGGGGCCAGCACACCGGCCCCTTCTCCTGCTCGGCTGCAGTCCCACCAAGCTGCCAGTGGAGGGGGAGGAAGAGGCCGAGGAGTTTGGAGATGAATGGAGGTGACAAAAGAAATAGTGCCCAAGCCTCCGAAAGAACAATCCATCTCGTCTGTAGCTTTTCCAAGTGAAAAACTTTCTGGCTTCCTGCCATGGGGGTGATGGCAGGAGTAGGTCAGAGTCCCTCCGTGCTTTTGGTCTCCATCAGCCTCCATTCCTCTGCTCCAGCTCAGCAAAGTCACCCCCAGCGTTCCCAGAGCGGCTCCTCCACCCTCAGACCAGGAGGTGAAGGACAGCTCTGACGCTGCCTTCAGGTCTAGGGTAGTTGGAGCCCATTTTGGGCAGAGAGAAGGGGAATTTGTGCCACTTCCCCACACTGGGGCAGGACAGGAAGGGACCTTGCCTTTTTAACTCCTCACCCCAGAAACACAAAAGGAAAGAGTAAACCAAAAGAGGAAGGGCAGGCAGGAGGCGGCAGCGCAGGGACCGCAGTCAGGCTGCCACTCCAGGCAGCCTCCAGCACCGCTCCTGGGGGTCCTCCTCCAAGGCCACGGCCAAGGTATTGCTGAGGAAGGTCCTGCCGGGTGCAGGGGTGCCCCCTCGCTCAGGTATTGCTGGGTGGGCAGCAGGCAGCAGCTACCTGGTGCTCTGCAGCTCCTCCCGCAGCCAGGTGGGCAGCGTCTGGCCCATTTTGTAGAGCAGCTTGGAGAGGTCGATGTTGTGGTCCCTGTAGTAGTCCCGCAGGAAGGCGCGTGACTGGCGGAGAGAACAGACAGCAGGGTCAGGGGCACCGACCCCCAGCCCACCACCCCCCCAGCAGGCTTCCTGCATACTCACATCTGAGTCCATCTCAGGGTACTTCCTCCCTTTGCTCTTTCCCAAGCATTTCGTTTTCCCTCCATCCAGAAGCTGACACCAGAATCCTTTCTTTGGATCAAACCTGTGAAGCGAGAGCTCTGCTTCACCTCTTTCATCCCTCCACCCTGCCCAACGGGGCCCACTGCTGCCCAGCCCTGCACAGGGGCACTTTTCCACCTCTTGTTAACCCACATCCCAGCTAGCACCTCATAATCGACCCCCCTGGTACAACAGGTTCAGCTGCCCAGCCAGCAGCCCTGCTGAAGGGGCAAGAGACCCAGTCTGGGTTTAATTATTATTTTCTGTGGCACCTTCAGTCTTGGATACCCTCTTGAGCCCTGTGGCACCCAGCTGCAGACTCAGAGAAGCCAGGTTTGTGGGCAAGCCCTGCCACAGAGGTAAACTGTTATTTTTGTAGGAGCTCTGGAGCTTCCTGCTGCCCACAGTGGGCTTTGATCTCTGGAAGGCCCAGAGGAAGGTGACACTCACAGAGGTGCCACGTGGCCAGGAGCAAGAGCTGCTCTGCAGTGTGAGGAGCTGGGATGCCAGGGCTCAACACCACAGAATGGTTTAGGTTGGAAGGGACCTCAAAGCTCATCAAGTTCCAACCCCCCACCATAGACAGGGACACTTCCCACTAGAACAGGTTGCTCAAGGCCTCATCCAGCCTGGCCTTGAACACATTGTCACATGCAACATGAGCACAGCCCTGAACTCCACTCCAGGAGCTCAGAGCTGCTCCTGGGCTGTCTGAGTGACACCACTGTACCCACCATGGTGTCTGGACAAGCACAGCAAAGCAGGGTGGTGGTTGGAGCTACCCCAGTGCAGGTCACAGCAATGAGGAGCTGCTTTTCTGGCCTCAGGGCAAAAACACTCATTCAGACCAGCTCTGTGGTCAGCCTCAGGGCTGGGGACTGCCCCGGGACAGCACTGGGTGTCTCTGTGGGCAGCAGCAGGTTGCAGGAAGGAGAAGCTGAGGGAAAGACTCACGCCAGGGTCTTGTGATAATCAATGAAGTTGGTCACGCCGAGGAACTTCTGGACCGTCTCCATCACTTTGGCAGGCTCTGTTCGGAGCAGCTTGCCATCCAGCACCAGGATCTGCAAGGAGCAAGGCAGGGCAGTGAGGTGCTGCTGGCTCCCAGAATTGCTCTCCTGGGGAACAATGTCACCTCCACAGAAATTTTGGCCATCTTGGAGACGAATCTGCCACTACCCCACACAGGGTCCCCTTTTTGAAAGCCAATGTGCTCCAGGGTTTATTTACACTAGGAGTAAGAAAGTTAAAAGCCAGGACCAGGATCCATCCAGGACAACATCAGAGCTGCAGCTCATGGCCATCCAACCCACAGCCAGCCAGGACTGCACATGACAGCAACCACCCCAGCAGCAGACAACCAACAGACTGTGTGAGGTTAAACAGCGGTAGAAGAATCATTCAGGGACTGAACCCAGGCACCACAGCAGCACTCTGCTGGGCAGGTCAGGGCTGGTATCCAACCCCCATTCCTCTGCAGGCAGCTCAAACCATGGGCAGCTTTGCCTACTACGTCTGTCTTCAATGCCACAGTGACACCAGACAGGGCAGCCCTGCTGGAGTCTGTGGTCAAGAGTGGCTGGTGAGCAGTGAGTGACCCTGCAGAGCCACCCCCAGTCCTCCACCCCACAGCTCCCTTTCAACCCTGCTTTGTCAGAGGACTGGCACAAGGACATCTTCATGTATCATCCACAGAATGGTCTGGGTTGGAAGACACCTCCAAAGGTCATCCAATCCAACCCCTTCTGCAGTCATCAGGGGCACCCTCAGCTAGATCAGGGTGCCCAGAACCCTGTCGAGCCTCACCTTGAATACCTTCAGGGATGAAGCCTCAACTACCTCCCTGGGCAATCTGTTCCAATGTTCCATCACCCTCCTGGTAAAGAACTTGTTGCTAACATCCAATCCAAATCTCCTCCTCTCTACTTTGAAACCACTGCCCCTTGTCCCATCACCAACTTCACACTACAAAGGTTTCCTTCTTGCACAGTATCTCCCCTTCACCCCTTCTCCAAGTCCTTTTCACTCTTCCCTCCATGGTTTTCAAGGTGTTAAGAAAAGCAGCTCCCAAACACAGCTGAACCCAAGCTCCATTCCCCTCACACCCTTGTCCAGGTGAGGGCTTGCTGGAGTGCAGGGACCTACCTGGTTGGCATGGTAGCTGTTGAGCCAGCGCTCGATGTGGGTGGCATACCAGCCTGGCACCAGGCAGCGGTTCTGCAGGGCGCGGAGCTTGGGCGCAGCCTCGGCTCCCGCGGTGATCACCTCGTGGAAGGTGTATTTCAGGGCCACTGGGTCGTCGTGAGCTCGCTGGTGCTGTCAGGCAGGAGCAAGGCAGGTTTGGTCCTGAGGCAACTCAAACCCTGGGCTGCCCACAAGGCTTGCTGGCTCCCAGGCCCTCGCACTATGTCCTCCTGCCGTCCACAGCCAGCCCACCTCCCAGGCTAGGCTGACAGGGGGAAGCCCTCCACTCACCACACCATGGGGCTGCTCAAGCCAGGGGAGAGGCAGAGGTGGGCAGCTCACCTGGTACCAGGAGTAGGCTCGATCTGCAGGGTTGATGAGGATGGTGATGACTTTGGCCTTGGAGAGCAGGGCTGCAGCTCGCCGGGGAGCCACCTCGGAGTCAAAGTAGTTGGCACTTTTCTCAAAGTAGAAGTCTGAGGTGGTGTTGGAGGGGATGGGGAAGAACTCCATGTACCTGGCAGAGGCACAGTGTGAGGCAGGCAGCAGGCAGCACAAGGTGTCCCCAGCACCCCTCCCCACAAGTGGCACATCCTTCTGTACCAAGCACTAAGCCTGCAGGATCCCTGCAGGTCTGACATGCTGCCTGGGGCTCCACAATCCCCTCCAGCCACTGCAGAGCACCAGGCCACACCAGATTCCCCAAGCAGACCCCAGAAACAGAGGGTGGCAGATGCACACAAGCCTGGCTTCTCCCAAGGGCAGTGCAACATCTCAGGAATAAACCACAGTGCTGTGATGGCCTGAAGGCCTGTGTGGGATCTCGTCCCACCTTGCAGCACCCAGATGCCCTCTGCCAAGTGCCTGGTGACTGCAAGGCTGATGGGAAAGCCCACGGCACTGCTGCTTCTGTTCCCAGAGGAATTGGTGCTCCCAGCTAAGTTCCCAGGACGGGGAGACCTACCAGTCGATGCCCTTGTGATAGTTGTGTCCATTGAAGAACTGTATCTCCTCAAAGGTCTCTGAGCTGGGGTAGTTGCTGCTCAGGTCTGGGTGCATCCCCAGGAAGAGGTAAAGGGCAGTCGTTCCTTCAGACAGACAGAGAGCAAGAGGTGACTCAGGCCAAACCTCCCTCTAAGCTCTGCTTCAGGGCAGGAAGGCCCTTTTGTGGGTGTCAGGTGGACCTGGCAAGCTTTGTGAGAGGTACATGGCACAAGGGTGAAGGAAAGCACCTGTTTTCTGAGGCCCGATGATGAGAAGCTTCGGGAATCGATCACAGGTCTTCTCTTTGGACCAAATGTCCTTGTGCCGTTTGTCTTCACAGGGATCCTGGAACAGACAGGACAGCCTGGCTGGGACCATGCAGCACCGCTCAGCCCCCTCCAGCCAAAGCAGACACGCAGGGAGGCCACGCTGCTCGGCAAAGACCAGGCTTATCTGCAGGTCTGTGGGGCACCACTCACAGAACCACAAAGAGGTGAAACACCCTCTGTCCCCTCCACTGCATGCTCAAAGGGTACCTGCCACAGCGGGTCCTTCTCCTCAGAGAAGATCTGGAAGTACTTCTGTGCCAGCTGCATGGGTGGCAATGTCTGGAGCTTCAAGTTGGTCCAGGAGTTGAGGAATCGGACCAGGTGCTTGAAGGTGTACAAGCCCAGGCGGTCGTTGCCGTAATTGGACAGATGGGTCATGAAGATGCTGATCTGGAGAGGAGAGGGCAGAGCAGGGGTTAGCAGAGCCTCACCCAGCACCTGTACCATCTAAAGGGCTCCCAGCTTGGCTGAGGAGATCAAAGCCATCTCCCACAGCAGTGCTGGGGGACAGCTCTGTAAGAGATGCCCATTCGTGCCTGGGCAGCCAGTCAGCTGTACTCACGGGGTTGAGGAGCACGGTCAGGAACAGTTCACCCCCGTTGATGATCTTGTCCAGCTCACTGGAGCCACCTGGGTACTCGTTGTAGAAAATGGTGTGTGTGAAGAGGCCACAGGTTTGCCGGGGGAGTACCTGCACCAGGAGACAGGCATGGATGGAGCACCCACGGCTATCATAGGGGCAGGGTTGGAAGTGACCACCAGGATCATCTAGTTCCAACCCCCCTGCCATGGACAGGGACACCTCACACCAGATCAGGTTGCTCAGAACCCCATCCAGCCTGGCCTTAAACACCTCCAGGGATGGGGATTCTACCACCTCCCCGGGCAACCCATTCCAGTGCTGAAGAACTTCTTCCTAACATCCAGTCTGAATCGACCCATTTCCAGCTTTGTTCCATGCCCCTCAGTCCTACCTGAGATCCTAAAGAGTCCCTCCCCAGCTTTCTTGTAGGGCCCCTTAAGATAACAAAAGGTCACAATAAGGTCATCTGGGAGCCTTCTCCTCTCCAGACTGAGCAGCCCCAACTCCCTCAGTCTATGCCCCCTTCTCTCAAACTAAAAGGGAGTCCTCAACCCCTCAGTGGTCAGGACCAGCTTCACTGCCCCTCATCACCCTTTGCTTGAATCCCGCTACCCACAAGGGATGCAGGTAGACAGATGGAGAAGGCAAAAACTGTCCTTACACAAGCTTCCTCTGGGCAGGATGAGCTGAGGGCACTGCTGCCCACAACCACTCATTGAGGCTCTGGGGTTTGGTGGAATCATAGAATCAACCAGGTTGGAAGAGATCTCCAAGATCATCCAGGCCAACCTAGCACCCAGCCCTAGCCAGTTAACTAGACCATGGTGCTGAGTGCCCCATCCAGGCTTTGCTTCAACACCTCCAGGGACGGTGACTCCACCACCACCCTGGGCAGCCCATTCCAATGCCAATCACTCTCTCTGCCAACAACTTCCTCCTAACAGCCAGCCTAGACCTCCCCTGGCACAACTTGAGACTGTGTCCTCTTGTTCTGTTGCTGGTTGCCTGGCAGAAGAGTCCAACCCCACCTGGCTACAACCTCCCTTCAGGTAGTTGAAGACAGCAATGAGCTCTGCCCTGAGCCTCCTCTTCTGCAGGCTGCACACCCCCGGCTCCCTCAGTCCCTCCTCACAGGGTTGTGCTCCAGGCCCCTCACCAGCTTCGTCACCCTTCTCTGGACACACTCTAGTACCTCAGCATCTCTCTTGAATTGAGTGGCCCAGAACTGGGCACAGCACTCAAGGTGTAGCCTGACCAGTGCTGAGTACAGGGGCAGAATAACCTCCCTTGTCCTGCTGGCCACACTGTTCCTGATCCAGGCCAGGATGCCACTGGAGGAGGCAAGAGCAAAGAAGCCCCTGAGATCAAACCTGGCCACCTACCATGATGCCATTGTGGATGAAGCCACGGCGATAGCGAGCAGGTTTCAGGTGGGGATACTCCTCTGTGCTCGTCACTTTGATTGACCAGACCTGCTTCCAAGCCTCGTACAGCTGCACATGCACAGGGTAGACACCCGAGTGGTGAGGGGCCACAGCGTAGCCCATGTCAGTGGGGATGCCATGCTCCTGCAGAGAGGGTGGGCAGTGAGCGACCCACAACATTCCAGGTAAATCCAAGCTCTCTCCAAGGGACTGCCCATTCCTAACCACAGTTTGTCCATTCATGCCTCTGGAGAGCAACCAGGCCAGTGTGGGCCAGTGCCCACATATCCCCCTCTAATCAGGGAGATCTCCATATGAGGGAGCCCAGAGGCAGATGTGCTGGGTGCTCTGCTTCACATGGACCATCCTCACCCCTGCCACTTCTGCTGTCACCAAGAGAACAGCAGCAAAGCTCTTCTGTGGAGAAGAAGGAGAACTATCTGTGCAGAACTGTAAATTGCTTTGTATCAGTAGCTGCAAACCAGGCTGGGAACTGCGAGCTGGACAGCTGCCCATCCCGGGCAGCAGTGGTCTGGCCTCAGTGCTGGTTTTATCAGGGACACGTAAATGCTATCACCCAGCTTAAGGTCAGAGCCTGCCTCTACAAACCAGGCCTGCAGAGGGAGCTTTCAACAGCCAGAGCGTGGCAGCACATGGACACCACTCCAGGATCCAGCATCACTGTCCCCACCACAGCATCAAACCACATCAGGCTGAGCACGCAATCCACGGTGGGACCTCTGCATCCCAGCTAGCAGAGACCATCACCCAGGTCCCTGGGAAGTGCCTTCATCTCGTTTCCCCTCTCTTCCCCCACCATAAGCACCCCCACAGGCAGCATCTTACTCACAACGGCAAATTTCTTGTTTAAGGTCATCTGCTCAGCGAGAACCGACTGGTTGTGAAAGAGATGAGGCTGCATGTGGCTCCACATGTGGGGGAACCACCAGAACTCCTTCACGTAGGACAGCAGCAGGTCATCACCTTCATCCTCAGCATCGGTACCTATGGGTGTGATGCTCACTGTCACCACCAGGCACGCAGAGCCGTGCCTGACTAGCTGGGACAGAGGGAGGAAGGGTCCCTCTTGGTGACCAGTTGATGGGGACAGCAGAGTAGAGTGCCCAAGGACCCTCTGCAGCCCCAAATTCAGTGTCTTTGAGCACTGTTTTGTGCCCCAGCCACATGGCACTGACACGTAAAGCAATTCCCTCTCCCTCCTCACCCGTGTGGAAGAATTTCCCTGAGTATCCCAGGTTGAAGGTGAAGTTGGGGATGTGGGTGCGCAGCTCCTTCTGCGTGTCAAACAGCGCCTGGGAGAGGAGGAGACAAAGCAAGGTATTGTCAGCACGCAGCCACAGGGACAGCTGCCACACCAGGCCAAGGACCTGTGGCCCTGAGAACTTCACTGAGGAGCTCCCAGCTGGCCAGAGGATGCTCCGGGACAGGAAAGTTCATCGCTGGAGCATTCCAGAGCAGGCCCAGCCCTACACATCCCCTGTCCACTCAGCCAGCAGGTCACAGCCTCACCTTGACATCTTCCACCTTCATGCGTGTGCCCTCTTTGCCCACAAAGATGTCATCGATGTCCACCAAGATGTAGCGGTCGAGGGGCAGGGAGAGCCTCTTGCCCGTCAGGAAGGAGACAGAGTCCACGAAGACAAGCTTGTGCAGCCAGAAGTTGAGGTTGTTGCCAAAAAGCACTCTCTGGATGCCATCGTGGAGGCCCAGGTCCTGCATCACAGTGGTGTGCAGCGCCGCGTCCACGCTCATGTGCGGGATGGACTCGGCTGACTTGGTCTTGGCCAGGAGGACTGGCTCGTAGGTGGAGTGGTTGGACTGGAAGACAGTCCAGTCCTCGCCAGGCAGCACACCCTTCTCCACCTCGCTGGGGCGTGTGATGTACAGCAGGGGGGACTTGGGGTTGATGCTGCAGTCCTTCAGCGCCAGGTTGGAGTGCAGAAAGAGGGGGAAGCCCTTCAGCTGGGCGCTCAGCAGGCTGTTCTCGTTGGCCTGCGCGGGAGAGAGGGAGGCTGGAGGAGACAGGACACTGGGGACCAGCACCCACGCTGGCTGTGCACATGGAGGCTCTCCAGGGGCACCATGGCAAGAGGGGAGGTGGCTCACCACCCCCAGAGATCTAGGTCTCCCTCCTTCCTCTCCCAAGCATGGGGTGCCCTTGGCCCCTTGAACGTTCTCATTCAACACACAAAGAGCACTGGAGCTGCAAGCCCTGTGCAGGAGAAGGGGAGGAGGCTGCCAAGTAAAACACCTGATCACAATTTGGTGAACCCTAGCAAGGGTCACTGCTGGGAAACTGGATACTAAAAGCAAGTGGATGGCCTCCCAGAGGTGTTTTTACCCCCAAATGCTCCCAGAGCTGCACACAGGCAAAGCTAAGATGGTGCCCTCTGCTAGCAGCCTGTGCCCCACACCAGGCTATGGACCAGCTCCACAGAAACTCAGGCAGTCGGTAGAAAGCCAGCAGAGGGCAGAATCTCCGCAGGGCAGCAGGACCTTGGAGCCCTCTCCTCACACCCAGCCTGCCCAGGGGGTCTCGGCTTACCTTGAAGAAGCCGATGATGCCCACGCCGTACTCCACGCAGTACTTGTCCAGCAGCTCCCGGTTCCAGGCGTCCAGGTTGACGTACTTGAGGATGTTCTCGTAGATGATGAGCGCGAAGCGGCCTCGATCCTTGTCGGTCAGCGTGGGCATGTCCCCCTTCCCCGGGGCGATCTCTGTCCTGTATTTGAAGCGGCTCGACTCCAGAATGGCCACAATCTCCTGGCCCAGCTGGGAGTAGAGACTCTCCACAAAGACCAGCACCAAGGGGTCCGTGCGAGAGGAGTCGGCCACCTTCAGAGTCTTCAGCGGCAGCAAGCGGGAAGGGGAGACCTTGGGCTCGTCGCAGTCCGGCCCCACCACGTCTCCGGAGGGCTCCAAGCCTCTTTTCCACCCATATAAATAATATGCAGAGATGAAAACACTGAGCAGGCAGAAGGCAAAGAGCAGAAGCAACACCACCTGTGGGGAGAGCTGCCGGATACCTCGCCGGGCCCTGGCCAGCACAGTCATCCTTGCATCCGTGGGGCGAGGTGGGGCCCCTTCTCCCCTGCCCGCCCCCTCCCCTCGAGAGACCCGGGGAGGGGAAGAAGCAAGCAAGCAACCAAGCAAGAATAGGTCAAATCAAGTTGAATACTACTAATAAATTAAAAGTCTAGCCAGGCTGCCTCTGCAGGCTGTCTCCCCTCCAGCAGTCCGGCGTCCCTCGTTGTCCACTTCATGTCACCATGGCAGACGCACCGAGAGTCTCCTTGCCGAGCCCAAGTCCCCGTGGTGGTGGCAGCAGTGGCAGCAACAGCCCCATGGCCTCAGCAGGGCGAGGGGGCGGCAGGCGGCCTCGGCACGGCTCGCAGCGGGCACACGGGCATGGCAGCTCCCCAGGGCGCCCCAGTCCCCCAGCTCCGCTCGGTGCCCTGCAAGAGAGAGGTGGCATGAGTAGGGACGGTTGGCATCGGTACCAACAGCAAAGCTTTTATTCCTGCCAGATCCCTCGGAGAGGCTGTCAGCATGCCAGGGCTCGCCAGGAGAGTGCCACAAGCTCCCAACAGTGCTGGCGATGGGGTGGGAGTGCAGCGCACATACCATGGGATCCCAGCTGCTGTGTGTGCCCAGGGCATGGCAGCAGCAACAGGGAGCTCCCAACCCTGCCACGAGCTCCTGTTGCATCAAGTAGGTGGAGAAGCAGTCCTGTTTCTCCTGTTTGCCCAGCGGAAGCCAGGCTGTGGAGAGGAGAACAGGGACACAGTGGGGGGGGGCTGAGTTCCCCATTGCCTGTCCCAGCTGGCAGGGAGGAAGGTGGGCAGACAGCCAGCACGAAGCAGAGCCAGGAGCTGCCAGCCAAGGTCAGCAAGACACACACGTGGGGGCTCCCATGTGGAGCTGCAGAGACCTTGGGAAGAGTCTTCCCTTTCCTGTGAAAGGTCTCGTTACAAAAATAAAGCAAAAACAAAGGGTAGGCACTGCTTGATGGGATGTCAAGGTGCCCGGGGTGGGACACTCATGGGGGCAGGATGTTTAAGGGTAAAATAAAAGTGCTGACACAGTGGATCTTACTGTCCTCAGTCCTAAACACTGTCCTCAAACTTGCCACCAGAGCAAGTTTGCTCCTGCCTGGGAAGAGCTCCCTGACACCTGCCGGCACCGCAGCCAAGCACCCACCCTGCAGACACCAGCCGGGCACATAACGGGATTAGAGGTGGCTGGCAGAGCAGCACCGTGGATTACAGGCTGGGGCTTGACAGGGTAATCCTGTCATCCCTGCCCTTCCCAGCACTGAGCCCCGCTCCAGGCCCCGCTTCCCAGCCCTGCCAGCGTGGCTGTGGTGGGCATGGTAGGGCACCTGTGTTTATTTGCTTGTCATTTAGCTTTGTGTACAGGGATGAGCTCCAGGCACCTTCACTTCTCCAGCCTCTGAGGTGTGCCCTGCCCCACTTCTCTCCCTCCTCCCCTCCAGCTGGGCTAAACCTTCAGCATCCCCAAGAGAAGACCCCCACTGGGGTTTTGGGGCAGGTCTGAAAGGAAATTTGGACCTTAGGGAAAAGCTTTTCACAGAGAGAGTGGTCAGGTACTGGAATGAGCTGCCCAGGGAGGTGGTGGAGTCACCCACCCTGGATGTGCTTAAGGGTTGTTTGGATGTGGTGCCCAGGGATATGGTTTAAGGTGAACCTTCTTGAGTAGGGTTCTGGGTTGGACTTGGTGATCCTGAGGGGCTTTGCCAGCCTGGATGTTTCTGTGAAAAGCACATGGGGATGGGGATTTTAGGGATGTGCCCCCATGTAGAGGAATGTCCTCCTGCCTGGGTATGATCCCTAGGGATGTAGAGAGCCAGGACCACATTACCAAGCACCCTGGCCATGCCATCCCACTCCTGCTCTGTTCATCTTTTGGGAGCAGTGGGCGCTGGCAGCCTCAATCCCATGGAGATGGGCAGGCAGGCGACAGCCAGGGGGTTTGATGCCAAGTGCCAGGATCGTGTCCATCCTCAGATCGGGTGGGAACAGAGCCCCACACCTACATCGCTGCCATTTCCAAGGGGGCTTTCTTAGTCCCACTCTCTCCTACAAGCTTTTAATTACAGTACTTAACCACCAGGCTTCGCAGACAGCATCTCCAGGCAGACACTGGCTGACTCTCCCCGGGAGGCTGCCACGTTGGAGCACAAAGACAACACCTGCCCGAGGAGGAGGCCAGGACTGGACGCCTGGAGCAGCCAGGTGTGAGCCAGGAGCCGGGACAGGCAGTGTCCCGCCCCGGGAACCCGCCAGCGAGGCAGGAAGCAGGCAGGAATCTTGCTCTGCAGGTTCGCTGCCAGAGCAATGCTTCGCAGGGAGGATGCTGGGGAGCTCGGAGCGATGCCGTGGGGTGGGGATGCTCCAGCTCAGGGTTTTCCCCACATGAGTGGCTGCTGAGCTGCACACGGGAGCCAGCAGCGTGCTCAGGTGGCCAAGCAGGCCAGCAGCATCCTGGCCTCTCTCAGCAATGGTGTGGCCAGCAAGAGCAGGGGAGTGGTTGTGCAGCTGTACTCAGCACCTTGAATACTGTGTTCAGTTTTGGGCCACTCACTGCAGGAGGGACTTTAAAGTTGCTGGAGCAGGCCCAAAGAAGGGCAGCAAAGCTGGTGAAGGGACTGGAGAACAGGTCTGGTGAGGAGCAGCTGAGAGAGCTGGGGTGGTTTAGTTTGGAGAAACAGCAGCTGGAGGGGAGGAGACCTCACTGCTCTCTACAGCTCCCTGAAAGGTTGCAGTGAGGAGGGGGTTGGCCTCTTCTCCCTAACATCAGGTGACACAGTGAGAGGAAATGGCCTAAAAAGCATGCCAGGGGACGTTTAGATTGGACATTAGGAAAAAATTCCTTATGGAAAGAGTGGTCAGACACTGGAACAGGCTGCCCAGGGAAGTGATAGAGTTACTATCCCTGGAGGTGTTCAAATAACACATGAACACAGCACTGCAGGACATGATTTAATGGACATGGTGGTCTCAGGTTAACAGTTGGACTCAATGATCTTAGAGGTCTTTTGCAACTGAAATATTTAATGATTCTATCATCCCTGGCAGCAGTGGGAGAGCCAAAAGCTTCAGGGTGCAGAAGGAAGCAGGTTTAGGTCCAGAAAGCACAAAACAAGTTCTTGAGAGCTTTTGTAAAGCAAAAAGGGAAACTGGATGGTAAAAAAAAAAAACCCAACCACAGGAGCTGGCAAGGTGACAACCAAAGTCAAACTTCCTTTTAACCTGATTTTTAGAAGCTGCTCAGGTGCCTTTTAAAACTGTGGTGGTTATTTAAAAGGCACCAGCTGGAAATGTCAACCCAAGTCCCACAGGCAGCCCTCAGGGTTCCAGGAACGCTGTACAGTGCTGGCAGGCTCCCATCGCACAGTCGGGTGCTCAGCCACTGCCACACGTCAAGGACCACAGAAGAAAGAGCCTCAGAAAATGCTCTTTTCTGGGAACTTTCCGAGCAAAGCAGTGGCCCAGGCTCTGCTGGAGAGGAGGCTGGGTGAGGAAGCTTAGCCACAGCACTCTTAATCCATCCGACCTGACAAACACAATCAGCATCCAAGCGGCTTCCCCAGCACAGCTGGGAGCCCCGGAGCACCCTGTGGAGCTGATTCAAGCCTCGGGCAAGCAGGGAGCCTAAGAGGGGCCCTTCACCATCAGCACTTCAAACCTAAGACAGCTGCAGGAGGAAGGGAAAAATGAAAAGCTTTTCTCAACCCCCCCCTTCAGTGTGGTCAGGGGACAGCGATTTCCCCTTGATCAGAGTTGCTGGCTCACAAATGCTCCTTGCAGCACCACCTTACCCTGGAAAAGAAGAGGGGCACTGGAGGGCATGAAAACATCTCTCAGTGGCTTGCAGCACTCTTCCCTTAACCTCTGGTGGGGTTTTGCAGGGATACAATGGGAGGATTAAACGTAAGCAAGGAAATGCAAGCAGAGCCAGAGTAGAGGGAAGGGTGGGCTGTCTCAGCAGACCACCACAGCAGGGTTGGATTTGTTGGGGGGGGGGGGCCCAACAGGTCTAGCTGCAGGTGCAAGCTGAGGCAGTTCATAAGTCCTGGCTGTCAGGTAAATCAATTGCCCCAACCCTGCAGCCCAGGGATGGGAGGTAAGCTCGAAACCATGGGTGTGACAGCAAGAAATTGCTCATGCACCTCCCTTGCTTTGCTTTGGAAGGGGCTGCAAGGCAGGGACCAAGTATCCACCTTCAGAGAGAACAGACTTCAAGACCTCACATGTGCAAGGACCCCAGCCCCTGATTTTAGTATCTCACAGACCCCTAGTGTTTGGCCCACAGAGGCAGGGCCACATGGGTCATCCTGATGGATCTTCCCACTCCTCTCCTGGCAGCATCTTTCAGGTGGGCACCCCTGCTCCTCATGGCTCTGGAGAGAGCTCTACCATGCTGGCTGCTGAGTTTTCACCTTCTTACCACCGTGTCACCTCCACCTAAGCCAGCCCTGGAGGTTAAGCCTGGATAGAGGAGGATTTAGGGGCAGGATGCTAAACTGTAGTGCCCAGCAATTTGCAGTTGGTTCTGCTTGCTTCAACACTTCCTTCCCAACACATCCAATCACTGCCTGACCACACTGATGAATCTGCTTTGCCACTCAGTTGTTTGATGGCAAAAGGCTACTTGGAAGGTCTAAATTCAGGCAGGCTGGTCCCTAGCAGGGTGGCAGTGCTCACCGTGACTGCTATCTCTCTCACACCTCATGCACCTGCACCAGCATCCTCAGCGTGGTGCCCTGCAGCCCCAGGAACCCTGAATTCCTGTAAGAAATGCACAAAAAGCAGCCAAAATATTATTAATAGGTTTAAGTTCCCTCTAGAGGGAATCCTTTTCACTCTGTTGGTAATATTTAAGAGGGCTGCAGATCTAAAACCACTGAGCTAAGCACGTCCTTAGAGAGGAGATTAATGCCACCATATTATTCAAGATACAACTGTGAGCTTAGGGCAGAGGAGCTTGCTCTGAAAGCAGAAAGGTAACTGGGTGAAAAGCCTGCCTTTAAACAGCTGCCTCTGCACTGCTGCCTTTATCAGCTCCAAATGGCAGCCACTGCAACTGCTGCTGGAAATACCAGCAAAGAGATGGAAGTACTGGTGTAGGGGAAGCACCATCTCAATGTGCAAAGGACCACCACCTGTCCCTGTCCCCATCACCTGCCTCTCTGGCCAGGGCTGGATTCACTAGCCAAAAGAAGGCACCATCAGAAGGAGATGAACTCTTTTGCTTCAGTGCATGGTGGTACAACCAAAACAATTCTATGACAACACAATACCACTCCTCCACAAGCTTCCAGTTCCACCAAGTACTTCAGCTCATCATGAGGGAGCAGAAAGAAGCAGCTAAACATAGAGGAGCTCAGACTAAGTAAGGAGGCCCAACCAGCACCCATGGGTGATGTTGGAGTGACTATCAACTGTCCATCCTGCCTAACCGGGGGGCCACCAGGCCCCCCGGCCCTTAGATCCCCTCCACCATTCACCCAGTGTGCACCATGGGCACTCACCAGTGGTGATGAGAGGAGGATCCCTCTGCCCAGTTGGGCAAGCTTGGGGCTTCTGCTTTCCCTGGGGCTCATTAAATAAGGGAGTGGGCAGGGAGGGCAAAGTGGCCACACCTGGGGTAGGAGGAGACTCCAACAGCACCCAGGTGCTCCTGGTTTGGGGGAAAATGCAGTGTGGGGTGGGAAAGAGGAGGTGGTGCTGAAAGGAAGAAGATAGAGAGGAAAGGAGGGAGATGGGGAAAAAGAGAAATATGGAGAGGAAAGGAAAGAGATGGAAAGGAACAGATTGCCCAGGGAGGTTGTGGATGCTCTCTCCCTGGAGGTGTTCAAGGCCAGGCTGGATGAGGCCTTGAGCAACCTGTTCTAGTGGTCTGTTCTAGAGGTGTCCCTGCCTATGGTGGGGGGTTGGAACTGAATGAGCTTTGAGGTCTCTTCCAACCTTAACCAACCTATGACTCTATGAAGGCAATGGAACGAAAAGGAGGAAGATGGGGGAAAACACAAGATGGAGAGGAAAGGAGGGAGATGGGGGAGAACAGGGATAATTTTTTTTTAAAGGACTGTTAAAATAAAAGGAAAAAAGAAAAAATGACCCTGCTCTGGCATGGGAGTTGGACTAGATGATCTTTCAAGGTCACTTCTAGCCCCTAACATTCTGTGGTTCTGTGGTGTGATGGTGCACAGCTCCTGGCACATCTCACCTCTGAGGTGCTCCTCCAGCAGGGATCAAAGCCATGCACCAGACAGGACAAAGCCAAAACACAGCATAGAAGCTTCAACTGCTTTTATGTCAAAAGACATCAAACTGTTGGCACAGGTCCAGGGGAGAGCCACAAAGATGATCAGAGGGCTGGAACACCTTCAGGGACAGGCTGTAAAAGTTGGGGCTGTTTAGCCTGGAGAAGGGAGACCTTAGAGAAGCCTCCCAGTACCTGAAAGGAAGCTGCAAGCAAGCTGGGGAAGGACTTTTTGCAAGGGCTTGTTGTGATGGCAAGAGGAGCAATGGCTTTGGGCTGAAAGAGGAGAAATTTAGACTGGAGATTAGGAACAAATTCTTTACAGTGAGGGTGGTGAGAGACTGACACAGGTTGCCCATGAAGCTGTGGATGTCTGAAAGTGTCCAAGGCCAGGCTGGACAGGGCCTTGAGCAACATGGAAGGCATCACTGTCCCACTCAACATCATTCTACATTTGCTGTCTACAACTACCTGAAGGGACATTGTAGCCAGGTGGGGGGTGGCCTCTTCTGCCAGGAAACCAGCAATAGAACAAGAGGACACAGTCTCAAGTTGTGCTGGGGTAGGTGTAGGCTGGATGTTAGGAGGAAGTTCTTCCCAGAGAGAGTGATTGGCATTGGAATGGGCTGCCCAGGGAGGTGGTGGAGTTGCTGTCCCTGGAGGTCTTCAAGAAAAGCCTGGATGGGGCACTTAGTGCCATGGTCTGGTTGACTGGATAGGGCTGGGGGGTAGGTTGGGCTGGATGATCTTGGAGGTCTCTTCCAACCTGGTTGATTCTATGATTCTATGATACAGTTCTGTGGACTGGGGGATTTTCCAAGTGGTCCCCACGGACTCCCAGCCTTTAGGATGGGCCCAAAGAGACATGGATGGAGGGAGGAGCTTTACAGACATCCAGCTGCCAGGCTGCCAAAACAGGGGTGCCTGGCCATGGGAGAGGGATGCAAGAGGAGCAGAAGGGAGCTCGTCCCGCAGCGCACGGAGGGTTCATAAAGCCAGCTCAGGAGCGTCTTAGCGGTAGATTACACAGGCTGCTTAAGCGCTTTGCAAACAGTAGTTACAACATGCCAGGGAGAACAAAACCCTGCTGCTGGCTGGGGGACAGTCCCAGCACCACCCTCCTCAGGACACTCGTCTTTCCTTGCTGCCAGAAGGTGCAAAATTAAAGGACAACAGCAAATATTTGTTGAATTTTTAGGGGAGAAAAAAAACCCAAACAGATTTTAAAACAAAACACAAACCCCCTCAAAGAACTGAATGAGGTTTCTGGAAACCTAGGATGAAAACTTTTTTCCCATGGCAGAGTAGTTGGCAAGCCTGTCCAGTGAACCCTAGAATCACAGAATTAAGCAGGTTGGAAGAGACCTCCAAGCTCAGCCAGTCCAACCTAGCACCCAGCTCTGTCCAGTCAACCAGACCATGGCACTAAGTGCCTCAGCCAGGCTTTGCTTCAACACCTCCAGGGATGGTGACTCCACCACCTCCCTGGGCAGCCTATTCCAATGCCAATCACTCTCTCTGACAACAACTTCCTAACAACATCCAGCCTAGACCTCCCCTGGCACAACTTGAGACTGTGTCCCCTTGTTCTGTTGCTGGTTGCCTGGCAGAAGAGCCCAACCCCACCTGGCTACAGCCTCCCTTCAGGTAGTTATAGACAGCAATGAGCTCTGCCCTGAGCCTCCTCTTCTGCAGGCTAAATAACCCCAGCCTCTCCTCATAGGCCTTGTGTTCCAAGCCTCTCACCAGCTTTGTTGCTGGGGGTTGTTAAGACCAGCATGGTTTAACTCTACTCCCCCAAGCTCTGCCTCCACCAACTCCCAGCCCCAAGATGCCACAGCTCCCCTGCTAGTGGAGGAACCCACCGAGGAGGTCACTCCATTTCTGATCCTTTGGCACTGATGGCTGCCATCCACCTCAGCCTCAGCACCCTGCTGTGGAAAAGAGCTCCTCTGAGCTCAGCCTCACCTCCCAACACCCACATGAAATCGGCCTCCTCTATAAACTAGGCCAGTAATTAGCAGCAGTCATTAGCTTTCCTGTGCTCCAGGGATGCCAAGCTGGGTAGCCCACCCTTTGGCACCGATGCTCCCTGCCTCTGTCCCAACCAAACACCTCAACACCAAAGGTTATGGTTCAGGCTACTCCCCACTCCCCCCCAAAAAAACACCAGCTGGAGCCCTTCGAGGGTTGCTCCTCTTCCCGGGTATTTTTTTGCCCTTGAATCCTTGGGAACAGCCTCGGAAGCAGAGCTGGGGGAATTCTCCCAAACCTTAATTGAAAGAGGCACTTAACGAGGAGAGTTTCTTTTGTCTGTTAATTGAAACAGGTTCTTACTGACAAAAACTCTCCATGAATTTTAAGTGGGTTCGCAGGGGGCGGGGGGGGAGGGAAATCCACTCAAATGAATTGGGTTTTCCTGCTTTGAAATGTGCCGTGGCCATTCCTGTGGCTCTCCAAGCAGCAGAGAGCCTTTCTGGATAAGCTGAGGCCTGAATTCCAAGTATTTTAAACCTAAAAAGGACAAAGGGAAAACAATCTCACGTGATTCGTTTGTATTTCACTGGAGCAGCAGCCTCTGCTGTCACCAGCAGGTCGTCCCAGGACTCCTACCAAAACCAAAATCCTGCCTGAAAGCCCCTGGGGTGCCACTTTTTGCTCCTTCCAACACTTTGCCTGGCCAGATTTTCCCTGCAGAGATGCTGGCCCTGCCACGAGCATCAGGGTGATGCTGGATCACAGAGAGCTGCGAGGCAGCAGCAATTCTGCCCCATGGGCCTTGGCCACAGCTGCACTGTGACCCCCCCCGGGACTGGCCAGCTGCTCCAGCTTCTTGACAGCTTCCCATTACAGGGAATTTGAAGTGGGTAGGAGAGCAGCACCATCCCACCACAGAAAAACCACCAGCTGTTCTGAGGAGTGCAGGCTGCCCTGCCAAGTGCTAACCAGGAACCAGACCAGCACTTCTGCAAAGCAGCATCCATAAAATCACAGCTCGTGGAGAAGAATCAACCCCTGGCACCCACGCTCAGGAGAATTCCATTCACGAGCTGCTCCCTCCCTTCCACGAGCTCCTGAGGGTGCTTCCACTGGACTGCATCCATCCTCCCTGATGCCTTCATACTTTGCTGAGGCACAGTCAACCCCCACTGTCTGCCAGGACAGCCCTTGCCAGGAGCACACAGCACCCATGATGGCAGACAGTATGGATTAGAAGCCAGGTATGTGCCTGCTGCGGGCACAGGCGTGCCCTGGTGACAGCTCTGGGGCTGGCAGCTCCTTCGGGAAAGGCTGGGCAGCGCACACTGACACGCAGGCAGGGTGCTCCTGGGGCCAGCCTGCTCCAAGGTCACAGCCAGGCCAGGTGGAGGTCAGATCTTTTATTAGACCAATGGCCACAGTTGGAGAAACTGACACATTCCGGGCACGCAGGCATTCCTTGGGCCCAAGAGCACATCTGTTTTTTCCTAAAGGTCTTACTTAGGCTAATAAAAGACATTACCTCGGCAGGCAAACTTTGCCACCCTTAAAAAGTACCAGAGGCTGCAGTGCTCTGGTGAAACACAGCAGGAACAGGCACAGAGGTCAGGAGACACTGGCAAGATGTGTTTGGTTTCCACCCTCCAAGCTGGTAAAGCCCAGCGAGGCCCCTGCCAAGTGCAGCGTTGAGGCTGCTGGTACCAGAGCTCTCTTCGTGTCTGAGGTTAACCCAAGCCTAACCAAGATCAGTGCCTGAGGTTGCACAAACCCAGCAGCATGGCCACAGGAAGCCTGTTGCTTGTAGCATACCTGCTTCCATGCTGCAGCATCAGCCCTGTCCTCTCCTCCTCTGCAGGGGCTCCAAAGCATACTTGAGAAACTAAACTCTGATGCCACATCAGCAGCTCCATGCCAATGCTGTGTTGCCTGCCCCCCCCCACCACCAGTTGGTAAGATCTAACAACCCACCAGTAATGTGCTGCCTCCCATCCCACCAGCAAGCTGGCTCCGGGGACCACACCTCTCCTAGCTTCAGCACCTGGGGACATCCCCCACCCCTGTAGGCTCCACGTCCCCATCCAACCATCAGGCAATGAATACTCAGGATGGGTACCACGCACAACCTCCCTCCCTCCTGGCCTCAGCCCCACTCTCCAACATAAATCCAGGAGGCCAGGAGCACCAAGGACAGCCAAGGGCTGAATCTGGGCTGCTGCTGCAGGAGATACAGACTGACCTGAGCTGTATGTGTAAACTTCAGGCATTGGTAGCATTCTACAGCTGTATTTCAGGGTCCTGCCAATGACACTTTTTGACACATCCTTTGTTTTCAAGCCGGTAACACTGCTTCAGGCTCTAGCCCTGGGGCTGCAGGGCTGTACATGGCTGCGAAGAAGCAGAGTGGTCAGGAAGGAAGGGAGATACTCGAGGAGATGCTGACAAATGGCTGGATTTTCCCGAGGCCAAGACATGAGAGGCAGAGCCAAGAGAGAAGCAGGCTACCCCAAGGAGCAGGGACACACTGGGGCTGGCATCCCCTGGGAACATCAGGCGAGACACATCCGCCTGTGTGGCAGAGGGAGCCGGGAGGGACATCCCCCACTGTACTCTGAATCCTCAGCATGCCCAAGCCCAGAGACAGAAAACACTTTGTCTTCCCTGCTTTGCGTCAGCAATGAGAATTCCAAGATGTTTTGGACTCCCTGGCAGCAGGAGGACAACAAGGCAGAGCCCCCGGGAGAGACTTTTGTTCTCTCCAAGAAAACCTGCACCTCCCCCAGCAGAAGCCCTGAACGTGGGCAAGCCCCTCACAAAAACATCAAGGCAGTTCTGCAGCTCCTCCTGGGATACCCCACATTTAGCAATCTGCTGACCTTCCTAAACCCCACCGAGACAGCCTGTGGCACTTGAAGGTAGCACCAAGGATCTCAGCCCCTTCCCAGGCAGAGGGCTAGAGGAAGGTCCTGCTGCTTTTGGAGAGGACAGCACAACCAAGCCAACGCCAGCCCCTTCACTGCCCGGCCAGCAGGCACCTGCGGGATGTGCAGCTCAGTACTGATTCATCTTCTGCAGGCTCTGCCATTCCAGCTGGTGGCTTTTGCAGGAAAACAACATGAATCATAAACTACAGGCCACCCTCTGCCACATCCCTGCTGTGTCACTCTTGGAGTCCTGCTGGGGATCCCTGCACGAAGGCTGCCTTGCTCCTCAGCACCTGGGGACAAGCACAGAGGGCGGGTGTGGGGGCACCACCTCCCATAGATACTTGAGGACTGAGTGACCTCAGCCCTTGAGGTTTGTCAAGTGGTGTCTGAGAAAAGAGGCATCACACTTTCCCTCCACTTGGGCCCTCCTTCCCTTGCCTCAGGTTCCAAAGCCAGCAGCACACAGATGATGGCACGTTGTACAAATGAACAAAGCAATGTCACCATCTCGACCGAAAACATGGAAGGAAGCCAAGGGCAGACCTGAAGTGCTTTCAGGAGCAGAGCTGGAAGTGTCAACAAGATGGATTGGGAATCCCAGCCCACCATGGCCATGAAGCAATCACAAGGCATAAGAGCTTATTATCTTGCTTCTCTCTCTGCCTTGCGCCCTAACCTCAGTGCAGCAGGCTCTGCCTCGACAGCTGAACACTGAAACATCAACTCAGTAAGATATACCTGGGAGGTAAAATCCCACAAAACCTCTTTTAAGCAAAGCCCCAAAGCATGAACAGCCAAGAGAGCAGCTCCATCTCCAGCACTCAACCAGAAGTCCCCAAGGTGGGATGCTCAGCAGGAACAAGGCTCTGCCTCCCCAACCCAGGCACACAGAGATGTCCCTAAAAATCAAACGTGGTTCAAAAAGCCTGCAGATGGAGAGAGGCAGGCAGTGCTGTGACACTCTGCAGCAGGGACACACTCAGCTGTGCCATACCTCACCATGACATATTACTGAGAAGATATTAATCATTCCTGCTTCGTTCCAGCCTAGGGTTTGACTTGTGAGGCATCTTTTTTCTTTTGTTTAAATTACCACCAACAGAGCACCAGATAGGTCCTGTTCCACTACTGACAGCGCCGTGCAGGAAGGGAAGGGGGAAAAAGCCCAAAACAACCTGTAAAAAAAGGTCTGTTTGGCCAGGATGGGTTTTCCATTCCCATCCAAACAATCAGACTGGACCTATCAGCTTCCCAAAGGTACAGGAAGCAGGAAAGGCTTCACATGGATGAGCTCTGCTGTTAGAACCCATGCCCCGTGCCAGTGGCTCCAGGCAGGAAGAAGAAATGTGGGGGCTGGAGCCAGCAGTGGCATGGCACACACCTTGCTGAGTGAAGTGACACTGCTGAGTGGCCTGGAGACCAGCAGGATGGTCTTGGCTTCCCTGCACCCATGCTCAGCTGCCTCGGGCATGGAGGACTGTCAGGCAACAGGAACATACCTTCACCTTCACCTCCCTGCTGAAGCGGAGCACTGACATGGGCAAAGGGAAGATGCTCAGCCATCCCACCACAGGCCACCAAGGTTGTTTTTTCTCCCCCCTGCTGTATAAAACCTTGCACGTTTCTTCTATTGTTTAATTTCCTTCTTCTCCACCCATGGCAAGTTCACTTAGAAACAAGAAACTTATTTCCTATGGAATTCGTCCTGGTTGTTTTATTTGGAAAATGACAACTTCCTCAGCCCAGGTCCCCGTGCCCAGATGAGCGGAGCAGGCACAGGGCTGCTCACCTCCCCATCTGCACCAGCCCAGCCCCAGGAAGGAACACTCCTGAGGTTAAAGTAATACAGATGCTGCTTTGCTGCAGGAAGAGCCGCTGCTTCAAGGCTGTCGGTGACAAAGGGGCATTGCAAGGCACCAGCTTCCCAGCCCTGCAAGCACCAGTAGCAGGAAGACCACCGGCTGCACACTGTGCTGCAGCTGCAGCTGGACGGGACTGCGGGAAGGGAGAGCCCCAGGCTGGGATGCAACAGCAGTGCTGGGAAGCAAAGCCTTGCAGGAGACGCTGAAAGGTGGCCAAGCTGGTGCGGCTTCTGCACCACTGGGCATCACAGGCTGTCCCCGGCTGCAGCGGACAGCAGTGGAGGCCAGAAACAAAAGACCTGGAGGAAATCCTAAATACAGCGATGCAGGAGAGGGCCAGGAGCTCACCAGCGGCTAGGTCAACGCCAGGGCTCCTTCCAGAGGGGCTGATGTTTACAGAGCCTGCAGCCCGGCTGACCAAGCCATGCTGCCCAAAACACATGCATCACCAGACCTGCTCTAGCCTTCGTCTGTCCCGGTCCTTTATTATTTCTGACTAACGCTGCTCACATTCCTCCGGAGTGGGGCTGCTTAAAGCCTCGCACCCCACATCCCGGTGCCTGCACCGCAGCTCGGCCTCGACTCTTTCAGCCACGGTCCTGGCCTGCTGCACGGACACCGAGGGCAGAACGGCACCCCTGGGGTGCAGGCGCCCCCAGGTACCCCGCACGGCTTCTTCTCCGCACGCTGAGCACCGGAGTGGGGACGGGCAGCAGGACAGAGGGGCGGGGGAGGAACCTGAGGCCCGAAGGAGCTACTCAGGGCTCGGTGGGCTCTGCGCCGGACCCCTGACTCGGCCGGTCCCGGGCAGGCCCCGCCGGACCCACGGGCAGGCCCGGCCAGCTCCGCCCAAGGGGCACCGAGTGCACTGCGAAGGGAGCCGCTGTGCCCGGCGCTGCCGCGGGGAGAAGGGCGGCGGGGCCCGGCTCCCCCCGCCCCAGCCCGGCCCGGCAGCGGGGCAAGGCCCGACGGGTCCCGGCCCGCGCTACCGGCCGCCCTTTGTCTGCGCTGCCGCTGCCTCGCTCCGCTCGATCCCTACCTACCTACCTGCCTGCCTGCCCGGCTGGGTCCGCACCGCGCCGCTCCGCCAGGCCGCCGCCGCCCGCTCCGCCCGGCTCGGCTGGGCTCCGCTCGGCTCCGCTGGGCCCGGCCCCGCTCGGCGCGTCCCGCCCGCCGCCCCGCCAGGCACCGCCCCCCGCCCGGGCCGGCCCCGCCGGGCTCCCCGCCTGGGTGGCGGACACACCGGGCTCCGGGCTGGGAGGGCTGCCCCGGCTGCACACAGAGGACCTGCCCCCGACCGCGGCCGCCTTTCCTCCGCTCCGCAGCTCCGAGAGCTGCGTCCAGCCCCTACGTGTCGAGGCACCGGGAATGATGGTGAGCCCCGCGTTGAGCTCTAACGGGAGGGCTCTTTCCATCTCCCGGGCCTGGACCGCGTGTGACGGTACCGGCCATGCTCTCAGCCGGTCGCAGCTCCCACGGCTGCTCCCCGGGGTCGCACGATACAGCCCAGGTCCCTCAGGACACAGCCCAGGCAGCGATGTTGGTATAACTGGGTGTCAGGCTGCTATCTCCTACAAAGAGCCCTTCTGTCTCTCCCAGTGCGTGTGTGTGTGTTCCGTGGCAGATCGCGAAGCCACTTAAGCCTGAGACTGTCCCCATCCTCTACCCCAGCTGCAGCCCCCGGCTGTGATTCCGGAGCGCTGGGACATCGCGTTGTTTCAGCTTTTCCATTCTTGACTCCAAAACAAGCTCAAGGTACAGATCTGAGTCACGGGCTGGCTGCCCCCACCCCCGACCTGCATGCACACATACACAAAATTCCTTTCATTCCTCAGAGAGGGGATAAACGAGCTTAGCACGGCTCAGCTGCCCCGCTCCTCCCCGCGGAGGCTGCCGCGGGCTCGCCGGCGTGCGCGGACACGCTGCGGGCCAGCAGGAGGATGCCCACGGTAATCCCACCACCCCACTGCCTGCGCCAGAAGGGATGCGGCGCACGAAAACGACCCTAACACTTCTCATGTCCAGCCTGCGGGGATGAGATGTGGCTGAAGGTCTGTCTGGAGGGCTTGGTTTAGGAAGTATTGCTCTGGGAGGGCTCCTGACATAACGGGAGGCAAGGAAGCAATTTCAGTCAACGGAAATAGGCAGATAAACCAAAAGGAAAGGAAATCGTAGGGATGGAGACACAAAGAATCGCAGACGATTATGGCTGCAAATTGAGGAGAGGCTGAGGGAGCTGGGGTTGCTTAGCCTGGAGAAGAGGAGGCTCAGGGGTGATCTTACTACTGTCTACAACTACCTGAAGGGACATTGTAGCCAGGTGCGGGGTGGCCTCTTCTCCCAGGCAACCAGCAATAGAACAAGGGGACACAGTCTCAAGTTGTGCCGGGGTAGGTATAGGCTGGATGTTAGGAGGAAGTTCTTCACAGAGAGAGTGACTGGCATTGGAATGGGCTGCCCAGGGAGGTGGTGGAGTTGCTGTCCCTGGAGGTCTTCAAGAAAAGCCTGGATAAGGCACTTAGTGCCATGGTCTGGTTGACTGGATAGGGCTGGGTGATAGGTTGGACTGGATGATGTTGGAGGTCTCTTCCAACCTGGTTGATTCTGATTCTATGATTTCCTAACAGGCTGAAGCATCCACTGAGGTCAAAGACTTCTTAATCTTAAAACATTCCACTTCCCTCGCAAGCCTTTTCTCTGAAGACATTGCTTACACACACCAAGGTTACCTGAAAGCTCAGAAAACAAAAAGGCACAACATAGCAAGTTTTGTTCGTTTATTTTCAACTGTGCACTCCTGTAAAAGGTATTAAAGGGATACATATTTTTTTTTTTTCAGCCTTAAACGATTTGCAAACTCAGCCTGAAAACCACTCTCCAGCGGGAACAACTTTCCGAGGCTTGGGCTAACCTCTGTCAGAGTTCTAGCAGAGGAGATTCATGCACACAAGCATTGAGCTAAAAGCCAACAATGAGTAATCAAAGGCCCACGAACCAAACTCTGAGGGGACAATGTGCAGAATCGGCAATCTCCAGCAGTAGTTTTCCACTGCATAATTACTTCTGAGAAAGAAGGAATTTGTTGAATGCTGGGTCTGGCATTTGCGAATACATTCTGGTTTTTTTTAGCAGAATGACCTACTCACTGGAAACAGAAGGCTGCTGGGAAAGGAAGTGCTGTTTATTAACACCAGCCCTGCCATTTTACATGAGGATCAGGTAGCTTTTTGGGTTTCTTGGCCTGTCTTCTGTTTGCAAACACAAAGGAAACCAGTTCCTTTCCTGCTTTAGCTTACAGGCTCCTCTTCAGCACATCTGCTGGAAAGAAGTTCAGTGGCTTTCCTCTGCATTGTCTCCAATTTATTAATCAACACTTCCAGCTCCCTACTGAGTTACAGCCAAATTATAGTCCCCTTGAAGTCCATGGAAGCACTTCCACCGACTTCATTACGACCAGAAACTGCCTCTTGAAGTCTCTGCCAAATCCTTAAGTGCTTTAACTTCAGCGTCGGAGATTTCTTTTTTTATCTTCTTAGCCCTGTTTCTGACACATCATTTTATATGTCTGTGTGTGCACAAACTGCCTTTCTGAAACGACAAATGACCTGAAAAGTGAATGGAAAAGCTTGCCTCCCCCCTCCCCACACCTGTGAATGGCTGCATTTGAGGTCCTGAACGTCTTTTTGACAGGACTATTAAAGAACCCACTTTGAGGGGCCTGGAGCTGTTTGAGGTGCCCAACCAGAGCCTCAGCTCTGCAGACAGCAGGGGTTCAGCTTCCTGGGAAGAGCTTTGGCCTCTTCCAGCTCCAGTCTCTGTTTCAAGGCCACCAGTAAGGCCACTGGTCCGGTGGCTCGTGGGAACGAGATGCAACCATGGAAACAGTGACACTTGAGCGCCAAAAATTCCTGCCTGCGGGAAGTCTGGAGCCAGGGCTTTCACAGGTCAGGCCACTCTCTTCCCCTGACTCCTCTCAGCCAGGACCAGTTTACAGCAGGGCCAAAGTCCGGGCAGGAGGAGAGGTCAAGAGCAGCGTTTCCATTTGCCTTGGCTCTCCAGCTCCCTTTCTGTTTAGTCACTGCCTGAGTTATGAAATCCGTCTGCAGCGTCACCGTGTCTGTGGGTTTCCCATGGGCTGGAGAGGCTATTACCGAGGAGCAGCTGGAATGTTAATTACCCATTAAGGAACTAAATCTGGGGGATTTCTCAAAGCAAATACACATCATCTCTGGCACTGACCCCACCACGGCCTAAGCATCCTTCCCAGACAGGCTGGTGGACACAATCCTTTCGGCCCCACTGAGTACCTCTCCTCCATTCCAGCCTGGAAACATCCTCAGCACTATACTCAGCAGCTTGGACAGCCTGGCTGGAGCTGGCATCTGAGCTCCAGGAACATTATGCAGGGCAGGCAGTTTCCTTGTAGACACACCAGGACTGGTGCAAGGCAAAATGAAATAATTAATCTTGGCAAGTGGAAAAAGCCCCATCCCACAGACAGCCTAGAGGGGCTGGGAGCAGCCTGCCTCCTGGCTGCTTTGGGGCTGAAGGAACACTGAATTTTGAACTGCTGGGTTGTTATTTTAGCCTGTTACCCCTTAAGTGGAGGTTTGCCCTTTGCCTTGCTTGTGGCTTGCGTCTGTTCCAGGCAAACATCCCTAGGCAAGCCTCAAGGAGGACTGTCACAGTCTGCTCTACATTCGTGGCTCCTTGGGGAGAAACCCACCCTGCCTGGCTGAGGCTGCCCACACACCCTTCACTGTTCCCACAGCTCCTTCTCAGGTGGGTGACCCACAGCCAGCATGGCATATGTGGCATGCCACAGGCTGACCTCTGCAGCACTCACCTGCTGTTAGCCCATTCCTGCTCCCCTTCCATCAAATCAGGCCATGGCTGGTGCCACCGGAGCCCCCGGCTGGAATTACAGTAGTCTCGCCAACGTGTATGTTAAAAGCATCTCAGTATTCAAGCAGGAGGATCCCTGACGCAGTGGCCCACAAGGTCGAGCCAGGCGCTACAGAGGCACCCGTGAGCACAGAGAGCTTTCCTGGGAGGCGAGCCCAGCAGAGGAGGGAGCAGGGAGCCTTACAGAGCAAATCTCTTCTCCCTGGTGGCGGCTGAGAGATTTGCATCTTGGAAGGACCTGGGACGCTCGACCAGAGAAAGGAAAAAGGTATCCTCAAAGATGTCAGTCTTGCTGGGCATGTGGATACTTCCCCAAACAAGAGGCAGCACTCCAGAGTTGCAGAGCTGATGTGCACAAGAAGGGGGTCAGAAGTTCTCCATGGCCAGCAGCAGGTAGCGTCAGTCAAGCAGAGCTGCTGGACCCTCCCTGCAGATAGGTCTTCAGGCCTTTGGTCTGTGCAGCCTCACTGGTGGGACCAATACAAGGAACCTCCCTGCTACATCCCCTTCTCCTTCTCTTAATGCAGCTCCTGGGTGCAAATCTGAAGGCAAATCAACCTCCCCCATGCAGGCACCCACGGGTGGGCTCCTGCTCTGTCACTCATGACCCAGTCCCACATGGCTCAGTGCTCTCTGCTTCCCTGGAGAGCCAAGCCAGGCGGCTAGGCATTGGCAAGGAGGGCAGGATCTGGCCCAGGAAGCATATCACAAGTGCTATAAAATCAAGTTCTACCTGCCTTTTTTCCCAAAGGTCTTTGATGTTTGCCATCTCTCCCCTTCTGAACACTTCTGAAGTCACTTGGAAGCAGAAAATATTTGCTTGCTGGACCATCTAAATGTGAAACGTTACAAATCTGCATTCTGTCTGCTGTAGGGGAGGAACAGACCTCCCCCAGCAGTTGTGCTGGGAGGCAGGCCCTGCACCATTGCTCACAGCTGCAAAGTCTACACCATTCACATCAGCTGCCCGAGTTCCCAGCAGACATTTGCCTGCACTGAAAGCTCTCCCATTAGCTCCTAAAGAGAATCACAGACTTGTTTGGGTTAGCATCACCACGTCCAACTGTTAACCCAGCATAGCCAAGTTTACCACTAAGCCATGTCTCTAAGCACCGTATCTGCAGATCTTTACAATTCCTTCAGGGGTGGTGACTCCACCACTTCTCTGTGCCTCCTGGTCCAGGGCTTGGCAACCCTTTCAGTGAAGAAATTTTTCCTAGTATCCAACTTAAACCACCTTTGGCACAACCTGAGGCCATTTCCTCATGTCCTATTGCTTGTTACCTGGAAGAGACCAATCCTCATCTCACTCAAACCTCCTTTCAAAGGACAAGGTCTCTCCTGAGTCTCTACACCAAACAACCCCAGCTCCCTCAGCCAATTCTAGAGAAAATAATCCAGAATTCCACACAGAAGCAACCAGCTTGGAAGAGACCTCCAAGATCATCCAGTCCAACCTATCCAATCGACTAGACCATGGCACTAAGTGCCTCATCCAGTCTTTCCTTGAACACCTCCGTGTTCAAACCACTCTATGCATCCCCTTATACGTCAATTCACACACATCTCCTCACCGTTAGGTCTCCTGCCTGAGCTCACGGCAGGAAGAAGCAGCTGCCCGGACGCCCACAGGCGCTCGCCGTGCTCAGCCGATCTGACACCCGACGGCAGAGGGAGGGGGAAAGGCCTGCGCCCTGACCGGGCTCCAGCTGAGCCCCAGCGGCGCTGACCGCGGGTGCGCGGCGGGAGGAGGCAGGCCGTGTGCTGCCATTGCACTGACTGTCCTCCAGCTGCTTTTTACACCGTGCCCAGCCCGCGTCGCAAAGCTCTCCTAGCACGGCGCTGTCAGGACCGCCCCGGCCCCGCCGCCCCGGCACCGCCCTGGGGCGGGACCCGCGGCAAGCGGCGGCCGCCGCCATCTCGAGGAGGGAGCCGGGAGGCCGGGACCTGCCATCTTGGGGAGGTCAGCTGGGTTTGCCCCCGGCAGCGCCGCTCACGGTTTCAGGGCGGCGCCCGGCGCGGCGGGATCGAAGCCGAAAGCAGGACTGGGGCAAAGCCCCGCGGCTGCGGCCGGGAAGACACCGCCTGCCCCGCGGCCGCTGCTGAGCATCTCTTCCGGGTGAGCGGCGGCGACCTCCGCCCCTTGACCCTGCCACTTCCTTTCCAGCAGCAGCCGCCGGAGCAGACGCATAGGTGAGCGTGGGACCCCGGTGCCATCCGTCGCCATCCGCCCGCCCGCCGCTTCCCCCGGCCTTCCCGCTTGTCTCCCACCCTTTCGGGCCCGGGGCTTCGCGGGGCAGCGCTCCCGGCCCGGGAGAGGCGCGCCCGGCGGAGCGGGGCGCTAGGCCGCGGGCGAGCCGGGCACTGGCGTAGCCGAACGCCCGAGGAAGGCCCAGCGGGTTTCGTAGAGGGTGAAGGGTGGCCCGACCTGGAGGAGCGGAGAGGCCGGGCCGGGGGTAGGGCCGCGGCTCCGTGCTCGGGCTTAGGGCCCGGCGGCGGTGCGAGCCTGCTCCTGCTCGCTGGCCCCTGGACGCTCGGGCCTGTGTCCGGTGCCATTTAAGAACAGCCGGAATCGGTTTTCTGCGGTCAGTGTCGTCGTTACGGCTCCCAGGGCTCAGCGGTCGCTCGCTCGTGTTTCTATTGCAGGGCTTTATGGGCTCTAGCTGGGAGCAGAAATGGCTGTGGAGCCCTTAGCTGCCTGTGTCCGATGTGTCTCTTGTCAGAGGGCAGTCGGTGCTCGGAGCTGTTTGCTGTGGGTGAAAGTAGGTCGTGCTTGGGCTGATCTCTTTAGTGAAGTCATGAGACTTTTCTCTGGCGTCGGACGCCCGTTGTAGCTGGTAGTTGACAGGGGAGGGCAATGGGGAACCATCCTCCCGTGCTCAGGGGTAGGCGCAGGTTTCCCAGCCACTGAACCAAGCGGTGTGGCCGCTGCTTCCTTCCAGAACTCGGGGTGCAGGCTTCAGAGGCAGCAGATAACCCTAGGCTGATTCCAGGGACGTGGGTAAGAAACCAGTAACATGGAGGAGCCCAAGCTGCTAACATGAAAGGTGCAGAGTCAGAGCTTCATGACAGCATCTGGATCATTATTAACTGTTTGGTTGGAGATTTTCTTTCCATAAAGCCATGTAAATGAGCAGTGGGAAGCTCTTGCCATTGCTGATTGCTAAGGGAAGAGATTTCCTCATGCTCTGCTGGGGCTTATGACAAGTCCCCTCGTGTCCTGACATTACCATCTGCATTTTTACAGCTGTAAGTTCTAAGGGTCACACACACACAATCAACGAGGTTGGAAAAGACCTCCAGGATCATCGAGTCCAACCTATCACCCAACCCTTCCAATCAACTAAACCGTGGTACCAAGTACCTCATCCAGTCTCCAATATTACAACAGTTATTATTAAGCAGGGTTCATTCTATTATTGATCTTCAGTATAAGAAAAATACTTTAGTGAGAAGGAGATCTGGCTGAAGAACTGTGCAGGTATAACGGATAAACATTCTGAAATGCATCATGTGGCACCAAAATTTGACCTAAAAAGGGCAACCAAAAAAAGAGGTCATCATCAATGTTGCTAATTTCAAACAAAGACCTGATGAGGCACTTAATGCCATGATCCAGTTGATTGGGCAAGTCTGGGTGATTGCTTGGGCTGGATGATCCTGGAGGTCTCTTCCAACCTGGCTGATCCTATGATGTCTTGCTTGGAAAAAGGTTGCATAAAGCATAACAAGAGGAGGCTGAGAAAGCCAGCATCACTTCTTTCTTTTTGCTGCTTAGAAATGGCACCTCGTAAGGGCAAGGAGAAGAAGGAAGAGCAGGTCATCAGCTTGGGACCTCAGGTTGCTGAAGGAGAAAATGTGTTTGGCGTTTGCCATATCTTCGCTTCCTTCAATGACACTTTTGTCCATGTGACTGATCTTTCTGGCAAGTAAGTATGGAACAGCAGCCACCTCCCTGCAGTGCTCCTTTGGCTTCCAGAACAAAGGTTCCACCCAAGTGGGCTACGGGCTGGGGACAGAGTGGCTGGAGAGCAGCCAGGAAGAAAGGGACCTGGTGGTACTAGTAGATAGTAGCTGAACATGAGGCAGCAGTGTGCCCAGGTGGGCAGCAGAGCCAATGGCATCCTGGCCTGGCTCAGGAACAGTGTGGCCAGCAGGACACGGGAGGTTCTTCTGCCCCTGTGCTCAGCACTGGTCAGGCCACACCTTGAGTGCTGTGTCCAGTTCTGGGCTCCTCAACTCAAGAGAAGTATTGAGGTGCTGGAAGGTGTCCAGAGAAGGGCAGCAAGGCTGGGGAGAGGCCTGGAGCCCAGCCCTGTGAGGAGAGGCTGAGGGAGCTGGGGGTGTGCAGCCTGCAGAAGAGGAGGCTCAGGGCAGAGCTCATTGCTGTCTGCAAGTACCTGAAGGGAGGTAGCCAGGTGGGGCCGGTCTCTTCTGCCAGGCAAGCAGCAACAGAACAAAGGACACAGTCTCAAGCTGTACCAGGAGAGGTCTAGGGTGGATATTAGGAGGAAGCTGTTGTCAGAGAGAGTGATTGGCATTGGAATGGGCTGCCCAGGGAGGTGGTGGAGTTTCTGTCCCTGGAGGAGTTCAAGCAAAGCCTGGCTGAGGCACTTAGTGCCATGGTCTGGTTGACTGGACAGGGCTGGGTGCTAGGTTGGCCTGGATGATCTTGGAGGTCTCTTCCAACCTTGTTGATTCTGTGATGTCCTCGAGTTCCTGCTGATGCTGTGTGTGTGTGAGTGCAGCCTGGATGGCTTGGTGTGCTGCTCTGGCAAGTGTTGTCCTCAAGGTGCTGGGTTGCAGCTTAGTCTGTAACGTTCAAAATAGTGGGTTCAGTCTGAATCCAAAAGCTGATTTGTGGGGAGGAAAGACTTTGAGTGCCTTCTTGTGTAGGGAAACCATCTGCCGTGTGACTGGTGGCATGAAGGTGAAGGCAGACAGAGATGAGTCTTCTCCCTATGCGGCTATGCTGGCAGCCCAGGATGTTGCCCAGAGGTGCAAGGAGCTGGGCATCACTGCCCTGCACATCAAGCTGCGTGCCACCGGTGGAAATCGGTAGGTTGGAGGGGTAGTGTTCCCAGAGGGGGTGTGGGTGGTCTCAGAACCCTGCCATATTGCACCACTGCCTCTGTTGGGAAGGTGGATACGCCCTGTGGGCTTTGCTGTAGGCTTGACCTGCAGGGTGCCACTCAGTGTGGTTACCAGCTGATGTCATCTCAACTGAGCCCCTAGAGCTCATTCTGCAAGGATGTCATCTGTTGACTGGAATTGGGCTGTGCTCTCCCTAACAAAGTGGTGGATGGGGAGGTGTTGTGGAATTTGTACAGTGCCTGGCTGATGGCTGATGATGGGTGGGTTGGGTCTGGTCACAGAAGGAAGGGGAGGCTGAGGACAGGAGGAGGCTAAATTCTGGTATCTGGATGTTTTGAGGTGGGGGAGCTGAATTTTTTTTTTAGTGTTGTCAATTGTTTGTGATCTGTGTACATCTTCACTTATGGGATTGTTGGTTCTGACTTTTCTCCTCAGGACCAAGACTCCTGGACCTGGTGCCCAGTCAGCCCTGAGGGCTCTGGCCCGATCTGGAATGAAGATTGGCCGCATTGGTGAGTGCTGGGGAAAGCCATGGCTGGGCCTCTGTGATGTGCTGTCAGTGCAGACCTTAGCTGCTTAAAAAAACAAAACACCAACCAAAAACTTGTTTTGAGAGATTATTTAATAAGAGGAGCTCTGTAGACATGTGCCTTATGGTGTGATGATTTACCTCTGGAGTGTTATCCTTGGCCTCTGCCAGATGGCACTGAAGGTAGGATTTAATTAAGCAGATCCTCAAAGTGAGGATTCAGCAGGAGGTGGTGGTGTGAGCAGGCTGGAGACACCAAGTGTGTCTGCAGGACAAACCCAGCTGCACGGCAGGGTGCTGATGCTTCTCTGACTTAACAGCCTTTGTGTAGAGCTGTTGGGTCACTGACAAAGTGCTGTGGTGGGCTCCTGTAGCTCCGTGCTAATGGAGCTCCTCCAGCTGCTCGAGGGACAGCTCAAACCCTGCTGAGTCAGGAGGAGCAGCAGTGCTGGCTGCTCTGGAAGTTACTGCCAGCACCCCATTTCTGTGGAAGTGCTGTGACTGCTGAGTTTCAGGGGAGTGGGAGATGGGGATTTTGGCTTCCTAAGCAGGAAATCCCTGGGTGCCCAACCTGTGGTGAGTGGTTTGCAAGTGTCTGCACTCCCTTGGGGTGTCTCTCCCTGCCTGTGCATGACTGAGTGAGAAGGGGTGGCTGCTGGACGCTGGAGTGACTACTGGGGTTGGTGGCTGTGCCCAGTTGGTTTCTTGGGGTACCTCTGGAAGGTAATGGTGTGTTTTGTGTTCTCCCTGCAGAGGATGTCACCCCCATACCCTCTGACAGCACTCGCAGGAAGGGTGGCCGCCGTGGCCGTCGTCTGTGAAGAAGGCTGCACCTGTTGTTATTAAAGCTGTCTTTTAAACCCCTTCCCAGCTGCCTCTTTTCTTGCACAGGTGTGCTCAGGAGCTGAGCAGCTTCCATTTAGTCACGTCCATGAATGGCTTTGGGTTGGGGTGGTTGTGAGTCCTGCTGCAGCAGAAGGGATTTGAATATACATAGGAACCTACTGCAGCAGAGTTTTAGAATTACAGACTGGTTTGGGGTTGGAAGGGACCTTCAAAGGCCATCTGGTCCAACCCCCCTTGGCAGTGAGCAAGAACATCTTCAACTAGATCAGGTTTCTCAGAGCTCTGTCCAACCTGATGGGATCTGCCTGCTCTGGGCAGCTTGTGCCTGTGTTTTACCACCTTCATCTTAAGTTCTTTAGATCAGAAGATCTGTGAGCAGTACAATAGCTGAGAAGTGTGGTTTAAGAGATGGAAATTCAGCATGCACATGGTGTTGGGGTTCTACACACTGGTGGTTGAAACAACTGTGACTTCTACCATGAGAGAGAGATGATGTCACTGTTCTTCCTGTGCAGTGGTGATGCCAGCCCTCATGCAGTGGTGCCTCTTTTGTCATGGGTCTCTGCTGTGATCTCCCAAGCAGTGTGGTGGGTGGGAGCTCCTGCTATAGATTGTGCATTGCCTTGTCAGTTGCAGTTGAGTGAGCTCGTTTGGAGCTGGTGAAGTGTTTGTCCAGGAGTGCTTGTGGGCAGGTGTAAGGGATGATTATTTGCCAGGACTGGGTGAGAAAGCTGTATTCTTTGCATGGCAAATAGGCATAGTCCTGGGTGTGATGAACTGTAAAGTGGAGCTGGAAGGTGGTGGTCTGTTTGTCCTGGGCTCTTGGACAAGGAGCCTGAGGTTTGAGAACCTCATGGCTTTTACATAGGCTTTTCCCCACACCCTTGCATCTGAAAGTGCTTCATGGGAGATCCTTTTCACCTGCACCACTCCCAAGCCACCCTGCCCTCATGGCGAAGGCTGCTTTGGCTGCTGATGGTGCAGGAGGCACTCTGCTCTCAACACAGCCTCAGTTGCGCAGTTATTCAGCCTAGCTTGGATCCAGGGTGTGTTGCTCCTGTATTTTAAGTCACTGAGCATATTAAAATGGGATTAGCTCCACTGTAGATGAGACCAAGCTGTTATCTGAAGCTATGGTGTGTCTTGGTCTTCAAGTGAAAGCTACTTGGACACTTGTGGTTTCAAAGTGAGTCACCATCTGTTGGATGTGTCCTTGCTGTGGAGAAGAAAGCTGGGCTGCAAGCAAGCAAAGTGCTGCTGGGCTTCCTGCAAACTTTTGTTTCATGCATGACTTCCCCTTTCTGTGGAAAGATCTGCCTGGATGTATTCCTAAGCCAGGATTTCACTCCATGCAGCCATGGTCCACTGTTTGTTTGTAACTTCACAGGTGGCCATGAAAAGCTGGAGCATAACCTTCCCTTATTGTATTATTTGCAGCTCAAATCACTGTTCTGCTGTATCTACAGTGTTCTCTGTTGAGAAGGAACTGAAAATGTGAAACCAGAAGTGGCCCAAGGCTGAGCTGGGGAGGGAAGAGGGCATAGGAGTGGGAGGTGAAGGTGTATGTGACCAGCAGCCTTGGTCAGTATTCTATATCCTCTTCACACCTGTTGCTGCTCTGGTGTGTGTTACTGTGTCCTGAGTGACATTCATTTGGCTGCTTCACAGAGTGGGGAAAGCTCTAGAGGAACATAAAACCAAGTGCTGGAACTGTATCCAGCTCTGGAGTCCACAGCACAGGAGAGGCAGAATCCTAATGGAATGGGTCCAGAGGAGACCACAAAAATAAGGGAGGGCTGCGAGCCCTCTGCCATGTGGACAGGCTGAGAGAGTCGAGGTTGTTCATCCTGGAGAAGAGAAGGCTTCAGGGAGACTTTACTGTGGCCTTTCAGTACTTAAAAGGGACCTAATAAGGAAGGTGGGGCCAGACTTTTTAGCAGGGCCTGCTGTGATATCATTGAGGCTGTTCCCTGCGTCAGTAGGATGGCCCCCAAGGGGGGAAATGCTGAAGCAGGAATTGAAACGAGAGGCAGGCAAGTCCATGCACAGAGCAGGCTGCCCACACACATCCCAGGGGTGGCTGGAGGGAAAGGCTGTCCTGGCTAAGTGACATGGATGGCTTCCTTGGCTCTTGCCAATTCCTGACCTTGCCCAGCTGGCTTGTCCTAGGAGATACAGCAATTAACGGCATGACCTGCAACCCTCCTGCAGCTGAGTGATGGTCGGGTGGGTGACATGTATGACTCCTACCTTGTGTTTCCCTGGCCGGGGTGTTCATTCCACTGTGGGCATGGGGCTCCTCTTGGGGCTGCAGCACATCTCCAGACCTATAAAGTCCCCAGAGATGAGTCTGTGTTTGCTGGTGAGCTCTTGGGTCTGTCCAGGTCTGATTCTGTGCAGCCAAGGGCATCGCCTCACGGGCGTTTGTTCACCAGATGTCAGGCTGTGCTGGGACTGTGAGGCAGAGGCTGGGCTGGTGATGAAGGGCTTCACGTGAATGCCCACAGGTTGATTTCCATCTCCCTGCCTCAGATAATTGATCTGCTGCCTTAGGTTGAAGTCCCCCCGGGAATGGGCAGGTCTGAGCTGAGTCTTGAGGCTGCTCCTTGTTCCAGATGGTTTCTTTCCCCCCCAGCAGACAGATGGTTTCCCAGCCTCTGGTAATGGTGCTTGTCAGGCTTTTCATGGGCAGCACAAAATACAGAGCCTTGGGGGTGACAGGGTGGTGCTGAGCCTGTGCTGTGTCCAGGGGCCAGCCTCAGGCTGTAGAAGATAGGAAAGGGATAAGGCAGGCTGAAAGGTGCTCTGTAAAAAAAGCTCTGCATCTCCCCAGGACCATCCATTTCCAGACTTAAAACTGCCCAGATGCCACAGCCCTGTGCAGAGGAGGTATGGAGGGGCTGAGTGTGTGAAGAACAGAAGGATTTGATGATCTTAAATGTCTTTTCCATCCCAGATGCTTCTCTGATTGTAAGTCAGTGGAAATGTCTGTGTGTAGAGCAAAGGCTCTGCTGATGCTGGTAGCTGCCAGCTGGGTTTGGAGGCTCAAGGAGCTCAGCCTGCACCTGAGGGTCGAGTGGGGCTCTCCATCCCCCTACCCCCCCCCAAGTTCATTGTTTGAGTTTGTGGCTTGCAGAGCTGGGCTCAGTGAAGACACTGCAGACTTCACTCCCTGAGTTTCTATTCAGACTTAGTTCCCCTTAGGGCTGGGGATGATCACAGAATGTGCCTAGAGCCTGATCCCAGGGCAGGGGGCTTGTGGCACCAGGGTCCACCCAAGCCCTCCAAGTGCCTGCCATGGTCTGAGAGTGAATGAGAGCTGAATATTTTTTGGAAGGCTTTTATGCTCTTTTTTCCCCCTTATTTTCTGTTTTTTTTAGCATCCTGGATGGGTTTTTAACGCAACATCACCTACAAAGCAGCAGCTTAGTTCTGTCCTGAGAACAGCCTCTGGGGTGGAGTAGAGGCAGAGACAGGAGCTGGGGATGCAAGTGGCCTGGGGCAAGGCTGAGGGACGCCCTTGGAGAGGGATCTCTGCAACCCTGGGTCCCCAGGGCTGGGTGGCAGCAGGCTGGGGACAGGACTGGACTCTGAGTACCAATGCCCTTCCCCTGTGCCAGGGCCTCTGATTTCCCACCTGAGAAGCTGGAGCAGCATCCCACCAGCACCTGCTGCTTCTTCAGGAGCAGCATCTGCCAGGGGCTCCTGCCTGCTCCTCGGAGGTGCTTCAGGATCATTGCTGGAGTATCCCTCCCTGCTGGTGGGATGACTCTGAGACTGACCTGGGACAAGAGATGAAGCTGCTGAAGAAGAAACCTGTCCATGCTTGCCCCAGCCTTGCCACTTTCTGTCCCTTGGGCTGTGCTTGGTGAGGTGATGCCTGGGCGGGTTGCTTGTAATCTCACTCGAGTTTCACTTTTGGATGGACAATGGTCACAGCTGGGCCTGCTCTTGGACATGTCTTAGTGCTGGGCATGACAAGCCCCATGGCACAGAGCTGGCACTGGGGATGTATTAGCCCTGTCTTGTCCTTGGGAAACATCACCTAGAATCAGCACTGTGGGGGTCTGCTCTCACCCACCCATTGCTAGTGGGGCCATGGAGTGGGCTGAGGGTCCACACTGCCCCACTCCCACGGGTGCTTTGGGGGCTGCCAACCTTGAGGGACTGCTTCTCCTCTCTTGGCTTTAGAGGTTCAGGTCCTGCCCCCTCTCCCCAGTGCACTGCAGGCAGGGCCAGGGAGATGCTGCAAGGGGGCTTGAAAACACTTGGTGGTCCTGTAGTCCTTATGCCCTCAGTCTGAGAGGTGCTGGCCAAGGACCCCCACCCACGGGGAGTCCGAAGTGAGCCTCAAGGGGGACTTTGCTTTTTCCTGGCAGTGAAGGTGAATGAGGTGAGGGTGCACCCTGAGGACACGACCTCACAGTGGGTCCTGCCCAGCCTTTGGTGTGAGAAGCCCTTCCCGTGGAATCCCACCTCTGCATCCCACCTTCCTCACATTGCCTCCCACCATTCCCAATCACACTTCTACCTCCCACTTTTCCCTCCCTGTACCCCATATCCCACCTCCCGTCCTCCCGGGGGCACTAAAGCCCCCAGGCACTGGGTGTCCCTGGGCTTGGAGTCATGACCTGCCCGTGGGTGGGGGGGTTAGAAATGATACCCCAGGAAGCGCCCACGGTGCTCATGGCCAGAGCCTGTGTTATGTCTGGAGACCTGCTCAGCAGAGCTCTGCCTGGCAACAGCTGATGCAGTGCCAGCAGCCAACGGGGATATTCCGTTTGTGGCCCCTCTCCGCCCCGGGGCGGCAGGGCAGGGTGGGGAGCTGGGGTGGGTATTTCCAGCGGTGGGACTCGGGAGGCTCACTGCTGAGCGGGGTGCTGAGAGCGGAGCCATGGCCGATGAGCAGAGAGACCTCATCTCCGACGCTGCCAGTGTCAGAGACACCCAGAGGTGCTGCTGCTGGGGCTGGGGCCAAGGGGGCATGCAGAGGGCAAAGTGGGAGCGATGAGGACGTGAGGCAAGAGGGGGCATTGCGTGGCCAGGAGGGTGGAAGGGGATGCAAAGGGCAACAGGGGACACCGTATGGCCATGAGGTGGAAGAGGATACAGTTGGGCCAAAGTGGCATGGAGTGGCTCTGGAGCAGGAGACAGGAGGTCACACCGTGGAGCCGCGGGGGCTGTGGGGTGGAAGGGGCTGGGGACGTGGCTGTGGGGCAGGCAGGGACAGGGGGGGTGGCTGTGAGATGGGGGCTTACAGGGTGGCTTTGTGGCCGAGGGTGTCACTCTACCTCTTGGTCGGGTGGGGACATGTGGTGGTGGTGTGGGCAGGTTCGCAGTATGGCTGAGGCGCAGCTGGGTCACAGCAGGTCTGTGGGGCAGGCAGGGAACTGCATGGCCACGGCGCTGGCAGGCTCAGGGTATGGTGGTGGGGCAGGCAGGGACCACCTTTGTGGAGCCACCACCCACCATGTGCCAGCCCGCGCCCGTGTCCCGGCCCCTTGTGCCCCCTGCCAGCGCCGCCCAGCCAATCGCAAGCGCTGCAGCTGTGACATCATCAGTCGCCGGGCAGACTGCGGGCAGCGGGCGCCCGCTCCGCGCTGTGCCGGCTGCAGCCGCCGCAGGGCTGCGCCCGTGGGTTCCCCACCTTGGCGGGCAGCGGAGGCAGGCGGTGCCACTCTAGGGCACTGCTGCACCCCGACAAGGCAGGATGTGGCCCGGGGAGGCCTCAGCAGCACGGAGGGTGACCGCACGGTGCTTGGTTTTGCCTTCTCTTGGCACCTGAAGGCGACGGTGGCACTGTGACACGCCGCCAGCCTGCCCGTGCGCTGCCTGTGCACCTCTGCTTTTTGCACGACCCTCGAACAATTCAGCACCATCCAGCATCCCCTGGCATGTGCCCTCTGCCCCACCCAGGACCAGCAGCGCCTCCAACGGATTCATCGTCCATCATGCCCCGAAAATCCCTTGGCAGCACCCAGCCTACAGCACCCGTGTGCCCACAGGCTCCTCGGGTGCTTCTCCCATGCATCGCCCCCACCTCTTTGCCCACCCAGAGGGTTTCAGTTCCCCAGTGCTGAGGAGGGACCTTCACGCTGAGGGTTTCACTTCTCCAGGCTGGGCGGGGGGGTGGGGGCTGGAATTTGCATTCGTCTGGCTGCGAACTCCCCCGGGAGAGGCAGGGGGTGTGTGAGGGTGGCACAGGAGGGAGTGCCGTGGTCTGCAGGAGGGGTTTTTTGGGGCGGAAAGGACAGGCTGCAAGGACATCAGCTGCTGCTGGAGGCTGAGCTCCTCCTGCGTGTCGTGCAGGTCTGCGGTTGGCCGCAAAGCTGCCCTCTCCGCGCTCTCCGTCCTGGTGGCCCTGCTGATCGTCGGCCAAGCTGTCACCGTCTACTTCGTCTACCAGCAGAATGGGGAGATCAGCAAGCTGACCAAGGCCTCCCAGGCGCTGCAGCTGGAGGCGCTGCAGAGGAAACTGCCTGTCGGTCAGTGCCCCCGCGGGCACCAGAGTGATGGAGGGGGGCGGGCAGAGGGGGTGGGTCCCGTCTGCACCACCCAACCTGGTGCTTCAGCGCTGGTCAGGCCACGCCTTGAGTACTGTGCCCAGTTCTGGACTCGTACATTTAAGAAAGACGTGTCCAGAGAAGGGCAGAAAGGCTGGGGAGGGAGCAGGAGCACAGCCCTGTGAGGAGAGGCTGAGGGAGCTGGGGGTGTGCAGCCTGCAGAAGAGGAGGCTCAGGGCAGAGCTCATTGCTGTCTGCAGCTGCCTGCAGGGAGGCTGTAGCCAGGTGGGGTTGGGCTCTTCTGCCAGGCACCCACTGACAGAACAAGAGGACACAGCCTCAAACTGTACCAGGGCAGGTTTAGGCTGGACATTAGGAAGAAATTCTTCATGGAAAGAGTGATTGGCATTGGAATGGGCTGCCTGGGGAGGTGGTGGAGTCCTCATCCCTGAGATGTTTAAAAGGAGGCTGGATGAGGCACTTAGTGCCAGGGTTTATTTAATGAGAAGGGTTAGGTGGCATTTGGACTCGGTCCTAGAGGTCTCTGGTTAATTCTGTGATTCATGCCATTCTCTCCTTGGCAGGTACCAAGCCAGCAAAGATGAAAATGGCTGTGATGAACACACCTCTGGCCATGAAGGTCCTGCCTGTCGCCCCCATGGCAGACAGACTGGTAAGAATGCCCACCACTGCTTGCCACTGGCTGCTGCCACTGGGGCTTGGTGCCAGCCCTCGTACTCACACTGCCCCTTTGCCTTTCTCCCAAGTACATGGGTCCCCCCAGCAACAAAACCGAGGACCAAGTGAAGCACCTGCTGCTGGTAAGGTTCCCTGCACCCCCACTGACCTACACCTACCCTGCAGGAGCTGAAGGGACCCTCTGCTTCCAGCTTGCTGTCTCTTGGCTGGTTCTGGGGGGCCTCTTGGGGTGTTGGCCTCCTTCAATGTCCATCTGGCTGATAAAAGCAGAGCTTAATGCCCCCCACCCCTCCTTTTATGCTGTCTCACCATGGTTGTCACTCTCCAGCAAGCAGACCCCACAAAGATGTTCCCGGTGCTGAAGGACAGCCTGCTAGACAACCTGAACAGCCTGAAAACCACCATGAAGGATGCAGACTGGAAGGTCAGTGCCTGCTCTGGTCCTGCTTTTCCTCTTCCAGGAAGGGACTAGGGTGTCCTCACCTGGAAAACCAAAGTCCTGTGTGAGTCAGGCTTGGGTTACTCCCACTCCAGGGAAGGTGGTGGTTCTCACAAGCTTCCTTGGCCTGAATTGGAGCCTGCATCACCACTTCCTTGTGGTACACACACCCTTACATGCCAGTTAACATGCTGGTTCCTTTGGTTGCAGTCCTTTGAATCCTGGATGCACAAGTGGCTGCTGTTTGAAATGGCCAAGAACCCTAAGCCAGAGGAGCCCAAGGCAGTCCCAGCAGCAAAAGGTATCAAGAGGACAGGGCTGCCAAGCTGGGGAGGGTTGGGACTGGCCCTTCAGGAGGTGCCAGCACGGGGATTTTGAACCCTCCATCCCCTGCCAGGTCACGAATCTCTTTGGTGGCCTTTAGGCCATCAGAGTCACTACCCCACTGCCTGCAGGGCATTTGGGATGAGCCCAGGTCTGACAAGCTGGAGCCCCATGCTGCATCTTCCGTCCTTGGCTGGCCTGAGCGATTTAGGAAGGGCCCTGTGGGGTGGGGCTCGGTCGCCTTTTAAGTTGAACTGCTTGTGGATGAAAAGCTCCTGCCGAGGCTGCCTGGGCAGAGGGCTCACGGTGTCTCCCCTTTGTTTTTATTGCCCTAGTGCAAACTAAGTGCCAGGCAGAGGCCAGTTTTGGGGGCACCCAGCCGGGCCGCTTCCGCCCACAGTGCGATGAGAACGGCGACTACCTGCCCAAGCAGTGCCACGGTGCCACGGGCTACTGCTGGTGCTGCTACAAAAATGGCACCAAGGTTGAGGGCACTGCCACTCGGGAAAAGCTGGACTGCCCTGGTATGTCACCAAACAGGGGGCTGAGGAGAGAATCCTGCCCCTCCTTGTTTTGTTTGCCAGTAGGGTGAAGGAGAGATGCCAGAGGGAGGAGGGTGACCAAGCTGTAGAGAGCATCCTCACACCTCTCTGGTGTCATCATATTAAGGCTGGAGGACCATAAAAAACACAGCCCTGCCCTTGGGTACCTGCAGTCAAGGTTTTCACCAAGCTCCTCTTGCCCCTAAACCTATGGGTGGGTGCAGGCTCTCCCCTGCTGTCCTTAGAGGGGTGGGGAAACAACAGGGCAGCCTCAAGCATCCATCACCCACATCCTGCTCTCCCTCTGCAGATGTTCCTGCTGCTACCACGGAGCCAGATGAGTTGATGTTCTCTGGAGTGGACATGCTCAAGCTGGGGGCAGAAAAAGGTGAGATTTCAAACGGGATAGGGAAGAGGAAAGCCCTGGGGACTAGGGCAGAGGAAGTGGTGGGGCCAGGGTATGTAGAAATCCACTCCTAAAGGCCAGGGCAGCACCAAAGCGCTGCTGATCAGAGGTTGTGGTGTAAACATACCACAAGCAGCCTGGGCTTTGGGAAATGCTGAGCTGCCTTACTGACTCCTTCCTCTCTTTCCTCCACAGTTGAGTAGAAGATGCCAGCCAAGGCTTCTCCTCCAGCATCCCAGCTCACCTGGTTTATTCCAATTGCTCTTTCATTTCCGCTCTCACACTGCTTTCCCGAGGCAACTAACAGCAGGCACCCCTGTGAACCCCTGCCCCTCCAGGCATCACCTGCAACCCTGCTGCAGGGCACCAGACAGGGCTGACCTGCCACCAGGACCAGTGCTAGAGAAGAAGTGTTTCCTCAGAGGGTGGGTAAGGCAGGTTGGGAAGTGATTGAATCAGCGTCAGTCCCACAGCTCCTGTCCCTTTTGCCCCTCGGCAGCCCCCAGGCTGAAGAATGAGCTGCTTGTGCTTTCTTATGCTCAATCAACATTAAAAGCAGCAAAACAACCTCCACCACCTTCTTAATTGACACAGGTAGAAGCTCCATTAGATGAGTGGAGTTGAGTGGTTTATTGTGGAGTGCTGAGTTTTGACGATGGGACATTCACCTTCAGCTTCTGCCTTTAGGCTGGAGAGCAACTGCAGTAGTGGAAAGCAGTGGGCAGAAGGGTTCTAGTTCTGAATCTATCTAGTAGTTCCTTTATAAACGACCTCACAAGCTACTGATCTCAAATAAACTTCTGAATAAAGCCTTGTAAGCAACTCCAGCAGGGCAGTACTGGCAAAGAGGCTGCAGCTGTTGGAGGTTAAAAATAAATCAGTGGGAAAAAGAAATTTCTGAAGGGCACTTGGATGCCTGTGTCCCCTCTTCAGGTCCATCCATATTCTTTGCCCATCACTTGCCCAATCTCCCCTGCACCTTGGGGGTCTCCCTTCACCCCAGCATAGCCTGAGAGGCTAAGTCAACTTTTAAGTGAGTTGTGGGTGCCAAGAGCCATCTCTGGGCTACAAGAACAGCTGTGAGAGAGCTCTACAATCTGCAGCAGAGCCATGCTGCACAGTGTGGAATAGAGTGTGAGGGGATCCCATCCCTTTTCCCTCACCTCCTAAATCCTGGGAATACACTGAGAAGACCAGGCAGAAATCCAGGACAAGATGCAGAGTGGTCTGACCAGGATGAAGTCTGCTGGACTTCAACAAGGCCTTTGACACTGCCTGCCACAAGCTCCTGGCACAGCTGGCAGCTCATGGCTTGGACAGATTCATGAACTGGCTGGAGGGCTGGGCCCAGAGAGAGGTGGTGAACGGTGCCACATCCAGCTGGCAGCTGTCACCAGTGGTGTCCCCCAGGGATCAGTGCTGGGCCTGATCAAGTTAAATATCTTTATTGATGATCTGGACCAGTGGATTGAGTCCAGCATCAGTAAGTTTGCAGATGACATCAAGCTAGGAGCAGGTGTTGCTCTGTTGGAGGGTAGGAGAGCGTTGCAGAGGGACCTGGACAGGCTGGATGGGTGGACAGAGGCCAATGGGATGAGATTGAACAAGGCCAAGTGCAGGGTTCTGCACTTTGGTCACAACAACCACAAGAAGTGCTACAGGCTGAGGACAGAGTGGCTGAGAGCAGCCAGGCAGAGAGAGACCTGGGGGTGCTGGTAGATAATAGCTGGACATGAGCCAGTAGTGTGCTCAGGACTGCAAATGGCATCCTGGCCTGTATCAGGAACAGTGTGGCCAGTAGGCAAGGGAGGTTATTCTGCCCCTGGACTCAGCACTGGTCAGGCCACACCTTGAGTGCTGTGTCCAGTTCTGGGCTCCTCAATTCAAGAGAGATGTTGAGGTGCTGGAAGGTGTCTAGAGAAGGGCAGCAAGGCTGGGGAGGGGCCTGGAGCCCAGCCCTGTGAGGAGAGGCTGAGGGAGCTGGGGGTGTGCAGCCTGCAGAAGAGGAAGCTCAGGGCAGAGCTCATTGCTGTCTACAACTCCCTGCAGGGAGGCTGTAGCCAGGTGGGGTTGGTCTCCTGCCAGGCAGCCAGCAACAGAACAAGGGGACACAGTCTCAAGTTGTGCCTGGGGAGGTCTAGGCTGGATGTTAGGAGGAAGTTCTTCACAGAGAGAGTGATTGGCATTGGAATGGGCTGCCCAGGGAGGTGGTGGAGTTTCCATCCCTGGAGGTGTTGAAGCCAAGCCTGGCTGAGGCACTTAGTGCCATGGTCTGGTTGACTGGACAGGGCTGGGTGCTAGGTTGGACTGGCTGAGCTTGAAGGTCTCTTCCAACCTGGCTGATTCTACAATGCACAGATCTGCTCTCAGCACCTGCCCCTACACAACACTGCAGTAAGGAGAAGAAAACACAACCTCCCACTGAAACATGCAGTTCAAAGCAGCAGCATCTGCTTGTCCTCAGGGAGCAGACAGAAGCAGTTCATTCTTCTCCAGGGCTTGAAGCAGTGCCTGTGAAGGTAGGTAGAGGCTGGACACTGCTCTCCCACCTGCAACACTTTCCTGAGATGGCTGAGGTCTGCTCTGCCTCCCTGCCCTGGGTCACCTCCCTTCCCTTGGAAGCAGCTGAAGGCCAATTTAACCCTTCCTTTATTTATTCTGTATTTCATAAAAAAAAACCCAAACCCACAAGACATGATGCCACCCTGGCTGGGAACAGCTACTGGACACAGCTGTTCAGTGCAACTCCAGGAACATGAAAAAATCACTGCTATCAGTGTTAGAATAAAAAGGAAACCCAGAGAGCTCTCTTCTGTAGTAGCAAAAAAGACTGACACCACGAATCACAGGAGGGGGGAGGAAAATACAACAGGAAAGGTCAATGTATCTCTGAAAAATATAGCTCTGTGAGGAGAAAAGAGATGGGTGGGTGTTGACTAGGAGGAAAGTAGTTTATACAAGCTGGCTATTCTCTGGTCAGCCTGCCTCCTTCAGTTCAGCTGAGTACTTGTGCAACAAGCGAGCTGTCAGGAGGGGCAACAAAGAAACCGTCTCTGGACCACAGCAGGGCAGGAGGAGGCAGGAAGTTACACTGCTCTGCTCTGAAAGTCACAGTTAGAACTATGAATTAAAAACAAAACTGAGAGTTGAAATCCTCCTGCCAAGCTTTCCTTTCCTCTCTTCTGTTTGATCTTCACCCATAAATCCTTAATCACAGGGACGCGGTACCTTTGGGGAGAGGAGTTAAAAGAGTTAGGGGTGGGGAGGAGGAGAACAGCCTTACAGCCCAGCAGAGCCAGGGCAGGAGCATCTGGTCCACTTCCAGGTGACTACAACATCACCACCTAATCCACACCAAGCTCCCTGTGGTCAGCAGGGACAGAGAGACACTGCCAGAGGCCGCTTATCTCTGCTGATGACAAGAGGACAGCAACATCCAGGCTGGACATCCAGTTCTCAGCAGCTAAAGAGTTGAGGTCAAACACATCCAGAGGAGCCAAGACACTGCTGCATGACTGTCCTTACACCACTCCACTCCCTGGACCTCTAAACTAAGGCCAGGCTGACTCAGTGGGCACTCAGAAGGTTCACTGTCTTCCCGAGGTGGACCCAGGAGGATGGAATTTGGCCAAGGTTACCGCCGCTCAGAGGTACCAACTGACAGTCCCCACAGGCCATGTACCTTCTCACAATCCTTCAGGCTCAGCTGTTTTCTTCTTCTGAAAACAAAAGGGTGAAAAATAAATCAGTATCATCTGCCCCACAAACACGAGGGACCCACTAAAGCCACAAGTTTCTTGGCTGTCATCTCTATAGGATGTTCATGTCCCTGTAGCCTTCCCTCTGTCCCCCATTCTGGCGCATGGGATGGGATGCAGCAGCCTACCAAACCCTCAGGAGCTTGTTTCTGGTGAAAACAACTTGAAGACACAGCTGAAGAAGAGAGTATTTGCTCCTCAGACAAGTTCTCTGCTGCCACAAGAGACCTTGGGTTTGACCCTTGTAGGGAAAAGGATCTCTCCAGAGAGCGATAAAGGAACAAAGTCATCCTCAAGTCAGCCCAACCCCAACCAAGCAATGGTCAGGGGCGTCTCAAAACCAGCCACAACTAACCACAGCCTCCTCTGTAGTGCCAGCAAGGCCAGTTCCTCTCCAGTCTGGCATGCTGCAGGGATGAGTACCACAACCAGAGCTCAGAACAGCCCTCCCCATGGTGCCCCATCCCAAGGGATCCCACATACCTTCTTCTTCTTGGGAACATCAGCAGAGCCATCAGCTGCAGGCTCCCTTTCTGAAGACATCTTTTTGCTCTTCTTCTTTTCCTTTTCAGCCTTTTTTTCTGGGAGAGGGAAAAGGAAAGTCAACTAAGAGAGGGATTCTGAGATGGGAGTGTTGAGGGGCAGAGGCATCTCCAGTAAGCTTTTCACCACATCCAAAGCTGAGCAGGCTTTCCAGATCAGCAAGAGAGAGAGAGCCCTAATATAAGACAGCTGCACCCAGGGCTGCTTCTCCAGTACCTCTGTGCAAGAGTGGTTTGATCCCATCACACATGTGGGCAGAATTACACAGGATCCCCTTCTTTCCACATCCTGCTGCCCACCCACTGAGGAACTGCTTCAGCACTGAAGCAGCCAGGCACATGCCAGAAAACAGAGCAAGGGGAGCTACCAACGCAGGATGGACACAAGGCTCAGCTCAGCATCATCCCTGTGCAGCAGCCCACACAAGGGCTGGCAGACAAGCCTGTCTCCTCCAAAATGAAGGGCTGCATCTCTGCAGAACAGAACCCCCAGCAGATCTGGCCCAGACATTCCAACTCCCTTCTTCTTTTGCAAAGCAAGAAAGCACAGAACAGCTCCAGTCTGCAAGTGCAGCTTGCACTGCAGAGAGCAAAAGCTGCCTCGGCACGAGGGCAGCCAACAAAGCATTGCAGAGGCAGGCAGATACAAGGGGCAGGGGTAAGAAGCAGGAGGCTGCTACCATCCTCCTCTTTCTCCAGAGGTTTGAAAGCAGCAGTAACAACCCTGGGTTGCACCATTGGAATGAGCTGCTCAGTATACTGCAGCACAGACAGGGTCAGGCCAGGGCACCGCTGCCCCACGGGGATGGCAGTGGCTGCCAGAGCAGATGACAGCACAGATTTCAAGGCTGACCTCGTTCAGAGAGGCTGGCAGCAAGAGGCAATGCTCAGGATGCTCTAACTCGAAGGTGTGCATATGTGGATGCTGGGCTTCCTCTGCCATGCCCACAGCACGTCAGGGACCTTCTGCCTGCCATCCTCAGCCACATTTCACCTCAGCTCTCTGCCAGCATGGGTTGTGTTTGCCACAGAGGAGCCAGGGAAGCTGGCTGGGTTGGCAGAGCTGCTTTGCACTGCTCTGCTGCGGGCAGCCCACAGCCTTACGGCTCACAACTAGCGAGAGCTCTGCCAAACCCAGCACAGGCAGGCAGACCAAGCCAAGGGAGCAAAGAGGCCTCAGGAGGTTCCATGCAAACTCACCTCAACCCTTTGCCAGCCCTCAGCTAGACAGCTGCTTCCAGCCAGGAAAAAGGCCAGGAAAGGACAAAGCTCTGGAGAGGCACATTATGCCACAGAAGATGCAGAGGGAGACACCAGCTTGCTCTGCAAGCAGCAAGGAGCAATGCATTAATGCAGGACAGAGGGGCTAGAAAGCCCAGCTTGCAACAGGGCCTGGCACTGAGACTGCAGAAGACACTCAAGTGAGGCTGTTAAAAAACTGATAGAGGCTCTGGGTGGGCCAAGAAGGAAACAGCCAAGCAAGAAGCTACCAGGGACGTGGGTACTCCTTACAAGTCCCCACAGCAGAGGCTGCCTGTGCACCAGCTGCAGGAGCCCGCTGCAAACGCAGCCCCAGATCAGCCACACTTACTTTTAGCTGCTTTTTTCTTTTCCTTGCTGTCTGGCAGCTTCTCCAGGTTACCAGCTGCTTTCTTCTTTTTCTTTTTTGGTACTTCATCAGCTTGTCCTTTCCGCTTCTTCTCCTTGGGCTGCACTGCAGCCCCATCCTCCCCTGCCAGCTTCCTCTTCCGAGATGTCTTCTGCTTCTTGTTCTCTTTGTCTTTGCTCTTAGACGTTTTCACAGCCTTGTCTGCTGTGGAGGGAGGTTTCTTCTTTTCCTTCTTTTCTTTTTTCTCCTTTTTCTTCTTCTTCTTCCCTTCCAACCCTTCCAGTGTTTGCACTGCAGGAACTTTGGCAGCAGTGCTGAGCTCAGTTTCAGTCCCAGAGTAGGACTCTGTCCGTGGGATGGGCAGTGGTGTGTGTGATGCTGGGGTCACTTGCACCCCCTTTGCCCCAACATCATTCTCTTTCACAGCCAGAGCTTTCTTGAGTTGGGAAGGTTTGAGGCTGGTAGGACCTGGCTCTGTTTTTCCTGCCACTTTCCCTTTTTTGGAGGTTCCTGTGGTTTCTTGCCCTAGAGAAGGGTTGTTTTCTGCACAAACAGGACAAGAGAGAGAAGACAACTCAGGGAGCATGCATTACATAAACCACAGTTACTGGAAGATGGAAAAACCTATTTGGAGAGGAGGCATCCAGTTCTTCCCCTAGAAGGAACACCTGCTGGCCAGCCAGCTACAGCAGAGCAGACAAAGATGCCTCAGTCACAACAGCTTTGCTGTTTGGCTAGAGTGAAATGGAACACAAGCAGGGCGAGAGTAGCTAGAGTAGTTCTTCCCCAGGACATCACCCAGCAACTCAGGGACTCCCCAAGAAACACCCACACCATCATGGATAGCCTATCCCTCAGCACCTGGGCCTTCCTGAGCCTATCCCTCAGCCTCTCAGCCTTCCTGAGCCTATATATGTTTCTGACCTCTTCAGTTTCATGATGCACAACTCAATGATGTGCCCAAGAGGCCAGAAGACCCATCTGAATCTCCAGAGCACACCACGACTCATCTGAAGACGCCAGAGTCACACCAGAGCAGAAGCAGCTTCCAGTTCCAAGTTTTACAATTCACCAACAAACCAGGGTGAGAAGCAAATGGGAGGAAATTTCTTTCTCCACAAGTCTCCCCACTTGCTTCCCCTCATCTCCCCTCCACACACACTTAGAGAGCCCAGAAAAGACCAAGTGAAGGCTGGAATACCAACAACTGTGTGGCAGACATTCTACAGCTAGAGCTTAAACCTTCTGTAGAAGCCATTGCTACCACAGCACAGCGTGCACCAGCTTCAGGCAGAGCCCTTCCTGCTCCCATTAGCTGCGTTAATTACTGCAGTTAAAGCAGAACTCGGAAGAGGCACAGAAGCTCACAAGCCAGGCAGCACAAGAAGGGCGCTGGAGGAGCCAGGTCATGGCCAGAGGAAGCCAGCAGGCGGCAGCAGCGCGCCGCGCCGCAGGGCTACGCAGCGGAGGCACATCGGGAACGGGGACCCAGCCGGTGCCACCCTCCCGTGCCAGCACCGCTCAGCCCCTGGGCCAAGCAGCTTCTCCACTTTGCCAAAGCAGACCCACCTGCTTTGTGGTTTGCAGCCACCTGGTCGACATCCACATCGGAGTCGCTGCTGTCACTGCTGGAGCTGTCGGCTGGGGCTGCCTTCAGGGAGGGTTTGGTGAGGGAGTTGGCAGCAGTGCCTGATGCTTTCCCTTGCCTCACTTTGCCTGCCGGCTTGGGGGGAACCGTCTTTGGTGCCTGGGGTGCTGCTGGAGGCTTGCAGAGGCCCACATAGCCTGTGAGGAGGGACTGAAACGGCACAGACACAGTGAGGAGTCACAGCAGGGCAGCCTCCCACACACCAGACATGCAGATCTGTCTGTGCTGCTCTTGCCCCCATACTCTGAGTTCAGAGCCCACCTTTGGCCACCCACGCAGTGATCCGCACAGCGAGGCCAGAGCTGCCGGGCGACTGGGGCAGCACTGACAGCCACGGGCTGAGCTGACAGCAACAAGAGATGATGGCAAGAGGTTCTCTCCTCTTTGTTCTCGCCCAGTAAAGCAGGCTTGGGGGAGGCTCCTGGCCATTAGCAGGCACCCACGAACAGCTAATGCATTGCAGATGTGCTGCACGCCCTGCACGTTACTGACAAAGGGAATTTAATGGCTTGGACACGGGTTAAGTTACAAATAAAAGGGGGGAAACAAAATCCTGCTGCTGTTGGTACTGCACAACTATTTCCCTGGTTTAACCCTTGCTGGGCACCACCTCCTCTCACCCCTTCCTCTGGGGAAGGCACTGAGAGCCTTTGACCCAAGGTCAGGTTGCCTAGGAAAGAATTCCAGATTCAGAGTCCCCTCCCTGTCCCCATCAAAAGGCCCTGCTCACAGCACTGCACCGGAGAACCCCAACTCCTGTGCTGCCAGAACCCTTCAGCATCCTGTTCACTGTGTCTGAGAATTCTCAGTCCTCTCTCTGTCCTAATGAGGAGCCAGCTGCAAGATCCCAGGAGATCTCAGCCCTGCTCAGGAACATTACCTGTGATGCTGCCTGCTCCTCATCTTCACTGGACTCTGAGGAGGTGCTCTGGGCTGGCTGGATCCCTCCTGGTTTCTGCGGTGTGCCTGCTGGAGGAGCAGAGTTCATCCCATTAAAGCCACCGCTGCTGCCTGCAGCTGAGCTCACAGTCCCCGCACAAGTTACTGCCACCAAAAAGCCTTTGCCTCCAAAGAAGGGGGAGTGCTGTGCCAAGCTGAAGAGGAGGGGCCCCCACTTCAACCACTATGTGAAGGTGGCACCTCCCACGGGGTAACAAAACACTGTCCCCACCGTGGCCTGGCCAGCAGGATTGAGAATATCTCCTAGGACACTGACCAGGTTTGGGAGGCTGTTTGGGTGTCTCCTCATCGCTGTCTGAGGAACTGCTGCTGTCTGAGGTGCCTGCTGCCTGGGTGAGTGGCACGGCCTGGCTCAGCTGGGCAGCCTGCACTGGCTGCAGGCCTGGCTTCCTTGACTTGGCAGTGGCAGCTCCCAGGAGTGAAGCAGCCTGCGGGGTGGCAGTGCTGGCTGGAGAAGCTTTTCCCACAGGAACCGTTTGCTTTAGACAAGGAGCAGTGGAGGCCTAGGAGAGAAAGACAAAAGCACCTGCAGTAACTGGCCGTGCCCATGAACTATAAACAGCAGCCCAGAGCAGATGGGCTTGGAGCACCTCAGCCTCCTTCAGCTGTCTCAAAGGTAGCCCTAAATCCTCTCAAGCAGGGTACATAGAGCCCATCTGCCCCAGCCCACAGAGAAAGCAGCAAAGTCCTGACTGCACAGGGCATTGCTTTCATAAAAGGAGGGAGAAATTACTCAGCCAGCTGGGAGGCAGGGACAACAAAAGCACCAGGGCAACTCTGCCTCATGGTTGCTTAACAGTGGGAAAAAGCCAAAAGCACAGTAAAATAGAACAGTCCCCCTCAATGAACACAGTCCCTCAGCTGGGGACACAGCCCCAGCCTCAAGCAGACTCTCCCCAGGGGGGAAAGTTCCTCACTTCAGCCTCAACCATCATTACCTCTTTGGCCAGCACATGCTGCTCCAAGGCATTGCTGCTCGAGCTCTCAGAGCCTCTGCTGACTGTGGGCACAGCAGGAGCTTTTGGCCCCTTCCCTAGGGGCAGTGTGGCATTATCCTTGGCAGCCACTGTGCTCAAAACCTTGTTTGTTTTGACGTTCTGCTGGGACTGACTCTAACAGAGATGAGAAAGAAAATCAGGACAGAACACAACTTGGAAGGAAAAAAAAAACAGGAGCACAAATCAAGCCACCACTAACTCCTGAGCCCTTTCATCCTTTGCAGCACAGCACCAAGCCTCCTATTTATTACCTTTTTTCACCTTTACAGGCCAGATGTATCTCCTGTGAGGCTCTGGGCAGAGCCTTTGGCAAAGAGTGAGCAAAGAAGTGAGGGCCAGCACCATGGGAGTGTCTAAAGCCCCAAAGGCACCCATCCTGAGGGCAGGCAGGCAAGATGTGATGTGCCTGCAGGCTGTGAGATCCTTATCCATGGCAGCACTGGCAAGGCTACAGCTGATTACCCTACTTTGCAAAGCTGGCTCTTGGCTTCCAGGATGTCTCCTACACCCCAAAACAATCACACCTGGAGGGTTAACTGGTGACAGAGAGAAAGGGAAAGGCAACCAGAGGGCAAATCTGCCTTTGGGCCCACAAGCAAGCCACAGACTTGGAAGCAAATTTACAAGAAGCAATTCTGTTGGTTCACATTTGAAACTAAAGGTAAGAGAGGTTAAAAATAGAAGAGCTTGACACTGACATCAGGTCCTGAACACAAATGCCAGCAGAAGAGGGAGCAGAGGCGATGAAGGAGTGCTCAGCCTCCTGGTTTGTGTTACAAACAAGACTACGTGAGCAGCCTCCCCTCTCCAGTTCTCCTGACAAGCTGGGCCTTTGTGAGCTGACATTTCCCTTGCACAACATCTGGCCTTCAGAAAGGAAGGCAAAGCTCCATCGTGCAGAGAGCTGCCGATCCAACGTGAGCTCTCGGCCGCCTTGCACGCAGCTCAGGTTACAGCAGCTGGGTTGTTTTACAGCCCTGGGGCTATAAACACGCTCCAACAAGGGCTACAAGGGGCTGCCTGCCTGCCCACAGCTGCAGGGAGACAGCCCTCACACTGCCCACAGCACCAGGCCAACACAGGCAAGGGTTTCCTTGAGTGCACAGAACCTGCCAGCAAAGGTGCTGGCCAGGCAGGGGACGTGTGTGGGACAAGAAGCCCCAGGCTAGGAGCACCAGCCAAGCCCCCACCATGTAGGAGTGGAACAGTAGCCATGTTCCTTGGTCAATGCTTCATTTCTTTTTCAGGCTCAAACTGCAACAGACATGCAAAGATGTTCAAGGCAGCTTCATGCCAGGACAGCTCAGGTCCTAGGGAGCTCAGCCACAGGCCCATGGAACTGGCATGGAGACATGAAGAGCTGTGACATGAAGAGCCTCAGGTCAGAGAGGTAAGGTCACTTTCCTTGCACAGGAGTTTGGCTCTTCCAGCTGAAAAACAGCAGGACCACTGTGCTACCCTTAAGGGCAGAGCCTTTCAGCCTTCCAAGGCTTGAGAGGGTGAGTCCAGATTGCTCCAGCTGCATTCCATGCCCAAGGGTTTTGGGAAGAACTAAGGAGGACTGTCTTGGAGTCGCTCAGCTGAGGGAAAGACCCTGCCTGCAAGGACCTGGCTGCTTTGCTAGTCTAACTCCCCGGAGCAGGGCAAAAAGGGCAGAGACCCAGAGGAGCTCTGGGTTCATGCATCTACCAAAACATTCACACCTTCCACAGCTCTCTCATGCTGCAAGCTTGCTGTAGCTGAGACGTGCACAAGAGCTGGGCTCAGAAAGAGCCAGGGGCTCTGCCACGAAAACCTGATCCAGCCAAGGGAAGGGCTTCTCCCTGCACCCTTCACCTGCCCAACTACCACCTTGCAAGCCTTGAGACCTCCTGAGCACGCAGGATGAACAGGATCACAGCCAGCAGGTCGGCAGATCCTTACCTGAGAAGGGGGAACTATTTCCTCCTCTGAATCTGACTCCTCACTGGAATCATCACTGCTGGCCACAGCTGGAGGGGCTGGAGCTGGTGTTGGAGCTGGTGTTGGAGCCAGAGCCTTCTTCACATTTGCTGGCTGGGGCACAGAATTGGCTTTTACTGCAGGAAAAGCATCAGAGATTTTGCACCATGAGAAAGTTGCTCTCCTCGGCTGTCCAGAGCAGGAGCTGTTACTACAGGCTTGAACTGCTCTGTGTGCAGGGGAGAGAAGCAAACCCATGAGACTGCAGGTGAGGGATGTGGGCATTGCCAGAAGACTTACCAGGTTGTGGAGGCTGTGTTTGTGCCACCAAAGTTTCCTCCTCACTGTCAGAAGAGTCACTGCTCTCACTTTCTGAGGCCTGGGTTTTCAAGGTGCTTCCCACTGCTTTTTCAGGTGGCCCAGTTTTAGCAGCCTGGCTCGGGCTGGAAAGAGGCCCAGGCTGTTCTGTTAATCTCTTAATAAGAAAGAAACACAGGCCCAGGAAGGTGGTATCAGTACAGGTGTTGTTTAGGAGTTGAAGTGCAGTTTCAGCTCAGGCTGGGTTTTGTTTTCCCCTAACACAGCTGTTACCAACACTCCATCCTTGGAAGGGGCTTCAGTTGCTGCCTGGATGGAGCTGCTGAGCACAAACCACTGCATTTAGCTATGTGCCTTTGGCAGGAAGCCTGAGCACACAGGGCTAACAGCACTCAGCAGCAGCTCCTTACTGAGGCCAAGACACTGGCTGAGCAGGAGAAACACTGCAGCTCCCAGACCCCCTTGTCGAGGAAGCCTCTCACTAAAGTGTGACCTCCTCCCAGCTGGGAAGCTTTGTGCCAAAACACCTGCAAGAGTCAGACAGTATCAGAGTAGCTGCATCCTAGAGCTGCAGAAAAGCTCTGCTCTCTGCTCACAAGCACTGGGGAACACAGAGAGTAGGTAGAGCCAGAGCAGGACCCACTGTGGAAACTGACCCACAAACAGCTCTAAGAATTTAGGAATCTCTAGGTAACAAAACCCCTGCTGCTCACTTGGCTGCCTTTTTACAGCACCCACCGATGCTCTGATGTCTCAGGACAGGCCCCGGGCAGCTACTGTCAGCACTGGGAAGCCACAGGTATGACAGCAGCAGATGCACAGCTGCCAGGTGAGAGGCTCTCCCTCCTGCCAGGCCCGAGGGCTGCAGACAGCCCTCCTGCAGGCTGCTGAAGGCTAATGGCAGCAGAGGGAGAGCCTGCCCAGGGATCTGCTAACTCCACCACCCGCAGACGTTCTCCAGGCTCTGCACCCACTCAGTTTACTCCACTCATGGCTCATCTCCGGGCTGCTCTGCCAGAGTACACCATGCCTGCCAGGGCAGGCAGACCCCATCCAGCCCGCACGGGATGGCAGCTGACTGCAGAGCTCTGTCTCCTCCCACAGGAAGGTGAGAGGGACTCTTGTGTGGCTGCACAGCCCCTGCCAGCCCTCTTCTGCCAACCCTGCCCTGCTGTTAACTTGGTGATACCCTCTTCAGCCCATGCCAGACGAGCAGGAGAACTTCATCAGTGCCAGGTGACCCAGGGGCTGCTCCTGGGCAGCAGCTGAGAGCACAGCCTCTCGGGAGGAGGGATCTTACTGTGCTTCCTGGCACAGCCCCACCGAGGGCTGCCACTGGGGCAGTGTTTGTCATCTCGAAGCCAAACACTAAACAGACAACAGCATCTGCATGTTTACCCCATTACAGAGCAGCTCTCTGAACAAGCCAAGCACATTTTGACTCTGCTTAGAGAAACAGAAACCTCCACAAGCTCTCAAGGAGGGGGGGACTGCAAACCTCACTTCTCTGTTTTGTTCTGATACCAGTGAGTCACAATCTCCAGGAGAGAGGCCAGATTTGCAGTGCTGAACAGAAAGAACTACTGGAAGTAGACACAGGAACTCACACATTCTCTACTGGAACGTGCTAGCTCCTCTCACTCTGGCCCCAAGCACAGCTGTGCAAGGGAGGAGCCCACCAAGATCAGACTCCACTCACTCACTTTTAAGACTTTCACAGCAATGGGACTGGCTTCTTCCCTTGCTCAGATGCATGGTACAAAGGTACTTCATTTCCTAACTTTGCAAGATGACAAAGAGCTGCCATAAAGAAGCATCCTGACACAAAGAACCTAACAGCTTCCATGAAGAAACCACCATAAGCAAAACACAGCATCAGGACTCTTCAAATCTTCCTGGGAGGAGGCCAAGGTCCTTCCATCCACCTCACCTCAGCAACTGCCATATGGCTGACAGACATTGCCTCTTGCAGCATGGCCCCAGGTGGGATCAGGCCAGCAGCATGGCTGAGGGATAGCCAGGGAGCAGGGCAATGCAAGGGCCAGCAGCATGGCTAAGTGGGGGCAAAGCAAGGGGCAGCAGCACGGCCAAGTGACAGCCAGGGAGCAGGGCAATGCAAGGGCCAGCAGCACGGCCAAGTGACAGCCAGGGAGCAGAGCAATGCAAGGGCCAGCAGCACAGCCAAGTGACAGCCAGGGAGCAGGGCAATGCAAGGGCCAGCAGCACGGCCAAGTGACAGCCAGGGAGCAGGGCAATGCAAGGGCCAGCAGCACGGCCAAGTGACAGCCAGGGAGCAGGGCAATGCAAGGGCCAGCAGCACGGCCAAGTGACAGCCAGGGAGCAGGGCAATGCAAGGGCCAGCAGCACGGTCAAGTGACAGCCAGGGAGCAGGGCAATGCAAGGGCCAGCAGCACGGCCAAGTGACAGCCAGGGAGCAGGGCAATGCAAGGGCCAGCAGCACGGCCAAGTGACAGCCAGGGAGCAGGGCAATGCAAGGGCCAGCAGCACGGCCAAGTGACAGCCAGGGAGCAGGGCAATGCAAGGGCCAGCAGCACGGCCAAGTGACAGCCAGGGAGCAGGGCAATGCAAGGGCCAGCAGCACGGCCAAGTGACAGCCAGGGAGCAGGGCAATGCAAGGGCCAGCAGTATGGCCAAGTGACAGCCAGGGAGCAGAGCAATGCAAGGGCCAGCAGCACAGCCAAGTGACAGCCAGGGAGCAGGGCAATGCAAGGGCCAGCAGCATAGCTGAGTGACATTCAGGAAGCAGGGCAGGCAAGGCAGAGAGCTCCTGCCAACCTGAAGAGTAGCAGGTACTAAAGTAACTCACGAGAGGAGGGAAATAATTTTTCCTGCTCCTCTCCAGCCCCCGAGGCAGGAGCTGCCTGCAGCTCAGCAAAGTGGTGACTCAGCTCCTGCCATCCATCTGCCACCTTGCTGGGTCCCTTGGCATCATGCAGCGCTGCACGACAGGAGGGGAAGCTGAGCCACGTGTGCCCAGCACGTTGGAACCATTGCCCAGCATACTCCATGGCTGCCTCTGCTCGGTGGTGGCACTGCCAATGTACCAGGGCTGAGATCAGTCTCTCAGCTGCATCATGACACAGCAGGGAAGCAGGCAGGGAAAGAGACCCTCCCTCTTTTGGGAGACGTGGCCTTTCCCCACAGGAACTGCTGTCCAAGACGAGAACTTGTAGGCACAACTTCTGACAGTTCAGCCTGCATGGCTGCTCCTGGTATGCCCAAGGAAGATGCAGGCTCCCACCAGACACATACATTTAACACCTAGTCCTGGGAAGGAGAAGCCAAAGGCTGTCCATAGTGGGCACAAGTGCCATCTTTATCCCAAAAATGTCCAGGGAAAGAGGAAACAGAACAGAATTAGCACTTCCAGAAGAAAAGCAGCTCGCAGCATCTTTAAGGTCAAGTCAGGCTGACCCTGATCACCATCCTTCTCACCAAAACCATGCAAACACCTTGTCAGCTTCTTTGACTAAATATTCCCAAGTCTTCAGGGGTAAACATACCAATTAAGCAGTTCAATTTAGGCATGATGTTCATTTTAATTGTGCTGATCCACCCCCACAGGGAAAGATGAAGCAGCTTCCAACGCTCTCTTATCTGTTTGGATCTTGCACAGAAGCCAGAGGAAGTTGCAGGATACAGTAAGTCAGTGGTTAGCATATGCCCAAGCAGCAGATGGTGAGGATGAGCTAAGAAGAGTTTGACTGGGAGGACAGGACTGTGGACACAGCTAAGCCTCATGGTTTATCTTCAGACTTTGCTCGTGGTCTCTGCCTGTAGGCTACTAACAGGGGAAGAAACAGCCTGTCTGGCAAAAATAGAGCTCCCTGGCTGACAAGCTCTTCCTTGCTGACTGTGGCTGCTGAGGGGTAACTGCTAGCTTGCAACAGGGAGGATGCTGAAGTAGTTAAATAGCTGGAGACCTGTTGCTGCCAGCTGCCGATGAACACTGGCAGGAAACAAACTCAGCCCAGCATGTCCTTCACCTCCAACTCGGCTAGAACAGTCTCGATGCTTTTAGAGTGGGACCCCATGGCACAGCTCTCAGAAGAGCTGAATCTCCACATATAATCACGCAGGAAGAGAGCAGCACAGAGACAACTGTTGGAGATGCGTCCCCCTCCACCCACCTTAGCAGACCAAGGCTATAAAGACAAAAATGCAGAGTCTCTCTAGCTTCTGCCTGTCAATAGAGAAAGGACGTGTTGACAAAGTCTCCTTGCAAGGACACGTGAGTCTCTACCCCCAGCTTCCCTTCCTCCCTTGCAGAAAATAGTTGCCATCTCCAAAATGCTGCTTTCAGGGCTCCTTCCAAAGGGACCTGTAGCTCAGAATCAATGCAGAGGGTGTCTGGGACACTCTTAAGAAGGGATTTGCTTCCCTGCAATATCAGCCACCTAAATATGAGTCCAGTGTGAGTTCATTGTCCTTCTCTCAAAAGAGGTCTACACAAATCTTCAAGAGAGGAAAGCCAAGAATCAACCAGGTTGGAAGAGACCTCCAAGATCATCCAGGCCAACCTAGCAACCACTCCTAGACAATCAACTACACCATGGTACTAAGTGCCTCAGCCAGGCTTTGCTTCAACACCTCCAGGGACGGCGACTCCACCACCTCCCTGGGCAGCCCATTCCAATGCCAATCACTCTCTCTGACAACAACTTCCTAACAACATCCAGCCTAGACTTGCCCTGGCACAACTTGAGACTGTGTCCCCTTGTTCTGTTGCTGGTTGCCTGGCAGAAGAGACCAACCCCACCTGGCTACAGCCTCCCTTCAGGTAGTTGTAGACAGCAGACCAAGACTAAGCTATCTGTGATCCTGCACACAAAGCCCACATCAGAGGGGCAAGACACAAGCGGAGTGAAGGAGCTGGTATCAAATAGCTTCCTCCCCACCTCATCTGGTTTGGGTGGGTGAGAAGAGTTAGGCTGCACTTCTTTCCAAGGAGAGATTGATCTCCCTGAGGGACCAAGCTACGAGACACTACAGGCTGCTAGTGTTTCAAGGAGATAAGCAGTAGCACCGAAGGGCTGAGCAATCATCCTGCTTAACCCAGCCCTCGGCACTGAGTTGAGTGAGGCATCTCCTACCTTCTGGCTGATGGGCACAGGGGGATTCTCCTCTTCGCTGCTCGAGGAGCTGGAGCTCTCTGCTGGCTTCGTACTTTCAGCAGCCTTTGTGGCACCAGCAGCCCTTCCCATTGTGGTCTTGGCCTGCTTTGGCACTGCTGCTTTTGGTGCTGGCTTCCCTTCGGAGGGTGGAAGTGTTTTAGCTGGGGCTGCTTTACTGGAGAGCGCTGCTGCTGGTGCAGGTTTCACCGGGGAGGGGATGGCCTGGGAGGGCTTTATCTGGGTGAGACAAGAACAGCATGAAACAAGGCAAATCCTACAGCAGTGCTGTAAAGAGATTCCAGAGTCTCCTGGGAAAGGCAAACACTGAAAGAAGATCAGCAGCTGGCAGGACACAAGGAACCCTTTCATTTAGCTGTGGGGCTGGTCTCCCAAGGTGAGAGAGCAAGACCAGATGTCCTTCATCAGCCTGCTGACACCACCAGTACTCTCCTGCGAGGTACCTCGCAGCACTCTGCACTCTCCACAGCAGGGAAGCCAAACTGCACTGGTTTGACAAATTAGACACTACTGATTGCAAATTAGAGCTGAGAGGCAAAGTCAGCCACAACTATTTGCCTCTTCAGGTGGGAAAAGAACTGCTGGGTTTGGGTTTTTTTTTGGACTTAGAAGTACTGATGGGTATTATTTTTACAAGAAAACCAGCATGGTTTGATTGAAGCTCAGAGCAAAGACACTGAGGTGCCTTAAAAACACTCCCAATGCCTCTTTCCTCCCCTATCCCAGCATGGCTTTGCTCTACACTCCATGCACGCACAAAATTCCCTCTCCACTGCAATTTTGGGCCCTGGAGAGGTTTGCAAGGAGAGATGGAGTCTTGGACAGACGTACTTGGGGTAAGGATGGAGGTGCCTCATCTTCACTGTCAGATGAGTCGCTGCTCTCTGAGGTGTCATCAGGCTTTGCAGGCCCAGGAACCGTGGTGGGTGTGGGTTTGGCTTGGTTTGGTGCCAGCACTGTTTGTCTCACTGCATTCTTCTTGAGGGGTCCTGCAGCTGCAGGGTCACTTTTCACAGGTGATGCATTAACCTGTGCTGTTTTCACAGCTGGTTTTGCCTGGGGACAGGGGAAACAAAAGGGAATAGGAGAATCAGGCAACATCTCAGAAACCAGCTGAGGGCTGTGACTGCACCGAATCTATTCTAAAAAAAGCTACCTTGCCAGCTGTGGCCAGGACAGGCTTGTTCTGGCCCATGGGCTATGTAGCATCTGAAGTCCACTTTCTCTGTGGACTGCCTGACTACAGCCCCTGGAGCTGCACACCAGTTACTTCCTATAGATCAAAGGATCTCCTTAAACTTCAGGTAGTAGGAAGAATTGGGATGGAATTTTTGATGCAGCAAGGGCATGCAGAGTGTTTCTCTGAGTTCAGGGATCTCATGCACCCAAGAAGGTGGTATCAGAACACAGCACTGGAGCATTTCTCCTCTTTCAAAGGAAGGGATTTCCTAGAGACAAGGACTTTACCTGGACTAATGGAGCTGCAAGCTCCTCTTCAGAGGACGTTTCATCACTTGATTCCTCACTGCTGCTCTTTGCAGTCCCAGCTGCTTGCTTCAGCTCTGAAACACGAGAGGAGACGTCACAGCTGCTGCCTGCTCTGGGCTCCCAGAACATGATGCTAATGCAGCTTTTGAAGTCAAGAAAACAAAACAAGCTGCAGAGATGGCTACAGGGATTTACAGAAAGAGGACCTAGTCCTGCTGAAAGCATCAGAAGCCTGCTGGGAATAACTTGTGCAGACAAACTTTGGCCTACAGACAGCACTCTCATGAGAAGAGGCAGATATTAGAAATCCTTTCTGGCAACTCTCTGCCCCTCACGGGAACTGCCTCACACACCTCTCTGCAGGGGAATGCAGCCTGGCTGGACCTCCTCTGGAAATGAGCCAGGAGAGCTTCTATGATTTATTCCTCACCCTCTCACCCCTTCCAACACACACACTTCAAAGCAGTACAAGATTTCCCTACAGACTTAAAAATCCAAACCAAATCACTCTGCAATTGGGAATAAAGAGAAGATGCTGCAGTGCCTTTCCAAAGGGCTGAAAGCATCTGCAGTATCAGTGCTGCATCTCCTCCAGATCAGCTACGCTGTGATCTCCAACCCTGGAGTGCTGGGTGCTGCCAGACACACATCTCAGCACAGAATCTGCTGCTGGAAACGGGAGCAAGCAGACTGGATTCATCCCACAGAGCTCCGGAGCTGGCTGCTTCACAGTGTTCTCACAGCCTCCCCAAGGAACAAGCGTGGCTCTGAGCTCTCCAGCAAGGGAGCCGACAGGAACACGCTGAAGGCACGGCTCAGACCTGATCTGCAGCAAAGCTGGGGTACACATGCATTCATCACACCCCACAAGCTCCTTACCCACTTTGGGGGCTGGGGCTTTTGCCGTTGGAGTCTCTTTTTCCTCCTCACTCTCTGACGAAGAGGAGCTGCTGCTACTGCTGGAGCTTCCTGATGCTTTGGTAGTTACTGGTGCTTTGCTTTGATCTACTTTGGCTGTAGCTATTGTGGCATGGTTGGACTTCCCAGGACCAGGCAGCTTCTGCCCAGCCTCGGCTGGAGCTACAGATGCAGCTGATGCATTGGGCTGCTGCTTCTGCAAGAGCACAGTTCTGTTTGCAGCAGAGGGCCCTACCGCTCTGCCTGCTGGGGCAGCAGCTTTGCTAGGAGAATGCAGGGAGTTGGCAGCCTTGCCACTCACCACAGCTGGCGTCACCTACAGGAAACAAAAGAAATTAGAAGCTTATAGAGAGATGAGGGGCTAAATTCAACACAGTGTATCTGAAACGGCTATCTGGCAGCTGGGCAAGCCATACACCTCTTTAGGGAAGCACCTGGGGGACAGATATCAAAGGGAAAGCTTATGCCAGCATGAGAGGGTCAATGCCCACAATGCTACCCATGCCAAGGAGCCTGGGACAGTCCTGGCCTCCAAGGACTGTCAGCCTTCAAAGCCAAAGGAGGAATCACCTTACCGTTACTGCCCCTTTCCCGGCAGCTGTCTCCTCCTCGGATGAGGAGTCCTCATCTTCACTGCTTGCTGCGTTCACTCCTGAGTTTGTGGCCAGGGGCAGGCTGGTGGCTACACAGGAGAACCATGGAGAAATCATGTCAGCACACGGCCTCTGGTCTGCAGCAAGGCCACAGCAGGCAAGGCACATTCCCACACCTGCTCCAACAGCACCACTGCTGTCCTTGCCACAAGCCAGTGCTCTGCTCCTCCACTCTATCCTTCTCCCTACCACCAAGACAAGGAACCTGCCAAGATCTGCATGTTTCCAAGGTCTAAAGCAGGTGAGACCGAGCCCAAATTCATCAGACACACAATTTTTTGTTAGACTGTGCAAGCCAATGCCTCCCACATGGGCTGCACCAGGGATCTACCCCTGCCTTGGACAGAGGCCACTGGCTCTCCAGACCAACTACCAAGTCCTTCCTTCATACATGAACCAGACCTGTCCTTGCTGGTCCAACAGACACCTGTGACCAACTAGAAGCTGCTCAAGAGTGGGCAGTGCTGGGTTCCCAAGTCTTCATCCAAGTGACAGCACCCATCCCTTCCCAGTGAATCATAACAGGCTTTTTCTAGCTCTAGCAGACATCTGTGCTCCTCTGAAGCTCCACATGAGAAGAGGGTGCTAAATTAGTTGTCCTATTTTTTGTAAGAGCACAAGGGAATAGCCAGCATTGTACAGGCAGCTTCTCTAGCCAAACAAGTTGGGCTGTTCCTACACAACCTCCAGTCCTACTCTGTCAACACCAGGGAGATGAAAGGCTCCTACCCTTGGCAGCTTTCGCCTTCTCTTTCTCATCATCTTCCTTCTCAGAGCTCTCAGAGCTGCTCACGGGATCAGGAACTCTGATCTTTTCTGGGATGGTTGCCTCCTCCTCCTCACTCACCTTTCTTCTCCTGGTATTTGAGGGCGTTCTGAGGGAACAGAATTTGCATCAAAATGGGGGGGGAAACACAGTAGATATTAAATAACTTGTACAGGAATTAGCCATCTGCTCTCAGGTCAAGCTCCAGCCTTCAGGCACAGTCATTCCTCTACAGCTCCTAAGGAGGTGGGAGAAATATTTCTCTGACCTGCAAGGGGTATGTCCAGTCCCTCATGCAATTGCACAGAGCAACGTAGAATGGTCTGGGTTGGAAGGGACCTCCAAAGGTCAGCCAGTCTAACCCCCTCTGCAGGCAGCAGGGATATCCACAGCTAGATCAGGCTGCCCAGAGCCCTGTGGAGCCTCATCTTGAATATCTCCAGGGATGAGGCTTCAGCTACCTCCCTGGGCAACCTGTTCCTGTGTTCCACCACCCTCAAGGCAAAAAACATATCCCTGCAATACTCAGAGAAGATACCAAACAGTTTTTGTGTCCTAGGCAGGCTCTTTCTCACTTTAGCAGAGAAATAAACACATAACACAACCAGGCTGACACTCACAATAGGGCAAAGACATCCTACAGAACAGACTTGCTCGAGAGGACAGCTACACACAGACAGGCAGACAATAAATGCAGTCTCAGGGTTAGGTCAGTGATCCTGACAGGTTTTGTTATTCCACAAGGGCCAGGAAAAATGAGTCTAAAGGCTGCTAAAGCCACTTGAGTGTGGGCTTAGAGGCCAAAAGGATAGAGAAAGCAGGGCGAAGAGAGGTTTAGGAAAGGAAGGGGCTGGACTTTACAGATGTGTTTAATGAAGAGGAGGAAGAAGCCACAAATCAGATGAGCATTAAACACTGCTCTTTAGCAGAGTTAAAACACGAAGCTGGAGAAAAATGTCTCCAGGCTCTGAATCCTATTTGTAACAGAAGAGATGAGGTGGCTGAAAGTTATCTTTAACTTTGAAATGAAAACACAGGCAATGGATTTGCTTTCTTACGATGCTAACAGTGGCTGGGCACATGCCTGTGTGATTCACAAATGCAGTGCTAAGTTGGTAAAAGCCCTGAGACACCCACAATTGTCAGAGCAAAAGAAAAAGAAATCCTTGTTTTTCTGACAGTTCAGCTTCTTGCATTTGTTCACTTAAATCAGAAACGAGGTTTAATGATTTGACCAGCAGAAAGCATGCTTCTTGTGAGTGGAAGTGCAGCCCTAAGGGAAGGCTAAGCAGAAGGCACATCTGCTGTTACCAAGTGCTGTTAACTACTGTAAGAATTCCTTCAGGGAAATAAAAGGGCAAGTCACACAGGCAGCAGTGACACTCCAACGCCTTCCTGATTCAGCAGCAGCTGACAGCACAACAGAGATCGCTGAAAGAATCTGTCAGGAGTGACCAGGGGCTCAGAGTTACTGCCTGGGTGGTGCCCACACCTGCCGGCATTGAAGGGCTCTGCCCGCTCCTGAGGCTGAGCTGGCTGAGCTTCCCCCTGCCTCCAGGCACACTTCCATCCCTACCAGAGGTTAAATATAGCCCTGGAGAGAGGATATGGATAATTAACTGGAAATCTTAACTGCTAGGTTCACCTTGTAAGAGTTTCTGAAGGAGAGCACCAAGGATGGCCTCAGTTTGATGAGCAACAGCCACAGTGCAGTCAAGAGACAGACATTTTCAGGCTGACAGGCAGTGAAGTGACCAGATGCAAGAACCACAGCTCACCCAGGGACAGCACTTCAGCCAGGCAGGACAATCTAAATTACTGCTCACTGGGATCCCAAATCAGGGGCACCAAGAATAAAAGGCATACTGGTGAGGTGGGACCACAACACGAGTGTGACACCAGAGGAAAAGGAATTAAATGGGTATGAGAGTGCCCTGTTGCCTGCCAAGCTCTAGAAGCTAGCGTCTGGAAGGGTTTGCTGTAGCATCTGGGACAACCTGCAGAGGGAAAGGTCACCATCAATACTCGAGAGAGCAATAAATGGTTAGAGGGAAGAAGTGCAAGCCTGCTTCTGCACTGCTGCATCCTCAGCAAGACCCAGTCTCTCTGCCACTGAAGAAAGAAAATGCTCTTCGCACAACAGCAAGAACCAGAGCAGCACCAAGGCAGGAGGGGCTCTAGCAGAAGACATTTCTGAAGCAAACGCCTCCTTTCCGAGGCTGCTGGCACTGCCACGCTGAGGAGCATCTCCACTCCAGCACTCCTCAGCACAGGTGGAGAAGCCCAGCATTGACTACCCAACACCAGGCCTCTCCGCAGCGCAGCGCTCCAGCAGCAAACCAGAGTGCGTGGTGCAGAGGGTGGCTGCCGAGGTCACCACACCCCACACAGGGGGAAGGCTCCACACTGCAGACCTCCACCTGGGGTACTCAGTGGAACTGCCACGTGGGAACACGTCGAGGCTTGAAAGAACAGGCTGAATCCAAGACTTCCTCCGAGTCAGAAGAAACATGATCTGTGCCAAGGTTTAGGCCCCTGGAAGAGCCTTGGCATTACAGCAGCGACTCAGCTCCTCTGTGCCTGGGTCAATACTCTGGGGAAGCACGTGGCTTTAAAAGGAAAGTGAAACAGGAGGTGGGGAGAAGCTCACTGCCAGCAAAGCCTGACTCTGAGCCCCTCAACACCCCAGATTTGAAACCCCAACCGGCAAGAGCAGCGTTAGCTGCTCAAAGTCACAGCTTAGCTCCAAGCTCAGGAAACTTTAAACCAAAGTACTCTTGAACAGCTGGAAGGAACAGCAACCAGGGGCAAGGAGTAAAGTCTGCCGAGCACCAGTTATCATCGGAAACGCTCTGACGACGGGAAATCCCAGCAAGCAAAATCGCCCGTGCCGTGCCGCCGGGATGCTAACACCGCCGGGAATCTACCGGACGGTCACGTCCTCCTTCCACTTACTTTTCCCAGTGAGTAAAGATGTCCTCGAGAGAGGCCGAGAGGGAAGGGAGCAATTTCTGTCAAAGCAGAGGGAACACAGGTCAGGCTGCGACCACCTGCCAAAAGCAGAGATCACAGAGACCCCTCCGGCAGCTCCCAAGAAAAAGGGGTCGCGGTCCCCTCCCCGCCGCACCCAGGCCCCCCCTGCCCGCCAGCACCTCACCCGCAGCAGCACACGCCGCGGGAGCACCACGCTGCGGGGCGGCTTTAGCCGGTGGCATGCCGGTTTCAGCCCTTCTTCCCAGCCGGCTCGTGGCCGCGCCTGCCCGCGGGCACCAGGCGCGGATCCGTGAGGCCAAGGCGGGCCCGGTGCGGGACTCAGAGGGCCCAGACTCCGCGTCCGGCCCCCGGCCCCCCCTCCCGCGGCCTCGCTGCCTCCCCCCTGCCCGGGCCATGCTGCCCGTTACCTGCCCGGTCTGCGCCTGCAGCTCTCGGGCCGCCCGGGCGAAGCCGCCGCGGAGCAGGTGCTGGTGGATGAGGGCGAGCAGCTCCCGGCCCCCGCGGCCGTCCGCCGCCATGGCGCGGCCCCGCTCCGCGCACCTCCGCGTGCTGCGCGCCGCGCCTCACGTCCGCTTCCGCCGCACGGCCCGCCGGGAACTGTGGTGCGCGCCGCGGGGCAGGGCCGGGGCTGCGCTGGCGGCGGCGGGACCCGGAGCCAGCCCGCGAACGGCGGCAGCGGGACCCGGAGCCAGCCCGCGAACGGCGGCAGCGGGACCCGGAGCCAGCCCGCGAACGGCGGCAGCGGGACCCGGAGCCAGCCCGCGAACGGCGGCAGCGGGCGGCAGCGGGGCTGGGCAGCGGGAGCCAGCCCGCGGATGGCGGCAGCGGGCGGCAGCGGGGCTGGGCAGCGGGAGCCAGGCCGCGGACCGGTGGCAGCAGGCGGCAGCGGGGCTGGGCAGCGGGAGCCAGCCCGCGGATGGCGGCAGCGGGCGGCAGCGGGGCTGGGCAGCGGGAGCCAGGCCGCGGATGGCGGCAGCGGGCGGCAGCGGGGCTGGGCAGCGGGAGCCAGGCCGCGGACCGGTGGCAGCGGGGCTGGGCAGCGGGAGCCAGGCCGCGGACCGGTGGCAGCGGGGCTGGGCAGCGGGAGCCAGTCGGCGGACCGGCGGCAGCAGGCGGCAGCGAGACTGCCGCAGGGACATCCACTCTCGTTTCCGGCTGTGTGCTCCAGCAGCACTGCGGAGCTGAGTCCTCGGGACTGGTGTCATAGAGGCACAGCATCAGCCAGGTCGGAAGAGAGCTCCAAGCTCAGCCAGCCCAACCTAGCACCCAGCTCTATCCAGTCAACCAGACCATGGCACTAAGTGCCCCAGCCAGGCTTTGCTTCAACACCTCCAGGGACGGCGACTCCACTACCTCCCTGGTGTCCCCTTGTTCTGTTGCTGGCTGCCTGGGAGAAGACACCGACCCCCACCCCTCGGCCTGAGCAAGCCCAGTCCCCTCAGCCATTCCTTCACCGGCTGCTCAGGCTGGGGTGGCCCTGCTGGGGAGGGCTTGGGGATGCTGGTGGGTGAAAAGCTGGAGACGAGCTGAAAATGTGCACTTACAGCCCAGGAGTCCACTGTGCCCTAAGCTGCACCCCCAGCAGCCTGAGCAGCAGGTCGAGAGGGGATCCTGCCCCTTTGCTCCTCTCTACTGAGACCCCTACCTGCGGTGCTGGGTCCTCAGCAGAGGAAAGACATAGACCAGTTGGAGTGGGGCTGGGGGAGGCCATGAAGATGATCTGAGAGCTGCAACACCTCTGCTGTGAAGGCAGGAGGAGAGACTGGGGGGTGTTCAGCCTGCCTCGGAGGAGACTTCACTGCAGGCTTTCAGTAGGGGGCCTGTAAGAAAGCTGGGGATGGATTTTAGCATGGCCTGCTCTGGCAGGATAAGGGCTGATGGGTTTAAACTAGGAGAGGGAGGATCTAGTCTAGGTATAAGGAAGATATTTTGGGCCTAAAACAAGCAAACAGTGAGAGGGAAGAAGGAGCTCCTGACACAGAGCAGCTGTTGGCAGGGGGCCAAGCAGGAGAGGGTCTGCCCTGGTTCTGTTCCCCAGCCCTGTGCTGACACTTTCCAGGAAAATCTGGCTTGCTTCGTTTTGGCAGAGGTCTATTTTTGGAAGGTTTAGTAATGTCCATGCTGTGCCTGTCGCTCACTCCAAATACAGAACCTTTATTTGTGTTTAGAGGCAGGATTAAATATAAAACTGGCCCCGCTCCAGCTGGCTCTTGCACCAAATCTCTTTGACACCAGCATCATCCAAAGCTGTAAAGCCAGCGGCCAGGTGGCAGTTTTACAGCTCCAATAAATGAAATGCAGACCTGGCCAGGCCTTTTCTGGGACTGACCTCCCCCCCCTGCACAAACCATTATTGATGCTTGGTGTAAACGTGTCCACGGCACACGCCGTACCGGGGTGGCTGGCCTGGGATCCTGTCCCAGCACGGCTGCTGCTGCTGCTTGGAGACGACCTGAGGTGCGAGGGCTGGGCACAGAAATGATCAGGGGGTTGGAACACCTCTGCTGTGAGGAAAGGCTGAGAGTTGGGGTTGTTCAGCCTGGAGAAGAAAAGATCCCTCTCCTCTCTGAACCTCTCTGAATCTCTTCTCTCCAAACCTCTCCTCTCTGAACCTCTCCAAAGTCTCCTCTTCGAACTTCTTTCCTCTCCAAACCTCTCCTCTCTGAACCTCTCATTTCCTCTCCTTTCCTCTCCTCTCTGAACCTCTCCTTTCCTCTCTGAACCTCTCATTTCCTCTCCTTTCCTCTCCTCTCTGAACCTCTCCTTTCCTCTCCTCTCCTCTCCTCTCCTCTCCTCTCCTCTCCTCTCCTCTCCGAACCTCTCCGAACCTCTCCTTTCCTCTCCTTTCTGAACTCCCCTCCTCTCCCTTTCCCTCCCTTCCCCTCCCCTCTTCTTCCCTTCCCTCCCTTCCCCTCCCTTCCCATCCCCTCCTCTCCTCCTCGCCCCTCCTCTCCCCTCTCTTCTCCTCTCCGAGTTTGACCAATTTCAATGAAACATGGAAGGGAAGAACATAGATGGGAAGAAACACAGTCAGTAGAGACTGCTCTTAAGAGAAACAGAGAATGTTCAAGTCCTGAGTGCCCAGGGACAAGGTGGTTTGAAAAAATTACTTCAATTCCCCCCCCACCCCCTCTCTCCAAGTGTCTCTTCAGAGATCTGCTACAGTTCAGGTTCATTTGAGTCCAAAGCTTCATTCCCTCGCACCATGAATACCTGTAGCACACCACAGCACGGGGCCTGGGAATGACACAACCCACTTGAATGAAGACTTCTGAGTCAAAAAAAACCCACCATCCTGCCTGTGCTGCACCACAATTACAGGTAGTGGAGGCATCCGAGGCAGTTAGCAAACATGCCAAAGAATAAATAGAGCTTTTCAGTCAGCAAACAGCTGCGTGATTATAGCTAGGAAAATCTCTCCCAGCCCGAAGCCAGATGAGACCCAACAGCACGCACTTGTTAAGGAGGGGTTTGTGTGTGTGTGTCTGTGTACATGTTCCCTGCAGGGAGGCTGAACAGCGTTTCGCCCACTCTCGTTATTTTAGGAAGGTGAAACGTCCCTGGTGGATTTCAAAAGCTAACCTCTCGGGTATGTGACCTCCTGGCCAAGATACTGAGTCAGGGAAAGATTGGAGGAAGCTGTTTCAGATCCAGCCGGGATGGAGCAGCTGTAATTGAGTGGACAGCTCAGCCTGCGCTGCTGACAGCCGCAGAGCCCCGGCCCTGCCCGCAGCCCTCCGAGCCCAGAGCTTTGCTCGCCGCCGCTCTCACATCTGCTTTGCTTGTGGCTTGGGGTTAGACTTGTCCACACCTATTCCGTGCTGAATGACTGCTTGTGTCTGGGCCAAGCCCGGGTTCAGGGAGCGTGCTTGAGGTTGGAGAGCACTGTCCTGCCTCCATCCTGGCCGATGGGAGCTGACAGACTCAAGGCGTATCTGCTGGACCCTTGGGCTTGCAGGGACGCTCTGCTGCCCTGCACACTTCACTTTGATGTACGTGTCACACAAGCACAGAATTAACCAGGTTGGAAAAGACCTCTAGGATCATCGAGTCTTGTCCACCTATAAGCTTCTGGCATGTAGTGCAGTGTGGCAGCAGGAGACACACCTCCCGTTGTGGTCTGACCCTCTTGTTTGGTGCCTGTTTGGGGTTGTAGGATGAACTTTGTGATCCATAGGGATGGCAGAGTGGTACACAGCACCTGTGGGGTGTAGATACAGGAAGATCCCAGGGTGGTTTGCCCAAGGAATTTGCTGCCTCTGACTGTTGGTCTTTGCACTGTGGTGGTGGAGCAGAGACAACAGAAAAAAGCATTCTGCCTGTTCCTCAGCTGGTGCAGCTCCTGACCTGACCCATTTCGTGGCCACCTGTACCAGCCAGAGTGTGAACTGCAGGCACTTGGCTCCTTCCACCCCAGCCAAGGGGTGGGAGGGGTGGATAGGGACAGGACCCTTGTTGCCCCCAGCTAGTAACTCCAGTGTGTCTCATGAGTGAGACCATAGACTGAAAGTGCAAACCGTGTTTAGGGAGATCATCTTCATGGTCCAGTTCAGAAGCTGAGCTGAGCTCTGAATGCCCTGCCAAGAGGCTTTTGAGCTCTCTGCCTCCTGGAAAGCTCCTCAGGGATGCCACCTGAGCTGAGTGGAGCAGGGAGCAGGCGGGGATGGGTCAGGGCAAGGGGAGTACAGGAGATAGATGGAGAGAAAAGTATTGAGGTACAGGGAGGAGAAACAGAAAGAGGAGATGTGGAGCAGTGAAGGGAAGGGGTTCTCATTTCCAAGGGAAGATGAGGGGGGGAAGGAGGTAGGGAGGGTAAAAGGAAGGAAGGAAGGAAGGAAAGGAAGGAAGGAAGGAAGGAAGGAAGGAAGGAAGGAAGGAAGGAAGGAAGGAAGGAAGGAAGGAAGGAAGGAAGGAAGGAAGGAAGGAAGGAAGGAAGGAATAGAGGTAGAAAAGAATGGAGTGTGAAAGGAAGGGAGGAAGGAAAAGAGGAAGGGAGAGAGGGAGGGTGGAAGGGGAAACATGAGGAGAGATGAAGAAGAGGAAATGACCAAGGAAAAAGCAAGCCACTACAGTGGTTGGCTTGGGGGCATTTGTTGAGTGGTGGCCCTGGTTTGGCAGGTCTGAGTGTGCAGAAAGGAGGCTTGCCAGGTGCTGCTCTGCAGGCTTTGAGTCCCCTCTGGTATCAGTATCTCTCAGCACTCTCCTGGGGAACCGAACACATCCTGAGCAGCACTGGGGCAGAATTTGCCATAGCCAGGCTCTGCCCTCTGCCCCACGGTTGGGCTCAGGCTCTGCAAGGACATGGAGCTCCTTTGGGAACAGACTGACTCAGGAATCCCGATATTTTTTTCCCTCCCCTCTTTTGTTTCACTGTTCTCTCTCCCCCTCCTCCTTTTTTCTTTGTCTGCTAATGCACAGCAGATGGGAGGAAATGCCATTTTAAATGCCACAGCATCCTGATGAAACAAGATGGGTTATGGCAATCTCAGCTGAATCATGGCATTGTTTTATGTACCCGACCCCACTTAGGCTTGGCCTGGCTCGGGCAGCTTTCAGCTTGCAATTCTGGATCATCTCGGTGTCCCTGCTAGCCTGGTGGCAGGTGCCCTCCAGGACCTGGGTGTTCAAGTCCTGTTAAATGATTAACAAGTCCCATTTGATGAGGCAAAACGGAGCCCACGGTGCTTTACCAGGGGTAAACTCAGCAGGCAGCTCTGAAACATCTGGCCTGCACTGCCCGTGGGGACATGGGGGTTAGAAACTAAACTCAGCTCCAATGCATTGTTTCTAGGGTTTCCACACGAGGTGGGGGAACAGGATTGAAAGAACCTTCTGCAGCAGAGCCCTCCTTGCCACCTCCAGCTTAGCCCCTGGCCCTTCTGGGCTCCTCAATTCAAGAGAGATGTTGAGGTACTGGAAGGTGTCCACAGGAGGGCGCCAAAGCTGGTGAGGGGCCTGGAGCACAGCCCTGTGAGGAGAGGCTGAGGGAGCTGGGGGTGTGCAGCCTGCAGAAGAGGAGGCTCAGGGCAGAGCTCATTGCTGTCTGCAACTACCTGAAGGGAGGCTGTAGCCAGCTGGGGTTGGGCTCTGCTGCCAGGCACCCAGCAACAGAACAAGGGGACACAGTCTCAAGCTGTGCCAGGGCAGGTCTAGGCTGGATGTTAGGAGGAAGTTGTTGTCAGAGAGAGTGATTGACATTGGAATGGGCTGCCCAGGGAGGTGGTGGAGTCACCGTCCCTGGAGGTGTTGAAGCCAAGCCTGGCTGAGGCACTTAGTGCCATGGTCTGGTTGATTGTCTAGGACTGGATGCTAGGTTGGCCTGGATGATGTTGGAGGTCTCTTCCAACCTGGTTGATTCTATGATTCTATGATTCTGCAAAGCCAGGGTGTGTCCCTGTGCTTGCCTCTTCCTTTGCTTCACAGCCGGGATGGATCCATGGAGACAAAGCCGAGAGAGCTCCCTGTGGTGTGGCCATTTGCTGCTGGGGCTTTGCTTGGGGTGATCAGATCATCTCACCTAAACTAATCAGGCAGCCATCGATTAACAGTGAGTCACTCACTGGCAGCCTGCTGCCAGATGAGAAGGAGCAGCTCAGACATGAAAAAGTAAGAAAGATTAACAAATATATATATACACACAGAATCAAACAGCTCCATCACCAACACTTGGAGTGACCCAGCCCTGCTAGCTTCCAGCTAATTAATTGAGGGGAAAATAGTCCTCTCTAAGCCTGGAGAATATAAAGCAGCCTTGTCATTGCAGTAGCTGAAAGAACAGATTTGAGAGCTCCAGCGAGCAGAAGACGTGACATTAAAATTTGGTTGCAATATGCTTAATTTTAACAGTCTAGATTGGAAGTGTACCTCAGACTGCTTGTGTGTCTGCTGGCATGGCAGCTCTTCAGCTCTGGCACTGCCAAGCTAGCAGCATGAAGCCATTTTATTTATCTTTTTATTAGTATTCTTAGTTTTTATTTTTTTTTAAGGAGCAGATCTAACACACATGGATGTAGAGAGCAGAAGGGCTGTTATTATTAATCAGCCCCCAGCTTTCCCCCAGGCTCTTGCTCTGGTTTGTAAGCCTATCCCCATCAAAAGCCCTGGCAGCCTCCCGGCACAGCACGGCCAACACCAACAGTCACAACAGCTCGGCTCTGTTTATCCAGATCGCAGCAGCTCTACCTGGGAGGAGAGGGGAAGGGGCTGCGTTTGCCTTCCCGAAGCCAGAGGTCCAGGCTATTATTTTCCCCCCATCAGGCGTCCTTTGCTGCTTTAACTTGAGTCAAAAGCTGTGTGACAGGGAAAAGGAGGGGGAGGAGGAGCAGGCAGAGGCAGGGAGTGATGTGGACCTACGCCGTGGTTTGTGCTTTTCCAGCATCCTCGGCTTTGTCATCTCAGTTCTGACCAGAGCAAAACTCTTTCTCCCAGGTAAATGGCCCAACGTGAGCCTCAGAGAGGAATCATAGAACCAACCAGGTTGGAAGAGACCTCCAAGCTCAGCCAGTCCAACCTAGCACCCAGCCCTAGCCAATCAACCAGACCATGGCACTAAGTGCCTCAGCCAGGCTTTGCTTCAACACCTCCAGGGATGGTGACTCCACCACCTCCCTGGGCAGCCCATTCCAATGCCAATCACTCTCTCTGCCAACAACTTCCTCCTAACATCCAGCCCAGACCTCCCCTGGCACAACTTGAGACTGTGTCCCCTTGTTCTGTTGCTGGTTGCCTGGCAGAAGAGACCAACCCCACCTGGCTACAACCTCCCTTCAGGTAGCTGCAGACAGCAATGAGCTCTGCCCTGAGCCTCCTCTTCTGCAGGCTGCACACCCCCAGCTCCCTCAGCCTCTCCTCACAGGGCTGTGCTCCAGGCCCCTCACCAGCTTTGGCGCCCTCCTGTGGACACCTTCCAGTACCTCAGCATCTCTCTTGAATTGAGGGGTCCAGAACTGGAGGAACAGCCTTTTCTTTTTCAGCTAGTATGGCTGTATCCTTTATCTTGGCCCTGGGTGATCTGACTCCTGCTTGTACTCCCACCAGACCCCAATGTTTGCCCCTGGCCTGGGCAACTCTGCCTCAGAGTCCCTGACTGTGACCACTAGCCACAACCCACCAGTTTGCTCCCTCTGTGCATTGTGGTGCCTGGGAAAGAGAGGAAGCCTCACTTGAGACAGGATGGTTGGCAGAATGGATCACCCAGGGCAGGGTACCCTGTGAGGAGCATCATTGTGCAGAACCATATCCCACTGCCCTCTCCTGCCTTCTACCACTCTGCCAGTTAAGATGCAGCAGTCTGAAAGCAGGGGAAGAAAAAGAGAGCTCCTGCTTTGTACATTAGCATCCCTTCCTTGCCCCCCTCACACCTCAGCGTGGCTGCTGGGCACGAGGAGAGCAGCATTAATGGGCTCTTGATGTGTGTTTATTTCATTTAGCACATCCTGAGTGCGTGGTGAGAGCTTCAGAGACGTTCATTACGGTGATTGCTTCCCTTGCTCATGAAGATGGAAAAAGCCACAGTGGTTAGGGGAGGGGGTGGCCAGATGCCAGATGCATTAGTGCTCTGGGCAGGCATGGAGAGCCTCTTGCTGAGGTGCCTTGGCCTCAGAGAGGGGAGGCTCATGCAGAGCATGGCTTTCTCATCACCTGCACCCCCTGCCCGAGCTGCTGCAGGTTGAGGGTAGAGCCCACAAGGGACATGAGGCCCTGCAAATGTCTGCCCTTGTTTGGCAGGGATCTGTTGGAAGGCAGGGGAGACTCACGAGAGGACATCCAGCACAAGCCTTGCCTTGTGCCATGGTGGTGCCAACCCTTCTTGATGCTTTTGGCAGGAGCAGCCAAGACCAGGGCGATGGTGCTGCTTACAGCACACTCATCCTCCCAGAGTGTGACTACCAAGCTAGCCTGGCTGGCTGCAGCCCCAACAGCCGCAGCAGGGGAGGTGGTTCACCCAGTGCAGGCAGATGCCTGCTGGTTCCTATGGTGACATCCCTCTCTCTAGGTCCATTTCGAGGTGGCTTTCCATAACATGATGGGGGATTTTGCTGTCAGGTGATAGCAACACATGCCTGGTGTGGGAGCCAGCTCAGGCAGAGCAGTGGCTGATGCCTTACTCCTCCCAGCATGAGGAGGTTCTTCTCTGAGTGGGCGTTTGGTGAACCACCCTTGAGCCCTTATCTGACCACTTTTCCTGCTCCCTCCCAGACAAGAAAGAAGGCAGGGTGGAAAGCTTGTGCTTCTGACATCCAAACCTGCCACCTCCTGGGCCTCCCAGGTGAACTGTGGAGCTCTCTACCTCTGATTGGGTGGGTTGCAGCCCCATGCTGGTTCCAGCCACATTCTTGAGATCAGTGTGACTTTGCTGTACCAGAAAAGCTCAGTTTGCACTCAGGAACCATACACACCCCCATACACTTGTAGAATTCACATTAGAGAAGACCAGGCTTGGACCTGCACAAATTCTGAATTCAACTACCTTGAAGGACATTGTGGAGAGGCTGCTGCTGGTCTCTTCTCACAGGTAACTGGAGACAGAACAAGGAGGAATGGCCTCAAGCTGAGGCTGGGGAGGTTTAGATTGTAGAATCATAGAATCAACCAGGTTGGAAGAGACCTCCAAGCTCATCCAGGCCAACCTAGCACCCAGCCCTAGCCAATCAACCAGACCATGGCACTAAGTGCCTCATCCAGGCTTTGCTTGAAGACCTCCAGGGACAGCAACTCCACCACCTCCCTGGGCAGCCCATTCCAATGCCAATCACTCTCTCTGACAACAACTTCCTCCTAACATCCAGCCTAGACCTCCCCTGGCACAGCTTGAGACTGTGTCCCCTTATTCTATTGCTGGTTGCCTGAGAGAAGAGCCCAACCCCACCTGGCTACAGCCTCCCTTCAGGGAGCTGTAGACAGCAATGAGGTCTCCCTGAGCCTCCTCTTCTGCAGGCTGCACACCCCCAGCTGCCTCAGCCTCTCCTCACAGGGCTGTGCTCCAGGCCCCTCACCAGCTTTGTTGCCCTTCTCTGGACACCCTCCAGCACCTCAGCATCTCTCTTGAATTGAGGAGCCCAGAACTGGACACAGCACTCAAGGTGTGGTCTGACCAGTGCTGAGTACAGGAGCAGAATAACCTCCCTTGTCCTTCTGGCCACACTGCTCCTGATCCAGGCCAGGATGCCATTGGCTCTCTTAGCCACCTGGGCACACTGCTGGAATTGGACATTAGGGAAAAGTTTTTCCTGGAGAGAGTGGTCAGGGACTGGAATGAGCTGCCCAGGGAGGTGGTGGAGTCACCCACCCTGGATGTGTTTAAGGGTCATTTGAATGTGGTGCTTGGGGCTATGGTTTAAAGTGAATCTTGTAGAGTAAGGGTATAGATTGGACTTGGTGATCCAAGGGGGCTGTTCCAACCTGGATGATTCTGTGAAATATGGGCAGCAGAAGTGAACTCCTGGAGCAGTGCTAGCCCCTGTCCTCCCTGCTTTGGCCCAGCATGGCCAAAGATGTCCGTTCATCTGCGGATGACAACACTGCACAGGAATTGCAAACAGATTTTTGTCTTATCTTGCTCGAGGGTGATTGCAGTGAAGGGATTTAATTTGGCTTTTCTGCCAAAAAAAAAATGTACAGAGCCATTCCAGCACAGATACATGTTTCTCTTGGAAACAGAAAAAAAATCCTCCCAAACCATCATCCAAAAAAGCCTTGCACTGGTTTTAGCCTCTGGGGCTTGTCCAGGGTTCATTAGGAATCCTGGACATACTTGAAATGGCTTTCAGATAAATCTGATTGAATCTCCCTCTGTCTCTGAGGCTGGGGTGGCTTCATTTCCTAGCTGAGCTTTGGGCAGGCTGGGAACTGGGTAGGAGATTTCCAGCCACCTAAACGGGGGAGGAGGGAGTGCCTTGAAGCAACCCAACCTGAGTGACTCACAGATGCTTTCCTGTGGCTTGTTGTGAGCGTGGATTGAGCAGGGGTGTCCCACGTGAGGGAAGCTCTTCCTTGGCTGGTGTTGCACAAGGTGGGCAAGAAACTGCACTCGAAATGCATGACTCAGGGCAGGAGAACTGGGAGACACAATCCTCCAGCAGATGAACAGTGTCCCTGAAACCCCTGGGAGCAAAAGGCCAAGGTAGGGATGCTGGGGCAAGAAATAGGATGAAAACCACTCCCTTGTGTTCCCTGGCTCATGAGTGTCCTGGATGTGGCCATCTCAAAGCCACATCAAGCCTGCCAGCCCTTGTAAGCCACAAGAGGGTGATAAAGTCCCATCCTGTGCTGTGGTGGTCCTGGACAAACCCAGAGATGTCCCTGGCCTGCAGAGGAGAGCAGTCACCCTTTGGACACTAAGCTGGGCTGGGCAACCAGAAGCGTCTGGAAAGCTGTTGCTGAAGTCCTAGATGGGAGAGAGAGCACTGGCTGGAAATGTGATCTTGCTGCTGAGATGGGGACTTGGCTTTTGCTAGCATCAGTGTTGGCATCAGCAAACCATTCCTGTTGCCAAAGGAGAAGGGAACTCCCCAAAACTGCTGTAGCAGGCAGGGAAAGAAACCTTGCCTTTGCTCCTTGAGGGTGGTCTGATGTGAAACCCACACTTGCCAGGATGTTGGGAAGAATGGAAAGCTGCTCCATAACTGCCCTTTGTGCTTGCTGGGGAGCTGCATGGCCAGCTGGCCTTGCACCTCCTGCTCCTCCAAAGGTGCCAGAGCTTAGGGCCAGGGGTTGGTGGAGGAGCCCCTAAACTCAGACAAGGCTGGGATGGAGGCAGCTCAGTGCTGCTGCCAGTGCTGCTCCAGGAGCATCTCTGCTACCTGGGATGCAGGGAAGATGCTCCTGCTCTACGCTGCAGCTGCCCAGGGTGTCTCCAAAGAACAGGCAGGTGGTGGGCCTGGATACATCACACCACACGGGCTGCAGTCTCCTCCATGCCCATGGACTCAGACAAGTGTCTTTGGGCCCCATGGGGAACCTATTGCAGATCCCAAGCCCTATGTCCTTCCCTGGGGAAAAGCAGTGGTCTCTGCTTTCCCTTCCTTCTCCTGCCTGCCTCTCAGGCTGCAGCACCCCCACTATGGTGCCACATAGGCATGGAGCAGAGGGCTTCTTGCAGGATGATCTTTGCAGCTCTGCTTCTAGGGGGACGTTTCTGAGCAGCCGCTTGAGGCACTGTCCAAGACAGAAGATTAAAGTGCTCTGGGAGGTTTCCAAAGCGGACTCTCATCCTCCACATGTCCCAGGAGGCTGCAGCAGTGGGTGTGGGCTTGACGGCATCTCCGGACGTGAGCTCCAGCCAGCCCCCTTGAAACTTCATCTGTGGCTGGGATGGGAAGAGCCTTGCAGTGCAGCAGACAGGAGGGTGGCTCTGCCAGCCTCTGATCTTATCTGCTGCTGAGAGCAGGCTGTTGGGTGGGAGCTGGCCAGGACTCCCTGGGAAGGATAGGCTGCCTGGCAGCAGAGCTGGGTGCTGGTTTCCCACGGAGCATGGCTTTGGTTTCCCTCTCATCCTATCACAGGAGTGCCTGCCTGTACCAGTGCATGTATGGCAGTGGCATATTGGGATCTGTGTTTATCCCCTTGCTCCCTGAGATTGATAGAAGGATGAAGGGACAAAGGAATGATTCCATGGGTGCACCATGAGGTGCTGGGCTCCAGCTGTGATGTGAAGGAGGATGCTGGGCTGTTCTTGCTGCTGCAGCTTCTTGACTGAATTTATCCTCCAAGGAATTCTTCTATTTTCTCTTTAAATACTAGAAGTAATTAGATGCTGCCTATGAGTAATTGCTTGTACCAAACAGTCTGGTTTCATTTAAGTGGTCAGTATGAAATGCCTCATGTTTTGGTAGGGAAAGAATTAAGAAAGATTCCTTCTCCCCCAGACTCCCTGGAGCTGCCGTGGGGTTAAACCTCATCTTCCCTCCCCTCTGAAGAGCTCCTGAAGGACCGAGGGAGAAAATATCTCCTCCCACAGTCAGGGCAGCGAAGATGGCAGGGGGGCTGGTTAGCTGGTTACACCAAAGCAGAGGGGGTCGGTGGGGTTTGGTGGGGAGCAGCAGACCCCACGCTTACCTGCAGTCCCACAGCAACACACAGAAGCGTTTGCTGCTGCTTCCCAGGCCAGCCCCGTGAAAAGCCTCAAGCTGATGTTAACGACCAGCTTGCAACGAGCTGAATTTTACAGCCCTGGGTGAAAACTGTGACAGTAAATCTGCCTGGGGCTCCAGTCGGTGAGTTGCCCTCAGTACCACAAAAATCCCTGCGAATTTCCTGTTGACTTTGGCTGTCTGAATGCCCTGCTCTGCTGCAGCGTTAATGGCAGCAGAGATTCTGGAGGGCTGGGATGCGGCGGGGCCGGGCGGGATGAGCCGGCGGCGGGGAGCGGCTGGAGGGAACAGGCTCCGTTTGGTGCCTTCAGCACATTTCATCAGCTTATCCGAGCCGTAGGCAGATGAAACAGTACAAGTCAGGCGGGGTGAGAAGAGATTTCCCAACAGGGTAAGCAGGCATTTGGAGGCAGGAGGAGTGTGGGAACTGCAAAAGCAGAGGAAGTTTTGGGGACCTGAGGCTGGGGAAGGCTCTGTGCCCTCCCTGCCCACACATTGATCCTGGGCTGCAGGGCACGACTGCATAGACCTGACCAGGCTCTTCAGCTCTGCCTGGCATCCTCCCGCCCCTCTTCCTCATGCTGTTTGCCTGTGTGTAGAGCCATGACCTGATGCATCTCAGAGACGCGATGCTGAAGAGCTGGACCAGCATTAACCTCTGCAGCCATTCCCATGTTATCATTGCAGCCCTGGGCTCTGGTTCCCTAGTAACTGTGCACTGGATTGCACAGCAGCACTAGCTAGGACCATTAACCCTGCCGGGCCCCACATCCCTGCAGCTGCAGGCTCGGCCCTGGCAGCTCTGCAATTGCCAGCCAGCAGCCCATCACATATTGCCAGGGTAGCTGCATAATCCCCGTTCATGCTTCCCCCTTCCCAAATTCCCCCCCGGCATCCCGGATTTAACTCAGTCCCGTGGCACCCTGGGGCACTGGCAGTCGCTTTCAGGCTGCTAAAGCATCAGCCTCTCCCGAAGTGGGATCCCAGCCCTGCTTTGACTTGGATGCTGGGGCTGAGCTGTATCCCCTGCTTTTGTTCAGCTGGGTGTTTAGGGGAGCTGAATATGGGTTACACCTTTCCATTTATAGTGCAAGCAAAGCAGTGTTGGATTTTGTTCCACTCGGGTTTTATCTTGACTAAAATGTCGGTTTCCAAGCCCTATTATTAGCAATTTTGTATAGCTTCTGGATTACTGCAGATAATCATGAATCACCCTCTGCAGTATTGATATAGGTACTCCAACAACCTCCCAACAACCACCCTGTAAGTTATGCCTGCAACTGAGAACACAAAACCCTCCATGCTAAGGGATGGGTTTGAAATCCGGGGCTGGCGCTCCAGACCCAGCACCTACAGAGCATGGCACAGGTGCCATGGCTCAGCTCCAGCTCCCAGCACCACCCAGGACTTTCCTTTCAGCCCCTTCTGACCCTTTCCCCACATTTTTCCTGCTTGGTGTCTGTCTTTCCTTGCAGGGAAACACACAGACACACATACACCTCACTCCCCAGCACTGGGTTTGGTGCTTTCTGTTGGGGTTAAGTGAATTTCTTTGCTCAGTCTGGGTGGGTTTGCTGGTGGCTGGTGGGCAGCTGCCTGCACTGCAGTAAACACAGCTCACCCTGACCCACAGCTCACCCTGACCCACAGCTCTGGGATAAGGCTGCTCCAGATCCCTCTGTTTTGAAATGAAGTTATTTCCACAGATTGATCTCACCCTGCAGAGTTTAGCTGCAGATGCAGCATGCTGCTGCCCTCAAAGAATTGTTCCTGGAGTTTTCCATTTCCCCAGTAAATTCAGCTGACAGAAACTGGGTTTTGTTATTATTGTTTTGGTTTGTTTCCCATCTGGGAGGGAAGGAGCCAAGCCCCAGAGTTTTAATCCTCGATTTTTGTGCTGAGTGAGCTCATTGCACAGCTAGGAAAGGAAAACCACCTGGTAGGCTTTGGGCACCACTGATGCAGCAGCATGGTCATCCTTGACATCTCTTCTGTTTTCAGTCCAGAAATCAAACAAGTCTCTGGGTTTAAACAAGGACTCTCTGGCTTGACTCATCTTGGGAAGCAATAGCAGCAACAAGGATGGTGAGTTACAAGCCCAGGGCAGGGGAGACCTTGAGTGCTGAGTGTTCAGAGCTCCATCCCTTCATATCCTGCTTTCCATCCTGTCTGTGGGCACCCTGAGCCTTCGAAGAAATGTGAAAGGAGGCAGCACAGCCTCTGCTGCCAGCGGAGAAAGCTGATGAATAATAGAGTGGACCCACCCACTTGTGCTTTAATCTGTCATGTTCTATGGAAATGAAGCCTTTCTCTTACAAGAAGGCAATTTGTGCTCCTGGCATCCTCGGCGAGGCAGAGCTCCCATTTCTCCTGCTGGATTATTGATCCCTTTTGTTTTAAGTAATGCAATGCCTAATGGGGCTCTTTTCCTGTTCTGAGCTGCTCTCCATCCAGCACTCAACAGAACAGAAACCTTTTGAGATGGCTGGAGAGGGTGCTGCCAGCACCCATGCCCAGGACTTGCCACTGCCTGTGGGCAAGGGGTGGGCAGTGGACAGCCACAGGCACCCGGTTCTGCACTCCCTGCCCTCTTCCTGCTCCAGCAGCTCAATTATGGTCAGCCTTGATGCAAAACCCTTTGAACTGCCCCTCTTGAACTTCCTGCTTTCCTCTCCTGGCAGGGTGGAAAACAAGCCTTGATGCTGAGAGAGAAGCAGCCCCTCCATGCCAGCCCCCGGGGTGCTGGGGAAACACATCCTGGGTACACAGGAGGCTGTTTGCAGGTGTGAGCATGGCTGGCATGGGCAGGTGTGTTTGCCTTGCACTGAAGTGGGACTCTAAAACATTCAGGAGCTCAGGCCAGGAGCAGGAGTGGGTGCCCAGGCCATCCTGCTGTACCCTGATGCAAACTCCCTTGATGAGAAAGGGCTCCTTGTCTGGGGCAGGCAGCTGAGCCAAGCTGGGGAGTGCTGGGCTTCATCCTCCTCCTTCTCCATACCTTGGCTCGGGGTGATGGGTAGAGCTCTGGGCAGACATCCCGCACCCCAGCCCTCGCATCTCCTGCCAGCCAAAACCCACTGGCTGCCTTTGAAGAGGTTGCACCTGAAAGGGGAGGTGGAAGCTAAGGGCAGACAGGAGCCGGGAGGCTGCCCAGCCCTGGGGAGCTGGTCTCCAGCTGCGCTGTGGCTGTGGAGGGGAGCCAGGACCCTGCTAGGGTGTTAGGAGGAGGTGGAGGGCCTAGAGCTGCTTCCCTGGACCCAGGAGTGTGCCCAGTCCCTGGGTACCTATCTGCTGTAGTAGTTCCCAGGAAAAGAGTGTCCTTCCCTGGAACAGCCCTTGCCTGCCCAGGGGCTCTACCAAGGGCTGGGTGCAGCCCGGTGTGGCTGTGGGCTGGAGGGGCTTTGCCATAGGAGAGCTAGGAAGAATTATTCTTTCTTCTCAAGCCTGGATGAGGCTGGAGGTGATGCCAGCATCTTGCATAATTCGAGGTTCAGGGAGTTTCTGTGTATCTGGTGATAAATGGTGTCAGGAATGAAGGTGGGGTTGTCCAAAATCAATAGGCTGAAGAAGCCAATGTCAGGGTCACAGGGCAGCGCTGCCAGAAAACAGCTTAAATCCTTCCTTCCTCCACCTTGGGACCTTCTCTGCTTCAAAGAGAGCCTTTGGAGGCCAGGGGACTGCTGCTTTTTTCGTGTATATGTTGTTTTTTTAGCAGAGAGCTGTCCTCCTGGGAGGTGTCTCTGTGTGTTGGGGGCAGAGTAGTGTCCATCCCAGGAGCTTGAGCCATGAGAGCCTGATGGAAGCAGACAGAAATGCACCCACCCACCCGGCATGCTCTCTAGCTTTCTGTCAAGCTCTACCTACCACATGCAGATAAGTTCCTCGCCTCCAGCCCATCCTGCCTACAAGTCAGCCTCGAGTTGTTTCCCCTACTGTCCTCTCTGCACCCTGAAACCGTGTCCCAGCACATCCCTGGTTCACATCAACTGAGAACTCTCCAGCCACCACGCGAGCCCCAGGACTCTGCTGGGAAGCCTCCATTCCAGAGGGGGGCTGGATATTGGGCTCGGGAAAGGAGGGCAGGACGAGGAGGGAGAGCACCCAGGCGATGTGGAAAGCTTGCCATAAGGCATGGGAAGAAAGGAGCAGTGCCAAACCCATGGGCTCTTCTCCAGCTCTTCAAAGCAAGCACGCCAGTCGTTAGAGAGAGGAGAAGGCGTCGAGCTGCAGTTTCCCGGGAGGTGGGGAAAGGCAAGGGGAGGAATATTGTATGAAGGAAGAGGAGATGATGGACTGAAGTCTCCTGAATGAAGGGGAAGGAAGAAAACAAACGTGAGCAGCAAGGTGTAAAAGTTGTTTCAAGGCAGGATATGAAGAATCACTGAGAGGTATCATCAGTGACCAAACCCAGAAGAAAAACTCCTTAGCCCAAGGGATGAAGTGTTCCTGCTTAGGGCTTTTATTCTGGTTCTTTGTGATTGCTGGGCCACCAGGAGAGCAGGCAGGGGAGCAGCAGTGTTTTGGTGGGGAGTGAAGCCTGGCCAAGCCCAACATGTGTTGCTAGAGGTGATGGTTTATATTAGGAAAGGCTCTGATACTGTGCTACGGCTTCTGAGTGCATTTTGATGACAATGATGATCTTCAACTGTGCAAACTGCATTGAATGCAGGCAGCTCATTGAAAAGAAAAGACCATTTGGTTCCAAGAACAGCATCCACCAGTGCTGCTGAGCCCTTGTCAGAGGGAGGGACAGCTGATGCTGCCTTCTCTGTCCCCAGAACATGCTGCCCACCATGGCTTTGGCATCCCATGTCATGGCTGCTGCTGCAATGCTTCGTGTTCCTCTAGCAATGATGAGAGTTGCATAAGCAGAAACCAGTGCAGAGTTACTGTTTTCTCCTCCCTGGCACCAGTTTCCTAAGAGAAAATTGTAGTGTATTCAAAAACCTCTGAGCTTTCCCAAAGCAAGGCCCATCCCTGTGATCTGGTTGAGGTTTCCCTGCAGTGGTTGCTGCTGGAAAATTGGTTTCTATCCACAGGGTCCATACAGCCAGAGGCAGAGAGATGCAGAGGTCAAGAGTGGCAAAAATGAGGTGCTGGAGTGGGAAAATGTGATTTTAGGGCTTGGTGGAGAGGAGGTGGGTCCTGGTGTTGCTGGCTAAAAGTATGTGCACTGGGGAGGAAAGACAGTCCCTGGGAATATCCCTGCAGGATAAGACACCAGGTAGGCAAAAAGCACTCATGGCAAGGGCAAGACCAGGATAGGAGCCAAGGCCATAGTGGCCAGGATCACAGAATCATACTATGGTTTAAGTTGGGACTTCAAAGCTCACCCAGTTCCAACCCCCCCACAATAGGCAGGGACACCTCCCATTAGAACAGGTTGCTCAAGGACTCATCCAACCTGACCTTGAACACCTCCAGGGAGGGAGCATCCACAACCTCCCTGGGCAACCTGTGCCAGTGTTTGACTGGAGGCACCCAACATCAATGGAGAGACTTTAACCTCCAGCCCCATCCTCCCTGGAGATACTTAGAGGATGTGTAGATGTGATGCTCAGCAACACGATTTAGCAGTGCTGAGTTCACACTTGGCCTTGATGACCTTAAAGGTCTTTTCCAACCCAAACAATTCATCCATTCTGCCAGGCTTGGAACTGGCGATGCCTCCAGCTCCTTCCTTCCCTGTGGGTTGCCTGGCCAACCCTTTCGTCTTAGCCCTTTCCCCCCTCCTCTTCTAGACAAAATAACAAGCTCTCTGCATTCCCTGGGCTGCTCCCTTCTTTTCCAGACTTGCCTGGGCTCTTTCATCGTGCCAATAAAAAAGTAACTGCATCACAAGCTGGCCGGGGAGAGCGGAAACCCTTAAACATCTAAGAGGCGAGAGCAACGAGCTGTGTTTTTTCGAGGCCTTGCTCAGCTCCCTGATGCCCTGTTAGGTCGACTGTCTTGCTCTGAAGAAGGAGAGAGGGGACTTATTAAAAAGCTTTCATATTTCTTATTTGTAAGGTCCTGTTTCAGCAGGCCGGAGGCCGAGGCGTGAGCGGGGGCTGCCGAAGGGGGAAGGGCAGCGAAGCTGCCGGCGGCGGCGTGCAAACAGATTGTGCAATATTTGCCTTGCACAGAGCTCCCATTGTAAAGCCTGGGAGTTCTGCTTTCAATAATTCCTCATTCCATAATGCCCCATTGATGGGGAGAGAAAGGCAGTATTGAGGGCTGAGGGGGCTGCAGCCCCAGGAAGGGTTAAAAAATAAAGAAAAAGGTATTAAAGGTTAGGGGGAGAGAGGGGGAGAGGGGGAGGGGGGGAGAAGAGGGGGGAAAAATAAAAAAATGGGGAAAAAAACCCAAAGATTTGAGGCTTTAAGTTTTAAACTTTGCTGTGTGGCCCTCATGGCAGATCCCAGGCACTGAGAAATACGTGGAGCCTGTTTGCATAACCTCGCTTGCAGCAAGCGCTTTCGGAGCCAAAACGCAAGTGCGGACGGAGCTGGGGAGGGGGGAGAGAAGCAAGCAGGAAGGGCTGTGATTATTTTCATTCTTGCCCCAGGCCACATAAAATTAATAGACAAAGAGGGGGAAAAAAAGGAGGCAATATTGAAATATTTGGTTAGAGAACCAGCTGTGCAAATGCGAGGAGTTGTGCCAGCTGTGGGGACATGGAAGGACCTGGCCTGGGCACTGGACAGGGTTTGCTGCCTTGCAGGTCATGGCAAGCACCAAAAAGGAAGGTATCAGGCTTTGGCTGGTGGCTTTATGCCAGCTGCTGTGGGATTTATCAGCGTGGGGGGCTCGGTCTCAGCTGGAAAGGGTCTGCAGGTGCGTGGAACTGCTGGGTTGGGGAGTGGGTGGGTGATGCTGTGGGTTGGGGAAGGTCAGTTAAAGTGTGAGTGGGTGATGCTGTGGGTTGGGGAGGGTTGGTTAAGGTGTGAGTGGGTGATGCTGTGAGTTGGGGAGGGTTGGTTGAGGTGTGAGTGGGTGATGCTGTGGATTGGGAAAGGTCAGTTAAAGTGTGAGTGGGTGATGTGTGGGTTGGGGAGGGTTGGTTAAGGTGTGAGTGGGTGATGCTGTGGGTTGGGAAAGGTTGTTTAAGGTGTGAGTGGGTGATGCTGTGGGTTGGGGAGGGTTGGTTGAGGTGTGAGTGGGTGATGTGTGGTTTGGGAAAGGTCAGTTAAAGTGTGAGTGGGTGATGTGTGGGTTGGGGAGGGTTGGTTAAGGTGTGAGTGGGTGATGCTGTGGGTTGGGGAGGGTTGGTTAAGGTGTGAGTGGGTGATGCTGTGGGTTGGGAAAGGTTGTTTAAGGTGTGAGTGGGTGATGTGTGGGTTGGGAAAGGTTGTTTAAGGTGTGAGTGGGTGATGCTGTGGGTTGGGGAGGGTTGGTTAAGGTGTGAATGGGTGATGCTGTGGGTTGGGAAAGTTTGGCTAAGGTGTGAGTGGGTGATGTGTGGGTTGGGGAGGGTTGGTTAAGGTGTGAGTGAGTGATGCTGTGGGTTGGGAAAGGTTGTTTAAGGTGTGAGTGGGTGATGCTGTGGGTTGGGGAGGGTTGTTTAAGGTGTGAGTGGGTGATGCTGTGGGTTGGGGAAGGTGAGGTGGAATGGGGTGAGTCTTAACTCTGCCCATGGAGCCACTGCTGGCCCCACGACCAGCACCCAGCTCACTTGGTGGGGCTTCCTATCACCACAGGTCATGGTGGGAGGGAGGTTCAGTATCTTTTGTTGCAGCAGCTGGTGCGATGGGGAGGAGCAGGGCTGTCTTCCATGGCTTGGGCAGAGGCAGGAGTGAAGCAGGCAGGGTCTGCTGGCTGGCTCAGCATCCACAGCCAGGCTAGCTGCCAGGGGAAACCTCCCCATTGTGCAATGCTCTGGAGCTCTCCAAGGAAGTTCCTGGCTCTTCAGGCATCTTTGAGTGAGGCTGGACGAGTGACTGCCTTGAATTAAGAGCGGTTGGTGGTGGGGGCAGCAGGCCCTGAGCACTTTTTCCATCCCTAGACCTTGTGATGCATTAATCACCCTCAGCACAGCCCTGCAGCCAGCTGAAATCGTCCTGACCTCCAAATTCCAGAGCTGTCATTTCTTCCTCTCTCTCCTCCTCCTGTCCCACTGCTTCCCTCTCCTGCCTCCCCATCAGACCATTTCAACGAGGCTCATTTGAGGGTCCTGCTGCACTTCATTTCTCAAGCAATCTAGAGCAGCTTCCTTGCATCCTTCACTGCTCTTCACCTTTTTACCATTTCTTGGAGAGCCCAGACTGTGCCTGGGAGGTGTCCATGTGCTGCTGGGACCCAGCCAGCTGTCCCTGAACCTTTTGAGCAGGGTCACTTCCAACAAATTCACTATTTATTCACCCTTTGGCTCTTGGGAAAGCTCCCTGAGCAGAGTTAACCCTGCTATTTCCTCCTCAGATCAGGGACTAGCTTGGACCTACCACTCATTTTTCCTGAGCTAGCTGCCCTGGCTGGCCACAGAAGGTCCCCTTTCCATGTGCCCATGTCTCTGCTGTTGGCTCTTTCCCTCCTTTCAGCCCTCTAATCTCTGGCATTGACAGCAAATGAAAAGTCAGGGCAACTCTCTCAGTCTGTTCCACCTTTGCCAAAGGTGTGAGCAGGATGTGACCCTCCGTGTGGCTGCAGAAGCTGTTGCAGCAGCAAATCCACATAGCCTGGAAGTGCTGGGCTCTACTCTTGCTCCTCGAAGGGAGGTTCCAGCCCTGCTCCAGCCCTTCTGCCCTCTTCCACTACTGTTCTCCCTGTTTAATCCTGCAGCCCCAACCAAGATGCAGTTTATCAGTGGTCTGTGCTGCCTTAAACACACTTTCTCTGGTGCTTCTCAGTCCTGACATCTCCAGTTTCCTCTCTAGTCTCTAATATTCATCCAAAACATAGAGCTGTGATTTTAACCCCAGGTGACAGCTCTGTCTCCAGTCTAAGGTGTGCATGGAGCTGTGTGTACAGGTCCTCAGGTTGGGATGCTCAGGGAGTCCCACAGACTCAGGCTGCTCAAGGGATGATCTAAAGAAGTCTCCCCAGGATGCAAGAGTCCAGCAGGAACAGTGGAGGAGCAGACAGGACCTGAGAGTTAGGTGTCCCAAACCACTCCTACCTCTATTTCCCTTCAGTTGGGTCCAGATATTTCAAAGAGGAGGGAAGTGTTCAACTAAAGGTGCTGAGGAGAAGAGGCAGCCGTGCAGGAGGCCAGGGGGGTGGTGGGAAGGGGAAGAGAGCAGAAAAGCCAGTGGAAAAAATGAGTGATGGAACCCCAGGGATTAATCAAACCTCGCTGAAGGGCTCGACCCAGCCCTGCTGAGCTCCTTCCAGCGAGCCAGGGGGGTTCTGCCAGCAAGGAAAGGGGCAGAAAACAGCTAATCCATCCCTGCCTCCTACTCCTGTCCCCCCCACACCCCTCCCTGCGCGCTGCAAACCCCCTGAGCCTCAGCTAAACGAGGTCTCTGCCTGCTCCCGTCCTTGTCCCCTCTGCCTGTGTCTGAAGCCAGGAGGGAGAAGCTCACCCGTCCAGGCAGCGCCTGGGTTAGACAGTGTGGGGGAATCCAGGAGAGGGCACTTGGAGGGACCTGGCAGAAGGAAGCCTGGAGTTGGGGACAAGGCGGGGGGCCCAGAGCGGGGGGCCAGGAGCCATCTGGCTCAGCTGCTCTTCTAAGCCAGCCCCTGCCTGAGCCCTCCCAGAGCCCCCCCCTCAGTGAGCCCCTGCTGCTGCGGCCCCGCGGTCCTAAAGGCAGGCAGGGTGTGCAAGCAAGCCGAGGAGACCAGCCAGGAGACCCCTCAGGTAGGCTGCAAGGGATGGCCCCGTGCCCAAACTGTCACACAGCGCAGCTCCTGCTGCTGCCAGGGGCGGGTGAGCCTGCATGGGTCTGTGCTACCAAAAATCCCCCCTCCTGTGCCAAGTCTTGCCCCTGGGAAAGCGCGGGGGCTGAGGTGCATGCCAGGTGTGGTGGTTTCCTGATGTCTGACCAGTGCTGGCCCTAGGTAAGGAGCATTTGGCTTCTCTTCCAAAAGCTGCCCTTGTCTCAGTACCCCAAACTCAGACCAGTGACCCCCACTGGCAGAGGTTCCTAGACCTTGCCCCTGGCTGGCAGTGGCCATGGCCAGTACAAATGGCCCCTCCCTGCCTCAGTTTCCCTACCTGGAAAACGTGTCCAGTGCCCAGCCCCAGCTCTGTGCCTCTCTGGGTGCCCCTGGGCCGATTTTATTCAGCTCTGGAGGTGTCGCAACAAACTTTTGCAGTTTCCCCTTGTCCTGGATTTTGAGGGAAGAGATTCTGGCAGCCCAGCAGCTGGCCCAAGCAATCCCTCCTGGCCACCCAGCTCTCCCGAATGCCCTCCCCCCAGTTGGATGCTGCAGAGGCTACAGCCAAACATCCCAGCAGGGCCTCGGCCCACGTGTGCCACATCTCGGGGCAAGCTGGGGAGGGGGCAGCTTTGGCAGCTCAGGGAACACCACGCTTAGGACCCTGTGGAGGCTTCCCGGTTTGTTTCTTTTCTTTCTGTTTTTTTTTCCCCTTTTTCCTGGCGCTGCCGAGCTGGGAGGGGCTGAGCCTGCGGCTCCCCATAAACCTGGCGGCTTAGCCCACGTCCCGGGCAGATGTTTGGACTTCTCTGCCTTGGAGCAAAGGGTGGGAAGAGAAAACGGACTGCTCCTCTCCGAAGAGCAAGGAAGAGAGATCAGCACCCCTGGGCTTGAACTTGAGCACCCTCTTCTGCAGGAGTTGGAGGAAAAGATCCTCGTGTCCCGAGCGAGCCGCTGGGACAGGGCTCCCGGCTGGAAGGGGAGGAGGAGGCAGCTGCTTTCTCCAGCGAGGCTTTCGCGGGGTTCTGCATAAAGAAAGAACATCGAGGACACGCCGAGAAGCCAGGGAGTGTTTGCAGAGCTGGGGACGCTTTCTGGGGCTGCCGTCGACTCGTCCTGCCCCGCAGATGGGTTTGATTGGAGCGGCGCGGGGGTTATTTTCTTTTGACTGAAGACAACCCAGCCCCGGCGGATTGAGCTCTTTGTGTGCTCGAGTGGTGCCTTCATGGGAGCTGCTCCCACAGGTCCGGCTGCAGGGCTGCCGGGGACCATTCCCTAGGCTGAGGGACCGGCTCGGAGGAGGGAGAGACGTGTCTGGGTGGCCGCCAGGTGATGCCGGGGCGGTAGCTGTGTGTCGGCGGGCAGCGCGGCGTGCTCCGGGATGGCTGTCTATGCCCTCACCGGCTTCTCGCTCGTCAGCCTGCTCAGCTTTGGTTACTTATCCTGGGACTGGATGAAGCCCAGTTTGGTGGCTGATGTGGCCACAGACCCCATGGAGAAATCGCTGCCTCCCACCTTCTCCAGGCCACCCCACATCATCTTCATTCTGACCGACGACCAGGGCTACCACGACGTCGGCTATCACGGCTCAGATATCCAGACGCCAACGCTGGACAGGCTGGCAGCCGAGGGCGTTAAGCTGGAGAACTACTACATCCAGCCCATCTGCACTCCATCCCGCAGCCAGCTGATAACTGGCAGGTAAGCCAGCACCTGCCCACACCCCACTCATGTCCCCCTTCACATCCCTTCTTTAGCTCAGGTGGCTGCTAGACAGATGAGGTGTTCAAGAAAAGACTGGATGGGACACTTAGTGCCATGGTCTAGTTGATTGGCTAGGGCTGGGTGCTAGGTTGGACTGGATGAGCTTGGAGGTCTCTTCCAACCTGGTTGATTCTATGATTCTGTGATGGAGATCCTCCAGAGAAAGGCATCTTGCTGGCTTTCTCTAGAAGGGTTCCCAAGTAAATGGTTGACTTTCACATCAGCTAAATATCAGCACATGGTAAGGCCAAAAACGTAGATGCTATTGGGTAACAGATGTCCCTTTGGGAGAGGTTGGTCTGTGGGCCAAGAGGTCACTGAGCACCAGAAAGCAGCTGTGTCCACCCCATGCTGGGGGTCACATCCCATCACATTGGGCCCTGAAGTATTGCTGCTGGGCTGTAGGGTTGAAGGATCATTCTCTGCTGCACCTGCAAGTGCTTTGGACCCTTGGACAATGCTTTTCCCACTTGTGTGTTCAGTGCTGTGCTAGCCTGGGCATGGTGGGTGCTGGGTCATGGAGGTACATCCAGACCACCCCTGACCTTGGACCCTTTTGCCTGCTGGGCCAGATGTGGCTTTCCCTGGAGCAGGACTGGGAGGTCAGCACTCATGGAAAGAGGTTGATCACATCAGATCATCTGCTGGGGAGTGAAACCCATGGGTATTTCTGTGGATCTGGTCACCTAGTGTCTAGGGGTGGTGGAGCCCATTGGTATCTGGGCAGGGGCCTCTTTTCTCACCTGGTGGTCTAGATGGATCCCAAGCATCTGCAGGGTTTGCAAATCAGCAGAAGGCACCCAGGTGGGACACTGCAAACTCCTGGGGATCAGGATGAAATCTTTGCTCCTGCTGCCCAGCCCTGGCAGACCCCAGACAGCTGCCTTGGATTGGCAGCAGCAGGGTCAGCTGCTGCTGGCATTCTGGGAGAGCAGCCCAGTGTGCTTTTGGGATGTCTGCTGAGCTCCCTCTTTTTCTTTCTTTTGCATCTGCTTTTGGTACTTTTGGATGGATGAGAAACTGTCTGTCTCTGGCATGGAGCTTGCTCCACAGGCTTGAGTGACAGAGATCTGCATGCATTTGTGGCTTCCAGCACATAAAGAGCTGTCACATCCCCACCCAGTGCTGCTCCCCATCACCACTGATTCCTCCTGGCTCTTTCTTGGCAGGTACCAGATCCACACGGGTCTGCAGCACTCCATCATCCGTCCTCGGCAGCCCAACTGCCTGCCCCTCGACCAGGTCACCTTGCCCCAGAAGCTGCAGGAAGCTGGCTACTCCACACACATGGTGGGCAAGTGGCACCTTGGCTTCTACAAGAAGGAATGCCTGCCCACCCGCCGGGGCTTCGACACCTTCCTGGGCTCCTTGACAGGCAACGTGGACTACTACACCTACGACAACTGCGACGGGCCGGGCGTCTGTGGCTACGACCTGCACGAAGGGGAGGACGTGGCCTGGGATCAGAGTGGGAAGTACTCCACGGTCCTCTACGCCCAGCGTGTCAGCAAGATCCTGGCATCCCACAGCCCCAAGGAGCCCATCTTCATCTATGTGGCCTTCCAAGCTGTTCACACGCCTCTGCAGTCGCCCAAGGAGTACATCTACCGCTACCGCTCCATGGGCAACGTCGCTCGCCGCAAGTACGCCGCCATGGTGACCTGCATGGACGAGGCAGTGAAGAACATCACCTGGGCCCTCAAGAAGTATGGTTATTATGACAACAGTGTCATCGTGTTCTCCACTGACAATGGGGGCCAGACCTTCTCTGGGGGAAGCAACTGGCCGCTGCGGGGCCGCAAAGGGACATACTGGGAAGGGGGAGTCCGTGGCATCGGGTTTGTTCACAGTCCCCTGATCAAGCGCAAGCGCCGGACCAGCTGGGCACTGGTTCACATCACGGACTGGTACCCAACTCTTGTCAGCCTGGCCAGGGGCAACCTGAGCAGCGTCCCTGGCTTGGATGGCTACAATGTGTGGCCTGCCATCAGCGAGGGCAAGGAGTCACCACGAAGAGAAATCCTGCACAACATCGACCCCCTGTACAACCATGCCAAGTATGGCTCCTTGGAGGATGGCTTTGGCATCTGGAACACAGCCGTGCAAGCCTCTATCAGGGTTGGGGAGTGGAAGCTCCTCACTGGTGACCCAGGGTACAGTGACTGGATCCCTCCACAGACCCTGACCAACTTCCCGGGGAGCTGGTGGAACCTGGAACGTCTCACTGACGGCCTGAAGAAGTCTGTGTGGCTTTTCAACATCACTGCCGATCCCTATGAGCGCTATGACCTCTCGGACCAGCGGCCAGATGTGGTCAGAACCCTCTTGATGAGGTTGGTGCACTACAACCGCACGGCCATCCCCGTGAGGTACCCTGCAGAGAACCCCCGGGCTCACCCGGACTTCAACGGTGGTGCCTGGGGACCCTGGGCCAGTGAGGATGATGTGGAGGAGTGGGAAGGCATTGAGGAACCCCTGAAGAGCAGGAACAAGAAGAAGAAGTGTAAGATCTGCAAGCTGCGCTCCTTCTTCCGCAAGCTGAACACCAGGCTCATGTCCAACCGCATCTGATGGGACTCTCCCAGCACTGACCCAGCTTGACCAGGGTGGAGCTCCAGACAGCAGTGCCGTGGTGTGGGGCCTAGGGAAAAGGGGCAGACAGGAAGGTGGCCAGCAACCTTTTGCTTTGAACTTGCTCCAGGGTTCACCCAAAACCACCTCTCCGCTCTGCCTGGACCGGTGGCCACAGGGAGGTGGTCTCAATGGGTGAGGAAGGATGATGCAGGTTCAGCTATGTGGCTCGGCAGTGGTGTAGAAGTCTGCTGAGCTCAGCTGACCTGTTCACAGCTCCTTCCAAAGAAAGGGACCCTTTTCTCAAGGACTCTGCAGGCAATCACAAGCTCTAAGTGTTGCCCATTAAATGGCAGGAGGAAGCACAGGACCCCAGGGTAGGGATGCAGAGGGACAGCCTTGGCAGCTCTGTCTGCAGGTTGTTCCTTGCTGTTCCATTCCACATTAATGCTCCTGACTTTCTGCCTGCTGCTCCTTCTTTGTTGCTGCTCTGGGAACTTGAGGACCTCCCCCAAACCCAAGACCACAGCTCTTCCCTGTTACATTTCTTTGTGGAAGGATGGATTCCTGGGCATGGGTGGCAAACATGAGATCACCAAGGTTGGACCCAGCCTTGCTGCTACAGGGAACTCACGTGGGGTGGTGGCTTTTCCTCTCTTACTGGCTTGCCAGGGCTGGAAGCAGCCCCAGTGAGGATCTATGGCCTATGGAGGCGTGGTTGGATGCATTCAGAGAACATAAGGAAAAACATAAGGGAAAACATAAGGAAAAGCTTCTGTACTTTGAGGGTGACAGAGCACTTGGAACTGGCTGCCCAGAGAGGTTGTGGAGTCTCCTTCCCTGGGAGTGTTCAAAACCTGCCTGGGCACAATCCTGTGCAACCTACTGTAGGTGAAGCTGCTTTAGCAGGGAGGTTGGATTAGATGATCTCCAGAGGTCTCTTCCAACCTCTACCACTCTGTGCTTCTGTCACTCTGTAACAGGTGGTTCTCCATGGCTCCACATTTGGGATGCAGGCTTGCCCCATACTCTAATGGACTTCATGTGGGTCAGCCACTCCAAAGACTCTTTCATCCACAGTTCTCCCTGTCTAGACCTGACATGTGCATGGCTGTGGGCATAGATGTCCTACACATCCAACCAAACACCTGCTGCTGCCCCTTCCCAGTGCTGGACCTGTTCCTGTCCCCACACAGAATGGTCTGGGTTGGAAGGGACCTCCGAAGGTCATCCAGTCCAATCCTGTCTGCAGTCATCAGGGGCATCCTCAACTAGATCAGGTTATGAAGAGCCCTGTTAAGCCTCTCCTTGAATACCTCCAGGAACGGGGCCCAACCTGTTCCAGTGTTCTACTACCCTCATGGTAAAGAACTTATCATAGAATCATAGAATCAAGTAGGTTGGAGGAGACCTCCAAGATCACCCAGCCCAACCTAACACCCAGCCCTAACCAGTCAACCAGACCATGGCACTAAGTGCCTCATCCAGGCTTGGTTTCAACACCTCCAGGGATGGTGACTCCACCACCTCCCTGGGCAGCCCATTCCAATGCCAATCACTCTCTCAGAACTTCCTCCTAACATCCAGCACAAACCTCCCCTGGCACAACTTGGGACTGTGTCCCCTTGTTCTGTTGCTGGTTGCCTGAGAGAAGAGCCCAACCCCACCTGGCTACAGCCTCCCTTCAGGTTCCTAACATCCTCTGCTGCTGACCCTGGACGATCTCAAGAAGATCACTGCAGACTGATGTGCCCCTCTGTAGCTGCAGGACTTCAAAGCCACGGCGGGGACGGGACAGGGCCATCTCCCACCTGCCTCTCGCTGCAGATGGGTACACGTAGGAAGGGAAACACCTGCCCACCACATCCTCGGGTGATGGCTGGGGGGCGGCCTGGCAGCGCCGAGCCTTCGGCGGGGTGCGAAGCGAGAGCGTCCGTGCGGCGGGAGGGGAGAGCTGGCGAGCGGGAAGGAGGGGCGAAGAGCCGCCGGAGCGTTTTGGATGCAGGGTGCATTTCCACTGACACAATGTGTTTTACAGCTCTCCCCACAGGTTTCTCTTGGTGCAGCGTGTGTAGGCGAAGGCCCTGCTGTGAATTTTGAAAATAGTTATTTTTGTCTCTGGAAAATGAGGCCCGTTAGGACTTGACAGCTCTTGGATGAGCAGTGTGGGCTTGCTTTTTTTTTTCCTTTTTTTTTCCCTTCTCCTTTTTTTTTTTTTTTCTTCTCTCTTTTTTTTCCCCCTTCCTTCCCCCCCCCTTCCCCTTTCTTTTCTCCCCCTACTCTCCCTTGCAAAACAGCATTCATTTAAAACCTGTCATTGAAAGATGTGACAATTGGCAGCGTGCACGCCGCATACCTTGCGCTGTGCTTTCAAGCCCTCTCTGTGTGTGTGTGTGTGAGAGGGATGGGAAAAGAATGCAGTGACACGTTTGTCTTTTTTTTTTTTCTTCCTTCCCCTTTACTCTGAGATGGATTATTTGGGGGAATTGGGATTTTCTACAGAAACAAAGCAAAAAGAGGGAAAAAAAAAAAAACCAGCAAGCCAAAAGCAACACAGAAGCTGACAGCGAAGCAGCAGAGAGGAGGCCTCCTCTCGCAGAGCTGGGAAGGAGTTTTGCAAAGCCTGAGCGTGGCAGCCTGTGTGCTGGTCCTAGCTCCTCGTTGCACTCACGTTGCAGCCCCATCCCACCGGCTCCCCACATCCCTACAGGCACATCCCCTGTGGTGACATCGAGGAGGGCTCAGCTCCTCCTGCAGCCTCATCTCTCTCCCAAGCTTCCTTAGCGCATCGCTCCATAGGGGGCAGTCCCCAGGCATCATCCCGGTCAAGGTGAGCCCTGGGAGAATGCTGACCATCCTTGAGCTACCTCAATGGGCCAGTCTGCTCCTCTGGCACCTCTGCCAGCTGCGTGCCTGTCAGCAGTGGCATCAGCTGCCATTTGATAAAACGGTGGTACTCTGGCACCTGTGCCACCTGAGTGCCTGTCAGCAGTGGCATCAGCTGCCATTCAATAAAGCAGGCCAGCCCAGTCCTCTGGCACCTGTGCCACCTGCGTGCCTGTCAGCAGTGGCATCAGCTGCCATTCAATAAAGCAGGCCAGCCCAGTCCTCTGGCACCTGTGCCACCTGCGTGCCTGTCAGCAGTGGCATCAGCTGCCATTCAATAAAGCAGGCCAGCCCAGTCCTCTGGCACCTGTGCCACATGTGTGTCTGTCAGCAGTGGCATCAGCTGCCATTTGATAAAGCCAACTGGTTGCTCAATATAAAGCAACACTTTGCTGAAAGGGGCTCCTGGAGGCTGAGCCAGGGAAGAGGGGTAGAGGGTGAGGAGTATGTTCCTCACCATGAGAGCCTGGAATGGGTTGCCCAGGGAGGTGGTTGAGACCCCATCCCTGGAGGTGTTTAAGGCCAGGCTGGATGAGACTCTGGCCAACCTGATCTAGGATAGGGTGTCCCTGGGTATTGCAGGGAGGTTGGGGCTAGATGATCCTTGTGGTCCCTTCCAACCCTGACTGATTCTGTGGTTCTATGATGGCTGTGGGGGGCTCTGGCACAAGCCATGGCAAAAGGGAGAACCAGTGCCAGAGGAAGTGGGAGAGTGGGGCCAGCCTTGGGGCGGTGGCAAAGCTCACCATATTTATATAAACACATCCAACTTTAGTCTTTCTTGTATTTCCCCCCTCCCCCCCCCTTTCAAAAATGGAAATTTCCATGCAAAGATGTTCAGTTTTTCTCCCTTTGCTTTTCCTAATGAGAAGCCTTCACCTGGTTCTTGCTTCATTTCCAGTGGCTGGGCAATGCAGTTCAGCCCAGCCATGGTGCTGGGTCCATGTCCTTCTGGGGTTTGTAATTAAAAATGATGCATTCTGAATTTTTACAACACTGAATGGTTGAGGAAAAGTTTTAGGCCCTGATAACAAAGAGGAAATGTAGGTAGGAGCACCTCTGGGTGCTTGGAGAGCTCATGGCCTCCAAGCCTGAGGACAGCAGTTATCCATCACCACGGTTTCTGGTCCTGCTCTGTCTGAATACTGGGTTGGGAAGGGGCAAGTGGTGGCTGCCATGCAAGTCCCCATCTCACCATTGTTCATTCGTGGTCTCTGTGGGGATAAAACACAGCAATGTGCCAGAATCCTGTTTTCACACTTGGAAGTGCCTGTGCGCCCTGGCTGCTGAGGGGTTAAAGCAGCTGGGGAGATGCTCAGGCCCTGCAGCTCCCTGTCCAGCCCAGATGCTGCACCAGGAGATGCATTTGCATCGACAAGCCAAGTGCTCCCCTCCTTCCCAATAACCCTTCAAAGAGCTGGGCAAGCTCAAAGCTACTCCAGACCCTGGGCGGGAGCTGAGTGCAAGATTGGGGCGGAGCAGGGGGATATGTCTGAGGCCATTGAGGCTTTGGACTGGGAGGAGAGAGCAGGGTGGGGTGGAGGAGTAGTGTCTGCCTCTGCTCTGCTGGCATAGGCTAGCTGCCTCCACCCTGATGGCTGCAGTCAGAATGGGGATGGGATAGGGATGGAGAGAGTTGGGATGTGATGGAGACAAAGAGAGAGATGAGGCTGGGGAGGAGGATGATTATAGGCATGGGGATGGAGCTGGAATAGGATACAGATGGAGACAGGGATCATAGAGTCATAGAATCAACCAGGTTGGAAGAGACCTCCAAGCTCACCCAGTCCAACCTATCACCCAGCCCTGGCCAATCAACCAGACCATGGCACTAAGTGCCTCATCCAGGCTTTGCTTCAACACCTCCAGGGACAGTGATTCCACCACCTCCCTGAGCAGCCCATTCCAATGCCAATCACTCTCTCTGTCAACAACTTCCTCCTAACATCCAGCCTAGACCTCCCGTGGCACAACTTGGGACTGTGTCCCCTGGTTCTGTTGCTGGTTGCCTGGCAGAAGAGCCCAACCACACCTGGCTCCAGCCTCCCTTCAGGTAGTTGTAGACAGCAATGAGGTCATGACAGAGATGGGATGGCGATGGGGATGGGAGTGGTTGGGCAGGATTCAGGTACTTTGGAGCCTCTCCAGCCCCACAGGTGTCTTCCACCTGAGAAAGGAAAGAGAAGAAGCCCAGCAGCAGGAAAGGTGAAGGACATCTCAGCAAACTACCGTGGTGGGAGTGTGACAGTTCACCCTGGTTACTGGGGAGAGGGTGCTCTGCACCAGGGGATGTAACTCATGCCAAGCAGTCAACTTCTCCCTTCCAGAAGTTCAAGGACATGTGATTTTGCAGTGGTTTCTCCCCACCCATACATGATGGTCCCAGGGAGCCACATGGCACTTTCTATGGGCTCCCAAGTACCCATGGCCACATCCACAGGAGAAGTCTTGCCCACGGACCCTGGTGTCGGAGCGAGGGTGGCTCTGGGGACACTGTGATGTCAGGTGGACCTGGGGACACTCTGTTGCAGCCAGAAGCAGCTGCATGTGGTTGCAGGAGCATGCTCTGGGGCCTGCAGGGCCAGGACACGTTTGCAAACACAACCCACAATGTAAATCAGCTTCCCTCACTGTGGTATTTATAAACTTCAGCTAAAAATAACCCCGAATTCAGCTCCCCAGTGGACAGCAACTGAGCAGCCCCCAGACCCCAGCTTGTGTGTGAAACTGTCCCAGTAATTTTGGGATCTCTGCAATATGTAATTCACAGCCTGATGGCTCTGTGTGCTGCAGACTCCCTGAAGCCCATGTACCCTGGGAGAAGGTGGACCTGCTGTAGCCCACTCAGGAGCACACTGATCCTCCCCGAGCCCCGTGGGGCAGGCTGCCTGTCCGGTACCGTTTGGGTTTGGTACAGGACCTGGAGTGCCATCCTGGGGCAGTCCCAAAGTGGGATGTAGAAATGAAATCTCTGTAGGCAGAGCGGGAGGCATTTCTGGAGAGGCAGGCGGCTGATGGAGAGGAGCTGCTGGGGCTGAAGGTCTCCATCAGGTGGCCAGAGCTGAGCACGGCAGCGCCATAGAAGCTTGGCTCTCCGAAGCCCTGCAGGAGCAAACCTCGGGGTGGCTGGGAACAACCAAAGAGGATCCTCAGCCCCCTGGGAGAAGGCTGGGATGGCTCCTTTTCCCGGCAGAGTCCCCAGCCCGACGGGGGAAGGTCCTACTCAAAGCTGCTGGTCCCCTTGGGTTGTCCCTGGGCACAGGGAAGTGGAACCATCCAGCAGTTCCCACTTGGGAGAACACCATCGGCAAAGCAGAGTGTGTTCAGCGCCCAGAAGCCTGACACCCCCTCATCCTCAGCGAGGGAAAGACTGAACAGAGAAGAGAGCAGGAAGGGAGAAACCCTTCCTGGAGAGCTGAGTCTCTGCCAAGCACGGGAAACCTGGGGAGAGATGCAGGGTCCCTGTAGGGGGCTTTGCCATCACCCTCTGCCCCAGGTGAGGTGTCTGGGGCATGGGGTCAGGAGTGCACTGGGAACCCTAGGTGGAAGTAACAAACGGATCCCTCCTCCTAGCTCTGGGAGCACATCGAGTCACGCGTGTGGGGCTGAGCACGTGTGCCAGCGTGGGGGTGGGTGCGGGAGGGGTGGGCAGGTCACATTGCGGCGCCCACAGGGACACGTTAGTGCAAGCAGGAGCGAGGCAGGGGCGAGGCAGGGGCATGCAGCCGTGGGGCTCCGGCTTGGGGGGGCTCTTCCTCTCTCACCCTTAGGCTCCGATGGGCTGCTGCAGGCTGGCAGCAAAAACCTGGAGTGCTCCCTCCCAGCATCTGGCTGCATTGGCCCCCGCAGCAGCCCCCACCTCCAGTATGGCCCTGGGAGTGACAAATGAAGCCCAACTTCACGTGGGAGTGGGATGGGGACCTTCATATCCCCAGGGCACAGGTCACACATGTGCATCTCTCTCGCCCCAAGTGAGGGTGCCTGGTGTGCTCTGCTGGCATGGTGTCGTGGCCAGGGTGGTTGTAGAAGTCACCAGCCCCTGGGGACCGTGGCCCATCCCCGTGGTAAAGGGTGGGAATCTAGTCCCAGGGCCACAAGGCTCCCTCCAGCTGGGCCACATGGGAGCAGGAGGCTGGCTGCAAGGTGGGGATGCAGGTGGGTAATGGTGCAATTAATGTAAAAGCCATTAGACCTTTCTCCTCCCCCTCTTCTTCCTCACTCCGCCACTTGCTGTCCTCCTCCACTTCCACCTCCTTTCTTCTCTCCCTCTCTCCGCTCCTCCTTCTCTTTCTCTTCTCAAAGATTTCTCCCTATTTTTGTCTAGTTAGAGCCTTTTCTTTTCCTTTTAACCCTTCCATGGCAGCCTGTAAGGGAGCTCAATCCATATCAGCTGCCAAAGGCAATGCTTCCTCAGCTGGAGGTGGGAACTCATTCTGCTGGTGCAGTGAGGGCTCCTGCTGCAAAATCATCCAGTCATGGGGCAAAAGCTTGGAAGAAAGATCTGCTGGGGAGGTCAGAAGGTGGGAAGGTGGAGAAGAAGGTGATTGGTGCCCTAGGGGTCCTGGCAGCAAGGTGGGCTTATAAGGAAACCACTAAGGTCTTGGACTTCATTACTCCACTTTAATTGCCCTTTCTTGTGCCTTTTTGAGTTAAACGCAGTGGAGAGGCAACTCAGCAGCCAAAAGCCCAAGGAGCAGGGGAGCAGAACTTCCTCTTAACCCTACTCTGAAATGCACCCCCTTTCTGTCCCAGCTTGGGCACCACAGGGGAACAGCAGCCCAGGACACAGCCTTTCTGCTTCCCCTCTAGCTGGGCTTCAGGCCAAGCTGGGCACTTCATGGTGGAGGGACTTTCGGGACCTGCTTCTCCGAGAGACCCACAGCCTGTGGGGAGAGCCAGCAGGCAAAGTGTGCGTGGGGAGTGGCCAACCCTCCCATCCTCTGCAGAGTGATGGGACCAGCCCCACCCCGGGGGAGCTCAGCTGATGACAGGCCCGTCTGGGGACCTGCTTCTCTTCTCTCTTTCCAGTTTCTCTTGACACACTTCTGCTCCATCTGCTCCAACCTGGCCCAGTCTGTTTCCCCATCCCAGCCCCCCCCCCCCCCCCCCCCCCCGGCTCCATAGGGGTGCTACTGTGGACACTGTCAGGGACTGTATTTTTTTGGGGGGGGGGGGGGGTGGGAAGCAGTTGCCAGGGTGACAGCATCCTCCTGCAACATGGAAACCACGGTTTCCATGGAAACCCTTTTTGCCCCAATTATTGTACTCCTGCCACCTCCTTCAATTTGCCATTAAGATTTGTATTTTAGAGTTGCCCCCTTCCTGCAGCAATCGGCTGACCCCCAGGCAGCCCTGGGGCCAGGTCCCCAGCAGGTCCCTGGTCCCCATGGGCAGGCGATAGGTTTGGGAAGCAGTTGCCCCGGCAACAGAAACAGGGCGTTCCTGGCAGCGGTGGTCGCCATGGGGACGGGGATGCTGACGAAGGCTTGTGAAGCTGAGAAGACAAATTGCCCTCATCATTATCTCCAGGCTTGTCAATCAAACATATTCCCTTATTTACCTCGGCGAGGAGAGAGCCCCGGGAGCACACGGAGAGGGAGGGAGCGAGAGGAGAGCTGCTTGTCCCAAACTCTGCACTGGGGAGGGAGCATTTCTAGCCCCTCAGAATGGCCACCATCACCTGCAATCGCTTCACCGAGGAGTACCAGCTCTTTGAGGAACTGGGCAAGTAAGTTGGAGACGGGGATGGGGTTGGAGACGGGGCTGGGCTGCTCGAAGCGGGGTTATGCTCTGACTGGGAAGGAGCCTCATTGGAGCTGGGAACCGCCGGAGATGCACAGGAAGCAGTGGCGGGGACTTGGGTTAGAATGGAGGCTGCCAGCCCCATCTCCGCACGCTCCCTCCCATCCAGAGTTCGAGCGGCTGCTGGTGGGCGCTCACGCAGGGACTTGGGTCTCTCCAGGGAGCTGCTGGAGCTGCCTAGGGAGGGGGCAGCCTCCCCTCTGATGGCAAAGCAGCTCCCGAAAGAGGATGCTGTCAGCTCCCCGGGAACTTCTCCAGCCGGGAGGAGGGATGGGATAGCCGAGGAGGAAAGCCAAAGCAGGGGGCACCCCTCACATTCCCTTGGGGAAATTCTCCGTGTGGATTCACCGGGATTTGGCTGCTCCTGCAGGAGAGCTACCCTGCACGGCAGCCCCCGGAGGATCCTGGCAGCTCTTGGACAGAGTCGGGATATCTCCCACCCCTGCGCCCCTCGGGTGGGTCGCAGCCCTGCTTGACTTGGCTCTCCTCCCAAGCAGGGCTCAGCTCCGCGGGTGCGAGTGCCACGGCGTGTGCCTGGGTCGGGCTGTGTGTGCGTGTGCAAACAGAACTGCCTGCGTGCAGCGGGGCGACCCCGGGGGCACTTAGCACCCTAGGGTGGAGCAGGAGATTCCAGGTTCTCCAGGCAGAGTGGAGGGATGCTCTGTGTCTCGCCGAGCGTGTGGCTGAAAGCAGACGCCGAAGTGAGCAGGCGTGTGCCTGTGTTTTGGGTTCTGTGCCTCTTTTCGGCGCTGGTGTGTAAATGTGGGGCGTGCGTTCCCCTCACAGCAGCTCAGCGGTGTGCTGATGGGCTCGGGGTGCCTGTGCCAGGGGGCTGGTGCCTATCCTTCGGCTGGGTCCGTTCCTGGCCATGGGTGCTTGGTGCATCCCCGCATCGCAGGGCAGCCTACACCTGAATGTGCTCCCGCACGCGTGTGGGCGTTTGAAACGGGGGCGAGGGAGAAGGGAGAGGACAAAGATGGAGAAACCGAGAGGCTGAAAGAGAAAAGGACTTGGTGCCAGGCTGAGCGCTGTTCACAGTCCCCAGCTAAACGAGGGGGCCGCGGTGCTGCTATAAAGTGTAGCTCCTTGGAGGTGAGCGGGCACCCAGCCCCTTTGAAGCTGGGATGGCAGGTGGCAGTGGAGCAGGTCCCTGCAGGTGGGACAGTCTCAGCTGGTACTGTGGGCAGAAGGATGGGCAACCCCCGAGGGTGCTAGTAGCAAGGTGGGATCCAGGACCTGCTTTTTCCAGAGGTTTCCTGGCTTTTCTGGGCTCTGAGGCTTGGTGGTCATGGCAGGAGGTGGGCAGGGGATGGGCAGAGAGGGCAGCGACTGCTGTGCCCCTATGGGGCGGCTGCTGGGCCCTGGCTGGGCAGACATGGCTGCAGGGCTCTGGAAGGGACCTTGCAAGCCAGGTGTGGTGGGGGAGGAGCAGGAGGACTGCAGGAGGCATTTGGTGTGCCACACTTTACTAGGTGGGTGCTGACACGGAGGGTTTGAGCCTGCAGATGTAGGGGCTGCCCACACTGCCTGGCAGCATGGAGGAAAATCTGCCTGACAGATGCATTTTAACATGGTCACAAGCAAAGGAGCAAAGCTGGTGCAGTGTTTGCCAGCCCCTTGTGAGCATTGCACCCTGCCCCACCAGACCTCCTGGGGTGACATAGGGCAGCATGCCCAGCTCAGAGCGTCCCACGGCTTTCCCCTCCAGGGCACGGGGACCACCACTGCACTGAGGTGTGTTTCCCAGTTAGAGGCTTCTCCAGGCTATCAAGGCACCGTGGAGCTGGTTGGGGATTTTCCACCAGGATGTTTTTCAGCTAATCCTGGCACATTCAAAAATCAGCGGTTTCCCATGGGGAAATTTTTGCTTCTTGGGCTCAGTGAGGGAAATCAGGGCAAAGTGCTGCATGTCTGCTCTGCTGCAGCAGCTGCTTGCAGCGGGAGGCAGCTGGAATTCCTCCTCTGGTGAGGTGCTCCCAGTGCTGGCTGGGATGGAGTTGAGGCAGGGTGGGATGCATGGCTCTCCTCCACCCAGACACCAAAGGGGAGCAGCATCCTGCAGGGGCTCAGAGCAGAAAGGGTCCGTCTTGAGTTTGCTGTCCCCAGGTGACTGAGACAGACTGCTGGGGGACCATGGGGTGGCCCTGAGCCTAGCTGGCAGGAGGGGGGGGTTGCTGGGTGCCAAGCTGCTGCAGTCACTAGGCTCCTTTGCTGTCTCCTTGGCTGTCACCCACCCTGATGCCAAGGCAAGCTGGGGATTTACAACACCACACACTTCATGCTAGCACCACGATGGGGCTTTGCGAGGGGACAGAGATGAGGAGGGAGGTCTACAGAGCCTGCCCAGAGGGAGATAGGCTTTTGGTGCAGCCCTGCACCTCCCACACATGGAGAGGGCATCTGTTCTGTGCAGGGGACACAGCACTGGGAAAAACCTGCTCCCGTGGCAGCCCTGCCAAAGCTGAGCAAGTGAAGGGCTGTTCTGATCCCCCCCCAGATCCAACACGGGGTGAAGGTGGGGGGCAGCGTCGTGGGGGACGGGGAGAGGATCCTGCCCACGGCCCCCCGAGTAGGACAAACATGAAATGCAGCTCCATTGGTGGCTCTGAATCCACCCCCGCGGCAGGTTGAGGGAGAGGCTGGAGGCAATTAGCCGTGCGGAGCGGTAGGAGCAGCCCCTCCACACCCGGAGCTGCAGGAGAGAGAGGGCTTTATTAAAAGGGGGAGGGGGGGAAGATATGGAGGAACAAAAAATCCCCAGCCCACACTCCTCTCTCTAGAAAGGAGATAAAAAGCCTCGGAGGAGGAGGAGGTGTTGAAGAGAGGGAGGGTGGCAGCAGCACAGCCGGGTGCTGGCAGGGAAGGTGTGAAAAAAGGAGAAGCAGAACATCCTGGTTGCAAAGCCGTGGCTTGGGCTGGTGGGGGAAGGCCGTGGGGACAGGGCTTGGGGGTCACACCTGGCCTGAGGGACCAAAGGAGAGGGGATGAAGGTCTAGGACCCAACAGCTGGTTGGAGATGGAGGTATCTCTGCTGGGCCAGCATTACCCCGAGATGGCAGTTGTTGAGAGGGACATGGACGTGTCCTCCCCTATGGCCCTGCAGGTGATGCATCCATCTGCAGCTAAATATGGGACTTGCTGGCTTGTCTAGGATGAATGGCCAGGCAGAGGTGGCTTTGGGTTTGGTCCCATCCAAAGAGCCAATGCCCTGGGAGGGCAGGGACCCACACCACTGCCCATGGCCAGGGAACAGGACATATCTTTTTCCCTTGGTCTCTTACACCTAGAGGGAAGGGGCTCTCTGCCTGGCACCCCTGCACTACCCACAGTGCCCCATGAGCCTCTGGTTTGCAGGGAAGGAGATGGGGGTTTAGATGGAACCAAGAGAGGATTTTTTTCACCCAGGCTGGGAAGATCCCACTTGGGGTTGGGAAGCACGGGAGCAGTCTGGCACAGGGAGAAGAGCCCAGCTGCTGTGAAACACCCAACGTGGTGGTGGTTGTGGTAGGTGTCTCAGCCAGCAAAGATCCCCTCTCTGGGACTGGGACGGTGCTTTGGCAGGTGTGCGGTACCCAGGGGTGTCCTGCATTCACACCCAATACCTAAAGTGTTGTCTCCCCAAACTGCAAGCTCCTGGAGCCTCGCTTGTGCTTCACAAACAGACATTTCAGTTCTGTTAAAGAGGGCCAGAGGAGCCAAAGGCCCCAGGGGTGTGAAACCCTGAGCTCTGCCAGTGGGGCACAACCCATCTCCAGCCACTGCATCCTGCTTTCCACATCTCAGCCCTTCCCTGCCATTCAGATGACAAGTGGCTGTGGGCACTGAGACTAGGAGTGGCTAGGAGCCCCCAGGCTGCAGGCAGTCTGGGATACCTACGTCCTGCAGTGAAAGCCTGTGGCTTGGGCAGTGGGTGCAGAGGCTTTGCTGCTTGCCATGCTTGCTGCTGCAGGCTCTCCTGGCACTGCGAAAGCAACACACCTGTCTTGGGGTAAACAACAGGAAAAGGAGGCTCCTGGGGACTCCCAGGAACCCCCACATCTTGGATAGTGTGTGTTGCTGCCAGGAATCTGACAGATGCAACCACACACTTTGGATGGCAGCAGGTACTCTTTATCCCAGGCTGGTGCAAGTGTAGGACCCATGCAGGACAGAGGACCAAAAAGGCCCCTGTCACCCTCGTGATGACTGCTTTTATCCCATCATACAAACAACACATTAGCATAATCTAGGCGAGTGCAGCCCAGTCTTTGACATACACCATGTCTTGTTTTGCCCCTGGGCCAGGTGTCCCACAATCTTTCCTCTCCCATGGGAGGCATCCTGAAGCTGTGGGAATGAAGGTCAAATGCTTATGCACTGGTTATTATTATTTTCTCTTCCATTGGATTCCCACAAGTATTTGCCATTGGAATGGGCTGCCCAGGGAGGTGGTGGAGTCACTGTCCCTGGAGGTGTTCAAGAAAAGAGTGGATGAGGCACTTGGTGTCATGGTCTGGTTGACTGGCTAGGGCTGGGTGCTAGGTTGGACTGGATGATCTTGGAGGTCTCTTCCAACTTGGTTGATTCTATGATTCTATGATGAGGCACTTAGTGCCATGGTCTGGTTGACTGGATAGAGCTGGGTGCTAGGTTGGACTGGATGAGCTTGGAGGTCTCTTCCAACCTGGCTGATTCTATGATTCTATGATTGACTCTATGGGGAGGGCAGCAGGATGGGGAGGGCTGCGCTCTGGGGTTGGTGATGGCTCAGGCTTCTCCCACTTGACAGCGTTTTTGCTCCTACTCCCTTTTCAACGCATCCTTCTCTAGAGCACAGCTAACAGCTCAGCTCTCCCAGCAGGCAGGGTTCAAGCGGCAGGACAGGGAGCCAGGGACGCTCCGGGACGCTGCTGCCTCGGCTCCTGCCTGGCACGTGCCACCAGCGATGCTCGGCTGGGTGCGTGGGCTGCCGGCTCTGCTGGGGCTCCAGCCCCAGCCTTCTGCACCCCGCCGCTCTCCTGTTCTCCTAAAGATCACATGCACACCCAAATTGCCCGTCTCCACCCGCCCCCTCCGCTAGAATCAATTATCCGCCGCCGCTCGCCAGCCTGCGGCCTTTCACTCCTCGGCAGGGAGCAGGAGCTGGGCGATGGGGAGCGAGGGGAAGGTGGGGTGGGAGGTGGGTTTGCTTTTGATAGTTGCTATTGCGGCGGTGGAGGGGTTTGGCAGGCAAAGGAACCTGGGACAAAGGTTGTGCTCAGCAGGGGCTGGAGTGTGCGTGTGCGTTGCGTGCAGCGCCGCAGCTTCTGGTGTCACACCGGCAAGCTCTCGGTGCCGTGAGCTGGCAGGGCTGGGGGTGTGGGCTATGAGGGCAAAGAGATTTGTTTCTTTGGAGCATTCCAAGCACTCGTGCTCGTTTGCCTGCCAGGCCCCAGGAGACCCTTGCACATTGACTCACACGTGTGCAAGCTGCAGCAGCAGCAGTTGCTGTCCAGCTCGGCTCCAGCGGTCCTTGCCTGCAGGGGCACAGAATCATATGGGATCCCAGCATGGCAGGGGGTAGAAGAGACCTCTGAGGGTCATGTAATCCAGCCTCTCCTGCCAGAGCTGAATAACCCAGAGCAAATCACACAGGAACATGTCCAAGTGGGTTTTGAATGCCTCCAGAGATGGAGACTCCACAACCTCTATGAGCAGCCTGTTCTCCTCTGCCACCCTCAAAGTGGAGAATGCTTATCTTACATTTACATGGAACCTCCTCTGTTCCACTTTGTGTCCATTGCCCCTTGTCTGGTCACTGGGCACCACTGAGAAGAGTCTGGCTCCATCCTCTTGGCATTTACCCTTTAGATAGTGATAAGCATTAGCGAGGTCCCCCTTAGCCTGCTCTTCTCCAGGCTAAATGACCTCAGCTCTCTCAGCCATTCCTCATCAGGTAGGTGTTCCTGTCCCCTCATCACCTTGCTGTTTAGGTCCTCTGGGCTGTCCCTGTCTGTGTGACAGTTTTGCAGCTGGGGAGACCTTGCACCACTCACCTGCACCCATGGGTGCTGCTTATACCCACCTCTGCAAAGCACTGCTGTGATTGCAAGGTCTAGAGCATGCAAAACCACACACAGGGACTCAAGAGAAGTGGTCAAGCACTGTGTGGCATCCTGGTGTCCTTTGGGAGCCCATACCCCTAGGAAATCACTGCTCCTTCTCTTGTGGGGTAGAGGAGTGGGAGGGGAGGAGGCACATGGGTGTCTCAGGGTAGCACTGGGGAGAGAATCTTGCATTCATTCCCCAAGGACAACAGGGCAGGGAAGCTAAATAAGAGGCCTCGGTGTTTCTCCAAGCTCCTTCCTCAGCCAGCACCCACCCCCATCCCCGTGCTTTCCCTTGCCCCACCAGCACATCAGGGCTGAGCTTGTGACCTTGCCCATACCCATCCCTCTGGCTTCTTGTCTCTCCAGGGGTGCTTTCTCCATCGTTCGGAGATGCGTGAAGGTGTTGGCAGGACAAGAGTATGCAGCCAAGATCATCAACACCAAGAAGCTCTCTGCTCGAGGTAGGTGCTGGGATTATTTTGTGGTAGGCAAGAGGCAAACAGAGTTTGTGGAGCAGGGAGGATTCTTTTACCTCCTCTGGATGATGCCTTTGCTGTGCAGTGAGGTGGGGATGTTTAATGCGTGATGAGGGACCCCTCTTATTCCACCATGTTTCTGCTGTGGTACGTGCTGAGCTCCTCGCTGGAAGGGGTGAATGTGTGGAGGAGAGATGGATGCTCATTGCACCCATTCTCCTCCTGTCTGGGGAGCCATAGCACCCATTTATCTCCCTGAGACTCCTCAGCCACCCTCGTGCAGCAAAATGATGGTTACAGCCCTGCTGCCAGCCTCAGGCTCTGGGTAGCACAGTTAATTTGGGAGAACCACCTTCCCTGAGAGGGTTCCCACTGACCTCCCCATCCCTGCTTTCAGAGGTTGCAGGTTTCTTTACCCTTGCACCTACATCAGTGAAAGGGGAAGGTCCTTCAAGTGGGGTTTTGATTTCATTTCTACCTGGAGATAGGCTCTCAGCCCTCGCTGCTATCTAATTAATTGCTCTGCTGGAGCATGTTGGCTACTTTGCTGCTGGAAGAGGCACTGGCAGGTCTGTCCAGGCTGCTCCTGCAGGCAAGACTGAGCTGAGCCAGCACAGAAAAGCTTCAACTAGCTCTTGCCCTGAGGCAAGGACACTTTTGCCCTCAGGCATCTGGCAGAGGAGCTTCGATGAGGAGGATGGAGAGGATGGGACAGTAGTTGCCATGCCACCAGCTGTTTCCTGGCTGGGTGCATTCAGGAGTGCAGGATGAGTGCTAGAAGTGAGCACCCTGCTGGGAGGGTTTAAATAACTCCTTCCCTTGGTTCTTCTCCCCGATGCCGTTGCTCACATCCAAAGGCAAAGCTGTAATGAAGGAAAAGGTGACAAACTCCTTTTTGACCTCAAATTAAACTGTGCTTTGCAATCTCCTTCCTGCCGAGCTGCCAAAGCAGCACAGCACAGATGCTGAGCCTCCCAACTCCCCCATCACCATCCCCTGCTCCTGTTTGGGGGTGCAGACTATTCCCTTCCTTTGAGGCCAGAAGCTGCTCCAAGCTCTGGGCAACTGGCCGGGCTGTGGGCAGGATATGTGGTGCTGGCCTTGGCACTGGGATCCCACCCGCGCTCCCCAGCTGGCAGCGGGGTGGGCAGCAAACGCCTCCCAGTTTGCAGGGCTGCTTGGAGGAGCAGACCGAGCTGCTTTCCCTCTGCTCCCTCCTGCCTCTGCTCACCTGCTCCTGCAGTTTGCCTCTCTCCATCCTCTTCCAGGGTTTGTGCTATCCGTGTAGCATCTCTCTGTCTGTCTGTCCCCTGAAGAGAACTGGGGGTTGTTTCCCTGCTCTGCCAGCTGAAATCACCAACTGCTTTTGCTAAGGGGCTTGAAAGTCCCATTTCTGGAGGGGAGGATGATGCTGGCCCAGGCTGGGAATAATCCCAAAGGGGGCACAAGGAGACACTATTCCATGGGAATGTGTACCACAGGCTGTGTCACAGGTGAAGGTGCAGAGAAGAGGGTGGTTGGGAGGAAGGTGAGAAGAGCCCTTCAGACATCCTATTGGCTACCAACACAAGGAGCTAATAGGAGAGAAACTGGAATTCTTTTGGAGGAGAAAAGGGGGTTGGGTCCAGGCAGCAGCTGGATTAGTGGAATAGAAGAGGGGCTGTGGACATGGCTGTTGTCCCCAGCACCACTTCACAGTGTTGGACATGCCACGGGAGTGGGAGTATACTCTGACCAGAGGCATCTGCTTCCCCAAGCTCAGCAGGGTGCTGCTGCCTGGAGGACATCCTGCTGTCCCTTTGATACATTTTCCCATTTTGCCTGTTTTGTGCTGCTCTCCCACCCCCTCCTTGTGCTGTTTGCAGCTATCAATCCCACCAACTTCCCAGTCAGTGCTCCTCGCCGAGCCACCTGTGCTGGGATTTGCCTTGACAGTCATTTTGGTGGCGACAGATTGTGAGGGCACAAAGAGGGGGGCAGAGGTTTGGGGGTCTGCACGGTGCTGCTGTTGCCACAGCTCAGCCATCAAGATGGAGTCAAGCCAGGTGACTTGTGGTGCAGAAGAGATGGGGTAGCCTCCTGCCCACCACCAGTGGCCACACTCGCCCCTGTGCAGCCAAAGGCTTGGCTGGTTAGCAGCACGAAGTGCTGAGGTGTTCTCCATGCCTGCGGTTGCATTCACTGCCCTTCCCTGTGGTCTCTGGCCTCTTCTAAGCAAGTAAAGGAGCTTTACTGGACACCAACAATGCTGGGCTTCCCATGGGATCTTTGGCCTCAGCCTTCAGACTGTAGACAGGGAAACTGAGGAGGAGGAGGGTGACTATTAGTGACTCACCCAAGATGACTGTCAGGCAGGGGAAAAAGAGGGGACAGAAAGCAGCTCCTCTGTTCCACAGAGAAGTGTTTGCCCCACTGGTCATATTGTCATCCCGTCCCATCCCTGTCCTTCACTTCACAATGGATTTTGGTAGTGAAAAGCAACAGCCTAAACCCAAACCTCTCCTTCTTGCCTCGTCCCAGCCTGGTGAGGTTGTCCCCCATGGGAGAAAACACCATGGGGAGCTGAATGAGGCCACTTAGGCTGTCCCAGATCCCAGCACAGGCACCCTGAGCTGAGCCCCACAGTCAGTGGCTGGAAGATTACTGAGCCCTGGTGAAGGTTCCAACCCCCACAGAAAAGAGGCTGCGTCACCTTCACGTCTCAGCGGTCGGAGACACTCAGGTTTGCTTTGATGCAGAGCGAGACTCCGGGGTGTGAACCTGCAAGGTAACAGCCACGGTGCTGAGAGACAAGCAGCCCTGATTATATCCTGGCTTCTCCCGGCTGCTGGGCTCCTGCTAGCACGAGGTGCCTCCAGACAAGGCACCTCCATGTGAGGTGGCTGGGTCAGGTATATAAAGAGGCAGAAAAGTGCAGAGGCAGGGAAAAAGAAACAAAACGATCTGAAAATTTATTCCAGGCTCCCCCGGGGCGGAGGTTTTTTTGGCTCAGCTCAGCTGGCTTTGCCCAGAGCTACGTTGTCTCACATCGCCTGGCAAAAGCCGGGCAGAGGGACCTGTGCTTCCTGTTTGGGGATGGGCACTGGAGCAAAGCAAATGTTCAGAGCCAGGATTTTGTGATGTAGGAGTGCAAAGTCCCGGTGTGGAACGGCTGGGGGTGAGGGGGTGGGGGCCTGGGGGCGCAGCAGATAGCCCCTTTTCATCTTGACACCTCTTGCTGGTTAGTTCTATCTTTGACTGTTCAGATTACACCATGTGGGGCCAGAAATGTCCTTGCTAATTGCCTGTGCTTGGCTGAATAGCAGAAAACGGAGCAGGGTGCTGCTGGCAGCTCCGGGCTTTTTTTTTTTTTTGTGGGCAGTGATGGAGATTCATTCACCAAACAGAAAGGAGAGAGGAGGATGAGGGATCACTCAAAGCCCGGGACTGCTCATGACATCGGTGCCTGGGGGCTGCATCCACGCTAGGATCCCATCCATCTGGCCCCAGCCCTGTTATTATTCAGCAGAAAAAAAGAAAAGACAGGTTTGCTCCTTGCCAGCTGCTCCATGCCCTCAGGTTTCCCTTGCTGGCAGCTCCTCTGAGAGAGCACAGCAGGAGCCGAGAGTGATTTATGCCTGTCCCCAGACCCTAATTTAGAGCTGTTGGCTCTTTCAGATCACCAGAAGCTGGAACGAGAAGCCCGTATCTGCCGCCTCCTGAAGCACCCCAACATTGGTAAGCTTCCCCTGCTCCCCATTCGCATGCCAGGAGAGCAACTGGGCAGATCTGCTGGTGCCACATGCTCTGTTTCAGCTGTCCGCTGGGGCTGGGGGTGCCCCCTCACCGATTCAGCCCTCTCCGCGGCAGCATGAGCTGTTTGTCCTTCCCTCACACGTCCGTCACCACCTCTTAGATAGAGGAGGGGGCTCAGTGCAGCTCAGCACAGCCACCCCTCCTCTTCCTCCCAGGAGGCAGCATCTTGAAACGGGGTCATACGAAGAAAGGTCTCCATCCAGCAAGGGGTGGGGTTGAAGTAGGTCCTGCTTAACCCGGTTGGCCGTAGCTCCCTGAGGGAAAAGCCGGGCCCCAGTAGACTGCAAGGGCTATTTTTACTCCTCTCCCCCCCACCTCCCCCCCTCTCCGGGTGCTGTGTTCCTCTGCATGCTCCAAAAAGTGGCTGCAGCTCGGAGCAGCAGCAGCAGCAGCGCAGGGCGTGTAGGAGGAGCGATGGCGGGGGGGAAGCGAAGACTTTCCCACCGAGCGTCCATCTGAAAGTAGCCTCCTTCGGAAAAGCTGTTTCAGGAAAACTCCTGAGCCCCTGCAAAAGACAAAAATAGGCCAGGAGGAGAGAGAGAGGAGAGGGGAGGGGAAAAAACTGCGGTAAAAAAAAACCCGAACAAACCCAAACCCCAGCCTGGAAAGCGATTCTGGTGCTGGCTGTAGAGCCCCCGGGATGATCCAGCTGCGGCAGAGGGCTTGAACTCTCCCTCCCCTCTGCTGCTCCCCGAGGTGTGCCAGTTCCAGTGGCATCCTGCAGCTTCTGGGGTTAGGACAGCAGCTCTGCAACTCTCGCATCCCGCAGCTGAGAGGTTTCTCCTTTGGCAGAGCTCCTCCCTGGCCCCCTCACTGCTCCCAGGGTCTGGATCTGTCCTTCCCCGGGAACCGCTGCAGCAGATCCGGGGAGCCAGACCTGGCCACTGGGACCAGCCACGCAGTCCCAACCCATAAATATTTAATTTTGGAAGAAGCCTGTCAGCTTCCATCCGTCTCAGGCTCGCAGAGGTGTGGCAGGTCTGCCCTGCATTGCCGGGGTGCTGGACCCAGCAGGATCTGGGCACTGTCCTTCCTTCTGCCTCTGCTCCGGCAGGACCAATGCCCTACATGGCAGCTGCCCTGTTGGGATCCTGGGCGGGTGTTCAACCTCCCCTGGTCAGAGCATCAGCCAGGGCACTCCCTCTGCATCACAGAGGTGTGAGGATAGCTAAGACCAGAAGGAAGTGCCCTGTACAAGGTGTGAATAGCAAGAAATGCTAAACGTGGGGGGAATCCCCCCCCCCAGGGAGGACTTGCAGGAGAGCAGCTGGGCCACATTGCTGGAGCTCCCAGCTTTTCCCTGCCCGTGTCTTCTTCCCTTCCCTCCCCCTCACCTGCCTGTGGGGCTGGCAGGGTCTCCAACTACAGAAACACCTCAGCCTTCTTGTGCCTCACTGTTTGGCCATGACCTGCAGAGGTGGCTGCTCAGAGCTACCCTGCTGTGAGGGCTGGGAAAGGGTTAACGCCATGAGATGCTAACGAGCCCAACCTCGCTGCTATTTATACCCAGGAGGCTCTCTCCACACCCCACACCTCACACCCTCACCCACCCCCCCCAACTGCTACTGCTGCCTGGAAACTTGGGCTCGCAGCTTCCCTTCCTGCAGCACCATCCGGATAATTACCCAGCCGGGAGCTGGATGGAGCTGAGCTGCTGCAGATCAGCCCTAAGGAGAGGAAGAGGCCCCATGGCTGCCAGGGCCATGGAGAAGAAGAGGCAGAATAAGCCTCTCTGCCCATTTCTGGGAGAAGCAGCTCAGCTGCTGAGGGACTTTGCTGTCTTCTCACTCATTCCCTCCATATTCCATGGAAGTGCCATGCTGCAGCCATGGTCCTGAAGGAGCCAACCTGTGCTTCGCATGGTACCTTGCAAAGAAAGCCATGCACAGGTGGTTGAGGGCAAGTTCAGGCCCCCAGGACCCAACAGCAGATCCAAGGCACTAGGTGATATATTAAGGAGAGCTGCTGCTTCCCATAGCTGCCTGCCTATGCAGGGAAATCTTCCTTCACTGGTGAAACTTTGGCTACCTCCACACATGGAGTTTTAACTCCAGGCGCCCACTGCCTTCTGACCCTGAGTCCCAAAGCTGTGTCCCACTCCTGCCTTGGCTCTCAGCACTGGTTTGGCTGTCGTGGCTCTTTTCTGACTGTGGTCAGTAACACATACTCACAGGACCAGGCTATATTTAGGCTGCTCCTTCTTACACCTTCTCAGCTCCTGGCAGCCACAGACACTGGGACTTCCCCAAGCTGAGGATGTATCCAGACCATCTGCTTACAGTTAGGCTGGCCCTATCCTCACCCAGCTCACCTAATCCCCCTTTGAACATTTGGTTTCTGCAGGATCCCAGGTACAACTGTGCCTTAATCCCTCTCGTGTGAGATGAAATGGGAGGAAATGTGTTTCTTCCAGCAGAGGAAGGCAGAACAACTGGGATTATGTGTCAGAGAAAAACAAGGAGTTTCACCAGTGCTGGAATGCAGGGGATATCTATGGAGACCTCTAGCAAGGAAGGATAACCAGGGAGTAAGTTGACAAGATGTTGAGAGACAAGACCACAAGGGAGATCAAGAGGAAAGATGCCATCTAGCTCAGTGGACCTCCTGCCCCCAGTCTGGCTGGCGTGAGGTGATGAGGTGATGCTGCTGGCAGCTTGCTCTTAGCAGAGGCTGAGTCTGTCCATGGGGCCTGGATGGAGGGTTAGGACCAGCAATGTGGCTTTTGCTGGCCTGGCAGATAAGAGCCATGCAAAGCAGTGTCTGCACTCAGTGTTGGGGCTTGTTATCTCCTCTGGCTTAGACTGAAGTCTGGAGGATGTTTCTCAGCTGATTTAGCTGCAGCAAAAAGGGCTAGGAGTGAAAATGCTGATAAAAACCTTTACCTGAACGTTTCCTTTTCCTCCCTGGCTCTCAAAGATCTCAATGACGTTGAAACTTTGGTTGGGCTGAAACCAGATGAGCAGAGAGGAAGGGTTAAATGTTTACAGTCCCAGCAAAAGGTGATGTGGGAGCCAGAGGGTGCTAGACCAGCCTTTATTTGTATAACCTACCTGTTTATGTACCTGAGCTGTCAGCAGGACTCTAAGCCTGAATGTCCAGAACCCAGCTGCAAGGGTGGCAGGTCTGTACCTGGCAAGAGATGCCCAAGGGGAGAGGGTGCCCCTCGGCATGATGAACAGGATGAGCTGCCAGCCCCATGGGAGGAGATGGGGAGAACACTTCCTCTGAAGGAGGCTCATCCCATGGTGATTCCCAAATATCCCCAACCTGAGCCGTCCCAAGGAGAAAAGGAAGGTCACTGGCAGAAAGTAAAACAATCCTGGCTGGTGCCAGGGCTGGCAGCCCAGTGCCCTGGCTGAGCTCTCTTTTTGCCTGGGCACCTTTCCTGATGGGATGGAGGCCTGGGGGCACCCCTGCCTGCAGCCTGCCCGGTGCCCAAGATAGCCCAGCAGCTGCGTGGGACCTCAGCCAGGCACCAGCTGCAGGCAGTCCCTGTTTTGGATGTGACCTTTGAGCCTTGAGCCACTGCCTGAGGCTGAGGCCATGACTGGGGTCTCCTGCTGAGTGGAGAACCCCCAGACAAGCAGTGGCAATAGCAAGAGATGGAGGGAGAAGGAGCAGTCCTTCCCAGCTCCAGGGGGAAGCAGAGTGGGAGTCAGGCATACTCCATAACCCTTCTGTCTCTGCCGCAGTGAGGCTGCATGACAGCATCTCTGAAGAGGGCCACCACTACCTGATATTTGACCTGTGAGTAATGCTTAAATCCATCTCCTAATCCTCCAGCAGCTGTCTGCCTCCACCCCAGCGTGGTGCACCCTGCATTCCCACAGCTCCCCCCAAGCCTTCCCTCACCTCCAAGCCCCTCCTGCAGGCTGGGTTTGAACCAAACTTGGGTCCCTCAAGGCTGGCAGAGGACAGGTCCCTGCCTTGCACCCTCAACGCTCCCCCTGTGCATGATGCAGTGGCGTTTTGGGAGGGGTTTGCTGAGGCTGAGCATGCTGTAAATCAGCCCAGCTCTGTGCTGACGTGGCCAGGCCTGATTCCCTCCGGGTTTTTTGCAGGGTCACCGGTGGGGAGCTGTTTGAGGACATTGTGGCCAGGGAGTACTACAGCGAAGCGGATGCTAGGTGAGCACAGACAAACACCAGGGCACGGAGGGGACAGCAATTGTACCTTTCTCCTGTGAGTTGCTCCCTCCTTGGCTCCTACACGTCTGGCTTTCTGCAGCCTGAGCTGCTTCCATGCTGGGAAGTGTTTCACATCCTCTCTGCAGCACGTAACCATAAACCAGAGGTGTGCTGCAGGAGGAAAAGCAAAAAGCTCTTTTCAATACACTCAGCTCCTGAGCCAACAAGTGTATCCAACCAGGCAGCTGCCACCCCTCACCTGCAACATCCTCCTTCCCCAGGCCGATGGCACAGTCAGTATCCCACCTCCCTGGAAGGGAGCAAGGGCTTGCTGGGCTGAGGGAAACAGCTCCCTGGCCTGAGGACATCAGGCTTCCCCAGGCTGTGGGCATCAGCAGTCCTGAGGTTGGTACAGCCTCAGAGTGGTGCCCCAGCCAGGAGTTTGATGGCACAGGCACCCCACAGTCCTCACCCTTTCCCCTCAAAGCTGCATTAGAGTCATTTGCAAGCATTCCTCTGGCATTTACCACTTGAAAGCTCTAAGGAGGAGCACTCAAGACAGGCTGGGTGGGAGGATGTGCTGGAGCTCTGCCCCTTCCCACGCTCCCGCTGGCACTTTCCAGGTAGCCTGCAGCAGAGGCAGGGGGCTGGGGAACCATTCAAGCCTCTTTTTTGGTTCTTGCAGCTCTTTTTTTATTGAGAGGACATGATTTGGGCCTCTTAAGCTTCCAGATATCCCTGTGCTTCTGGCTTTGCCCATGAAAATGTCCAAGGGGGTGGTGAGCTCTGAGCTACCTCTGTCTGTGTGGAAATAGCCCTTATTTCTAGCAGAAAACAATCCCCTTTAATGGACTGTCTGGACTGAGGCCACTTGCAACCCATCCACTTATTAGTGTCATACAAATACAACAAAATAGATGTAAATAGAGCCCTTCTGCCCTGCACACAGCTGGTCTGGAGCAGAAGTGATCATCGCCTCAGTCTTTTTCCCTTCCTTTCTCATGCACACGGCAGAGCTGGGGCTTAATGAACCAGATCTAAAGAGAACAGACCCAGCAGGGGCCACCCACGTTCCAGGAGGCCTGGGACACGGGGCTGAAGCAAAGGTTGGCTCTGCATCCCACAGGAGCATATCTGCTGGAAGACAAATCTCTGCTGGCATTGCATTTCCACTGCCAGTCTCCGGGTCCCTGGCGTTGTTTCTGTGGGCACCCCGTGGGGTCAGCCATAGTCTTTGTGCTTCTGCTCATCACAAGTTCAGTGCAGCTCTGGTGGCATCTCACTGGGTCACAGCTGCTCTCCATGAGCATCTGGGTTTGGGTGAAGAGGAATGCTGAGCAGTGCTGCTGCTGCAGGGCTGCTGGTGGGAAGCAGGACGTGGAGATGGGCAGGAGGGTGAAGTGCAGCCGAGCAGAAGTGTCTAAGGAAATTCTGCCTTGCCAGGCACTTTTGTGAGCTTTCTGCTCCCTCCCACAGCCACTGCATCCAGCAGATCCTGGAGGCCGTCCTGCACTGCCACCAGATGGGAGTGGTCCACCGGGATCTGAAGGTAGGAGCTGCAGGGAAATGGCCTGTGGGAGGATATGGGGACCCCATCTGTTATGCAAAACCCTGCAGAGCAATGCTCAGCCTTCTCCAGGGAAACTGAAACAGCAGGGAGGAACACTGTGTAGCGCTTCTGGAAAGCCACAGAGCAGAGATCAGCTCAAGAGTGAAACAACAGAAGGGCAGGAGGATAGGGAGGTCCTTGCAGGCGATGGTCCTCTGAGAATCTGAAGACACCAGGACACACAGCAGTGCAGAGCAGCTGGGGAGCACATCCAGAGCCCTGCCCTTGCTCTGTGCTGTGCTGGGAAGCCTCACATACACACAGCAGAACCCCCAGGGACTTCTGCTTCTCTCCAACCCCTGTTTCCTCCCACAGCCAGAGAACCTGCTGCTGGCATCCAAGCTGAAGGGTGCTGCTGTCAAGCTGGCTGACTTTGGCCTTGCCATCGAGGTGGAGGGGGACCAGCAAGCGTGGTTTGGTGAGTAGGACTGGCCTCCATCTCTCGTGTTTGGCTATGGGGGGGGAGGGGTGTCAAAGAGGGGCACACATCCCCAGAACCTGAACCCTGCATTCTGAGAGCACCCTGGCAGCACCAGCTTAGGAGGCACAGTGGATGAGGAAGTCGATGACTCCATCTGTGCCTCTGGAAACAGGCCAGTATTGATCCAGGGCACAGGAGAACAGCTCCTCAGGGGTTGGGTGAGTCAGCGAGATGCCCTGGTGAGATGGACAAGCTGGCAACAGGGGCAGACCCTGGGTGAGGAAAGCTTCTCCCCAGTGATGGAGATGCATGTCAGGGCCCTTCAGCCTTGTACAAGCACCCTGTAGAAAGCTGGGCACTGCTCAGCTCTCAGGAGCTTTCTGGAGGGAGGGTGCCAGAGCTCTCAGCTCTCATGGTGCCAGGCAAGCAGCAGCTGGCAGTGAGCTGTGTGGGGCTGGGGGCTCCTAGCTGGTGGTGTGATGGGCTGTCTGTCCCAGGTTTCGCTGGCACCCCAGGATACCTCTCCCCTGAGGTGCTCCGGAAGGATCCCTATGGCAAAGCCGTGGACCTGTGGGCTTGTGGTAAGTCAGGCTGGGGCTGACCTGCTGTGAGGGGGCTGTGTGGGATGAGGCAGGCTGTCCATCCAGCATGCAACCCCCCCCCCCCCCATAAGTGTTCAAGGCCAGGTTGGATGGGCCTTTGGGTGACCTGGTTTAGTGGAAAGTGTCCCTGGCCATGACGAGGAGGTTGAAACCAGATGATCTTCCAGGGCAACTGAAACATCAGGGAGGAGCATGATGCAGAGCTGCTAGAAAGCCCCAGAGCCAAGATCAGCAACACAAGGGCAAGAACAGAGGGAAGTCCTTGCAGTCCATGGTCCTCTAAGGATCATGAAGATCCCTTCCAACACAAACCATTCCATGATTCTGTGTCCCGAGCTGCAGTTGTTAGGCACATCTTGGGGGGGGTCAAGGTGGAGGATTTACCCAAGAGGTGGCACATTGCCCTGGGTTGTTTCCACAGCAACATCCTCTTTCCCAACCCAGCAACATCCTCTGAAGGATCAGCCTCCTTGGTATGCACTCAAAGCTCCTAGGCAGAGGAGATGCTGCCTCTTCTGCCCTGCAGAGCTAGTGGAGTCAGGCAATATTTCCATGCAGCTGCAGTCACAGAGGACACTTCTCCCGCTCGTGGTGGCAGGGGAGGCATCACTCAGCCCTGCTAGGATGCCTGTCTTGAGGCTGTTCATGGTGGCTGCCAGTGGCACATATCTCTCCAGCTGCTGAATGTGTCAGCACAAAGCTGGACCCACCAATGAGCCTCCTGGGTTTTAGGAGCAGATCTTCTTGTTGCCCTAATCTCTCGGTTTCTCTGCTTGAGTTGGGCCAGTGCCCAAGCTGGATCTGCCCATACCTCCAGCAGTGAACTCTCTCCCACTGATCCTACATCTCCTCTCCCGGGCAGGTGTCATCCTCTACATCCTGCTGGTGGGGTACCCACCCTTTTGGGATGAAGACCAGCACCGACTCTACCAGCAGATCAAAGCTGGAGCTTATGATGTGAGTGTGTTTGTCTTGCTCTCTGTTTTCTCCTCTCTTCTGCTGTCCCCACATTGCAGTCTATTGCAGAAGAGCAACCATGACAAATTCAGACAGACAGGAGCAAGTTTCTTTCCTCTGCTGTGGTCACAGAGTGCTGCCCAAGCTACTGTGCCCAGCTGCACACACACTAGCATGCCTCCAAGACAGACAGCTCTTGTCCTGGGCCTTCCACCTTTCCAACTCCACCTCTGCTCTCCAGTTTTCCAGCTGGCAGCTCTTCCCAGCTGCTGCTGTCTCTCCATGAGCAGAAGCACAATGTTACAGGAGAACCACCTCAAGTGCAAAGAGGCTTCTGCTCCTGCTATTGCTCCCTAGCATCTCTCACCCCAATCCCTTTGCTTTGGCAGTTCCCCTCCCCAGAGTGGGACACAGTCACTCCTGAAGCAAAAGACCTCATCAACAAGATGCTGACCATAAACCCATCCAAGCGCATCACAGCAGCAGAGGCTCTGAAGCACCCCTGGATATCAGTGAGTTTGGTGGCTCTCATCAGTTGGGGTCAAAGGCCTAGAGACGTGGAGGTTTCCTAGGCAGGAACATCTCACTGGGGAGCATGCACTATCAGACATGCTGTCTGGCTCTTTTCTCCATCCTGGGAAGATGGTTTCCTGGCATGGTTCCTCTCAGTGCTCTCAGAGCAGCCTTTTCCCTGAGGCTTCACAGCAGAGAAAAGTCTGGAGTGTGAATGCAAACAGCCTGTCCCGGGGGAGCTGGTGATGGGAGGGACACACATCTGGTTTCTTGCTGTCACACTGTGCTGGAGGGGAACTTTCTGCAGGGCTGGTGGGAATAGGCTCATGTTTATCCATCCATGCACCCCAGCAGACATCCCCTCCCTCCTCACTGCACCCCACTGCTCTGGCTACTGTTTCTCACTCTGACTCAGCTCCTAAAAGCAAGAGAAGTCAGCCCTGGGACCCCACACCGTGTCCAAGCCCTGAGCTTGCTGCTAAACATGGCTGATCAGTAGAGGGGTTAACATGGCCGGGGGGCAGACAGTTCTCCCTGCAAACTCCCCCACTGCCAGAACAGCTCCTGCTGACTCCAGAGCTTTGATCTCCTACTGCCTATGAAAGTTTTATCTGCTGCAGTGAGCAGCTCTGGCCACACCTTGTCCATAGGAAGTTGCACACGTGTGTGTGCATGTGAGAGTGAGAGCCCCTTCCAGCTCGGTGCTTGCTCTGAACCAGGTCTCTCCCCTCCCAGCACCGTGCCACCGTGGCATCATGCATGCACAGGCAGGAGACTGTGGACTGTCTGAAGAAGTTCAACGCCCGGAGGAAGCTGAAGGTAACCTTCATGTTCTCCAAGCTGGCTGCAAAATACATGATCAGGTCCTCGGTGGCTTTGTGCCCCATGGGGGAATGGACAGGGTAGTGTCTCTGGGCCAGCGCTATGAGGGTGATGGATGTGTGGGGGTCCTTGGTGTGAAAAAGGGAGAAGAGATGGAGTGGGTTGGTGGCTGCATCTAGCTGGGGTTCACAAAAGCTGAGAGGAAAGCCACAGTGAAGGAAAGCACTGAGTCACAAAGCTGCTCTGGTCACTGAGGTGAGGACTTTCCCACTAAAGCCAGTGTCATGGAAGCTCCTCTGAGGGACAAGACGTGGATCCGAGCAGCACAGAGGAGACCCCTTTGCGTAGTGACCTAGCCACTGTGCAGCTAAGGAACAAAGGATCCAGAGTCAGGCAAAAAGCTCTGGCACACCCACACCAGCAGCCCCAAGGAGCTTTCCCTTCTCAAATGCTGCTGTACACTGCAGCCTGGCCCGCCCCTGAAATCACCATCTCCCCAGGCTTCCCTATGGATCTGCAGCATCTCCCTGAAGCATTCCCCTCCCGGCAGCTGCTCAGCCTCAGGCAGCAGCACGGCGCTGCGAAGGGGCTCTGGAAATCACCATGTCTCTTCCAGAGCTGGAGACACAGGGTGAGACAGGGCCAATCTGTGCCACGGGCAGTGCCATCAGCACTCCAGGCCTGGAGCCGATGTGGCACAGAGCAGTGCAGCTGCAGGCTGCTAACAAGATTACCAAGAAAAGAAGCTGGCTGTGAACTATTATTACTTTTCAGCTAGACAAGTAATCAAATTAGTTCAGGCAGGCACTTCAAAACAGTAATCCATTACTGTAAGCAAATAGTCCAAAGCAATCTCATTATACGCTAAGCAACTAGTTAGCAGAGTCAGCTGGAGAAGGGGAAGCGTTTTGAGCAGGGTTGTGTTGTGGTGATGGTCTTTGAGTGGTTGCCATCAACAATCCCTGCCCTGCTGCTCTGAGCTGGCATAGCTTTAATTGCAGTTAAACCCAGTTCCGCTCCTGGTGCCTCCCCTGGCTGCCAGCTGCTGGCCCAGGTCAGTGGAGTCCTGCCACAACCAGGGCAGGGTAGAATAAGACCCAAATGCACCCCGGGGGATATTTAATCTCTTTAATCTTGGAGGGGAGGCAGTTTTGGAGAAGGCAACCCAATGCCCTGGTGCTGGGGATGTGGAGTCAGGTACAGAGGGCTGCTTTTGATGGCGGGAGGAGAATATCAGCCCGTGGGCCAGCTTCCTTCCAGTGAGGTGGCCAAGGGACAGGTGATGAGCAGGGCTTCCCTCCCCCCAGGTGAGGGGAGCAGCAGGGGTGTGGGGGCTGGGCCCAGAACACCCTTTCCTTCTGCCTTCTCTGTCTTTCAGGGAGCCATCCTCACCACCATGCTGGCCACCAGGAACTTCTCCGGTAGGTGCCATCTTCAGGGTTCATCACCTTGCCTTACAGAGTGCCCAGGGCAAAGCCAAAGGGTCCCTGGAGAAGTGGCTTTGTCTTGGGTGTCACAGCAGGGCTGAGGTTGCAGCCTCGGGATGCATGGCATTTGATGGTGGTCCAGGTCAGGTCACCTGGCGCCTTCCAGGCTGGCTGCTGACTTGGGATGCAAGACAAAAGGTTGTTTGGCTGAGGCACAGCCGCTGCCAGAGGTTTAGGTTTTGGGGGGTTGTATGTGCCCAAGCATTTGGATTGAGCTGGAGTAAGGAGCTGGAGTGGGTGCTGGGGGCAGCCAGGTCTCAAGGCAGCTGGGTTTAGGTCCTCTTGGAGATATCTGTGGCTCAGAGAGAGCATCCTCTGCACTGGGAAAGTACAGGAAAAGTCCCTGGGTGCCACTGCAGCCAGATGGCAGCAGGATCTCCCTCGGGTCCTGCCCGAGGGCAAGCACTGCAGCTGGCATTTCACAGGCAGGGATCAGGAGGTTCCTGGTGATTCCCAGGCATGGAACCAAAAAGGAACAGGTGACTGCAGAGCTCATCTGCTCACTGTCACCTCCAGCCCTCCACAGCGCTGGGGACAGCCCTGGCGGAGATGCTACAGTGTTGGGACAAGCCAGACAAGCCTGGTGTGCCGTCTGAGAGGGCTGGTGGCAGGTGTTTGCTGTTAGATGGGTGGTGTGGAGTGCTTTACAGAGGCACCAGGAACCAGGTGCAGCCAGTGGGCAGGGAGGAGATGAGGCTGCTGGCCCAGCTGAGTGCTGGGGGAGAGGGCTTTGTTCATGGCTGGCATCTGCATTTGTCGTGGCGGGGTGGGGACGCGCTGCCACATTTAGCACTTGTGGGCAGCGTGCGGCGGGGCTGGAGGAGTCCAACAGCTGGGGGGGATCCGGTGTCGGCCCCGCGCCGGGACACGAAGCATCAAAGAGCAGGAAATTCTCAAGCACCACTCGAAAGCGTCCCACGCACAGCCCAGGGGCTCCCCAGTCGCCCCAAGCCCGGCAGCACGCCGTGGCCAGTGCGCAACATGTGGCTGCGCACCGCAGATGCCACCCAGCTAGCTCGGAGGGCGCGGGGGGAGCCCGGGGCAGCCGGCGGGGCCGGAGCAGGGCCGGCAGCGGTAGGTGGGCAGGGGGGGAAGGCTGCTTTTCATCATTGTCAGAATGCGGGCTGCAGCTGTTGGGCCGGCGGGGCAGGCAGCACATGATCCCGGCAGCATGGGGCTAAAATTAGAGGGCGGCAGGCGGGCAGCCCATTCCAGCGTCCTGCGCCGCGCTCGCTCGCCGACACCCCCGGGCTGCAGCCCGCCTGCCGCCGGCCAGCCCCGCCGGCCCCCGCCGAGCGCCCGGAGGACTTGGCGTGACTGTGGGAGACGGTCACGCCCCTGGCCGAGAGCCTCTGGGGCAGGGCGGGACGGTGCCGTCGAGATCACCTCTGAGCTCCGGGGGATTGCACCAGGGGTTGCCGAAGAGAGGACAAAACCCACCGGCTGGTCCCGCGGGGTCCTGCCGCTCCACCACCTGGCACCATGCTGCTGATCCTCGGCCTCCTGGTCTTGATGCCCTGCCTGGCTCTCCTAATCTCCTTCCTCCTCTCTCCAGGAGGCAAAAGTGGTGGCAACAAGAAGAATGACGGCGTGAAGGTAAGTCCCCTCCTGCCGCCCTCTCCCACCTGCTCCTCCACTGCTGGAGCTGGCAGTGAGGATCTCCGTGCCATGCTGGCAGTCTCTGTGACACCCTGAGCTTTAAAGGGCAGATGTTGGCATGGCTGTCCTGGTGTGTTCCCGTGCCACTGGTTCTGTTCCTGCCAGCACAGGCAATGCCCAGGAGGCTTTGCAGGGTGGCGCTGGAGGGGCGTGCAGAGGGAATTTGCTGTTGTTTCGTTGCCTGCAAAATGTGCTCGCCGCCGGCGAGGGGGAGAGGCTGGACCGGGAGAAGGGGACAAGGGACAGGAGATGGCAACTTTGCAGCTCAAAACCACAGGTTCAGCCTGGCAGCAGACGACTGGTGAGGTGGATGGCTGCATTGTGCCGGGGTAGGTATAGGCTGGATGTTAGGAGGAAGTTCTTCCCAGAGAGGGTGATTTCCCATTGGAATGGGCTGCCCAGGGAGGTGGTGGAGTCACCATCCCTGGAGGTCTTCAAGACAAGCCTGGCTGAGGCACTTAGTGCCATGGTCTGGTTGCTTGGCCAGGGCTGGGTGCTAGGTTGGACTGGCTGATCTTGGAGGTCTCTTCCAACCTGGCTGATTCTATGATTCTATGATCTCCCGCTCACCACAGCACCCTCCCCTCTGCAGCTGGTGGAGCTGGGCTCATCCCCCAACTCCTGTTCCACCTCATCCCCAAGGGCTGGTGTGCTTCTGGGTGGCACATGGGTGTCTTTAACCCTATTGACAGCACTGCTGACCCTCTGTGCCTAGTGCAGACAGAGCAAGCAAACTTGGCGATGTTTATCAGAGCAAATGGTTTGATGATGCTCTGAAATCAAGCCAGTGCTTGGAGGAGCTTGTTTCTCAGGCTTCAGAGCCCTCAGGTTCACCTGCCTCTCTGAGGTAGGGCTACAGCTCTTCTCCAGGGCAAAGTGCCTCCTGGAGGAAGCAAAATCTTGCTGGCAAGGAGCTTCTTCTGGTGATGTGGAGATCTGGTTAGTGAGCTCTGTCGAACTCCTTCTGCAGGAAGGAGTGGCCCATGTGAGTGTCTTTCTCTCCTTACCTGTTTCCTGTCATGAGTACCAGCGATCTCTCAGCAGGGGAGAGCTGATGTCGTCCCATCCCCCATCACAGGGCAAGATGCAAGGCGGCAGGCAGAGCTTTGGGAGTCTGACTGCAGCATGCCCTCTCCTCTTCCTCTGGTCCTTTGTACGGACCCAGCTGCTGCGCTGTGAGTGAGGGTTTTGGAGGAGCAGAGCCCTCAGCTGGCTTCTTCCCTCCTCAGCCCAAATGGTCAGCAGAGCCAGAGGTCTGGGGATGGCTTGTCTTTTTCCCACTGCTTTCAGACCCAGCAAGTGGGACATGCCAAGCCTGCCAGGTTTGAGACCATGCACTACCCTCCAGATCTGGGCTCAGCTCCCCAGAAGACCATTCTGGCCATGCAGTGTTCCTCTGCAATGGGAAGCTGATGGCCTATGTTGCTGTGAGAGGGCATCACTTTGGGCCATGGTGTCATGTGGCTTCTAGGACAGGATTGCTAGTTTGGGACAACAGTGCTGGCACAGAAGGCACAGGTCCCATGAGAGTCACAGCAACCCATTGGCCAGCTACTGCTGGCCTGTCCTCTGCTGCTCTGAGGTCCCAGATGCTTCTGGGAGTCACCTGAAAAGTGACACCCCAGGTAGAGGTGACTTGGTCTGACCTGGTGGAGCACATGTAAGAACAGTTAGAAGCTGCATTTTTGAGCTGTAGAAGGAGAGATTGGAGGATGGAGAAGCTTCATCAGGCACAGTTCTGATGTTCCACAGATGATGTTCCAATGGAAGGGGATGGCCTTGAATTCCATCTCTAGCACTGCAGGGATGGTGTGGTGGTAGAGAAACATTTGTCATCCCAACTTGCTGGCTATGCTCTTTGAACTTGAAGTGCAGGCATTATTCTGGGAAGAGAGGCACTTGCTGTGGTGGTCAATTGCCTAATTTGGGTAAAGAGCCTTCTGGCCCATCCCTGAAACTCAGCAAAGAGGGTTTGGTTTCAAAATGGGATCAGAGGCTGGTTTGTGTCTCCAGTTCTCAGCCCATTTCTGGTGACTGTGGAGCAGCAAGTGAGGCTTCATCCTGACTGCAGTCTAACAGCCAACACTCAGCTCATGAAGTGGTGTACAGGCTCTGAAAAATGAGCTTCTCTGTTACCCTCTTTCCAACAAGTGGAGGTAAAACAGCCTGGCTTGATGGCCAGGAAGGTAGAGGAGGAGAAAACAAAGTGAAGGAAGGCTCATTCCCAACGGGTTGCTTGTGTTGGCCACCATCAGCATTACTGTTCCCACCTCTCATTCCACTGCTCAGCCCAGAGAGATTTGCAGCATAAGCCCCTCATGGGAGCACGAGGGGGCTGTGTGCTCCAGGAGAAGATTCAGTGGCCACTGTGGGCATCTGGCAGGTGCCAGGGCATTGCTGGACAGCATTCATCTCTTTCCACTTGCTGGACAAGTGAGGCAGGAACCTGGAAACCTGCCTTGGGTGGATGGGAAAATGGGAAGGAAATGGTCCTACCTGCTCAGAGAAGGGCTGTAAGTCAAGCCACATGGTGTGGTTTGTTGTCAGAAGACCTGGGTCCCCGTTTAGAGGGGGAGCAGGTACATCCCAGGCACACACACATATACACATCTCCTTCCCTCACGCAATGCCATCCTGCCCAAAGCCACACAGGTAGCTGATGCTGCCCTCCAGCCTGCCTTCACGGCCCTTCAGCACTGGGCAGGTGCTAGCCCAGGCTCAGAGGCCTCACAGCTCACCCTCTAGAGGAGGCTTCTCCCCTACTGAAAACATTCACGGACCCAAAATCCCCCTCGAGCACTGCTCTGAGGTCCCGGCAGCTATGGTACCTTCACTGCCCTGTGTAGTGTCACATCTCGTCACGTTGTAAACTGATGAAGTCGCTGCCCCATGTCACATCCTGTCCCGTCCTAAATTAGTGAGCTCGCTGCCCCCTGTCGCATCCTGTTACTGTATGTCCAGACTCGACGCGGTCACTGCTTTGTGTTGCATTCTGTTGCGTCTGAAACTTCTGCAGTTTACTGCCCCGTCTCTTGTCCTTGGCTAGCAGAAGCTGTCAGCCCTTCCTGCAGACAGCCCAGCTCCAACAGCTCCATTTCCCACGAGGTTCCTTCCGAAAGGCTGCAGCTCACCCTGCCCGTAGGGCTTCTGTGGTTTCAGCAAAGGAGGGGTGAGGGTTAATGTAGGACCTACAGAAGGAAGGGTTGAGCTGCACCAGCACTGGAGAGAACTCAGGGATGATGCTGGAGGGAACTGTCAGGATGTGAAAGAGCAGTGAGAGACAATAGATAAGGGCAGACTTTACCCTGCAGTCCATCTGCCCTCCCTTGGAGGTGAATCCATGGACTTCTCCAAGAGATTTGCCCTGTATGTGCTGCTTTTCTCTCATCAGGGCAGGCAGAGTTGGTGCCTCGTTAATGCTGCTGGCAAAACACTTCGTTATTTGGCACTGCAGCCCCTGATTGCTGCACATGGGTGTTCCCTGTCACCCACTGTCTTCATCCCCTGGCAGCTGGAGGTAGAGAAAGGGCATGAGGCCAGCATGCACGTCCCCGTGTCTAGATCAAAGATGGAGACTGGGAGCAGAGCACAGCAAGGAAGGAAAGTCCAGAAGTCGTTTGGGATTGCAAGCAGGAATGTGGCTCTGGAGTCATGCAACCCCAAAGCCTTAACAGCCGGTGGGAGTGGTGAAGGATGGAGATCAATACATGCATGTGAAATGTCTTCTCTTTGGAGGAGACTTGCCCTGATCTTAAAGTACTGCAGCTGAGCTCAGGACAGCTTCCCACACGGTGTGCCTGCCTCGAGCGGTCAAGTAGCAACAGCCAGGCTGGATTTAAACCAGGCAGCTTAGTGCTGGTCTGGGTCCAAAGCTGACTGGGCATCTCCACAGCAGTCAGCAGCATGGGCAGCTCCAGAGTCCGTAAATGTCAGTCAGACATGCAGCGGGCACAGGGCTGGGCAGATGGTAGAACTGCCTTAGTTTTTCAGTGTCCCACTCCTGTCCCTGTGAGCTTCTTTGCCTCATCAAAAAGCCACCAGAGTGGCCACTGACTCCTAGAGGACTCCCTTTTGCACGAGCCAGGTCCTCGGGATAAGCAACAGCAGAGGCTGTGGCAGGTCAGGAGAGAAAGGCGCCGGCAGGAAAGCGGGGAGGGAGCTGGCATGGCACCAGCAGCACCGCAGCCAGCGGCATGCCCCTGCAGGAGCACCAGGCTGCCCCGCCGTGAGGACCATGAAGGGTGGCTCAGGAGCTGCTGTCTCTCACGTGCCGCTCTCTGCCTTTCTCACTCTGTGTCTCTTCCTGTTCCATCTCTTCTCCTTGTTTTTCCAGAAAAGAAAGTCCAGTTCCAGCGTTCAGTTAATGGTGAGTGTCCTTCGTCTTCCTCAATGCCGATGTTGCTGGGCTTCTCCACATGTTCCAGCTTCCCCCGTTTTTGGAAGTTACCTCGGGGTAGGGAAGAAGGGACACTGGGGTTGGAGGGAGCGTCCTCGAAGCCGTATCACCCACAAACCCCATTAACAGGGTTGGTGCAGGCATTTGCTGGCCACCAGCTGGTGGGAAGCCAGCCCTGGTTCTTGCTGATGGGTTCTCATGCCGTTTCTCCCAGTTCTCCTGACTCAGGTCTGCAGGCTGCATCGGTGCAAGGAGCCTTGGAGAAACACCTTCCATGCCTCTGCGGGGACTGTATGGTCATGGGACACCTTGCCAACCTACATCGGGGTATTATGGGTAATACACAAGCAAGGCTCTGCTGGGAAGAGCTAGCAGAGCCATTGCTCTAGCTCCGCTAGCAGAGTTGCCTTGATGGGGCTCCTGCAGAGAGATGGGGGGTCAGTACCCCCCTCCCCCCCAAAAAAAACCTGTGTTAGTGCTCAGCTGTTTCTTGAGAGAGCTGTGTCTCAGCCTTCGGTGGTCCTTGTGGGTCTTGGAAGCACTCTGTTTTCTTGTACATTTCTCTCCCTACTCTGCGGTCAGTGTGGTCTCTCACTCCTGCACAGTCCCCTCTTTCTCATCCCAGCTCCTCCTCGCTGTTTAATTTGTACATCTCTCTCTTTATTGTACAGTCAACATGGTGTCTTCCACCTCTGCACAGCCCCTCTCCCTGCCCCTCCGGCAACGCTCCTAGGATCCCACCAGACCCCCTGCACCTGCCCCCGTCTCTGTCCCCACAGGCGTCGGTAGGAAAAGGCAGCGCCGTTCCTACGAGACCCTCCGCAGCTCAGCTCTTGTGCCCTTGGCTACAAGCAGCGGAGGTCAGGGAGGGCTCAGCCAGCGCTGCCCTAGAGCTGTGGTTGAGGACGGGTTGGACCTGCTGGTGTTTTCCTTGGTTGCTGTCTGTTGGCACGGTCGAGCGCTGCGGGGTCGGACTCGGGGGGCTGTCGAACACACTAGCTCCATCTGGTGTGGGGTGAAGACCCTTCTCACCACCGCCTTTCTCCTCTCTGTTCTTTGCTCAGGAATCGTCGGAGAGCACCAACACCACTATCGAGGATGAAGACACCAAAGGTACTGGCGGGAGAAGGCTGTTTTGGAGGGCTGCCCTGGGGTCTTAAGTCTGGCTATCCCTAAGGAGATACTGGAAGTCCACAACCACTGAGCTGCCTTGGGGGCCTTCAGAAGCTGCTTTATCTCCTTAGATGCTTTGGCTGCCACGAGCAGCCAGGACATGGCTGGCAAGGAGGGGGCACTGCTGAAAACCAAGGTTGCTCTCTGAAAGCAGGCACGGCAATGGCAGAAATGTGCAGGGGTAGCAGCCCGGCTGCCCGCTCCTCCGACTTCAGTGTCCCTTGGGGGAAAGCCTGCAGGGGAAATCCCGGGCTGCCTGCCGCCCACCCGCCTGCCGCAGCCGGCTGGCTAAGAATAACCCCAGCAGTCGTTCCTCGGCGCTAATTTGCAAAGTCTCTCGCCGAAGCCACCTCGGCACGAAGCGAAATGGACTTTGGCCTGACCTGAAAGCTCATGGCACACTTGTGCCCCTGGGGCTGGGCTCCCCGGGAGCAGCCGCGGCGGCAGGGGGAGGTGCAGGCAGTGCTGGAGGTCCCTGTCCTCCTTCCTGACAGGAACGTGCCCTCTCTCCTTCCCCAAAGATAATGAAGCCCGGCATGACGTCTGTTTGCATTAGAAGCAGAGCCTAGTTAATAACGCGGGGTTACCTCTGACAGCTCCTCCTGCATCCTGGGGGCTGAGCCCATTCTTACAGCCCGAGCTCATTCTGGCTGAGCCAGCAGCAGCCACATGCTGCTGTATACTTTGTGTTCCTCACCATGGCTCCCCACACCACTCACCTGTCCTCATCCCACCTTAGACCCTCTCCTTCCGTCTCAGAGTGGGGTGAGAACACCCTTGGTCCAGCCTGCCCTGGCTGGCTCCTGCTGTGAGTTCATGGGACAGAAGCTTGGCAAGGCTTTGCAGCTGAGACCAGTCTATGCCAACTGGGCTGGGAGCAGCTCACCACTTGAGAGCTCACCCTTTGGCTCTTTAGGGAAAAGCAGGGGTTTCAGTTTTGCCCTGACTATGGAGGTCTTTCATCTCTGGTGTGAAGAGCCCTTTCTCAAAGCTCTTCCAAGTCGCTCTCCTGCTTTTTCCCTGGGCAGTTTCCACTGTCCCACAGTGTCCTGTGGGCTGTTTCTAATGAGAAAATATCTCACTGATATTACAACATCAGCACTTCTGGTTTGCTTTCTCCTTTTGTTTCCTGTTTCTCTTTAAACCAACAGTACGGAAGCAGGAAATCATCAAAGTCACAGAGCAGCTGATCGAAGCAATCAGCAATGGCGACTTTGAGTCCTACACGTGAGTGTGCCCAGCATGAATTTGGGCTAGGGTGGGGGTTCAGCCTCTTGGAGCAGGTCCCCTCACTGTAACAACACATCCCAGGAGGTTTACCTGCTGCCCAGGGCAGGGTAACCAGGTTGATGTGCTGGTGTGGCATGGAGACCACCCAAGAGAAGCAGGTGCAGGTTCTCCTCCTTCTCCAGCCTGCCTTGATGAGACCACACGTGGAGTATTGTGTCCAGTTCTGGGGTCCCCAGTTCAGGAAGGACAGGGATATACTGGAGAGTGTTCAACAGAGGGCTATGAGGATAATTAAGGGACTGGACCGTCTGTCTGAAGACAAAAGACTGAGATCCTTGGGCCTGTTTAGCCTGGAAAAGAGAAGACTGAGAGGAGATTTTACTGTTTATAAACATCTGAAGGGTAGGTGTCAAGAAAAGGGGCCAGGCTCTTTTCAGTGGTGTCCTGTGATAGGACATGGAGCAATAGATGCAAACTGGAACACAGGAAGATCCACCTCAAGATGAGGAAAATCTTCTTGACTGTAAGGGTGATGGAGTGCTGGAACAGGCTGCCCAGAGAGGTGCTGGAGTCTCCTTCTCTGGAGACTTTCAAGACCCACCTGGATTTGTTCCTGTGTGACCTGCCCTAGCTGATCCTGCTCTGGCAGGGGGTTTGGACTCCATGACATCTGGAGAGCTCTTCCAACTCCTACCACTCTATGATTCTACACTGTCAGTTTCCGAACCTGGTGTTTCTCTGACACTAATCTGACCACATTTCTCCAGTGCCATTCTCATGGGTGAGCCAAATTTCTGGTTTGCAGGAAGATGAATAACTGTAGATGTGATTTATGGTGGAGCACTGCATCCATAGTATCCGTTATATCCAGATTGCTGCAGGCTCCTTGGAAGCTCAGCTGCTTTCTACTTGCAGAGCTGATGCTCCTCAGGGCACACTCCTTCTGAGTCCAAGGCTTATTTAATTAGAGCTGTCTGAGCAAGTGCAGGTCTTCATCTCTGCCTCAGAGAGTCGCAGCAGAGATGTTTTGACACAGAGCAGATGATGTGAGTTTTCCCCTGCTGGTTTTCTCCCTTACAAAGAAAGTGGCAGTGTTCTGGGAGGTTTAATTGGAGATGGTGACTGATGGAGAATTCACCCTGACTCACTGGGCTGCAGTCGGTGGGCTGGAAGTGAGGTGGGGTGGGCTTCACACACAGTGCAGGAATGAGGTCCCATTTCTGCTTGAATTACTTGCTGGTGTGGAGGCTCCTCAGTCTCAGGGTGAGGGAGCTGTCTCAAGGTGAGAGATTTGTCCCAGGCATAAGCTGTTTGGGTTTTGCAGGCTTTTGTGCCAGAAGCAGTGAGATAACCTCTCCCTTTTCTCCCCCTGCCTCCCCAGGAAGATGTGTGACCCTGGGATGACTGCCTTCGAGCCTGAGGCTCTGGGCAACCTCGTGGAAGGGCTGGATTTCCACCGATTCTACTTTGAAAACTGTAAGTAACTCCCTTGGTTCCTGAGGGACCCTTCCCATCTCCCATGCACTAGGCTGTCTCTTGTCCTCTATCAGCTTGCTGGAGAGAGGAGGGTAGTAAAGGTGGCTTTGGCAGCATGTCTGACTGGTCTGTGAGATCCCAGCAGGACGTCAGTCGAGCTTGTTAGGTCAGCTGGAGCTGGGCAGTGTGCAGAGGAGTTGTTTGGTTAGCTGCTTTCTAGGTGGACCCATCCCGAACCCAAGCCAAGAAGCACTTTCTTTACCCCTAACCCAAGCACCTCACATCGCTGCTGCTGCTGCTGTGGGCAAGAGCCACTCAAACTCCTTCCCTTGCACTTGTCCTCTCTCCAGTGTGGTCCCGGAACAGCAAGCCCGTGCACACGACGATCCTGAACCCCCACATCCACCTGATGGGGGACGAGTCCGCCTGCATCGCCTACATCCGCATCACGCAGTACGTGGACGCGGGAGGCATCCCCCGCACCGCCCAGTCGGAGGAGACTCGCATCTGGCACCGCCGGGATGGCAAATGGCAAATCGTCCACTTCCACAGATCCGGCGCGCCCTCTGTCCTACCGCAGTAAGCCCTGTGAGGCTCCGGGAATGGGGCAGGGCGGGCAGGGAGGGCACGCTGCTGGCTCCAAAGAGTCTGGGATCCTGCCCCGAGCATCCGCAGCGAGGAGGAGGCAGCCCCATCGCTGTTAGGTGCTCTGCTGGAGGGATGGGTGAAGCAAACTCTCTCTCTGCCTGTGTTCCGCAGCTGAAGCGCGGTCCCGCCCGTGCCGAGTTTGTCACTGAGTAACTACCAAGGGGAGACCCCCTCCGACATCTTCACCTACGGGACTTTGGCTGCTGGCTCTGCTGCTTGGATCCCGCTGGAATAACCCCTCGCTTCTCACCGCACACACGCAACAGCCCCACCAGCGCCCTGCAAGCATCCCATCAAGCACCCCTACCCCGCTGGGGCCATGGTGCTGGGCCCTATTCCTCTGCATGAACCAAGAAAAGAACCTGTGAACCTAAACCCAAGCATTTGGCTGGTGAGATGACATGTGCCAGGGTAAAGGCCCCCTTCTCGACTGCATGGCTTTGATGGGACCCCCCCACTACCTGGCACATCTTCTGAATTGAGCTCAGACTCATCATCTGCCTTCATCGCCACCTCTGCTGGGAGCCCCCCCTCCAAGGAAGAGGAGGGCAGGGGGGCAGTTTGTTGCTGCTCTGTGCCACATTCTCTCTACGTGCCAGTGGATTTTGCTTTGCTGCTATCGAGGTCCCCATCTGCTGCCGTGGCTCCCTCCTGCACCTGACCTAAGCTCCCATTTCTCAGCAGCCTCAGCCAGGGAACTACAATTTAAAATCTTTGCAAAGTCCATTTCCCACCCCCACCCCCAAGCAAGGAGGGCAGTGTTCGGAGGGGTAAGTAAAGGCTCTCTGTTTATTTTCCCTTCCCAAAAGTGTAGGCTGGCTCCTTCCCAGGGTTGGCCTTGGGACAGGGTGCTCTCCCTCCCTTCTCCCCTCGGAGCAGGGACTGGTGAAGCTGGGACAAGAGAGAAGAGAGGAGAAGAAAGGCGACTGCTTCCCAGTACCACATCGGCACAGCCGGGAGCTGGGGCTCTCCCAGCCTTGCCATGTCGGTAGCATCACTCCCACGTGCTCCTCCCCACCCAGGATCCTTTCCCCCCAGCACCTTGCCACCACCAAACCACCCTTCGCATGCATCACCCGGCGCTCCCCCACCCCCACCTCCTTCGCCAAGGCTGAGATAGGGGCAAACGAACTGGCCACCGAGTTGGGGTGCAAAGCTCCATCCTTCCAGCGACGACAAGGAATGCAAGCTTTACAAAGTAACCAAACTGCAGAATCTTGGTCGTGCTTCGAAGGCAGCAAACGAGCCCCTGGCTGGCTTCCACTCCGAGCGCATGCCTTTTTCTAAGGGGAAAAAAAAACCACCGCCGCCTCCCGCCCGCCTCCTCCGTGTATTTTGTAACTTCGTTTTGAGCATTTGCTGAAATGGATCTTTATGTCATAACTAGGAACATCCAGCTGTGTAGGGAGGGGAAAGGAGGGGGACTTTCAGGGCTTGCCGTTCTTCACCGCGTTTACATTCGGAAAGGGGTTGCACAGCCACCATGCTACGAGCAGGGGTCCTGCGGCTGCCAGCTCCTCGCTCCAAGCTGCAGCAGCTCGTCCCGGCCCGACCCGCGGCACTGCATGGGCGAAGGCATCCGGCTCCCTGGGGCTCTTACCTCCCAGGGGCACCCATCTCCCCAGGGCACCTTCTTGCACCCCACGGGTCTTCCTGCAGGGCAAGCCCGAGTGGTGGCTCTCGGGATGTAAAACATAGCCAGGAAGGTGACTTTTTGCTGGTCCGAGGGTGGGTACTTTTCTGGCAATTCTCGTGTTTCTTGTTCTCTTCTTTTTTTTCTACCTGGAGCCTCTTTGCTCGTTGATGTGAGACTCCTGCAACGCTGCTGCCCCCGGGGGACTTTCTAGCTGCACTCTCTTCATCTGCATGGCGTTTAACTTTCTAGACTGGTGCGTGTGCTGAAAAACAAAGGAATGAACAACAGGAAAAAAACCCAACCCCACCCCTACGACTCGCTTGTTTTGGACATTGAAAAAGGGAAAAAAAAAATAGAAAAAAGAAGGGAGAAAAAAAAAAGGGGGGGATGGGGAGGTGGGAGTGGGGGGTGGGGAATGTTTTCTCCATGTAAATTCTGAGCGTGTATTTTGCCTTTCCTGTGGTTTTTGATGCTTTGCTCTCTCTCTCTCTCTCTGTTGAGGCAGGGATGGCTGCTGTGTGAAACACAGCCCCGTCCTTGCAGACTGCAAAAATATTTTCCCACTGGATGGAGGGGAAGAAATCCAAACTGCTGGGGCAGGAACGGCCCCTAAGAGGTCTTTGGGTGCGTCCCGCTGCGCTGGCGGTGCGGTGGTTGCTGGGGGTGTGGGTAGGAGGTGCCTTTTTTATTGAGGGCAGATCACGCAGGGGTTCCACAGGTGCAAGAGCACACATCCTCACGGCCTTGGTGCGCCTGTGCTGTTTGGTTGTGGGGCTGCTCTGACTTGCAGGAGATGCCCCCAAAGCAGGGAAATCTGTGCAAGGACAGGATTAGCTTTTTAAGGTAGAGTTTGGGTGTTTTTACAGATCTCTTTTAATTGCTGTAGTCACATAGTGTGCTGAAGTGTTTTTTGTTTTTTGAAGGAAGGACTCAGCTTTTTCACAGTTTTCTCTCTCTCCCTCTCCAGAGCTGGCTCTGAAGCCAGCCACAGCGAGTGTCTCACCCACCCAGGCACTCTGGGTGTCAGGAGTGCTTCTGGGTAATGGTATGAGACGGATGAGGAAGGAGAAGGTCATGGCAGGGCTCTGCACGGGGGCTGTGTGGCAGACATCATTTCATCCTGCTTTTGGAGCTGCTGATAGCTGCGGACTTCAGCTGGGCTGTGAGGGTGAAGCTGCTGCAGCAGCCTCTACTGGAGAAAGGACTGGGACAGGGAGTACAGTGGGGTTTGTCAGGGGTGATGGATAAGATGCTGGGAGTAGGATGCAACCTCATTTCACTGAGAGCCCACTTTGGGAAGTCTCTGCTAGGTAAGAATGTCTTGGTTTCCAGAAAGGCTCTGAGGTGTCTTCTTAGGGGTGGCTTTTCTTCCTTGAGGTTTCCCTATGGTTGTCTCTCCAGGGACAGGTTCCTCTGGCAGTAACTGGGTGTCCTTGCAACACCTCAAATGCTCCAAATCCTTTCTAAGGGAAGCAGAGTCTGGGGTCTCACCTTCTTCTAGTCTTCCAGTCAAGCTGAAGCCTGACCAAGGAAGACCCAACTTCCCAAGCTGCCCATGCTGGCAGCGTTAAGCACCTGCACTTTAGGGGTCTGTCCTGCCTGGTTTCTCTTCCCCACTTTGCTCTGCTCTCCTAGAGCAGGTTCCTGTATCCCCAGAACGTCTCTGAGCAAACACTGATGTACCACTACCCTTTCTTCTGCTAGCCATGGTGAACAGCTTCTGTCTCTGTCTTCCTTCACATTTCCTAATTCTTCCTAAACTTGCAGGAAAATGGGAAAAGTAACCATCAACTGTCACCACCCTTCTCACAGAGCCAGAGGTGCTGCAGTACACCTGCACTTTTAAAGCTGTTGGCAGCAGCCCTGGCATGTACTAGCTGGCATTGCCCCAACAATTCCACCGTGGTTCTGGATATTACAAGGTCCAGGACACATTCCCAATATGCAATATGGACAAGGCTACCTTGTCGGGATGGAGTTTATCACCATGGACCACTGGCCATTGGCCTCAAGGCTGGAGATCAGGCTGTGGCACACTTCATTTGCTAGTGTAGAGCCTGACTCACCTGGCCATCTGGGTCAGCTCAAACTCAGAAATCATCTGAACTGAGCATCTCTTCCACCTCTCACAGCCCACAGAGGTATCTGAGTAGAAGATCTTGCTGTGATGATCTCAGGCTCCCAGCTCCACTCTCAGGAAGGGAGTCCCCTCTTTTCCTGGCCATCAGAGTCCAGCTGCAACATCATCGTGTCTCAGGTCTTGCTGGTGTGTCTGCTCTGGAAGAAGAGGCCACTCCTGGTCCTCTACTGTTTGCTGGAGGAGTGGGCACTCCATTCCTTATCCCAGCCAGGCACATCTGGGACTGCTGTCTTTCCCCTTACCCTGAGTAAATGCCTCCTCTGCCAGGCACCAACCCCCCACCTGACCCCAAATCTGCCTCCCCTCCCTTTGCCCTGCATGTGTTTGTGCTCTCATGGAGCCCTGAAGGTTGGAGCAGGCAGCAGAAGCCATCTGCTCCATCCTGTGGCAGGACCCACTGCGGGGGGAACCAGAAGACAGTAGCATCGTGTTTGAGGAGGCAGCCACGCAGCCATGTGGACCAAGAGATGTCTATCAGCAGAAGATTCCATAACCCTCTTCCCTGATCGTCACATGAGCTTCTTCCCCACCACAGGGCACATCTTGTGGTGTGCACCACTCTCTTGATGCACCAACCATCCTCCTGCCAGCAGGGCAGAGATCTGGCCACTCTCTTGATGCACCAACCATCCTCCTGCCAGCAGGGCAGAGATCTGGCCACTCTCTTGATGCACCAACCATCCTCCTGCCAGCAGGGCAGAGATCTGGCCACTCTTGATGCACCAACCATCCTCCTGCTAGCAGGGCAGAGATCTGGCCACTCTTGATGCACCAGCCATCCTCCTGCTAGCAGGGCAGAGATCTGGCCACTCTTGATGCACCAACCATCCTCCTGCCAGCAGGGCAGAGATCTGGCCACTCTTGATGTACCAACCATCCTCCTGCTAGCAGGGCAGAGATCTGGCCACTCTTGATGTACCAACCATCCTCCTGCCAGCAGGGCAGAGATCTGGCCACTCTTGATGCACCAGCCATCCTCCTGCTAGTAGGGCAGAGATCTGGCCACTCTTGATGCACCAGCCATCCTCCTGCTAGTAGGGCAGAGATCTGGCCACTCTTGATGCACCAACCATCCTCCTGCTAGTAGGGCAGAGATCTGGCCACTCTTGATGCACCAGCCATCCTCCTGCTAGCAGGGCAGAGATCTGGCCACTCTTGATGTACCAACCATCCTCCTGCTAGCAGGGCAGAGATCTGGCCACTCTTGATGTACCAACCATCCTCCTGCTAGCAGGGCAGAGATCTGGCCACTCTTGATGTACCAACCATCCTCCTGCTAGCAGGGCAGAGATCTGGCCACTCTTGATGCACCAACCATCCTCCTGCTAGCAGGGCAGAGATCTGGCCACTCTCTTGATGCACCAACCATCCTCCTGCCAGCAGGGCAGAGATCTGGCCACTCTTGATGTACCAACCATCCTCCTGCCAGCAGGGCAGAGATCTGGCTACTCTTGATGTACCAACCATCCTCCTGCTAGCAGGGCAGAGATCTGGCCACTCTTGATGCACCAACCATCCTCCTGCTAGCAGGGCAGAGATCTGGCCACTCTTGATGCACCAACCATCCTCCTGCCAGCAGGACAGAGATCTGGCCACTCTCTTGATGTACCAACCATCCTCCTGCTAGCAGGGCAGAGATCTGGCCACTCTCTTGATGCACCAACCATCCTCCTGCCAGCAGGGCAGAGATCTGGTCCTTCCTCACTTCCAAAGGAGCAGGTCCCAGCCTATCTGCACCAGCCAGGGGAGCCCAGACGTGAACAGGCTGTGGGAACATCAGAAGAGGGGCTGGTGTCCCTTCTGTCATCCATCTGCCAAATGCCACCAGCTGGCTGCTGGCCCCTTGGCCTGAAGGTTGACAGGGAGTATGAGAGGTGGTTGTGGAAAGGTATGGAGCTGCTCCTTCCTTCTTTGGGTTATTGTCCCTTTATTTTTTTCCTAACTGTTGCACAATTTTAGGGCTTTTGTATCTTTTTTTTCTGTTCTTTTTTTTTTCTTTTTGGACAAGCAGGGAAAAGATGTTAGCAGTGATTTAAGGAAACAAAGAAAGAAAGAGACCTCTCTCTTATATATTATATATTAAAAACATTATTACAGGGAATATTTATTTAAGATGATTGCAAAAAAAAAAAAAAAGATATGTTTAAAATTAATAATTATATATTATAATGAATAATAGAACTAAGCCAGGCCCCAGGGAGGTCCAGCTGTTGTCTGTCCAGCCGTAGGGTTGCAGCTGGAGCCTTTCTCTTCTCTTTTGGAGCTGTGGAGCAGTGGGGACCGTGCTGGACTCAGCGGGAGCTTTGCTGGAGGAGGGGAGGTGGGGGTGGGGATGGATGGATTTGGGTTTGTTTCCTTTTCCTTTGTTGGGTTCGGTTTTGTTTCTCTCTTTGGGAACCTGTGGCTGTGAACAGAATGATCACTGCTCAAATCGGATGCTCTGTCTGGGGAGGGCGGTGGGGGGTGGGGTGGGAGTGTGTGGGGGAAAGCGGTCACGGGGTGGGTGCGGGAGGGAGGGCGAGTGTCGAGTTTTATTCTTGGTGTTCAAGTGCAATAAATAGCTACCAACTTCTGAGCATGGAAACGAGTGATGCTCCGTCCCTGCCGTGTCCCAGACCGCCTGCCACCGCTTTGTCCTGCTCTCGCCGCGCTCCTGTCCTCCAGAGCAGCCATCTCTCGTCTGCGGGATGCTGGCTACCCCCGGGCACTGCCCCGCATGCCGCCGGCATCTCCAGGGCTTTGAAGAGGGTTTGATGTCACCCCCACCCCCCCAGACCTGGTTCGCCCCAGGGCAGCCCTTTCCCCAGGAGGCCTTGTAGGTGTCAGGGAGGCACCCCCTGGCGCTGGCTGGGCGGTGGGCACCGAGCTGTAACCCCACCACTGAGTGGCAACAAGAGGGGTTACTTTTGAGGCACAGAACCCCCCCCAGCCGAGCCTAGGGTGGATGCGGGGGGCTCCCGGGGCTGCAGGCTGGTACTCCGGGGAGGGGGCTGGAGACGGGCTGCGGCAGTCGCTGTCCGCGCCCCGCACACCCTGGCCCTGCTGTTGGCGGCTGCTGCTCTGGTTGGGGCGCTCCGCACCCCCCTGCCCTGCCATGTGCCGCAGCCCCAGCAGGTGTCACCACCGGACCGCTGCTGTCACCTCCTGCCCCGTCCCCGGCTACTCATCCCTGCCCACCACCGCCGTGCCCAGGGGACCTGGAACAGCCTGGAAGAAGGCGCTGGGCTCTGCAGGAGGGGAGCAGGGCAGTCCGGGTGGGCAGAGCAGCAGGAAGGGAAGGGGTACCTGGCTCCAGGGACATGGGAAGGTTGGCACTGCTCCTCCGGCCAGGCTGTGGTGCAGGCAGCGATGCACTGCTGGTCCCTGGCTGCCATCAGGGCCTAGGTGTCATGTCCTTTGGCTGTGTCACTGCCCTGGCACCTTTTGCCCTTGTTTTCCCCTTGCCACTACCAGCTTTGATGCCCACCACCTCAGCTCCATCCTCTGCAATGCAACAGTGATGGCAGCTGCCAAGGGATGGCCTCGAGGATCCTGGGATTACAGGAGAGATTCAGGGAATGCAACAGGGCCCCTGAAAGGTAGGAAGAGCTCACAGCTGTGCAGAACCCAGCCCAAGGTAATGTGTTCAGAGAAGGGCAACAAAGGTGGTGAGGGGCCTGGAGCACAGCCCTGTGAGGAGAGGCTGAGCTGGGGGTGTGCAGCCTGCAGCAGAGAAGGCTCAGGGCAGAGCTCATTTCTGTCTACAACTCCCTGCAGGGAGGCTGTAGCCAGGTGGGGTTGGTCTCCTCTGCCAGGCAACCAGCAACAGAAGAAGGGGACACAGTCTCAAGTTGTGCCAGGGGAGGTCTAGGCTGGATGTGAGGAGGAAGTTGTTGTCAGAGAGAGTGATTGCCATTGGAATGGGTTGCCCAGGGAGGTGGTGGAGTCACCAACCCTGGAGGTGTTGAAGCAAAGCCTGGCTGAGGCACTTAGTGCCATGGTCTGGTTGACTGGACAGGGCTGGGTGCTAGGTTGGCCTGGATGATCTTGGAGGTCTCTTCCAACCTGGTTGGTTCTGTGATTCTATGATGTCCATCTCCATGCCCTGGCTTTCCTGGCTGCACCTTGTGGCTGGCAGTGCCCTAATGAAATGCCCAAGTCCATCACCTGCCCCTTCATGCCACGCAGACCCCTGGGTGTGCCCCTCTGCTGGGCTCCTTGGCCAGCACCCACAGCGATGACTGGGCAGCACCGTGACCTCCCGAGGCCTCCTGCTTGGTAAATAGTGTCAAGGTTAGAGCGAGGGATTCATTGGGGCCATAAATGTTTATGGCAGGCCCTCCCCGCTCCCCAGCCGCCACGGCCTGAACTTTCCATCAGCCACCCTTTTACGGTTGGCCTCTAATGATTAACCTGGGGGCTAGCGGACCAAGGTGCCTTCGGCACAGCCGTGCTGCAGAGCCCCGCACAGCCTGAGAGGCTGGGGGAGCCCTGCCGGCTGCAGCCGCCCGAAGGGGATGGCAAAGAGGATGCAGAAAGCTGGCGGTGGTCCTGCAGGGAAAAGGAAGGGCAGAGCCTGAGAGGCTGAGAGAGTCCTATCGATCCTGTGGGCTGCAGCCGCCCGAGGGGATGGCAAAGAGGATGCAGAAAGCTGGCGGTGGTCCTGCAGGGAAAAGGAAGGGCAGAGCCTGAGAGGCTGAGGGAGTCCTATCGATCCTGTGGGCTGCAGCCGCCCGAGGGGATGGCAAAGAGGATGCAGAAAGCTGGCGGTGGTCCTGCAGGGAAAAGGAAGGGCAGAGTCTGGGGCTGGAGGAGCCCTATCGGCCCTGCCAGCTGCAGCCGTGGGAGGGGATGGCAAAGAGGATGCAGAAAGCTGGCAGTGGTCCTGCACAATAAAGGAAGGACAGAGCCAGCCAAAGAGGAAGCTCAGCAATCGTGGGCAGGGTGAGGTGGGTAGGCAGGAGAGGAGAAGTTGTTGGAGCTGGCCCTAAGCTCTAAGAGGGTCAAATGCAATGGCTAAATCTCCTCCAGTGCAGGGAACAGTCATTAAGAAAACACACAGCCTCAAGACCTACCCTGGATGCTCAGCCCATGGTGCTGGATCCAGAGCTGTGTGGTCCAAGGGCCACATGTAGAGTCCAAACCTAGGCCCTGTGTTTTCTGTCTATGCTGGGGGGTTTGTTTTCTTGACCAGGACAGAGATTTGCAGGACAAAGATCAGCAGGACTATGTCCTCCATCCCTGAAAGCCACCCCTGGATGTGGCCTACTTGCATGCTGAGGACCTCCCCCTCCCCTGCCCCAAATAACCCACACAGAGGCCATGTCACACACCCACACACTGCTGCTTTTTTAATGGTGAGCTGGTGGCACATGGGAGAAGGGGCACACAACACCAGGGCAACGGGGAGTGGCAGTGTCAGGTCCAAACAGCCCTGTCCAGGAGCTCACCAGCATCCCCAGGCCAGCAGCATCAGCAGGAGACTGGAGACATGGGCTCTGGGCAGACTACCCCAAAATCAAACACAGGAACTGAACCCAAATCTTCCACCTTTTCCTGGGAAAAGCATCACCCAGCGTTAGGGACAACTTTCAGATCCTCCTCAGGGATGGACATGGGTCCTCCTTGGCATTGGGTCCAGCTAAGCTCTGTCCCTGACCTCCTACACACATGGAGAACAGGTCACCCAACTTCTTCCTTTCCCTCAGCTCACCCCAACCTGAGGAAGTGCCAGCCACAGGGAGGGTGGAAGATCCTGGAGGATCTGCAAGCTTTGGAAGGCCCAATCTGATTCATTAAAAAAGCCTTTTTTTTTGTTGCTGTTTTCTTTCCTTTTTTCCACCCCCATCTTCTGCTAATTGCTTTTATCTGCTCATTTATTAGGTCAGGTTCCTTCAGCAGGACACTGATTAGTGCTGGGTTTGCCTGGAGCACCTCCCTGTGAGCAGTGCAGGGCAGCACACAGCATCCTCAGGGCATGGAGGATAACACAGTCTGTCCCACACGTGTGTGTGGTCACTGGAGTTAAATGTACAGGAACAGAGAACAGAGGAATGCAGAGAACCTTCTCCTCAGCTCCTGCAGCCTGAGCATCCCTGCACAGGGAAAGCAGGGCTGGTGGCAGGAGCAGGACTGCCTGGACACATACACCAGACACCGTCACACGAACGCACAGACTGGTCACACTGAACAGAAACATCTCAGGGGCACTGAGATGGGCAGCAGCTCCATCCTGGTGGGGCCAGGGTGGTGGCAAGGAGACCAGCAGGGTCAGCAGCTCACGACTGCTCCCCAAAGGACCCTCTGAACTGTCCTGAAGTGCCACAGTGCAACCTGTGCAAATTGAGAGGGTGACCTCCCCCTCACCTCCCCCAGTCCACAAGGCGCTGGGTCAGATCACATCATAGACTCCTCTTCCTCCTCGATCTCCCGGTCCACCTCGATGGCCGTGTTCTCGTAGCTGGTGATGCCCCCATACCTCCTCATGTGGACCATCAGTGGCTTGGGGGACTGGCTGCCAGCCAGGCTGGCCACGTACATGCCGGTGCGGTTCTCCTGCTGCGATGGACCCCAGTCCAGGGTGGGCCTGCTGGCTTGCTGCACTCGCTGGGAGGAGGCAGATGGAGGGAGTGTGGGCACCCTGCACCAGCAACCCCCCCCACCCTTCAGCTCACCCATCCCTTCTGGAGGGGAGTGGTGTGCTCTGCCAGCCCCGAAGGACTGGCAGAGCCCCTGCTGAGGAGGAGATGAGGGCAAAAGCTTGTCCTGAATGTCTTTGGGAAGGCAGCTCTGTAGTAACAAGGGATAGGAGGAGAGGAAATGGCCTCAGGCTGTTCCAGGGGAGGTTTGGGTTGGATATTAGAAGAAGCTTCACTGAAAGCGTTCTCCAACAGTGAAACAGGCTCCCTAAGGAGGGAGTTGAATCCCTATCCCTGGAGGTGTTTAAAAGATGCAGAGATGTGGTGCTGAGGGACATGCTTTAACACCAGGCTCGGTAGGGTTGGACTCAATGGTCTTCAAGGTCTTTCCCAGCAGAACTGCTTCTGTGCTGCTTTAAGAGCCCTGCTGTGGGTTGGGGAACTGCTATCATGGAATCATGAACTCAGTTGGATTGGAGGGGACCTTTACAGATCATCTAAAGATCAACCCTCTGTGCAGTGAGCAGGGCTGCCTTCAACCAGATGAAGTTGCTCAGAGACCCATCCAACCTGGGCCCTGGTGAGGGAGTTTTCAGAGGCTACTGTGGTGGCGAGTTAGATTTACCTAGGCAAGGAGATAATCTCCTCCATGGGGACTCCTGGCTGTGCCAGTGTGCCCACAGCTGTGCCAAGCCAGGTCACAGCCAGCAAGTGCTCCAGGTGGAGGTTTGGTGCCTGGGGAGGGCAGCAAGCTCTACTGCCTCTGCTTTTAACAGCCTGTGGCAAGCAGCAGAGCTCAGCTGGGGTTGGGTGGGCTGTGAGCAGCCAGCAGCTCCACAATGTGCTCCTAGGTGAAACTTTCCAGAGGAGGGATCCCATCTGTGCTGCCTGCAGCTGCCCTCCCTGCTCTGTCCTTGCTCCTGCAAGTGGGTACAAAGTCCCATGTGCCCTTGCCCGCCCCACAGGAGGGACAACTGCACTTCCTCATAGGGCAAGGTGTAGCTAGCCTGATTTGGAAGGGGGATACCCACAGGGCTGATGCCTGGCATCACAGAGGGGAATACTGCTGGAAATGCTCTGGGACAGGCCATTTGCAGCATGGAGGCACAGGGACATACAGGATCACAGGTGTCAGAACTTGGAAAGGACCAAAGAGATCATCAAGTCCAACCCCCCTGCCAGAGCAGGACCATACAGTCTAGCTCAGGTCACACAGGAACACATCCAGACAGGCCTGGAAAGGCTCCAGAGAAGGAGACTCCACAACCCCTCTGGGCAGCCTGTGCCAGGGCTCTGGGACCCTTACACTAAAGAAGTTCCCCCTTGTGTTGAGCTGGAACCTCCTGTGCTGCAGCTTCCATCCATTGCTCCTTGTCCTATCCCAGGGAGCAGTGAGCAGAGCCTGTCCCCCCAGCCCTCAGATATTTACAAACATTTATTGAATCCCCTCTCAGTCTTCTCTTCTCCAGCCTAGACAGCCCCAGATCACTCAGCCTCTCCTCATCAGGCAGTGTTCCAGCCCCCTAATCATCCTCGTAGCCCTCCACTGGACTCTCTCCAGCACATCCCTGTCCCTCTTAACTTGGGGAGCCCTACAGAGAGTCTGCAGGCTGGGCAGGAGCTTGTGGCCACTCTTTCATGTTTATGAGGTGTTCCCCAGAAACACTGGGCCCCAACACATCCTACCTCCCACAGGGTCCCTTCTTCTTGGAGCACAGCCACCAGCATGCCCACAGGAATCATCAGGCAGGAGAGGACTCCCATGAGGATGCCCAAGACCTCAGCCCAGGCAGGGAAGCGGTAGCTGCCGTACTCAGAGGGCTGATACTTGACAATGTTGTACACCAGCAAAGCCTGTGGGGTGGGAAGGAAGTGAGGTCAGCCCAGAGCTCTCCCAAGGTCTCCTGCTCAAAAAAAAATACCTGGGGACCACCCAGCAGAATTAGGATGGCCTCTGGAGCAGGAGACACTAGCAGAGTAACTTCTAGCAAGGGGAGGTCATCCAGGGATGCTGGCACCACTGCAGCTCTCCATCGCCACCCAGCACCTCAAGCTGAGCAGTTACCATCATTGTTGCTGGGGATAGGAGCATCCAGCAGGCTCTGAAGTAGGGCCCTGGTTTGAAGCCCAGCATCATGTGGATATCTCTGCAGAACCTCTTCATGCCTGGAGGAAGGAGAGGGACATGGACTCAGTAGGTGTGATCCCTCCCCTAGAGCCAGGTGCCTGTACCAGGTTTCCTTGCACTGACCAGTGGTTTGCATCCTCTACATCAGACATCTCCTCCAGCTAGGAGATGCAGCAAGTGGAGCCCAGCTGGTGGTCCACAGGCTGGACACCCCAAGTACTTGTGGAGAAGTAAATCCAGTGATGGCCAAGAACAAGCAGGAGGTTGGAGCAGAGGTGTTTCATGCTCCAGTGTGAGGCTGCTGGCTCCCCTAAATCCCTTTCTTCACACAGACAGCCCAGACCCACCGTGCCCCTTACCATAGACACGTGTCACCACGAGGCAGGTCGTGATCACCACCACCATGAGACCAAACCCAGCACTGTAGTCATCCAGTAGGACCAGCCAGTACATTCCACCCTGAAGAGGCAAAGCACAACGGCCAACATCCCTGGGACCAGCATCCCAATACATCCCTGCCCATGCCCTCCCACTTTTGGGTTCTCCCTAGCCTCTTTGGGGGCACCAAAGAAGAGAGCTGTCAGGAGGCATCACTCTGCTTCTGGAGTTGGTGCAGGCACAGGAATAGTGCCCTTGGACCTCACTTCCCTGAGAAGCCCAAGCTCATCTCTCTTCCACCTCGCTAGCTGACACGAACACACTTGGCTCTGCAGGCTCAGCCCCTCCCTGAAACGAGGCCCCAGTAGGTGCCCATGGTGCATTCAGCCCCACAGCCCTACCTCAGTTGTGAGGATGAGCCCCATCAGGAAGAGCACAATGCAGATGGCAGCCGAAAAGGAGGCTTTCTTTGGCCGCAGGTAGTAGGGAAACTCATCTGTCACTGCTGTAACGATGGTCTCCATAAAGGCAAACTGCACACAAAGGAGGAGAGGGTCCTCTGAGCCCCCCGGGCTGCCTGGGCACCAGGGCTGGCTCGCTGGACTCTGTCCTTACCTGGCTGTCCAGGCCCAAGGTTAACAGCATGAAGAAGAACAAGAAAGACCAGAATGGAGAAAGAGGAAGCATTGTCATGGCCTGGGGGTACACCACAAAAGCCAGGCCAGGACCTAGGAGAAGCAAAGGACAAGCAGGGTGAAAAGGAGGGGACAGTGATGGGTGTGGGGGGATGGAAGAGAGGAGAGCCCAGAGGAGTGACACTGCAGTAGGGTCTGGCCAAGGCTCTTGCAAGATGAACAGGAGAATTCCTGCAGCAGGAAGCGGAGAGATACAGGAGAAACAGCCTGCTCCTTGCTCAGGCCTCTGTTAGATGTCACTTAGCACTGGTTGATGTTTGCATGGCAGGAATCAGTCCCCTCCCTTCCCTCTCCCTGGCCAGCTAAGCATACACCTTCATCCCTCATGCTGACACCCTCAGGTGCCTTGCATCTGGAAGCAGTGGTCCTCAGTGTACAGAGCAGGGGGCGAAGGAGAAAGGATCTTTGTTTGGCCTCACCTGCTTTTGCCACCTGGTTAACAGGGACCCCAAGCTCCTGGGACATGTACCCCAGAACGGAGAAGATGGCAAACCCTGCCAGGATACTGGTGATGGCATTGCCCAGGGTCACTATGAAGGTGTCCCTGCAGAGGAGAAAGAAGATGCTCTGAGTGTGCCTACTCCTTAGCACCCACAGCAGCGCATGGTGGCTTTGCCAGCCCTGGGTGCCACAGTAAAGTGCATTTCTCCTCCAGGGCCTCTCTTGGTGTGTGCATGACCAGTGTAAAAGGAGTGTGTATCTAGTGACACAGCTCATTTGGAAGTTCCTCCCAAGCTCACTTTCCCCTTTGGAGGGCGTCAGCCCAGATGCCCAAGACCTAGGCCCCCTTTTCTGCTAGTGACCTGCAACAGGTGATGGGGACAGTGCAAACAAGTGTAACTCTAGCCTCAAGTATCCTCAAGTCTTCAGCATCTGCAGCCCAATATGTCTGAGTCTGTTGCTGTGTCTTCATGCTTAGAAGAACTTTCTTCCACAGATGGCTCTGTCCCTCTCGAGCCTGTGCAAGCTGCCAGGTACCTGAGCAAGGAGCAGCGCTGGATGACTGCATGCTGCAGCTCTCACTGCTCTGCCGGCTCTGAGCCCAGCAGCTGAAGTTTTCATGGCTCCTCTCAACCCACAATTCTCACAAGGCAGCAGCTGGTTCCTACCTGTAGATATTCTGATGGAAAGTGTTGTACGAGGCGAAGGTGAGGAGGCCTCCAAAGCCTACTCCAAGGGAGTAAAATATCTGCAGGGCTGCCTCAATCCACACCTGGAGGAAGGAAACAGGTCTGAGAAGAGCAGGGGTTTGGAAATGTCTCCCTGAGGAAGACTGAGTCAGAATGTGCTTACCCAGAGCCCCCAGGACTTCTTCTCCAGCCCTCCAGGCATGCACAGCCCATGAGGCCTTTGCCTTTCCTTGCCAACATGCTCCCCACCCGTAGTGGCTCAGTGGAAGGGCTAATGGGGGTGTTTTAGAACCAGCCCATCATGACATTAAATCCTCTCCTAAAACTAAGTGGTTTCTGCTACCAACACTGCTGACCCAAGGAAACTCCCTGTTCTGCACATCATGAAAAATAAAGCAACCAAATGGGCATCCATCGCCACCTCCTAGCCCATAACAGGGGATGGGCCAACCTGCCCATGGTCCTGGTACCCAGGAGAGGTGGTGTGACCTCCACCTCCTGCATAGAAAAGCAGCACCATGGGCTGGGCCAGGTGGGAAGAGCAGCACAGACAAAGTGTGGAGCAAAGTATTTGCTGAAAAGCAAATACTTTCAGTTTAGCAGCACTCAAGAGAGAGCACTTTGGGTCAGAGGGTGGCCAGAACAGGCACTTGAGTAAAGGAAACACCTCTGTTGCAAGCTGGAGGAGGCAGAAGGTTCATTTTTGTGACTTGGATGAACTGCACAAGGTCCTGCTCACCTTGGAAGACAGCAAGTGATCAAACTGAGGGGTGAGGTAAAAGCGGATCCCCTTCCAGGCCCCGTCCAGAGTCACCCCACGAATGAGCAGCATCATCAGGATGAGGTATGGGAAGGTGGCAGTGAAGTATACAACCTGCAGGAGGGCAGAGCCAGCTGGGAGAGCTGGGAGCAAGAGCACAGCACGAGTGCTCCCCCACAGCCCTCTCCCCAGGGTGGGACACCACATCACCCAGCATCACCCTGCAGGGCTGGGTGGTGTCAGCCCTGTGGTGTCCAAGCCAGCCCCGGAGCAGCCTGTGCTGCTGATGTTGTTTACAGGTCAGACTTCCCAGGTGTGCAGAGAATCCCAGGCACTGGGTGGGCATTGCTGAAGCCTTCCCCCTGCCCAAGCCTCTTCTGTCCAGCCCTTACCTTGCCAGAGGATTTGACTCCCTTTAGGATGCACAGATAGACAATGGTCCAAGAAAGGAGCAGGCACAGACACAGGTTCCAGCGGATTCTCCCAGGATCTCCAATCCCAGAGCTCCCTTGGATGTGTAGGACATACCGGCTAGAGTGTGAGGAGAACCACCAGTGAGCAGCCATGGTGCCTCCCACCTTGGTCCTGAGACCTCTCAGCTCCAAAAAACCTTGTTGAAAACCTCAGCAATGAGAGAGCAACAAGGCACTGGCAGCAATTTGCTAGGGAGAGGGGAGCAGGTCCACCATGCACGAATGAGCCCAAAGCAGAGACCAACCAGTTCAGTTGTGGGATGCATTTTAGTCTAACCTCCCCAGGCCAGCAAAGCAACACATTAGGTCATGGACACCTCCCGCATCCCAGGTACATGATCTCAATAGCTAAGCTGAGGTATCCTTCACAGTTGACCCCAGAAGCCTGTCACTGCACCCACAACATGCACCATGGATGTCCACCATGCCATGAGACCACAGGCTCACAGGATGTTAGGGGTCGGAAGAGACCCAAAGAGATCATCAAGTCCAACCCCCGTGACAGAGCAGGGCCATACAACCTAGCTCAGGTCACACAGGAACACACCCAGACAGGCCTTGAAAGGCCCCACAGAAGGAGACTCCACAACCTCTCTGGGCAGCCTGTGCCAGGGCTCTGGGACCCTTACACTAAAGAAGTTCCCCCTTGTGTTGAGCTGGAACCTCCTGTGCTGCAGCTTCCATCCATTGCTCCTTGTCCTACCCCAGGGAGCAGTGAGCAGAGAGCCTGTCCCCCCCACTCCTGACCCCCAGCCCTCAGATATTTATAAACATTCATTAAATCCCCTCTCAGTCTTCTCTTCTCCAGCCTAGACAGCCCCAGGTCCCTCAGCTTCTCCTCATAAGGCAGTGTTCCAGTCCCCTAATCATCCTCGTAGCCCTCTGCTGGACTCTCTCCAGCAGATCCCTGTCCCTTGTAAACTGGGGAGTCCAAAACTGAAGGCACTCAAGATGAGGTCTCAGCAGGGTAGAGTAGAGGTAAAGGAGAACCTCCCTTGATCTGCTGGACACACTCTTCCTAATACACCCCAAGATCCCATTGGCCTTCTTGGCCATAATGGCACATTGCTGTCCCATGGATGTTACCCACCAGCACTGCCAGGACCCTCTGCACAGGGCTGCTCTCCAGCAGATCACCTCCCAGACTGTACTGGTGCAGGACTCTGCACTTATCCTCATTGAACCTCATTAGGTTCCTCTGTGCCCAGCTCTGCAGTCTGCCCAGCACAGACCCTCATCCCATCCCCATGTTATCTCTGGTTGGATGGCAACCACGTCCCCACAGCTGGTTCAGGCTGACCTCTTTACCTCCAGTACTCCTCACTGGGGCTGACAGTGTTGGTGACATTGACAGGGAAGGTGGTGTTGCCTGCCTTGAGGACGTGGTGGTCCAGGCACAGCTCAGTGTTCCACCAGTTGCCACAGTGCTGCCAGGGCAAGTCACTTGTGAGGGATGCAAAGAGGTAGAAGAGAACGTAAGCAATGATCATATTGTAGTAAATGGCCACCAGGGAGACGATGAGGATGGTGCCCATGCCAACACCTGGAGGAAGGAGAGGGTAAAGAAGGAGTGAGCCATCTCTCTGGTGGAGCACCTCCAAAGCCACAGTCAGACACTGTGGTCTCAGCAGCCACCTGTTTAACCAGGCAGAAGTTCACCTGGTGGCAGAGAGCCTCTTATTGTCACTCTCTGGCCATGCCTTCTCTGGATTGATGATCTACTGCATCTCACAGATGACTTTGCTATAAGTGTTTGATGTGACCTTTCCTGGAGCACTTTACTCTCACCTTTGTCTTCATCAGCCACTGCTTAGCTTTGATGCTCTGCTTAATGATTTTCATACAGTTTCTAGAGCTGGTCATGACATCCAGAGCCTCCAAAGGCTGGCAGATCTCATACCTGTCTTGCAGTTACTAAAGCAGCTAACCCAAAAGTCCATCCTGCCCCACTTTCCCCCAGGATTTAACCTTTGATTCTAATGAGAGCTTTGAGGATCATGGGATGCTACTTCTGGTCCATGCCCTCATCGAGCAGCTGTTCCAGACGTCCTGCAGAGGCTCTGAACTTCACTCACTCACCTTTAAAGAGAGGGCTTATCTTCCAGACAGCCAGTGGCCCGAGGCTGGAGAACTGACCAAGAGACAGCTCCATGAAGAAGATGGGGATGCCACAGATAGCCAGCATGATGAAGTAAGGAACCAAGAAGGCCCCTGTGAAAAGCAAGAAAAGAAAACAAATCCCCAAAATACCCAGAGCAAAGAGTAGGGATAAAGCTCACTCAACACCTGCAGCTCTGAGGGTTCTACACTGCAGTCTGAAGGCAGCAAGAGGCAGCAGCTCACCATTAGCACAGGAGGAAAGGGCTGGGATTCACCTGGTGCTGTGTTTCCCCTCCACTCTCAACTCTCTTTTCTCCTGAAATCTTTCACAAACACAATGAAATCCTCCTATTACTGCTGCAAGTGGCAAGCAATTGCTCTGGGAGCTGTTGAACAAGCTGGGCACTTGGCACCCTCACAACAGGCTTCACGCTGCAAAAGGCTTGCTCATCTCCTTCGATACCTGGGAAGCATTTGCTGACCTCTCTAAGTCCTGGAGGACACGGGTGGTATTCAGCCCAGCATGGAGCTGGAGATGTCTCCAAGGCTATGAGTGCAGAGATGAACTGATGAGTCCCTCCCACAGGTGGGCACAGGTGGTTAATGCCCTACGACAAGCAAGGAGAAGGCTCCACCCCCCAGGAGCAAACGCTGCTTCCTAGCTCTAAGAAGGGCAAGGGACATCTCATCAGAGACACTTCCCACCGGCCCAGCTCAGTGAGGGTGAGACATGGCCCCTCCGAAGGGAGCTCAAGTACCTCCTCCATTGGTGTAAGCCCTGTAGGGGAACCTCCAGACGTTTCCAAGGCCCACACAGTATCCAATGCAGGAGAGGAGGAAATCCAGCCGGCCCGTCCAGTTCCCTCTGTCCTCTGGGCACTCGGAGCCCAGGTCCCCGTCCTGGCTGCTGGGGCTCACCAGGAGCTCTGGCGTCACCGGCTGAGGGAGGGAGCAGGAGATGGGAGAGGGCAGATAGGGGTCAAGGAGAGAATAAAAAGAGGGAACGAAGAGCAGGAGAGAGGGAAGGAGCATCCAGAGCTTGGGTATCAGTTTGTAACACTTAAAACCTTTATTCCTTAGAGACATCCCATCCCAGCATCTCTCTGTGCGTTGCCCTGCTCCTTTTCTGAGCAAGGAATGGGGATGTTCAGTCTGGAGAGAAGAAGGCTCCAAGGTGACCTTGTTGTGGCCTTTCAGTTTTTTAAGGGGGGGCCTACAAGAAAGATGGGGAGGGACTCTTTAGGCTGTCAGGTAGTGATTGGACTGAGGGGAGTGGAACAAGCTGGAAATGGGGAGATTCAGACTGGATATTAGGAAGAAGATCTTCAGCATGAGGGTGGTGAGACCCTGGAATGGATTGCCCAGGGTGGTGGTGGAAGCCCCATCCCTGGAGGTGTTTAAGACCAGGCTGGATGAGGCTCTAGACAGCCTGATCTAGTGTGAGGTGTCCTTGCCCATGGCAGGGGGGTTGGAACTAGATGATCCTTGTGGTCCCTTCCAACCCTGACTTATTCTATGATCCCACATGGCCAGAGCTACAGGATGGCCTCTTCTTCTTGGGCTCTCAAAAGCAAAAAAGCAGCCATCTCCATGTCCCTGAGTTCACAATTCATAGGGAACAACACCTGGGAAGTGGTTGAGAGAGAGGAGCCTGGATTTGGAGGATCAGCCAAGGAATTGTGTGTGTCCCTGCACCAGTGTGCACATGTGCTCAGAGCCTGCAGCAAATCTCCATCCCCCAGGAAATCCAATCTTGCTGGTGAGCAAAGCCCAGCACTGCCTTGCCACAGCCCCTGAGGAAGGTGTCAGCCACCTCCTCTCCTTTCTCTCCTCTTTGTCCTCTCTGGCTGGACCACAGAATGCTCTTACTGCTGGTTCCCATGGAGACGAGGAGCCGTGTTGGTGATGGTGATGGCTGCAGCCTCCCAACCTTCTCATGGTGCTCCCTGCTCGGCCAGCTACCAGAACGACACATGTGCTGCTCACAGCCCAGAGGCACCAAACATGGACACAAACCACAACTGAGCCAATCCACACGGTTTGCAAACCCTTTGAGGGACAGGATGAGCTGGGGCAAGCTCTTCCCAAAGCCAACCTGGAATGTGCAGCCCAAGCAAAGGCATTGCTCTAAACCTCACTATTCAGAGCCATCCCTGCTGGATGCCACCATCACAATGCAAGGGCAAGAAGAAAAAGGTTCAGAAGCACATTCTGAAAAGCCAAAAAGTGACCCAAATATCACACTGTTGCTGTAAAACCTTTGCTGCCTGGCAGCCCTCCTGCAGCTGTCTAACACAGCTCTCCAGCTCAGCAACCTCTCCAAACCATGGCCATGCTTGCTAATTAACCCAGTGCATGCAGTGGGTATGACCCACAGCAACCTACGTTTGTGAGTGGTGAACAGACTGCTCTGCAACATCCCCCCCAAAAAAAAGTTAATCAGCTTAAAACCTGTGTTCATGAAGGTCCCTGCCAGGTGGGGACAGCAGCTATGGGGCCATCGCAGTTTGGTTTTCCCTGCAGCAATGCTTCCCAGTCCCTCACACTGCATGGGAGCTTTGCACTTTCTAAGTGCAAGCAGGGATGCTTGGGAGGTCATGAAATCCTCTCACCTAATTCCTGCACCTCTGCTGGAATCCTAAAGAGCTGCAAGAGGTCACCTGTGGAGCTTGTGTGAACTTACTCAATGCAGGTGCTCATCCATCAGATGTAGCACAGGAATCAGCACAAAACAGAAGGGACAAGCAAGAGCTTTTCCAAAGTGTATGTGGCCTGGTCCCCATCTCAGTCACCCTTTTCGAAGGTCATGGGGTGCAGTTTGTCACCTGTGTCACACTGATGGCCAGCTCCCTCACTGACAACTTTATCTGAAGGTCTGCAGTTTAAAACTGGGACCCCAGGGAGGAAAGCAGAGGCTGCTCTGAAGTTGGACAGACACAAGAACGGTGACATTGTGGTCCCCAACAGGTAGGCTGGGGAGGCACAGACTGGGCATGTTGCTAGAAAACACACACTCCATGACTGCAGTGCCCACCAAATGCCCCAAATTACATCTTTTCCATGGAAATCACAGAAAGCCTGGCCTGCTTGCCTGCCTTAAAATGAATTGCAAAGTGCAGCCTTTGAGGATTCCAGCTCCAACATGTCCCAAATAGCAGAGAGGCACACAGCTCCGTGCTTCAGGCTGCTGGAAACCTCACATAGCGGCTCTATTCCAGCCCTTTTTCAGGATTAATGCTCCCTTTCAGCCTTTATCATAACAGGCATTTTCTCTTGCAGCAGCAGCTGAAGTGCTCTAGTGCTGTGCTTCTGCTCTAGTGCTTTCCACTGTCAACTGGCATCGTTCAACCCCGGCTCCCGCCTTGTGGTTACACACAGACAGGGACTAACAGCTCCTTGGCAACCACATCCTCTTTGAACACAGCATCCCTTTCCATTATTCACCAGAAGATCCTTCCCAAGAAGTCAGCAAAGCAAAGGTCACAGAGAAGAGGCAGCACTTCAGGCTCTGCCAAGAAGGGAGCTGCCTTCTCTAAGCAAATTACCCTGATGCTAATTGTTGTCTGTGAACCAATTCCCTTAAACCAGCCCAAACCTCAGCCACCACCACGAAACCCCAGCCGAATTAAAGTTCCTTTTTTTTTCATCCTGTTTTGCCCTCCATCCGAACTGGCATTCTGGGGTTGTTTTGCCCTGGTTGTGTGCATGGATTTTACACCATGGACTGGGAGGAATGCCACGGGATGCCAGATTTCTCCCCGTGGAGCCGAGCCGTGTGCGAGCACAGCGCGTCTGTAAAGTGTGAGTCACTTTGGGTTAGTTTGAATCGCTTGGGTAAGCTCCTCCAGAGGGAAAAAGAAGAACCAACCAAAAAAAAAAAAACCCAACAGCAAACAGCAGAAAAATTAATTTGGATGGAATATCACTTAGCAAGTGAAGTACTGAAAGCATCTCTGTGGTGTGGGAAGAGCCCCTTTGAAGAGCTGTGCTAACCCCGGGCTCCCCCAGGACGTGCCAGGAGAGGGAGCAAGCGACGTTAGAGCTGGGGCTGGGGATTGTTGAGGCTGAAGGAAACTCATTACAGTGATGTTCAGAGCGCAGGAAGCGTGCAGAGCTGCAAAGGGTTATGCTGCTTCATCTGAAACCCCCAAGGAAGGAGTGGGGAAGGTCAGAGGCTGTTTGTGGCAAGCTGAGGAGAACAGCAAGTCAGGCAGGAGGATGCTACTCAGCAGCCTGACTGGATACGAGGAGGAGCAGCCTGAAAGCTGGCTCCTACCTCTGCCTTCTGTGGGCTTTAGTCCATTTCTACCAAGTAACCCCCAAAGCAAACAAAGACACAAATAAAAACCATCCACTCAGCTCTTCTGGAAATGCTATCACGCAAAGGGCAACCAGAAATCCTTACAGCCTGAGAAAGATCTTCTCTATTAAAGAGGAATTTCCATACATCTGAAGGATGTTTGGTGAGAAGACTGAAACCCCTCAGCTCACCTATGGGATGTGGATCATAACGAGAGGGAGAGGAGGCACCCACCCGGGGCTGAGTGCTGGCTGTGCAAACTCCTCTGTTAGCCACTACCAGCTCCAGGCCAGCCCAGTGCCAGCACTGGGGATGGTGGCTGCAAGGTGCTGGGTGGCTGTGAGCAGGAGGTTCTCCATCTGGAGCTGGGAAAGAGTAGTTTGGGGTAACGAAGGACAGCAGGGCCCTGAGCAGCACTGGGAATGGAGGAAATCACTCCGGAGACATCTGCTTTCCATTCCAACTGATGTCTGTGGGACTAAATGAATTCCTGGATAAATGTTAAACAGGATCCCCAGCAGCAGAGGAATTTGAATGTCTCAGAAAGCCTTTGGAAGGGACAAAGACAACTTTTAATGTGTCTTGCAGTCACCAAGTCATCTGGGAAAGCAATTTGTAGGAAAGAGGAAGAGCCAGATGATGCCTCCAAACAACAGTGGAGGAAGGCAAGTATCCCTGAGGCTGCCAGAGCCAGCAGATAGCTGCTGCCTTTCACCAGGCCACTGCTGCCTTGTTTTTCACATCATATTCCAATATCCTAGGAATTTCCTGGCAAGGATGAAAACTTCCTGGGTTTTCAATTCATCTGAAGGTTGGCACAGGTTGGATTCACCCTGACCTGTGCTTAGTGGGCACAGGACAGAGCCAAAGGGGCTCTGGGTCACTGCCCAGGATCCTCTGGGAAAGGATCACTGGCACCAGCAGTACATCCCCACAAGGGACTGGTGCCTGCCAGCCTCTGCCACCCTGCTACACCATGCCCCTATGAGATAGTTGTGGCTGCCAACCTCTGCCACTCTGCTCCACCATGTTTCCATGTGAGACAGGCAAGAGAAGAGGATCAGTTCCAAATGTGAAGGGCAACAGGACTCAGCTGGTGAGAGCAAAGCAGGAGTGGTGGGGAGTGTAGGATAGGGAAGCCTGAAAGCTGAGCTTGAACAGCTTTCCATTCAGATATAAACCAGGTTTCTAGTTCTGCCAGATGACAAAGGGCATCAGGGGAGTTCAGGGTCCAGCACATTTAAATCCGACAAAGGAGCATTCAAGCCCAGATACAGGTGGGAAAGCCCAGCACAGGGGGAGTCCCTCATCATCCCCCCTGACCAGGCAGTCCCTGGGGCTTGGCAGGAGCAGCATTCCCAAGGTACCGTGCTGTGGGCAGCCAGCTCTGCCCCTGGGTGCCCACACACAACTGCCCAGACAGATAAAACATGAATCATCAACACCAGCACCTGTTTGCAGGGAAGGGATGGGAGATGCCAGCCAGAGTGGGCAGCAAACCGTTCTGCCCACAACCTGAGTCTCCCTAGACTGATAATTGCAGTAAGGTGCGGGATGATGGTTATGAAACTCCCCCCACCTTTCTCCCCACATCCTGCTTCGCTGCCCCCATCCCCACCCCCATCTCCGTTTGCAATCCTGGCCAGGGAAAAGTCTGCTGGTGGCACACGGAGGCTGGCCAGGCAGGGGACTGCAGGACGATGGGCATCATCCCACTCCCTAGCTCCCATCCCTGCAAGGTGGCACCCCCAGTCCCCGGCTCTCACCTTCCGAAGATGCTGCTGCCGAATCTTCTTCATCCCAGAATCCTGTTGCTATGCGCTCTCCGCTCCGGCACTTTCCCCTCTCGCTTTCTCCGGCGATAGGGAGGGAGAAGGGGGAGCCGCTGAAGCGATAACAGACAAGGAGGGGGTGCCGCTTTCCGGGGCGGAGGGAGGTAGGGGGACGGGGGGGAGCAAGGCTGGAGAGAAAGGTTGCCTGGAGTTGAGGATGGCTGCGTGCTGAGCAGCGAGGGAGGAGGGAGGGCTCTCAGCAGGCTGGGGAAGGGCTGTCTGTCGAACTCACCCCTGCTGAGCCTGGGGTCCGGGACCTCAGCCCCCGCGCCCGGGCAGCGAGGGGGAACGGCTGCTGCCTTACTCATGCCATGAATGCATCAGGTCTCCATAGGGATGGGCCCGAGTTGGCAGGCACCCTGCCGCTGGTCACCCCAGGGGCTTCCACACGCTGCAGGCAGCAGCAACTGTGCAGGTGCAGAAATCAGAAGCTCCCAGCACCTTTCTGGCTCTGAGTTAATTTTCTTATTGCAGGGTGCAGCTGGAGCCTATCAGGTCAGAAGTGACTTCTGGCTGTGCTGCCTGAGCCCAGTTCCTAGCCCAGGGCAAGGAGGTATTCAACAATCCCCAGTCCCTTTGGGTCAGACCAGTGTGTCCCACCATGCTGGGGACAAGAGCAGTTGTCAGGCAGGCCCAGGGTGAGTCCAGCATATCATGGATCCAATGCTGGAGCACAGGTCATGTCTCCAGGCTTCAGATACACCTGTTGAGTCAGCAGTGTGACCCAACAGCCCCAAAGCCCAGGGAGACAACAGCTTTTCCCCACCGTGCTCTGTTAAATCCCCAGTGAGGTGTCAGAGAGCTGATCTGTGGCTTCTCCCACTTCTACTGAGGAAAATGTCCTCTCTGGGGGACAGCCACACATGCTGCAGGGTGAGTGTGGTACTAGGAGAGCTGCTGTCTGCCTCAGGACCCTTAGTAATGCTTCTTTCCCTTTATAATGTCCTCTTGTCCTTCATTTTCTTCCTAGACTATGCCCTTCAGGGCATGTGCATCTCTTTTCCTTCCAACTGCCCTACAGCCTGCCCCAGACCTGTCCCCAGCTGCTTTGCTCAGGTTTAAGGCTGAGCAGGCAGACCTGGGCATGTGGAGGACAATGTCAAGGCTGGAACTGGTCAGACCCAGCATGCTAGGTGTGAGAGCAGACGTCCCTGCCATCTAATGACAGTGGTAGTGGTGTTCCTCCAGCTCCCCAAGCACTGCTGCAAGTTTGCACCCAAAAGGAAGCAGATCCTGAGCATAAAGACAGGTTTCTGCAGACTCCTACATGAGCGAGTGGCTCAGCATTTGCACAGGGGGTCAGCCAGAGCTAACATTTACTCAGATTTCCCAGTGGGAAAGGAGGAAGGAGCAAACTACATAACCCAACAAATATCTTTTTTAGCACACTCAGCTTCCTGAAAAAAAAACCCAACCACAAAACAAGTCTTTGGGAATTCACCTCAATCTAGATTTCACCTCCCTTGGGCTTATCCATCACTTCTCCCTCTCCTGCCGTCCTGGTGGGTAGTGCTGAACCTGGAGCTGGCCAGGCTGGTGACCAGGGACGTTAGACACTATCCCAGCCTCACCCTTCCTGCTCAGCACTGGCATGCTTTTGTGCTTGTGTGATCTGCATCACCCCTTCGGTTTTTTCCCTTGGGATCCACCTAAAGAGAAGTGCTCCATGCCCAACTCCCTGGCATGGGAGCAGAGCAGCTGGTGTCACCTTGTTACAGCTGCCCCAGCCCCTCATTGCCAACATGGATTGACCCCTGCACAAACCACCCAGCCTTCCCCAGGTGGACTTCAAGCCCTGTCTTCTTGTCTCCAGAGCAGGACTTACCAGCAGGGCTGACATTACCCTGAAATGTCCATGGGGATAGCAGTGTCTGGACCTTCTTTTTCTGGTGTAGTTGGTGCTGCTCTAGCAGCTCACCATCATTTGGGGATGTCCAGGAGCAGACTCCCCACCTTGGGAATCCAAAGTGCTCCAGCATCTCATTGCAGAGCTGTCTTGAGTCTGGTATCACCCCAAAGCTCATGAGAGATCCCTCTCATGGAACAGCACCCAGTGGCAGCAGTAGGAGACAGAGAGGTGTTCCTGTGGGGAGCAGTGCACCCCCAAACCCCAGAAGAGGTCAGGCAGAAGACTGTGGTGTTGCACAGCTGTCCCTGTGCCCAAATCCCTGAGCACCAAGAAGCACACATGGGACCTGGAAGCACTTTCTAGCAATCTTTGCCTTCTCCTACCCCTGAGCTACCCCTGGGACATCAAGGAAACCTTTCCTCACCCGTGGGCTGAAGTATGAGTGCAGCAGGGAAGCAGCTGTGTCTCTGCTCCTGTCACAGCACCCGCCGGGCACCAACACCACCCACACCACCTGCCCTCGGTGGGAGACGAGAGGGCAGCACACGGCTGGGGGAAAGCCCCTTCTTGCCCACTCTACTGGGGCAGCCCACCCGTGCCCAGGCAGCAGCCACAGGCGAAGGGGTGAGAAAGTGGCTGAGGGCAAGATGGGAGTGAGCCCAGAGCCGCCCCGCAGGACGCGAGGAAGGTGAGAACGGCAGCGGCGCTGCGGTTAGTCAGCGCCGGGAGCTGTGCCACGCCGGAGGCTGCTGCAGCCCGGGGGGGCTTTGGGCCACCTGCTGTGCCTGGCCTCGTTTCGGTGATGATTTGGAGATGGCTCCGAGGAGGGGGGCAGCCCGGCAGCGGGAGCTGGTGGGACGTGCAGAGGGAGGACCAGGAAGAAACTGTGGGAGCTTGCTGGGGCTAATCGCCAGGGCCCCTGGCCGCCGAGTCCGGGGCTGCGAGGCTCGGAGGACAGCTGCCGCAGGTGCTAAAGCCAAGAGCCTGTCACCTGCCGGGGCTGCAACCGCCAAGGAGACACGTGTCCGCCAGGCTTGGACCAAAGGTCCCAGCGCTGATGGGGACATGGGGTCGATCAGCCCCATTCCTGGCACAGGGAGGACCCTGCGGCTGGAAGGAGGCAGGGGAGGACATGGGAGCGGGGACGCAGCAGATGCATTTCGTCACCCGGCCACGGGACATGTGTGTGTGTTGGGGGAAGGGACGCCTGGGTGTGTGGGTGCATTTATTGCCTCTACCCGCCGGCACCGGCTCCCTGTGCACACACGAGCGGCAGGGACCCAAGGGCACAACCCACAGCTCGCTGGACTTTTACCCTGCTGTGCAAACAGGCAGGCGCCAGATTAGGGTATCAGTTGGAATTTCATCCTGTCAACGGCACCCGCAGCCTCTCTGGGCGGGCGTGGAGCATCTTCCCTCTGGCCCAGCCCCTCGCCAGACCACGGGCACCCCAATGCGGCAGGTGGTTTGGGGATGGACATTTCATCCTTCCTCCCCTAGGACTCCACTGTCCTTTAGGCATCCCCCTTGACAGTGATGGCGAGGCCTGGAGCTGAGCTGCCACCACCCCATCTGCTACCAGGGCAGGACTCCACCAAGCAGTCCCCATGTGGTGGTGGTAAAGCTGGCTGTCAAAGGCAGCTGAAACCAGGTGAAGGAGCAGGGTGCGTGTGGAGAAGCCAACTCTGGGCCTGGGCACCACTCTAGAGTCTCCACACAGAAGTGACCCCAGTTGCCCCACTCCATTTCAGCTCTTTGGACCATTCAGTCCCATCCCTATTATCATATGGTACCAGCCCTGTGTTCTTTACCTCCTCCAGCCTGTTTTATCTCCTGATGCTCCACATCCCCTTGCAGGGGTGGAGAGAGGCAATGGTCCATGTCATGGGCAGCCCTGGCGCCGTGCTGGTGAGCATGGTGTCACCGGGGTGCAGCGGTGGGTGCAGCACTAGGTGCAGCCTCTATTGCAAGATCAAGAACAAACCCTTTGCTCTGGCCCTCTGCAATGCCACATCATCCTGCTTCTGCAGCTGCATCTCCTCCACCCATGAGGACTTTATCCTGCACCAGGTGTCTCTCCACAGCCACTTGCCCTACCTGTGCATCTCAATGCAAAAGTCCCCAGCTCTTCCTGGGCAACGTTTGGAACATTTCTGGGGGCTGGAGGAGTCATTCTGGACAAAGATCTGGGGTACAGCCCCTTGCTTAGTGCCTTGTAGGACCAGGGGGATGTGACTAGGATGGAGAGAGGATAGCGTCTGGCAGCGATGCCAGCTGTCCCAGGCACTATCTCACATCCTCATTCTCTGTTTGCTCTTCTTGGACAAGGAGGATATTCAGCCTGTCAACAGCCATAAAATGAGATTAGAGGCCAGGAGGCGCCAATGGGAGGAGGCCACGTCTGTGGGCAGCTGGCCTTGTTCTTTGGCCTCCATCAGCCCAAGCCTGGCCTCACCCTTTTCCTGGCTGGCCTTGGGGCTGTGAGATTGCCGCCACCAGGTCGCCTGGCATGGCCAGCTTTGTGGCAAAGGGATGGGATGTAGCCTTGCCATGCAGTGGTGTGGGCCATGCCACCACCGGCAATGTCCCTGCTGGATCCAGACATCCAGTTCTTCCCAGAGAGAGCGATTGGCATTGGAATGGGCTGCCCAGGGAGGTGGTGGAGTCGTTGTCCCTGGAGGTGTTCAAAAAAAGACTGGATGAGGCACTTAGTGCCATGGTCTGGTGGATTTGGACAGGGCTGGGTGCTAGGTTGGGCTGGTTGAGCTTGGAGGCCTCTTCCAAACTGGTTGATTCAATGATTCTATGATCCCTCTGCACCCTTTGGAGTAGGACTGGGCAGAACCCCTTGCTCCCGACCCCAGCTGTGCTCAGGGGCATCAGTGTTGGTGCGACTTCGGAGCTGGCATCCCTGGAGGGGAAGAGACAGCAATGAACCCGTGGCACGAGGGATTCCTGCTCGGTTTTATTTTCACTGATGCCTAAAAAACAAAAAGGAAAACCAGTTCTGCCTTATATACACAAAAACTGAGCCAGAGCCCTGAGCCAATGCAAACATTCATCCTCACCACCAAGCACAGCTGGCAGTGGTGGCCAAGACAGAGATCTCTCCATGGGAGGGAGATTCAAATCCTGTGAGAGCTGGAGCAAGGTGGGATGGCAGGAACTCACTTGTAAAAGCCACAGTGAGCCTGGGTACCTTCTTTTCTGAGCCAGGAGGAGCTGGGAGAGGTGCAAGGCTGGTGCTGGACAAGGCGATGCACAAGCAGTGCCGTGTGTGCAGTGAGGGCTCAGCTGGGCACTCAGCAGCGGGCAGGGAATGTCTGCTGCTCCACCTCTCTGGAGGCTGGAGGGACAGCGCTGGGAAAGGCCATGAGAGCTGCTATGCAGACTTGAAGTCCCTCAGCCCTGTCTTGACCTCGGGAAGCTGCAGCCCAGGAGTACCTGGCACAGCCCTGAGCAGGAACCACAGACTCCCCTGTGGCCCAGCTGTGCCCCACTGGTGTTTGGGGTATCAGACTAAGCAGGGAGAAAGGACACTTCAGCTACAGGTCACCAGCAGGAAAAGAGGGATATCAGTTACTGGCCTAGGACACACAGTGAGCAAGAGGAGGTGCAGGGCTTGGAGGAGGGAGGGCATAGAAAGCAAAATCCTGGAGTCCTTTGGGTTTTGAAGAAAATAGGAACAAGCCATTCTCTGTGGAAAAGAAACCTCTTCATTACCACCATGCACACAAGCCCTGCCTCTGCCTGAGACACCCCCTGCCCACCCTGAAAGCAGCTCCTGGTGCCCACGGCAGCTTCCATCCCTGAAAGCAGCAAGCCAAAGCATTGGTCCTTCTGGACCCGTCCTGATGGCAGATCTTCTTCTCCTCCTTCCCCCAAGGGAAGGTGGTCTCATGGCTCAGCAGCATGGTCTGACTCCAGTATGCCTGTTCCTGGCCCCTTTCCTTCCCCTCCCTATCCTTCAGGTGGAGGATGGCTGCAGTGCCACATTGCCATGGCACAGGTAGGCACACCAGGGCTGCTGGACACATGATGTGGCTCTATGGCTGCAGAGGCAGAGATGAGGGCACAGGAGGGGGTGCTGCCAGAGTGGCAAGGGGACATGGGTAAAGGCCTGTGGGGACTCTTTGCAAGGATGTGCTCCAGCTCACCACCACTGCCATGGTTTAGAGTCCCACCTTGTGTCTACTGGCTCCCACAGTCCAACCTTTGCCTTGGCACTCCCCTTCCCAGCGCGGCAGATCCAGGAGTTCAGCTCAGCAAGAATTTGCTTTGCCTCGAGTCCAGTCAGATCTTTTTTCTAGTTCAGACTTGTTCAAACTGCCCCAAGAGCACCAGGCAGCTACATCACCAGGAGGACCAAAGGAGGCATCTTACCAGCTCCACTGGAAGCACCATTGGGAAGTCATCCTCCACCACCAACCTCTTTCCTTCTGCTGACATTAGGACCTTGCTTTGGGCTGCAAATACTAGAGACCAGACCAGTGCCTGCTTCTTGCAGGAGACCAACACTACCTAACCTATGCTTTTTACGTAGGAAAGAACCCAGCACTCCCTTGGGAAGGTCCTGGTGCCACCTGGCCCAGCCTCACTGGTCACCCCATTGGTTCAGCAAGGGACCGTTGTGTCTTTGGGAAGGGGCTGTCACCCTCCAGCACCCAAGGCCCGGCTGGGCTCTGCTGTGTAGTGCTTCTTTCTTGGTGTCTGTGGCTGGTGAGGGGGGATTAAGGCATGAATTCTTCCTTGATCGTCAGAGGAGACGAAGAGACAAGGTTTGGGGCACTGCTGCTGCAGAGGCCTCCAATGGGTCCCAGTGTGCCAGCAGCTGGTGGGGTTGGCGTGGTGGTGCTGGTGGGCTGGCTCTGCTGCTGCATCTTCTTTTTGTTCACCTTCCTCTCCTTTGCTCTCCGATTTTGAAACCAGATTTTCACCTACAGAAAGATGAAGATGGTGATGCAGATGACAACTGCCCTGGTGAGATCCCATCTTGAGTACTGCCTTCAGTTTTGGGCTGCCCAGTTTAAGAGGGACAGGGATCTGCTGGAGAGAGTCCAATGGAAGGCTACGAGGATGATTAGGGGACTGGAGCACTGCCTGATGAGGAGAGGCTGAGGGACCTGGGGCTGCTTAGTCTGGAGAAGAGAAGACTGAGAGGGGATCTAACAAATGTTTGTAAATATCTGAGGGCTGAGGGTCAGGAGGGGAGGGGACAGGCTCTGCTCACTTGCCCCCTGGGGTAGGACAAGGAGCAATGGGTGGAAGCTGCAGCACAGGAGGTTCCAGCTCAACACAAGGGGGAACTTCTTTAGTGTAAGGGTCCCAGAGCACTGGCACAGGCTCCCCAGAGAGGTTGTGGAGTCTCCTTCCTTGGAGGCTTTCAAGGCCTGTCTGGATGTGTTCCTGTGTGACCTGAGCTAGATTGTATGGCCCTGCTCTGTCAGGAGGCTTAGGCTCTCTTTGGGTCCCTTCCAACCCCTAACATCCTGTGAGCCTGTGTGATCCTATGATCCTGTGAACCCCCGGGGCAGGGAGAGCACTCCAGAGTTTGAAAGAGATGGGAGATGTGTGGAGGGAGGTGGGACCACCACCTTGCCTTTCCCTCCTCCAGCCCCTCCTCCAGCTGGGACACGGTTTGCAGGGACACTGCAGCACTGACCTGCCGTTCAGTGAGCCCCAGGGCGGCAGCCAGCTCGGTCTTGCGGCGGATGGTGATGTAGCGGCTGTAGTGAAACTCCTTCTCCAGCTCCAGGCGCTGGTGGTCCGTGTACACCACCCGGTACTTGTCTTTCGTCCTGGTCTTGCCTGGCAGAGAGAGCAGAGCAGGAGTGAGCCAAGAGGTGACGAAAGGCAGCAGTGGAGGAGCAGAAGCATCCCTTAAGGATGTGGAGAAGATGCACAAGCACCTGCGGAGAGCCCAGGAGAAGCATGGCGATGCTCTGGGGACCAGTAGAGAAGAGCATCGTCAGGCTCCCTCTGGATTGAACGCCCATCCTGGGTGGCCAGGGTGCTTCTCTGTGTTGGAAAGTACCTGGCCTTTGGGGAAACTGCTTGGTGGAAGGAGTGGGAGGGATTCAGGGGCATTCTGAGAAGGTGGACCATAAATCCCATGTGCCATGACACACTGACCCCAAGAGGAGCAGAACTGCAGACCCTGCTGTGGGGCCAAGGGCAAGCTGCCTGCACAAACACAGCCTGGGAGGGCTGGAAGAATCCCAGCTCTTTGCCAGGGAGGCCAAACACAAGGTGTCAGTACTTGGAGGCACAAGGAAAGATGGAAAGCCCAGGGACGACAGCATTTGTCTGCCACCAGGAGGGTTATTTTCCTTCTCCCTCTACTCAGCTAAGCCAGAGGGCAGTGCTTATTCACTTGGTACAGTCCTTACACATGCACTGAGGAAAGCCCACATGATGCCCAAGCACTCCTGGGGAGTGGCTCGACAGGCCAGTGGGATTTGACCCAAACTAGCCCAAATCTCACTTTGGATCACCCCAGACACAGACAGAGCAGCACACCTATGGGCACAGAGATGCATGTCCCATGGGGCTGCCAACAGCACCTGCTGCTTTCTAGCAGAAAACCAGAGCCAAACACAGCCTAGAAACTCTCCCAGTTAGCTCCTTCATTACTCCACTTGTGGACAGGCTAAGCCAATGCCTCAAATGCTGCCTGGGCTGGGGGCTGTGGGGAGCAAGGGTGGCACTTTGAGGAGGGACACTCATTCCCAGCAGTTTGCTGATGCTTTTCCTTTGCAGAAGAGCCCATGGACAGGGAATAAACACAGCTGGAGATATTTGTTTTGGACTATTTGTTTCTCCACCCAAAATGACAAAATCCTGCTGCAGAGTGTCAAGAAGGACAGACCCTTGCTTTCAGCCAAGCAGCCAATGGTCCTTATGACTGGGAACTTGGCCATTTGTTTCTCTGGCAGACATTCACCCATCTTCTCCTGAATTTCTGCTTCTAAGAGCAATGCTGCCATAGGAAGGAGCAGGAGCAAGCCAGGGATTTCCCTGGGGCTGCCCTGGGTGAACCAGTGTGGACAAGATATTGCCCATCACTGCTGCAGGTGTTCAGGGAGGGATTCTGAGTGACCCAACAACTTGTAGAACCTCACCTGCAGCTGCTTCACCCAGGAAAAGGGATCTTTGTGTGCCTGCCACCTTGCTCATTCATTCCACTTACCGAGTCCTTAGCAGTCAGTTTGGGCCAAATCAGATGGACACTGAGAAGTCCCAGCACTGTTATTCAATCCTGCTCGTCCTAGTGGTTTGGGTGGCACAGAGCAAAACTCTACTTCAGAGATTCCAGAAATTCCAGACTCAAACCTAATCAGACATCAGAGAGTCTGCACAGAGCAAACCCTCAAGCCCCAGGCTGAAAATCTCTTTCTCAACTAACTCAGTTTTATTTTCAAGGTTGTCTCTCCTCTGCTTTCCTGTTGCAAGCAGATGGGGACTTTCTTAAGCCATTTATGCTGAAGGCTACATCTAAAAGTGCTGGAGCCAAGGCAACCCGTGGTCCCAGTCTACTGTGAGTGGGAAAGGGGATGCTGCAGGATCCTTTCTCTTGCAGCATCTCAAGGGGTGCAAAAAGATAGCTGGATTCCTACAAAATAAGCAAGAGCCAGCACAGGCCCAGCTTCTGCAGTTGGCTACCAAGCAAACCATGTGTGGAAGCAAGAGTGGACACATCACTGGGCAAGGGTGGGAGCAGGGGTGGGCACAGGAGACTTCTCATTCTGCTGAGACTTGACCACAGTGCTCCCAGGCACAAAAGCAGCAGCTCCATGATTCAAGTCAGGACCTGGTTTTCATGGCTATGTCATTCTCTGTGTCCTCCTGCCATTGCTCCTGTAAGTGCTGGCAGGGTCTCAGCACAACATGAGGATCTCAGAACAGCCCCCAAGAAGGACCAAAGCTCCCTAGTGATGCGTAGAGGAGGGCAGGAGCACAGCAAGGCTGCAAGGCAGCCAAGACTAGAAACCAGAGCTCCCTGCAGCAGGACTGGGCTTTAGCCACTAAGTCATGTGTGAGGGATGTTATGAATTCAGTCACTGCTCCAAGCCAGCCCACCCAGGGCTCTTTGGAAGCGAACACCTAATCCCTCCTCACAAACCTGCCCCTGGCCACGCTGGGTGACTGCAGGTCAAAACAGGGTGAAAAAAGCAATTTGATTGAGCAAGATGTGTGTGGAGATGTCTGCAGGCACAGGGCTGAGACACAGTGATTAGTATGGAAGGGTCTAGGGCAGCACCACTGGGAATTTGCCTTCTCTCTGGCGCATGTGGGCTGTGGCAGCTTGGGGCAAAACTGACCACAGCCCAGTGTTAGTTTGGAGTGATGCCAAGGGCAGCCAGTCCTGCAGGGCCCCACACTGTTCCCTTGCTCTCCCAGAGGGGGGCCTCTGTCCTTCCCAGGGGTCTCTGCTGCCTCTCACTGCCCTGCAGGTGAAGAGTTCATCTTCAGAAGAAGGACTTCTGCATCCCAGCCCAGGAGGGACCTGCGCTGAATGTGCAAACACAGCGATTCCCAGGGAGTTACAGAATAAACCAGATGTACCAGCAGAGATTTACACCAGGTTTAGCAGAGCTCAGTGAGGAACCAGGCTCCCTCTGTCTGTTCCAGGCTCAGGGATTCCTACAAGTTATTTTCTTTCTCATATTAATTTATCTTTCTTCCCCCCCCTTATTCTCTTTCATTTGAAAGGAAAACCCTTTCTGAAGTAATAATGACTTTGAAAGGATCTTGCATGCAATATTGCTGTTTGAATGGCACTGCTTGGAGGAGGGGGGGAAAAAAAAACTTAGCAGCTGGAAAGCAAAGGAATTGACAGATGAAGTGAAAAAAGCTGAATTAAAGAATAAAGGAAGAAGGCGGATTGTGAATGCCACACATGCCATGGATTTCAGCAGGAATTATTATTTCCTGCTGCAGCTGTAAATAGATCCATCACAGCTCGTTCTTTGTTATTCCCTCCTCATGGCTCATCCTTGATGGAGCCTGGGCTTGGCCTCAGGTCTGGCAGATACCCAAATGTGCCCCAGGATCTCGCTTGCCCCATCGCTGGGCACCAGTTTCTTGCTGCTCAAGATTCAGGTAGCAAAGACTCCAAGCAGAGGGCTTAGAACCAAGCCAGGGGTGGGAAGTTCTGCATCTCAACTAATTGCTGGTTTCAGAGATGTTTGCTGAATTTGAGGATGTGTTGTGGGTGATTCATCAGAGGGGGGAGAAAAAGAAAACCCAACAAGACTTGCAAGAAATACTATTGACAATGAATAATTCAACTACCTTGAATATGAATGCTGGGTTGCACTTAACTCTCTCCTGCAGGCTTTTTTTATGGCTGTGTTAAAGGAAAAAGGAAATTTGGGATGAGCCAGCCTGCCTCCTTAGGGGGAACCCTTGTACCTGTGGGAAAACCCCAGCACTGCAGCAAGGAGCATGGCTGAGCAGAGGGATGCTTGCAGCAAAGCCTGGCAGAGGTGGATGGAGATGTCCCATGGCCAGGATAGCCCAGAGCTGTGGCTGCTGCACTGGAAGCGAGCATGGATTCGGCACACGGGGTGCAAAGGGCTTGCTGGTGATGCCTCCTAGCACAGTTGCCAGTCTCTTCCAGCCCTGCTATGTGTTTAAACTCCCTTCTGCTTGTCCCCAGAAGACCAGGCAAAGAAACTACTCAGGCAGCCAAATGGAGCCATTTGTGGGGCCAGTGGGAATGGTTTCGGCTTTGGGATCAAGGCAGGGCCAGTGGCTGCGTGGGGAGAGGGCATCGTTACTCCTGTTAATGTGTAACCCTAATAGCACTCACCTGAGCCACGATTAGATAAGGGAATAGCTTTAATGTGCTGTGCAAACCCCAAGGGACATGCTCCCGAGTGTGCAGCCACAGGCACTTGCACACACACAGGGGGACAGGGTCCCGACCCCCAGCATGGATCCACTCCCCACACCAGCTCTGCCTTGGGCAAAAGATGCTGGAGCTCCTGCCCTGGACAAAAGATGTTTGAGCTCCTGCCCTGGACCAGGAGCTTGGCAGGGGGAAGGAAAATCCAACCATCCCCAGCCCTGCAGGCTCATGGCCACAGTAAAGGCTGCCAGGGAGATGGCAGTTCACCCTCTCCAGCCCTGGCCTGCCCAGAGCATGGCTTTCAGTAAGGAACTCAGCCCCAAGCACACAGTGAGGAGTGTTTTGAGGCTGGTGTTGAACAACTGGGAAGGAACCTGTTCAAACCAGACACACAAGAGGCTGTGGAGTAGCAGTGGCACCCTGGGAGGGAGTAGAAAACGGCAAAGGAGCAAGAGCTGTGAGTGTTAATTGGCCATCATCTTTTCCCTGCTCCCACAGAGTGATGCACCCAGCCCCGTGTGCCCAGCACAGCTAAAAGAGGATCAGATCAGCCCCAGACAGAGGATCCTTATCCACACAACTCTTCCAGCCACTGCAGGAGCAGCTTGGCTGCCAGCAGCAAGGTGTAGAAACCCACACACTTCCCCAGAGGTCTCCATTTCACAGGTCAAAGCAGCTCCAAATTGCAGCAGCAGCAGCAAACTGGCTCCACGGGGAGCTGCAACGCAGCCATCAGGGCTCTGATCAGGGCGGCTGGGGTAGGGCAGTCCTGACCCACTCACCAGAGCTGCTGAGATGAGAGCCGAGTGCCACGGTGGCTGTCACGCCCCACCGCAGAGGTCCCTGAGGCTCGGGGACCTGGGCATGTGTCATGGTGCTTTGCACAGGAGGTGCTGGCGTGGGGGATGGAGGTGTCGCTGCCAGGCTGGCTGGCCCCGGGGCTCAGCAGCTCTGCATGCCCTGCTGCCCAGCGTCTCCTTGCCTGGCTGGCATGAAAAGCCTGGGCAAAGTGCTTCTGGAGCTGCCTTGCATGGCCTCACCCTCCTGGAAAGGCTCCATCCTGCCTACGTCTGCCCCTGCGCCGAGGGTCTGGTTCCACTCTCTCTGATGGCACCACAGAGTTTCGTAGTGCCAGCTGTGAGAGTTGGGGCTGTGCAGCCTGGAGAAGGGAAGGCTCCAGGGAGACCTTACAGCAGCCTTCCACTACCTGAAGGTCTACAAGAGAGCTGGGGAGGGACTTTTTACAAGGGCTTATAGTGGTAGGATGAAAGGGAATGGATTTAAGCTGGAAAAAGGTAGATTGAGACTGGATATTAGGAAGGAATTCTTTACAGTGAGGGTGGTGAGACACCAGAGCAGGGAAGCTGCTGATGTTCCCTCCCTGGAGGTGTTCAAGGCCAGGTTGGACAGGGCTTTGAGCAACCTGGTCTAGTGGAAGGTGTCCCTGTCCGTGGCAGGGGGTTTGAACTAGATCACCTTTAAGGTCCTTTCCAACTCAAACCACTGCATGATTCTGTGATTTTAACACTGAAAAGCAGCAAGTGTGAAATTCCTGAGCACCAGGGCAATCACTTGTCCACACTGGAGTCCAGGTGCAGCAAGACAAGGTGCAAGGCCACCTGCCTCTGGGTGGGTGCTCTCTCTCCATGATGAAACTGGCTCATTCTAAATGAGCAGCATCTGCTTGCAAAGAGGATAGAATCCTCCCCTCCCAGAAGGATCAGAGCTCTTGTTAGGATTTGCCATTCTCCCCCAGGGAGGAACTAGGGACAACTTCCCCCATTCCAGGCATAGCTTTGGCAATGCTACAGGTGAAGAAATTGAGGTGCAGATGCAGCTCCAAACCAGAGTGGAGACCCAGGCCAGAGTCATGGGTTCTGACCTCTGGTGGGACTCTCTAACCACCTTAACCCCTGCTCCTTCTGCAGCAACATGGGGGAAAACACACACACACTTCAAAGACAAGGACAGTTGGCAGAGCAACAGTCCCATGACAGGGACCCCAGGCCCAGAAAAGGGCTGAGGTTTGCTCCTAAAACTCAGGAGCCTCCAGGCTGACTGGAGCCACTCTCATATGGCAGCCAGATGTGCTCCAGATGCCTCTGTGTGTGAGGGGGTTGACTCTCCCTCACTGAGCAGCAGCAATGGCAGCCGTGATGCTGGTGCTCAGGATAGGCAGCCCAGCTCATTTCATTGTCCCTAAACCTACTGGACATGGGAACCCCACAGCAGCAGGGGCTGAGCCCCCTGACACTCTCCCTCTGCTTCCAATTGCTGCACACTCATTTGCACCACTCCTTAGCCCTTCCTCTGTGGCTTCAGAGAGGGGGTAAACCAGAGCCCCCCACCTTTCCCTGAGTTCTGGGAACCAGCAGGTCAGGGTTTTCACAAGCTAGCCCTCCCCGTGCATGCTGCACTATCATCAGCTCTTTCTCCTCTGCTGCAGGAAGCAGAGGAGTGATGGATGGGACAGCCCACGTGAGGCAAAGGGCCACAGCCATGTGGCTTGCTTCATCACCACCAGTAAGAAACCAGTCCCTCCTGAGGGCAATCCTTCCCCAGATCCCTGCCTGAGATCTTTCCCCTGCCAAAGGCTGTTGGATTTAGACAACTGCTGGGTGTCACAAACTGTGTGAGAGGAACCACACTCCTCACACCTCCCACCGCCCCCGTACATCCTTAATGGCTCTGTACTGCAGAGGGAGGGAATGCTGAATGAATTCTCACCCCTGGACCCCACCAAGGCTCTCCCACCTCTGCTCCAGCTCGGGGAAATGGACATTTCAGTCATCAGAGTTGAAGGCAGGACTCATCTGTGTCTGAGGGTGCTTGGGGTCCCCCCAATGAGTGTCTCTCCTGCCCTCATGGCAGCTCCTTGCCAGCTGTTCACCTGACCTTGACCCAAACAGAGGATTTCTTCCTGGTGCCAGCCTTCAGAGCAGACAGCAATGCTCCTGTGGGCACCCACTAGCAGTAAAACCTGTTTCAGCTTGGTACAAATGCTTCACCATGTCACCTGTCCTGGTGTCTGCAATCTCCTGCACATAGAGGACTGAGCTTCTCCTGCACATAGAAGACTGAGCTCTGTGCTCCCAAAAAAGCCTTTGCTGTAAGTGGGAGTGTGTGGCTGGTGGTGGCTCACCTGGAAGTTACGGCATGACAAAGCCAGGAGGCAGATATCAAGGCTTGGCACAGAGCTGAGCCAAGCAGAGCAGCCTGGCTGCTGGGAAGGGGCAGAAACAGCCGGGCAAAGTGCTGGATCTGGGGAGTGCAGACCGGTGTGCAGGAGCACAGGCTGGCCCTGCTGGCACAGTGGGATGGAGCCAGACCTGCACCCACACACGTGTGTAGAAGCACCCCCACTGCAAGCTTCATCTTGCTTGCAGGAGGTCCCCCCAGGGGCGTGAGGAGAAGGTTGCCAGTGGCCGCAGTGTGTTCTTGGACAAGGCACAACCCCAGGGACTGGGCACTGGGCAAGCGTTTCATAGAATCATGGGATCGTTTCAGCTGGGAATGACCCTCAGGGTCAAGTCCAAATGTTGCCTCAGCACTGTCAGGTCACCACAAAACCATGTCCTTCAGCACCACATCTGCACATCTTTGAAATCCCTCCAGGGATGGTGACTCCACCACTTCCCTGGGCAGCCTGTTCCAGGGCTTGGAAACCCTTTCAGTGAAGAAACTTTTCCTAACATCCAATATAAACCTCCCCCTGTGCAACTCAAGGCCATTTTCTCTCATTCTATTGCTTGTCACCCCAGAGAAGAGACTCACTCTCACCACACTACAACCTCCTTTCAAGCAGTTGTAGAGAGCAAAAAGGTCTCCCTTCAGCCTCAGTTTCTCCAGATTAAAGCAGCCCAGTTCCCTCAGCTGCTCCCCACTCTGCTCCAGGTCATATCTTCCAGCAGCTGCACTGATCTTCTTTGGACATGCTCCAGCACCTCAATGTCCTTCATGAAGTGAAGGGGCCCAAACCTGAAGGCACTACTCAAGGTGTGGCCTCACCAGTGCTGCTGAGTGCAGGGGAACTATCACTTCCTTACTCCTGATGGCCATGCTGTTTCTAGTACAAGACAGGAATTTCCCAGCCCTGCAGTGATTCAACCCTTTATTTTGGCAACTGGCAGATTCCTTCCGTTGCTCCCATGGTTTTATGAGTGCTGAGCCAAGCACCACCAGCCAGGCTTCAGTGCCAGGTCAAAGACCACATGAGCACGGGAGGGTGAGGAGCACTGGGTTGCACGAGGGCTGGCCAGCACGTGCGGGCTGGAAACAACCCACTCCAGGGCATCACCTTTGCATCAGCCCTGGGGCACCGAGCCCAGATCCAGCTCATTCAGACCTGCCACCTGGTTGGATTTGGCCCAGCTGCATCAGGAGAAGGAGGACAGCAAGGTGATGGTGCCAGCTGGGCACTAGGACTCCTCTCTCCCTTGGCAGCCCCATCGGGCTCAGCCTGTCCTTAGCACGGCAGAGCAGGGGGAAGGATGCAGCTCCTTATCCAGGTGATCACAAAGCTAACAGCGATGGAGTGGGTGTCCTTGAAGGGTCCCCTGGAGGAAACATCTGCCATTGGCCAGGGGTTTAAAGTGTCCCTCTGCTAATCCTGGGGTATTAGCCAGCCAAGCCCCTCACGTAGGTATGGGAAGCCCATTTTTGTGCAAGGAAAGTCAATCCTAGGAAAGTTTGGACGGCCTGCACCTTGGCCAGCAGACTCAGTGGTCAACAAATCCCAGCTGGGGCCAGGAGCAGGTTATGGGTTAATAATTCAAGGGGTGAGGATTGATGTGCCCAAAGCATGCACACACCAAGCAACCTGGAGGAAGGGTCTCACAGTGAGCATAGAATCATACAATCAGTCAGGGTTTGAAGGAATCACTAAGACCATCTAGTTCCAACCCCCCTGCCATGGGCAGGGACACCTCACGCTAGATCAGGCTGCCTAGAGCCTCATCCAGCACCTATGTCCTAAAGAAGAGTCCTCCATGGAGGAACTGACCAGTTCTGTCCTCCAGCCCCCACCCCAAAACATACCATGCACAGCAGGAACCTCACCTGTCCAAGGGAAATGTTTCTGTCTTATGTGGGAGGTTTTCACTCTTTCCTCCAGCTTTCATGGGCCTCACTAGGGCAACAAACTGAGCTGGAAAACTGTGCTGGAAGTAGTGAACACCCAGATGGGAGCTGCACACTTGCTCTCAGAATCAGAGTCCATCTGAATGGTTTCAGTTGGAAAAGACCTTTAAGATCATTGAATCCAGCCATTATCGAACTCTGCCAAGTCTGGTGCTAAGCCACATCCCTCAGCACCACATCTCTGAGACTTGTAAGCCCCTCCTGGGATGCTCCCTTCTCAGAGCACCACAGCTTGCTCCCCATCACCCCAAAACCTACCCTGGCGCCACACAAAGCTCCCAGCACATTCACCTCCCCAAGGGACGCCCCAATTGCACTTTCACTTGCAATATTTAGCACTGTGGCCCTGGCTGGATTAGTGACCTATAAGCCAGACCCTAGGCAGTATCTGAGGATTTGCATAGCTAAGGAGCAGAGGGTGAATTTCAAAGTTCAGCCAGCGGCTGCTTCCAGCCACCTTCCCGAGCTTTTTATAGAGCCAGGGTGCAATTCACAGGGAAGCTGGCAAATAATTGTGAATAAGGAGGAAGCATGAGGCTCTGACACGCTGCTCGTGAAGATTTTACAAGCAGAAAAAGAGGTGACACTGGAAGGAGAAAGGAGGCCTTGGGGACGTCTTCCAGCTTGGTTTCCTTTAACTCCCAGTTTCCAGCAGCCAGCCCTCAGGCATCACAATCTCTCCTGCCGCGGGGTTATCTTGGCTCAGCTGGGTGAAGCACGCCTGCATTTAGCAACAGGTACATAGAATCATCCCCCTGTGAAGCCTGACTCTCTGATGAGTCACTGGGAGATGTCTCACTGATCATTTTTAGGGGGGAGCTCTGGCTTGCATTTGTAGGAGTGTGGTGTGTGTATCCCCCCCCCCCCCACACACACTCATATTCCCTGTGTAACATTTTTCTCTTAGCACCACCCAGCTCTCTCCCAAAAGCTTTCAAACTACAGCCAAGAGCTGTTTGTACAAGGCATGACAGAGAGGGAACCTTCATTTACAGCCCTCTGAAGTATTATGATTGATTGCATTCACAATGAAACTGTTGATATTTATAGCCAAAAAGAAGAAGTCCATCTACTCATTTCCTATTCCCACTGGGGTGAGATGGGCAGGCTAATGGAGCTGATTCAAGTCCAGCTTATTGATTTCAATAAAACAGCTCATCTAAGAATTTCATCCTTATCTATGCCAAATCCAACTCTGCCCTGCTCTCTTTCAAGCTTAATGGAGAATGGTTCTCTTTTTTAGGCTCTGTTTTAATTTCAAAGGCAGCCCTAGAAAACCAGCTCCCAGCACATGATCCCAGCAGCAATTTAGCACCAGCAGCGCTGGGCTTGGACCCAGAAGAGACACAAGGAAAGGGCTTTAACCCACAAGTGCCTTAAAAAGGGATCTCACTGGCCACCTGTCCTGAGGAAATGCCACAAGAAAGGGCCTTTCACCCTGGCACCCATCCCTGCACAGCTGGGGCTGGGCTGGGGCAGCATCCCTGTGTGCAAGGGGACCAAGGCTGATTATGTTTCCCTTTGTGTGGATTTAATCTAAGAGATACAAACTAAGCAGCTAATGATATTTTTCCAGAATTCAATCAACTCAATTGTCATTTAACTCAATCAGAGGCACTTTCAAGCCCCTGTTTTATCTCAGCCCCACTGCTGGGTGTAAAGCCGTGCCCTTGATCCCGAGGAGGCATGTGCTGATACCTTTCTCCCCTCATTAATTTGCCCTCCTGCCTCCCTCCTCAGAAGAAACCAAGGTATGTGGACATGCAAAACCTGCAGAAGCAGTGGGTCCTGGCTGCACGGGGTGGGGGAGGCTGGGCTGCTGGAGCACATCCTCTTTCCATGCCTGAGCCCCAGCCTGCCTGTGGGCTTCCATCACTGGGTATAAGGGAGGCATTTTTCCTAAATATGTATACTGAGTGCTTAGCACGGGCCAGGAAATACCACCCTGCCTCTCCCCTCCTCTTTCCAGACTGGGGCTGGGCTTTTCCATTTGTCAGGATGCTCTGCCTGCTCCACCACAGCTACTAGTCCTGCTGGGACAACTCCATCCCCACCATGCAAACCTAGTAGACATCAGGAGCTGTTTTCCACAAGTACCTCTGCATGAGTTCTCTACACAGGACTCGGTCAGCAGGGAGCCAGAAACAAGCCTAACATCGGAGACACTCTGCAAACAGGGAGCCCTGGTCCTGATCCTGCAGATACGGACAATCAAAAGCAAAACTGCCCTCAAGAGATGCCCGGTAGTGAGTTTGGCTCCAGCAGGGCTCCCTAGAGCTCAAGGCCAGCAAAAGAGAGGGAGGGAGGTGGGAGGTCCAGGCAAACCTGGCAGGCAGAAGGTCCAGGCTGGGCTGGCAGTGGCGGTCAAAGCCTGTAGGGGAAGATGAAAGAGCACGGGCAGGACAGGACAAAGGAACCCCGCACCTCACCTCACCGCCAAAGGAGCCAGCCACCATCTCCATGACAAAGCAAAAGCCATGTCAATTTGGGCTGGCCCCAAGGGGGGATCTGCTCAGTGCCTTTGAAGTGGGCAGCAGGGCCCCTCACCCATTGCGGGCAGGGGGCTGGGGTCACCCAGACGCTTCCCCCTCTGCCTCCAGGTCAGGAGTTCAGCGGGGACAGGACCCTGGGAACAGCATGACAGTAGGCACAGGAGAGAGGAGCAGCCACGCAGGAGGTGCATGGCACCCACACGCTGCATGCACACACGTGTGGTGTGCTGCACCCAGAGCACTCAGATGCACCCTCCACGTGGCAGAGGCACCCAAAGCACCACATTTTACACTCACCCCAGGTGTGTGCACACCCTGCCGCTCACACACACTCTGTGTGCACACACACCACATCTCGGTGCACACACAGTGCGTGCACACATCCCCCCCCGTGTGTGCCTGCGCACCGCATCTGGCACATGCACTGTGTGCACGCACCCTGCACCTTGCACAGTCACCCTGGCATGCAGCAGCATCCCCTGGGACACTTGGCTGGCACATCTGTGGAGCAAGCCCCACGCACACACTTGGAGTTCACGGTGCCTGGCACACACACACACACGCTGTGTAACACCTCTCATGCACACGCAGCAGCCTGCCTCTGCACAGCTCTGTCTGGCACCTTCCCTGCACACAGGTACACGCACACCACGGCATGCAGCTTGCACACACATTTGCACGCCCCTATACTCAGACTCTCACACAGCTGCACATCAGCTTAGGGCTTCAGCTCTGTGCACTCACCCTTGCACGTATGGAGTACCCCATCCAACACCCCCGCAGGACCCATGGGGTCTCTGGCTCTGCCCATCCTACCCAGCAGTGGCAGGCAAGGGCAGGGCTACAGGGGCAGAGACTGGCTAAGGCTTTTCAACCATCTAACTCTGGCTGCCAGCAACGTGGAAGGACGGTGCCCTCGCTGCCCATTCTCAGCCCCTGCCACCTCGGCACTAGGGTCTCCCTGTTCTTTGGGGACCAGGCGCCACACTGGGGGCAGCCCAAGCACACTGTCCCTCTCGGGAGTTCGTTTCCATGCAGAGAGAACCACAGAGCAGGATCTGGCCCCTCAGGACTTCAAGCCCAGGGATCCTGTGCAGTGGGGAAGGTGCAGGGCTGGAGGGTTTCCTTACCGCTGTTGCTGGTGCTGGGAATGCTGCGCCTCATCCACTCGTAGGGGGTGCGTCTCTGGGGGTTAGGGGAGAGCTGGGGAACAGAGCTGCTGATGGGTGGAGGCAGGAGTCCAGAGCCCGGGGGCTGGATGGGGTTAAAATCTGGGGGGCTGAATCCAAACTGTCCCGGGCTGGCGGTGGAAGGTGCAGCAGCGGTCCCATAGGAATGCCAGTCCTCCTTGGCAGGGGTATAGGGAGAGCCCCAGGCTGCCGCCGGCTGCCCGTGGTGCGGGTCGTTGTTAATCCCTGGCACATGGTGGTAGCTGGCGAAGTCCGAGTACTGGGGCGGCCCCGGCATGTAGTTCTGGGGGCTGAGGTTGAGGCTGGGGTGCCGGACGGGGCTGGGATACATGTTGGTGTCCTTATCCAGAAGATAACCCACATACATCTTCCCTGGGCAGCTCCGGGCACATGCTGTGCCGCCCTGCTGCCGGCTGCGGGCCCGCTCGGGCTGGCGGGGAAGTGGCCGCCCCTGCCCCTCCTTCGCTGCCGCTCACCTGGGCGCCTTGGGGAGCTGTGTCCTGGGGCCAGGCACCTCCCTGCCCACAGGCTTTTATTGGGCCCAACCTCTCGGCAGCATTTGCATTGAAAGGCAGGTTTGCATTTCAAAGTGCAGGAACCTTGGCGGGTGTGGGGGGCGAGTTCAAACCTCCCACCCCAGCTGCAGGGGGGCTGTGGCAGTGGGTGACCTCGGGGCTCACTGAGGACCCCGTCTCTTCTCTGCTGTCACCACCCCACAGCTGTGCCCGTGCCATCAGCCGTGGTCTCGTTGCAGCAGGCAGTTTTGGCCATCGAGTGTCACCCGTGAGGAGCTCACCCCGACCCTGAGACCATCCCCAACGCAGGAGCAGGGTGGGCAGAGCCCTCGTGTTAAAGCGTGGCTGTAGGCAGGGAAAAGCTATGCCTGACATCAGCTCTGTCCCCACACTGGGGACACCAAACCCTTCCTCTAGGGTGTTTCTTTGCTGTGCCTGTTGCCAGCATCTCCCTCATTTGGAAGAAGAGGGCTGGTAGGAAGGCTCTGGGTCCTGCACTTCTCCATCTGGGGGCAAACAGCCCTCCAACCCTGACAGCAAAGCTGAAACTGGCCTCAGAGAGCAGGACAGACAGACAGACTGTTCTGTTCAGGGGGACCCAATGGTCCACTATGGACCCATCGGGGAGTCACTGGGCTCCAACGTGGCTTTGAGAGGCTCAGGACCCTGCAGCAGCAGCAGCAGCAGTTTCTTGCCTGTTTTCCCTTTTAAAGAAGTGAACCACTCCAGATCTTCTGATAGGAAAAACCATCCAAACCCAGGACCCTCATGAAGCCATGCCTGCTGGCAAGCTGGGAGGTGGCCACTGGCCAGAAACAGCCCCCAGCAGAGATTGCCACCCATCAGGCTAGACACACCTCTGCTCCTCACAGAAGGAGAGACTGAGGACCAGCATTGTGCCAGACTGCCCAGAACCCCCGAGAAACCCCCTTCGGCTGCAGCCAGAAGCCTCCTCCCTTTCATGTGCCCCTCCCTGCCAGTGTCACTCCGGCTGCACTGGTCACCACCACGTAGTCACGGCCATCATTTGCAGGCTGCCTTTCCCAACCCAGACCAGAGCACGGCCCTGTAGAGGCTCCAGGAGGCTGCTTTACGTCACCACCCCAAGGCCACCTCTGCCTTTTTCCCCTCTCCAGCCCCTTCCCAGGCTGGAAATGTGAGCGGGACAAGGACTGATCAGTCCTCACCCTCCCGGGAGAGAAACAGCCTGGAATTTGGCTGTAAGAAACAGAAACCAAAAGAAAAGAAAGATAGAGGAAAAAGAGGTTCAGAATGAAATGGAAAGAAAGGGATAGAACCAGAGACCACCAGAGTTTTCTCATTGCATAGATGAACCTGGGAAGTGTTTCCAGTGTGGGATTGCCTCCTAGTTTTGTGGAGCTAAAAGGAAAGTGATAACAAACCCATCAGAGCCCCTCTGACCTGAGGAGCTCAGTGCATTTGATGCGTGGCCATGATGCAGCTGGTGGCAGATGTCCCCAGCCTTAGCAGAAGGGTTGGGACTGGCACCCAGACACCACTGCTTCCTGCTCACTCCTGTGCCAACCCTTCCTCCTGAGCCCCCCATGTTCGTGGAGGGACCAGTGTGCCCCTGAGCCCCTTGCAGCTCTGCTGTCATCTGTTTGCTCAGAGTGGACTTTGTGAGAGCTCTGTGGAGCCACCTCCCAGCCCTCCCAGCCTCAGCAGAGCAGCCTGCTGCTGTTTCTACCCTGCACTGAAACCATGGTGGGGCAACCCTGGAGCACTGGACCCATAACAGCTCTGCATCAGTCCTGGACTCCTTGTCCTATTGTTCCAGCCTCAGTTACAGCTGAAACTGGGTGAAAACATTACACGGATGCCCCCGTGCCATACCCACTCCCTGCAAGGAGGTGGGAGCCAGGATGAGATCAGAGGGAGAAAGGGTAAGAGATAAGGGGCCTGGTTTGCAAGAAAGGAGCAGAGTAAAACCCCAGCAGTGGGAAATCATCCCCAGAGCTGGCATTGCCCAGGCTTTGCCTCTTGAGAGTTGGCAGAGGGGAGCAATTGGCAGCATCCTGGCCGTGCTCCCCCAGGGTCCCCAGTCCCAGCCGTGGCCTGGCTCCCTCCCTGGTGACAAAGGTGACTGTCACAACCGTCCCAGCTGGTGATAATCCTCACTGGTGACGCGGCACAGATAATTGATGCGCTGAGTAACCCCGTCTATCCCGGGCTTCTCCCAAGGTCTCAGCACAGCCATGGCTTTGTTTGTGCAAGAGAGCCAAGGCCTTCTTCCTCAGCTTCCTCCTCTCAGCAGCAGAGAGAGGCTGGCTCAGGGAGTGGGTTAAAAAAAAAGCCAGAGCAAGAAAACATCTCCTGAGCAGATGGTGGGAGGCACAGAGGAACACAGGCGGCTGCTGTGCCCCTCCCCAGGGGCAGTTGTGCTTCAGGGCTGGGTGATGTTGGGGTTACTCCTGCTGCTGGCTGTTTCCCACAGCCAGGGACAGGTGACCTGGACTCCCCTTTCCCTTTTCCCATCCCATGGAAGTGAGGCCAAAGGCTCAGGCAGCTGCTAAGGACAGGGGGTTCAGGAGTCCAGGAAGGGCATCCCACACCTGCATCCTCCCCTCAGCAGGTGAAGGGCTCAGCAAGCAGCAGCATTGCCAGGTGCCTGCAAGCAGCTTTGCCACAATCTCCCTTGGCACAGGGTGAAGTGGGCATGGGATGACAATTGTGTCATAAAGATCCTCTGGCAATAACTTGCCTCTTTCTACTTTCTTTGGCCTGTGTGTTGCTGGTGGGGATTATGGTCTGCAAAGTTTATGCTGAGGAGGAGCAAAGAGAGGAGGAGCCCTGCAAGGGTTCTCCTCCGTAGGCTCCCTGAAGAACATCCCAGCTGCTAGCCAGGGACTGCTGGGAGCTCTTGGTGATCCAGGATGCTATCCACACCACAAGGTCTCATGCATTAGCAGATATGGGGCTGCCACAGCCCCGAAGAGGTCCCCATCTAGATGAAAGGGGGTGGCAGTACTTTCTCCATCTACTCCAGAGACGCTCAGCACCAAACCCAGCCTGGGGAGCTCCTGTTAGCTTTCCAGACCTGAGATTCCTGGTGGAAACCAGGTGGATTCAGTGGAGAGGGAGAGCGTCCAGGGTGCCTCTGGACTTCATGCTGCTATCCGTGATCAAGTGATGCCATCTCCTGGAAGCCTGAGGGCTGGAGAACGAAGGGCCGGGAGGTCTCCAGGGCCAGGCTGTGAGCAGCTATCACAGAGGGAGCAGGCTCGCAGGAGAGACCACTCCACCACCTCCTATCTCCCATGGAGGAAGCACCCACCCAGGGAAACCAAACCTTCAGCTTACTCTGAACTTTCACCGTGACTGCAGCAGGACAGGGAGATTCCCACAGAGGGTGCAGTAGGAGCCTCTCCTCACTCCCCTTTCCTCCCAGAGTCTCCTGTCCCACCACCTCTTTGGCAGCTCACTGGGCATATGGCTTCCCAATTCTCTCAGCCCCTGATGCTACTCCCAGACCAAACCTGTGGCTGCAGACCAGCACAACCCAGAACTGCATGGTTCCATGCATGCTCCAGCCCAGCCAGCACCTTCCTCCTGTTCCTCAGCTTTTCCTGCCACACTCCTGCAGCAGGAGGAAAGGGACAGCAATGCATGTTCCCTATACATCATTCCTACCATACACATTTGGAAGAGCATCCCAAAGAGCAAGGGAGGGTTTGAGCAAAGCAGCCAACTCATGGCATTCCCTGGGAGCATCCCCTCCTCTCTGGCAACAGAGATATTAATGCAGCTCTCTTGCAGAGGACAAGCCCCAGCTCCTGCCCCATCAGCCCTGCTGCAGAATCCTGCCTGTTCTTTGGCTTTTCCCAGATTTGTGTCACATCTCTGTTGGCACTTGTGTCCCTCAGCAGAGTGGGACCCAGAGAGATGGGTGCTGGAACAGGCTAGCCCGGGTCGGTGTGCTGCCAGCCGTTCTGGACAGCCCCACTCCCTTCCCTCAGGGAATCAGCTTTCCTGGCAAAATGCAAATGCCACAGATCTTGGGACCATCCTCAAGACGGCACTGGGGACAGGGACTCACGCTGACATCCAGCATCTCTTCCCAGCGGATGTGGTTCCCTTGCTCTCGCTGGGCTGGTGGTGGGATGCCCTCTGCGCTGGCACAGAGCTGGCTGCCCAGCTGGTGGGTGCAGGGCACTGCTCACTCATCCGACCCGCGACAGGAGACACAGGGTCCCCAAGGTGGTCAGGGCCTGACGGGGAGTGTCCTGGCCACGCTTTGCCCCTTCACGGCGTCTCAGGCACTGCGTAAGCAGAGGGTTAACAGTTCCCACGTTAAGTGACTGCAGATGTGTGGGAAAGGCCGGGGCGAGCGGCCGGCAGCGCTATTAGTATGCACCCAGGAGCCTGCCGCTGCCTCCAGGGGCTCCGCGGAGCGCGTCTAATACCAGCGCTTTGCGTGGGGTTGGGAAGAGTGCGTGGGATGCGGGACGGGGGTGAGATGGCCCCGAACAGGAGGAAAGGCAGTGGGCTAGCATCCTCTGCCTCTGGTTAGTGCCTCCTCCAAGCACTCAAACCCGCGGGATGCAGAGGATGAGCCAGCACCTGTGAGGACATAGCTTGGCATGGTGCTCAGTGCTACCTCCTGACATCGTTGTCACCCTGCGGTGTCCGTGGCCAGCATTCACAGTTCTGCAGGATACCTTCCAGCCTGGGATGCTCCCCAGCGTGTTGTGCTTGGCCATGTGGTGACTTTGGAACACCTTCTGCCTCCCTTTCCTCTCTGCTCTCACCCACTGCCACCATGCAGAGGTTAGTGATTCCTCACGGGATCACAGAATGTTAGGGGCTGGAGGGGACTTCAAAAGTTCATCCAGTCCACCCCTCCCTGACAGAGCAGGATCACCTCTAGCAGATCATACTGGATCACATCCATGAGGATCTTGGCTATCTTCAGAGAGGGAGACTCCACAACCCCACCCAGGCAGCCTGTTCCAGGCCAGAGAAGAACTTGGTGAAGCCTCTGTGCAGCTATCCCACAGAGCCCAAGAGCTGGATCCAGGCATGAGCAAATGCTGGCAGTTGCTATGCTGGATGTGTTGCCCAGATACGGAACCATGCTGCACGGTACCCAATGCTCCTCTCCTGTGGTCTGCCACTCAACACCACACCACAGCAACGCTAGAACTCCTGAGTTAACTTAAAGTTGATAGAGGTTTGAAGAAACCAAACCCAGGAGCTGGTCTGGGCCTCACTAAACCTTCAGTGAAGTGGGAAAGGCCATCAGCTGCTTCATTTTCCTTACGTGCCTCTCACCTGCTGGCATGAGGGACCTGTCACTGACTCCAGCACGGCCATTCCCTGCATCCTGTTGGGTTGTCTGGCTCTGGTGTATTCTCCGCATCAGAGGATGGAAATGGATTATTTAGCTGTGGTCCCAGCTCTGCCTGGGATGGGGCAGGAGGTCAGAGAGATGCTTTGATGCAGGTGATGCCGAAGCAGTCCAAATACCCTGGAGTGTCCCTATATCAGCAGCAGTGCACCACACGACCCCAAGCCTCCTCTAGCGCCTAACTGTTTATGGAAGCTGGAAATCTCAGCTGAGAGCAGCTCTGGCAGCCCACACCACAGCTGTCCCAGGCCCAGGGGACCCACTAAGTCCTGCAAGCACCACAAACGGGGGTGCAGGCACTGAAAATAGAGGTGAGTGATGAAGGGGGCAAGGAGGCAGAAGTCACTGAGCTGCTCCACTCCGCCCACGCGCCCGCACAGGCGACTCCCGCTGGCTTTGCTGCTTCCTTCAGGCTGCCCTTTCCCATGAGCTGCCCTAACCCCGATGTGCTGTTCCTAAACAAAGTGCTTGGCCCTGGATGCTCCCCGAGGACAAGCATCGTGGGCCATCGTGTGCTTGCTGGGATGCTGTGGGCTCTCCAGGGCTCTTCTGGCATCCCAAAACAATGAACCCTGGCCTCGGCAGATGGACACAGGAGGTTCCACGTAAACAGAAGAGGAAAAAAGTCTTTGCTTTGAAGGTGGCAGAGCACTGGAATAGGCTGCCCAGAGCAGTTATAGAGTCTGTGTCTGGAGGGAGGCATTCAAAACCCACCTGGAGGTGTTCCTGGGCTATTTACTCTAGGTGATCCTGCTCTAGGAAGGGGTTGGGCTAGATGGTCTTCAGAGGTTGCTTCCAATCTCTATCACTCTGTGATTCTCTTAGGAGAGGGTTTTCAATGAACCCTGGCTTTGGCAGGTGGTACACAGGAGGTTCCACATAAACAGAAGAGGAAAAAAGTCTCTGCTTTGAAGGTGGCAGAGCACTGGAATAGGCTGCCCAGAGAGGTTGTAGAGTCTGTGTCCGGAGGGAGGCATTCAAAACCCACCTGGAGGTGTTCCTGGGCTATTTACTCTAGGTGATCCTGCTCTAGGAAGGGATGGGACTAGATGACCTTCAGAGGTCACTTCCAGCCCCCATCAGTTTGTGATTATCCTAGGAGAGGGTTTTGTTTGCCCAGGTTGTCCCTGCTCCCAACCCAGGGGTGGCCAATGAGCCACCCATTTGCAGGAGGCAGAGGAAAATATATTCCACATGGGGATCAGGATGCTCTGCCCCCAAGTGTGGTCTATCCCAGCCTTTCCACACCCTGCTCATCCCGGGTAGCCTGTCCCTGGTGCGAAGGGCCTAGTAGGATTGTACTCGTGAGTTCCTTCCTCTCCTGCTGTGTTGATGCTGTCCTTGGAGTGGGGATACTGCCAGGAAATAGCTCCACGGAGTTATTCCCAGCATCCCAAATGTCCCTGTGCAGAGACCTGTCAGACATGTCTTTACCCCTTGGGAAAAGCCATGTGTGCAGCACGTCCCCTCTGCCACCTGCTCCCAACATGTGCTGCTCTCACGCTCAGAGGCTCCTCTTCTGCATGACAGACCATCTCAGCTCTGGGGGGGCTGCTGAAGCCCCCCAGCATGTGACCATCACCACATCTGGAGTCAGGGAATCCAGCCAGCACAGCACAGGGTAGCAGCAGGGTCTCTCCCAGCCATTATTGCTTCAGCCCCTATGCAGTCCAGTGTAAGAGCTCCTCTAGCTCCTGGTGGTCACCTCTCCAGCATCCTTCTTTTCCTCTTCTGCCCGGGCTTGGTCAGATCCACTTCTCTCCTGCCCTGCTCACAGCTGTACCTGCCTGGCTGCCAATCCCTGCCAGGCACAGAAGCAGCACATAAGTTGTGGAGGCAGGATCGGGGTACTGCTGAGACGACTCAGTCTGAGTTAGCTACGAGCAGTGCGCTTCATTGAGGCAGTACAGCAGCTTATATGCTACTTGGAAGAGGTGTGCACAACTAACTGAGTTTGAGATTGGCACATGTGGAAAGGACAGATTGGCTCAAGGTTATGTGTGTGGTACAGATAGGCCAGCTCACGTCAACACCTGCAGAGTCAGCCCCCTGCGGCTGGCTGACTCTGCCCACATAGAATCATAGAATCAACCAGGTTGGAAGAGACCTCCAGGATCATCCAGGCCAACCTAGCACCCAGCCCTAGCCAGTCAACCAGACCATGGCACTAAGTGCCTCATCCAGGCTTTTCTTCAACACCTCAAGGGACAGTGACTCCACCACCTCCCTGGGCAGCCCATTCCAATGCCAATCACTCTCTCTGCTGACAACTTCCTCCTAACATCCAGCCTATACCTCCCCTGGCACAACTTGAGACTGTGTCCCCTTGTTCTATTGCTGGTTGCCTGGGAGAAGAGGCCACCCCCCACCTGGCTACAATGGTGCCATCCACCGCCTGGTTTCCTGCCTCCGAGAAGGACACTTTGCAGTGTGGTTGCTCATTGCTTATCAATTCATGTCCTGTTAGCAAGAAATCCTTCCACAATAAGCCACATGCAAAGGCTATCTCATTGTCTGTGACAAACAGATTAGATGCTGGAAGCATTTCGTGACTGAAAGAGTGATCAGCTATAGGGACAGGCTGCCCAGGGAAGTGGTGGGGTCACCATCCCTGGTGGTGCTCCCAAAACCTGCAAACATGGCACTCTGGGACATGCTTTAGTGGCCATGGTGGTGTTGGGTTGGTTGTTAGACCTGGTGACCTTTGAGGTCTTTTCCAACCAAAACAATTTAATGATCCCATAACTCTACAATTGGGTGTGCTGCAGCCCAGCTCCCCTCACCCTCTGTGGCTGCACAGAATAAAGCTCTTCCCCTTTGGGTTTTCACCAGTGCAAATGAAAAACCCACTGAGATAAAGGGTGCTAAGTGACAATCTCTTGGGCCCATCCAGCCAGGGAGTCATCAGCTGTGCTCATTGTGCAGGCATTTGTTAGCGAGGCAGGAGGACATGAGTCTGCCTTGCAAACAAGCCAGGGACACAGATTTCAGTGGTGGTGTCTTTGCAGGGAAGGATTTTTTTGTTCTTGGAAAGGAGGAAGAAGAAAGACAGAAAGGTATTGTTGCAGTGGATGCTCTTTTTCAGGACAGACAGTAAATTTTCAGTCTTTCTTACATGGATCAGGCAAAAGCACATCTCCAAGAGGAAAGTGGTGGCAACAGCCCAGTAGTGTGTCCAGTTCTGGGCCCCTCAATTCAAGAGATGTTGAGGTACTGGAAGGTGTCCAGAGAAGGGCAGCAAGGCTGGTGAGGGGCCTGGAGCACAGCCCTGTGAGGAGAGGCTCAGGGAGCTGGGGGTGTGCAGCCTGAAGAAGAGGAGGCTCAGGGCAGAGCTCATTGCTGTCTACAACTACCTGAAGGGAGGCTGTAGCCAGGTGGCGTTGGGCTCTTCTGCCAGGCACCCAGCAACAGAACAAGGGGACACAGTCTCAAGTTGTGCCAGGGGAGGTCTAGGCTGGATGTTAGGAGGAAGTTGTTGTCAGAGAGAGTGATTGGCATTGGAATGGGCTGCTCAGGGAGGTGGTGGAGTCAGTGTCCCCGGAGGTGTTGAAGAAAAGCCTGGATGGGGCACTTAGTGCCATGGTCTGGTTGATTGGCCAGGGCTGGGTGCTAGGTTGGACTGGGTGAGCTTGGAGCTCTCTTCCAACCTGGTTGATTCTATGATTCTGTGAATTGGTGGTGGGTCCAAGATTGTTTTGACCAAAAGAGCTTCTCTGAACATTGCTGTAGTGCTGAAACATGTTGCAGAAAACAAACCCAACAAACCATTTTTGGACAAAGGATAACATTTTGCCCATTGAGAGATTCTCAGATAATTTATTTCAACTCATTAAGGTGTGGGGAGGAATTAAAGCAGGTTCATTAGCTGGTTTCCATCCACTCAGAGAAAGAATCACAGAGTCACAGAATATTAGGGGTTGGAAAGGAGCTCCAGAGATCATCGGGTGCAGCCCTGCTGCCAAAGCAGGATCGCCTAGGGCAGGCCACACAGGAACACATCCAGGCTGGCTTTGAAAGTCTCTAGAGAAGGAGACTCCACAACCTCTCTGGGCAGCCTGTGCCAGTGTTCCATCACCCTCACGGTAAAGAGTTTTCTCCTCATGTCAAGATGGAGCTTCCTGTGTTGTAGCCATTATCCCTTTGTCCTATCACTGGGTGCCATTGAAAAGAGCCTGTCCCCTTCCTCTTCATACCCACTCCTCAGATATCTGTAGACATGAATAAGATCCCTTCTCAGCCTTCTCTTCTCCAGGCTAATCAGTCCCAGTTCTCTCAGTCTTCCTTCACAGAAGTCCAAGATCCTTAACCACCCTTGTAGCTCTCACTCGATGGCACAGCCACGGTGGAAACTCCTACTGCCTCTCTGCCCCTTAGCAGCCACAGCAGCCCCGAGCCCCCACTCAAACCCACTCTCTGCTGCAGCATCCCAGTCACACAAGACCTTTTATCCCCCTTTCCAAAGAGCCGGAGGACAGGGAGGGCGCATTGGCAGTCCCTGAGCGGCGGTGGCCGGCTGGGGGTCAGCGCGGGGGGAGGCTCAGCGCCGGCACGGCTCAGCCCAGCAAGGCATCCGTGGGGAATACGCCGAGCTGGTTCAGCACAGGCCTTCTTTAATGAAAACATGAGTCAGCTGCTGGCGTGGGCAGAGGATTTTCTAAACATCCCCTCATATCCTGAGAAAGGGAAGGGGGAAAAAAAAAGAGAGAGAAAGAAAAAAAAAAAAGAGAGAAAAACGGGAGGGGGGGGGGGGGGGGGGGGAGGGGGTCTGAGGGGAAAGAAGAAAATAGGAAAGAAAAAGAAAACAGGGGGAAAGGCCAGAATTAAAAGCAGACACAGGGAGAAAGCAGCTCCTGCCCTCCGGTTTAAGGAGGCGAGAACCGGGCTGGTCAGGGCTCCTTTTGTTTCCCGTTAGTGGGGCCCTCACCGCTCCCCGTCATCGGCAGCCTGGGGTGACACCCCCAGCCCCCTCTCCCTGCTGCCACTTCGGCTTCTCCTCCTTTTCCCAATTTCCACACCCCCTCACCCCCCCCATCGCACTCCTCTGCTGGGCTTTAATCCCAAGTTTTGCTCTGCAGAGGGACCCCGCAGAGGGTGGAGGGAGGAAGTCGGAGGGACTCCGCAGCTCATTGGCGAGGCAGCCTCGCTCCTTCTCCTCCTCCCGAGGTCGCTTTTATTTATACAGGGTGCACACACAGCCTGCACATCCCTCGGCCGGGGCTTTGCTCCACGCTGGGGTCCAGCTTGGCCGGACCCCCTCCCAGGTGGGCTGGGGGCTGCGTAGGGCCCCGCTGAGACGCACTAGGGAAGCAAAAAGAGGGCTTGGCTGCAGCCCAGCCCTGGCACAGCCTTGCCTCTCCTTTTGATTTGATTTGACTTCCCCCCCCCCTCCTCCCCTCCACTTCATTTCTTTGCTTCTCTCTCTTTCTCCTTTAAGTGGAAAAGCCTTGCCAGCTGGGGAAGGCTGGGAGGGCAGAGAGAGCCTCGGCAAGGCAGCAGATAAAGAGTGCGGAGGAGGAGAAGAAGGAATTTCAGGGCGGCCAGCGTCCGTGAGACGTGCGGCACAGGCACCCACCCGCTGGGACCCTGCCCAAGGTAAGACCTCGCGTCGCCCACCCTGGTGCCAGCTTGCCCGCCCGCTCTGCTCCGTCTCTCTGGCCAGGAAACTTCTCTCTGGAGGTGCTGCAGACGCTAAGGACCCTCCCCCTGAGCCAGCGCTGTTGCTCTGGAACGGGCTTTGCTCCCCTGGAAGGGGTTTTGCTCCCCTGCAAGGCACTGGCACCCCAAAACGCCCCACCAGACTTCGGGGAGGTGATTCTGGGTGGAAGGTGGCCAAACTCTCAGCACCAGCAAGAGAAGCCACCCCATCAGCTCTTGACAGTTCCCGGGCTGGGGTGGCTGTGGGGAGCCAGAGGGATGATGTGGCTGTAGAGCAGGAGAGAGAACTCCACTGCAGCAGGAGCATGCCCCAGGGGATCTCTGCTTCTCCTTGGGGAGCTTTCAGTTCCTCGTTGTATCAGGAGGTTACCTCAGCTTTCTCAGCTTGGCAGTGGTGGGAGGACTGGGGTGTGCATGGGGAAGAGACTTCTCACAGTCCCCACCAAGATATCAGAAGCATGACTGTGCCCCACTGCAGAGCAGCATCACAGCAGCTTTAGTCTGTGCAAACACATCCATGGTGTGTTTCTAAATGCAGGATGCTCCTAGGACCTTCAGTCCCTTGGTGGGACTTCTGTCCCCATGGGTCAGAATAAGGTGAAGAGGGACATCTGTAAGCCCTAATCAAGGCCTGTGCCTGGGCATGATGGGGACTGGAGGAAAGAGAGTGGTAAAATCCTTCTAGGCATGGATGTGGGCAACCACTCTGCTACTCCAAGAGCCCAGCAGCTGAGGACTTCTGACAGACTGGTGCTGGTCTGAAGTGGTGTGCTGGCTCAGGCAACCCTGACAGCCTGGGGACAGGGGACTGCATCACCTGCAAGGCTTTGATGGTCATACTGGGGCCATGGCAGGCTCAGAACATTCAGCTCCTGCACTCACCTGCCAACAGGGAGATTTTCAAAGCAGGCCTTGTGGTGAAAAGGGATATTGCTCTGCTCCATCCCTGCCCCAGAGCACCTGGAGCTTCTCCTAAAGCAGGGGGCAAATAGCTAAAAATAGTTGGCTTGGCTTGAAAACTCTGTTTGAGGGGGCTCGATGGTCCCAAGTCTTTCCAGAAGGTCTGCTGTCAGTGATGGGGATCAGCAATGTTGAGCCCCGGTGTTCCCCAGGGGGCACTGAGGGGTCACTGGAAGGGTCATTTTTCCTTCCACACCCTGCAGGACAAGGTCTCTGTGCAACTGATGCTCTCAACACACTTTGTTCAGGCAGCCAGAGTCAGCAGCAAAGATGCGGCTCTGCCTGGCAGTGGATATGTGCCAGGCTGGCTCAGGGGGGCATATGCCGGATAGCCACCCTGGTTGGCAGCCTGCCCTGGGCACAGCCTGACACGAGACTTGAAGGTCTTCACAGAGAGAGTGATTGGCATTGGAATGGGCTGCCCAGGGAGGTGGTGGAGTCGCTGTCCCTTGAGGTGTTGAAGCAAAGCCTGGATGAGGCACTTAGTGCCATGGTCTGGTTGATTGGACAGGGCTGGTGCTAGGCTGGACTGGATGAGCTTGGAGGTCTCTTCCAACCTGTTTGATTCTATGATTCTAAGTCACTTTTTGACATTGATGTCACCCAGCGTGGGGTGTACTGTGGTCCCAGTGGCAGTTGCCAACCCCAAGCAGTGTCCCTGGTCCAGGAAACAGCTCCAAGCCAATCAGTGCTGCAAGAAGGGTCCATGTTTCAGGGAAGCATCCAGTCCCAGAGATCCATTTGCAGCTGGCAAAGGGCTTTTCTCTCTGGCCTTTCTCCAGCTCAGCAGCACAGAAGGTCCTCGCTGAAGGAACAAGTGAGAGGACTACAGTCACCTGAATAATCTGCCCTCAGCTCACCTCCTGCATCCCTGCACAGGGCTGGGGGTTAAGGGTGCCTGTGGTCTGAGCAGAGAGCACAGTCTGAAGACAAGCACGGGCAGCTGTAGTGCTGTAGCCAGGGAGAAGTTGGCCATGGCTTGCTGTCTAAAGTCCTAGGGGGATCTAGTGGGGTCCCTCAGGGCTCTGGCTTGAGTTTGGTCTTCTGTAATCTCTACATTAACTATCTGAGTGCTGGATGAGTGGATGCACCAAACTGTGGGCGGGCACCAAGCTTGGGTGGGCAGCCAATGTGTGGGCTGATGAGAGCTGAGCAGGGCTCCAAGGGCTCCAGGAGGAGCTGGCACTAACCAGGCTACAGCAAGCCATGACGGCATGCTGCCACGAGGCTGAGTGTGATCTTAGGAGCTAGCAGCCCAGGCAGCTTGTACAGTGGGCAAGGATCTGAGGGCTGCAGTGGACACATACCAGCTTGCAGCGTGTTGTGGGGAAAGCCACAGCTCTTCCTGTGGGATGTGCTGGAGACAGCCTGAATAGGCAGAGTGGAGGCAGAGAGTCCTCCCCAGCAAGTGCTTCAGCAGGCAAGCACATGAAGTGCAAAGGCTTGAGTAGAGCAGAAAGAGTGATCATAAGCCCAGAAGAAGCTACAGAGGACTGGGAGAGGGTTTGACAACAGCTTGTTGGTCGCTGGGAGTTGGGTGGAAACAGCACAGAGTCTTCATGCACAAGAAGGGTCACTGCAAAGAGAAATGTTAGCTTCTGTGGGAAACATCTGCAGGTTTGAAGACATGAGGCTGGGTGGCTTCAGCCCCATGGGCAAACCTCTGGCTGGGGAGATGTAGGTACTGCAGCAGCTCAATGACCCCATGGTCTCTTTCAGACTTGTTTTTGATAGGCCTGTGACTGGGTTTCCAAAGTGTTCAAGACAGCAGTGCTAGGAAGAGGAGAGCATCAAGCCCTTCTCTAGGACTAGGACAAGACAGAGTTGTCTCAGTGAGTACCAGAGGAAAGCTGAAGTTAAGAAATGCTCTCTAGCTGTGAGAGCCATGCAGTGCAAGAAGAGACTATGCTGACTGGCCATGTTGTGAGCAGGACAAAGGGTGGTGGTTTAAAACTAAATGAGGAGAACATAGACTAATAGAAAGAAAATGTTCTTTATGATGAGGGTGGTGAAACACTGGCACAGGCTGTCCAAAGACGTGGGGGAGATGCCCCATCCCTGGGCTCAAGGTGAGCCTGGATGGAGCTCTGCACAACCCAGTCTAGTTGAAAATGTCCCTGCTCACTGCAGGGGGTTGGAATAGAGAATCTTTAAAGGTCCTTCCCAACCCAGTCTGTGATTCTATGGCCCCATGGGAGCACAGGCGATGGTGCTGGCAGCAAGGGCTGCCTTTGGCCCAGAGCTGGAGGGAGCTGGGGACTGCGCGCTCGGGGCCGGCTGGACGGATCCCATCCCTGCGAGGGAGGATGGGAGCTGAACACTTTGTGGAGTTTGTTTGTTTGTACTTTAACCAAGGGAAAGAAATCCCCTGGAGAGGAGTTGCAAGGGGAGGTATAGGCTGGGTATTGTTTCCTGAGCAGCTGGAGTGGCTCCAGGAGGCTCCTTCCGCTCCGCCAGGCAAATGGGACATAACGAGGCTTGTTTTAGGGGTGGCTTTTTCCCCTCCTCCTCTGTCCGGTTGCCTAATTAGGTTCCCCAAGCCAAGCACACCTCTACCCTCCTCCAATCCCACTGGGACATCTCCTCCTGGAAGTTCAGCCCTTTTCCTGGCACCACAGAGGACATGGAGCAGATCAAGCCAGGACAGGGGCACGTGTCAGGGATGCACAGAAGGGTACTGGGATGGATCAGCAAGGAGATCCCACAGGTCCAGTGCCCCCTGCTCCCAGCCTGTACGGTGATGCACACTGCCTCTCACACCCTGCTTTTCCCTTGTCCCTGGGCACACACCTGGGACACAGGCTGTAACATGTCTCTGGTCTGTGTTTGTACTGTTCTGCAGCTGCCAAACCACAGAGCCAGAGGATAATGGCATGGAGAGCCTGTGCGGGGAGCTCATAAAAGCTCCCACGGAAGGGCTGCTGCCAGCTTGGTGTATTGTGAGTGGCATATGCCCTGCACCCATGGGTGGATTCATCCTCTCCAGGGTATGCCTTCAGGGACCCTGCTCACCTGTTCAGGTCTCCACTAACACCCATGCTGTGCTCTTCCTTGGGATCAGTGGGAGCAGATGTGTGCTTATAGGAGGCTGTGGGGTGCAGAAGCAGGGCAGAGTTGGAGAGTTCAGGGATGTCATGAAGGCTCTGTGCTGGATGTCAAATCCTGGGCTGGAAAACCAGCAGACAAATAGAGAAGGAGGTATCTTCTGTCCCCTGTGGAAGGGGACTGGAGTAGTGTCCAGCTCTGGAATCCTCAGCAATAAGGACATGAATTTGTTAGAGCAGATTCAGAAGAGGCCACAAAAATGATCAGAAGGCTGAACATCTCTGCTGTGAAGAAATGCTGAGAGTGTTGGGGCTGTAGGATCTGGGTGAGGGGGACCTTATGGTAACTTTTCAGTACTTAAAGGGGCCTTTAAGAAAGATAGGGACAGGCACCTTTAAGAAAGATAGGGAAAGAGCCTGTTGGGACAGGACAAAGGGTGAGGGTTTTAAACTAAAAGAGGGAGATTAAGACTGGCTAGAAGGAAGAAATGTTTTACACTGGCCTAGGTTCCCCAGAGAGGTTGCCCAGGGTGAGGTTGGACAGGGCTCTGAGCAACCTGCTCCGGTTAAAGATGTTTGCTGCTCCCCGAAGGAGGAGTTGGAGCAGATGGCATTTAAAGCTCCCTGCCAACCCAAACCATTCTATGGCTCCATGATTCTCAGCAGCAGGGCTGCTCAGGAGGACAAGGGTGCCAAAGCAGGCAAGCCTGCCTCTCAGGGTGAGGCCCCATCCTGCCAGCCCTGCTGCCTTCCCCCTCTGGCCTGTCTGCCATACGAAGGAGTCTGTGACTGAAATCTTAATGCTACCGAGCCGCAGTAATTGGCACCAATTAAATTGCTACATTCATGTTTGAATTGCTTTAACTGGCGAGACACACTGTCTTATTTATACAAAAAATATGTTTGCTTGTGGCTTTGGCTGGGCCAGGGCCAGCAGAACAGGCACCATTTCGAGCCTCTCGCCCTGACAGAGCCTTCTCTGCTCCCCGGCTGGAGGTCACCTCAGTCTCAGCCTTTGCCTGGCGTGGGGTGGCAGGACAGGAGCCCTGCTTTCCTCGGGGCCCAGCGCTGCTGGCACTGCCAGAAGGGTCCCCTCCTCTCTCTGTGCAGGCAGCTGCCAAGTTTCCCTCTCCAGCCTGTGAGCTGTTTGGGAGAGTATGGTCTGATTCAGGAATTCCTGGTGCGGGGAGAGGACTTGGTGCCCGTTTCAAAGCTGTTCTCAGGGTTGGACAAGGAGTTCTGGCAGCTGCCAGCCCCAACGCTGGGTCCTGCCTCGGCTTTTCCTCTGGGTCTAGGAGACGGGGACTGTTTGGAGAGTGGGGAGATGAGGAGATGTTTTTTGCTTCATGACTGAGGAGAGAGGAACTGCTGGAGGTTATAAACCCTGCATACAGGATGGCAATCCCAGCTCACAGAGCACATAGAAAGAGGCAGCCCTAGGAAGAGATGTTTTATGCTTTATGACTGAGGAGAGAGGAACTGCTGGAGGTTATAAAGACTCTGCATACAGGATGGCAATCCCAGCTCACAGAGCACATAGAAAGAGGCAACCCTAGGAAGGGATATCCCTTGTGCAACCTGGTAATGTTGGCTCTCTGCACGCCCTGCTCCAGAAAGCTCCATCGCTGACCCCAGGTCCCAGAGTCATACAGAGGTGAGGATCGGATCCGCATCTCTGTGGTTGCAGGAGGGAAAGCACAGAATGAGGGAGGCTGCCCCCGGTACTGCAGTTTGTCTCTGCAGTACTGGTGCTGGGTGCCACCACATTGGTCTTCCTGCCCTGTGGATGAGGGTATAGACGAGAGGGCAGGATCAGCAGCTGGCACCAAAATCTGCACTAACAGCCACATATTGGCTCCTCTCAGGAACTCACAAGCAGCAGGGCCAGGTCAAACCCAGCCCCTCTTTGAAACCAGCCTCTGCCTTTTGCAACCTGGCACTATTTGGCACCATCCTCTCCTACTCTGGCCTTGGTGCCAGGCACTGCAAAGGGTGCCCTGACCACAGAGCTGATGAGTGCCTAATCCTGGCCACGAGAGCCTAAAACCCCAGAACCAAGCAATTAAGCTCGGGTCCCTTGCAGGCAGCTGAGAAGAGCCGAAGCATCCACGCAGATTATGCCTCACCCTGGCAGATCCATGTCTCGGGAGATATTCAGAGAGGGATCAGGTTGCTCATCCTTCAGGGTGATATGGGGCTGCTATGAACACAACACTGATGGCTCCTGGGGCTTTTCAGAGCCTCTATAGCCTATCAAGGCTCAGGATGGCACTTTTTCTCCTCCTGCCTCCATCGCCCTCCCCTCATTGATGGGAAGTGGTTAGAGCCAGCTGGGATCTTTGGCTCCAGCCCTGGCCCCACCACAGCAGCCACCCTTGAGCAGTGACCATAAGCAGGTAATAGAGAAGCTGATGTGCTGGGAACTGGTTTACTCCTCACGTGTATGTAGGTTGCTCCCCTTGAATCGCTGCAGGAAGGAAGGCATGGCTTTCTGGCATTCATGGCTTGAGAACAAGGAAAGCCAAGACTGGAGATGCCAAGATGTGGGATAAGCTGCCAGGATGGTCTCCAACCCTCAGTTCCACACTCCCTGTTTCCCTTCTCCACTCTGTCAGCACTGGAAGGAGCAATGGGCGACCAGATGGGCTCTGCTCAGAGATGCAAGCCCCACCCAGCCTGGGAGCTGGGACTCACAAATATGCCAGTTTAGGGGTGGAAGGTCCAGAGAGTTCTTTGGGTCACTGCTGCTGGCCAGCCCCGAGGCTTTTCTGCCTAATTGGAGGGGTCAGCAGTGAAGCAATACAAGGAGCTGCCCATGTATTGGTCCTGGCCCATGATTTGGGTGGGAGCCCTGCAGCCATGTGCATAACTGACATTGCTCACATGCTTGGGAAGCAGTGTGGTGTACTCCCTCGACAGGGTCTTTGCTGTCAGGGCTCATGGAGAAGCTGAGGGCCACTCATGGGCAGCCCCAGCTGTGCTCTTTAGAGCAAGCATCCTGCTGGAGAAAGGCGCTGGGAAAGGCTGAAATGCTCCCAAGGGGCATATCTGTGCCTCCCTTGGAGGTCACTGCACTGCAAGGGCTGAGCCTCACAGCTGAGCCGAGCCCTGCTCCTCGCAGCCAGCAGGAGCATCCCCAGTCACGCACGACACCAAAACTCTGCCCAGCCCCTGGTACAACCCCAGCCCAGCTGCAGCACCACCATGGCTGTGGCACCTAAGGAAACTGAAGGGGCCAGGATTTGGCCAGGGCAAGGAGCAGGGTATGCAGCAAAGCACAACCAGGCACCGCATCAACCTTGCCCGGCATGTGGCAGCCGTTCCTCCCAACACTGCCATCCTTCCAGGCCCAGGTGAGCCTTGGTGCTCACCCAGGGCTTTCCCACAGCCCGAGCCAAGCTCGCAGGCGGCGGGGAGCAGCCCCAGCGGTGGCGGAGCGGAGCCTTTCCTGCGCCAGCGGAAGCGGGGGACCATGCGCAGCCGCACAGCCCAGGAATGCCAGCAGCAGGGGCTGGGGGATTATTTATATCGCTGGCACCTCTCCAAACAGATGTTTCGTTTTATTCTGAACTCAAACTAAATAGGTCACTCGTTTCCTCTGTCTCCCAGGGGCTTGAAATGGAGGGGAAAAGCGGGGGTTTAGGGGTGAGAGTGCAGGGCTCGCCATAGTCCCACGTCCCTCTGTGCCAGCTCCTCGGGGCAGTGCGCAGTGGAGAGCCTGTGGCTGGAGGTGCCGTGGGTGGCTGTGGCAGTCCTGCCGTGCTCGGAGAGGGAGGGATGGCTGCAGCTGAAAGGGGGCTGTGCTCACCGCACCACCCCACTCCTCGCACTCCTGGCCCCAGAGCTGCTGAATCATGCTGCTGGGGCTCAGTGTGGACTCGTCATGCTTCCCAGCAGCCTTCCCCCTGCTTTTCAGTCACAGGCCTCGTTTTCTGCTTTCTGACAGATGCTGTCAAAGCCCCCAGCTGGCTGTGGCAGGCTGGCCCGGAGGAGGCTGGTTGTGCTGGCTCGTGTCCTGCTGTCTGCTGCAGGACCAGTGTCCTCACGATCACACAGCCACCTCCTCCAGGTGCCACCAAAGCTAGGGACCAGTATCTGGAGTTCTGGGAAGGGGTCGTGGTCACATCAGCTCCACTCTCTGCAGCAGACAGGCAGGAGAGATGTGCCTGCCTGCAGGCACGGTGGTCCAGAGCTCCTGCTGGCCTGGAGATGGCACCTGCCCCTGTTTTGACCATCTCCTAGAGAAGCTGGTCCACATTAGGGTTGTGGCTTTAATCACGTCAGCACAGACCAAGGAGCTCTGGCAAAATGACTCGGAGCATTTGAGGATATGTGGGGCTGCCTGGGAGAGCTTGTAAAACCTCATCTCTGTGTGACAGAAAGAACCCCCAAACCCTGGCACGCTGCAGACTGGCACCCAGGGCGCTCAGCATCCATTGGTCTCATTAGCACCTGGGTTAAGGCTTCAGGACACTCTTAGTGCTAGCAGGCATCAGGGCGAGGCAGGTCTGTGCAAGGATAGCTGTTGGACTCTGGGGACTCCCCAGCCCTCAGGCTGGTTTCAGATTTCCTACCTCTGCGTTTTATCAGCAGCTGTTGAGGGGCCTGGGGAGGACAGGCTGGCCATGTGTGTGCCCTGCCTAATTCTAGCCATGTGCTGGGAAACAGAAAAAGGGCTCTGTGATGATAATCTGGCCTGTGAGTAAACGCGGTGTCATGGGAGCCGAGGGACCCCAGAGGAGAGATGTTGCAACTCCGGATGGTTCCAGCCAAGGGGAAAGGAAAAAAAAAACACAACCCTCTCAGTTTTATTTAGATTAAAGGGTGGGAAAGAAGCAGGCGCAGAGGCCGGGGGGAGGGTGGCAGAGGAAAACAAGGCAAGCCAAGGACTTTCGCTGCCGGACAAGCAAGTCTTGGGTTTCAGAAGTTGCCAGCCTTTGGTCAAGGAGTCTTTGCCTTCAAAAGCAGGGGACAGTGCCCCCCCCGACCAGGAGGAGCCTGGTTGACTGTGAGCAGCCTCCATCATGGGATCCATACGGGGCTTTGTCAGTTGCAGAGGGGCACCCATGAGCTCACTTAATGACTCAGACAAAGAAGAAATGAAGTATAGTTTACTTCCCACTAATTTGCACCAGATGTCCCTGGCCTGCTTGGCAGGACGGTGGGGACAGCGAGCATTGTGGGAGTGCCTGGAAGAGCAGCCCCAGCAAGACAAGGGACTAGAAATAGAAAGCCAGAGCAAGAGAAAAGACCAGCAGCTGTGTGAGTGGCCTGGCTTCACTTCTCCGCTCGCTCCTTCCTTCACTGAGGTTGTGCTGCTGCCAGCCTGTGGGACGGGGCAGTGGGCAGTACCTCTGCCCAGCATCACCAGAGCAGGAAGGCAAAGGGAGCACGGCTTGGGACAATGGATGCAGGAATTACCCTTGGAAATGCAAATGGAGTTTGATTAGAGGGGGTTGTGTGCCCTGATTTCCAGCAGGCAGCGCTTCCACTTGTTGGTGATTGATGATCTGTGAAGACACAAGAGCTCCTTCTAGGGTGGCTGTCAAGCAGACGTGGATGCTCTCCCCATCCCCAGTACATTGAGCCATGCCCTTCCCCGTGCACCAGCTTTGCAAACTGGGGCTGCTTGTGGGATCCCACAGCTCTGGGGGAGCTTGAAGGACCCCCCCATATTAGCTCTCCAGAGAGCATTAGCAGTTATGGAGGTGAGAAATGTGGTCTAGGCTGCTGGGGATGGGGGCAGTGGATCAGGAGGGTCTGATTGGTGTGGTCTGTGTAGATCTCCCATGGTTTAAGGCAGGGCTAGAAATGGCATCATACCACATGATCCATGCTTGGGTCTGGGCAGTGGCACATGCTGCTTGTGCAGAGGAAAGGAGGCTCAGAAGTGTGGCAGAGCACATCAAGCCAAATCAAAGGAAATTCTTGCCTTGTTACCCAAGAATAGTCAAGGCTGAGCTCACACAACATATTTTGGGCATTAGCAAAGGCATTTTTGGCTTACTAGCATCCTTAAACAAGAGGTAGACCTGGAGTAGCTGAACATCATCTGGAGTGATAAATCAATAAGGTTTGGTGATGCTTGAGCTCCTTAACAAGGCAGCGCAAGGTAGGGCGGAGTGGCAGAGATGGCTAAAGGAATGGTCCTCCCTAAATAGAGCTGAGGCCATTCCCAGCAGAGGCTGGACGTGGCTCTTCTTTGCACCCTAAACCCTAGGCATAGCCCTGCTCCCACTGCAAAGCTTCCTGTTTATCAGCCACAGAGATATCAGGCCCCAGCCTCACTTGTGGCAGCAAACAGGGGAGCGGGAGAGGAGGTGGAGGAGAAAGCTCAGCTGCCATCAGATTTGGGATGCAGGAGAAATAGGAGTGAGCTGCTCTGGAGAAGCTGCAAAGTCATGAGATGGGGAATCACGATACTTGAGACCCAGACCTAGCACAGCCATAGTCCTGCTGCACAGGTTTGTCTATGCCATTTGACTTCTCTGCTCTTTCCCTCTTGCCTGTGTCCTGTCTGTGACTGCCCCACGGGCCACCTGAGCCTAAACACCCTCTGTACAGCACTGCTGCCACTGACTGATGTGGAGGTGCCCCATTTATCCCGCGCAACGTGCTGCAAAAGCACAAGGCTGGAGATGCTCAAACAGGCTTTGGGCGGTGCCCGACCCCAGCCAGCTAGCTATAGGGCGCTTTCCTCTCACCAGCACGGCACTGGGCTGGGCAATGTGACAGCCCTAGGGCTGGCTCAACTCTCCCCATGCTGCCTGCAAGCGTCGCTGGCTGCCCTCGGCGGCCGGAGGAGGAGCGGCCACTGCTGCATTCCTGCGGCCATGCGTCCAGCGCGCCGGCCGGGCCGCTGCGATTGCAGGGGGTGGAGATAAGGACAGATAATGTGTCACTGGGCAGGGGCAGCCACCTCTATCCCTGTCTTGTTTGGATTCAAAACCCTCCCAGACATGCACAGCCCGGCGGTGCCCGGCAGCGCGGAGGCGAGCGGAGCCGCACGGGGCGAGCCGTCGGGAGCCGTCTGCAGCGCTCCTCCCCCGCGGCGCTCGGCGCTGCCCCGGCATGGCCCCAGGGACCTGAGCTCCCCAGGAGAGCGCAGCCAACCCCAGCAGCATGTGGAGCCGAGTGTGGGCGCGGGGCTGCATGGCCCAGCCTGCCTGGCCTCCTTGTGAGCCAGCTGACCTCCCGTCTCCTCTCCCAGCCAAATTCCTCTTTTAGAATAATAAACAGCAGCTCAAGAGAAAAAGCTCCCTGCCCTGCCGGCCGGGGACAGCTGGCCCTCGCAGCGTGGTGATGGAGAGGGGCAGAGTCTGTAGCCGTGCTGACGGGGAGGAGAGGATGGTGAAGGGTGTAACTCAGGGACGGAGAGCTGGGACTTCACCTCCACAGCTGCAAGGTAGGAAGCCATTGCAGAGCTGCAGGGCTGAGCAAAGGGTGTGGGATGACCTCCCTGGCCTCCCTGTGCCAGGATGAGTGGAGGCAAATGGTCTCATGGCTTGAAAATGCTCAGGTCCTGGCTTTTTGGAAGCATGTAGGAGTCTAAGGGGTTTGTGGCACCTTGCTGACCCATAAAGCTGGAAGGAGACAATCCAAGGTGGCTGAACATCTAGTGCCTGTGTTTGGGTCTCTGGGTGGGTTAACATCTGAGTGTCTGCTTTCAGATCGCTGAGTGGGGCTGCACCCACCTCAGTGGTGCTCATAGCATGAATCTTACTGCTTTGTTGGGAACAAAGGCTGAGATTGAGGAGGGAAACAACAAGCGCTCTCAAGGCTGGCAGTGAGCTGGGCACATTTGCATCCCTTGTGAAATGCCTGTGTGCACCCTCATGTGCAAGCACACGTGTCCTTGCGATGGGGGAGAAAAGTTTGTCCTTCAGCTAGCCAGGCTCTGGACACATCCTGCAGGATGGGCAGACCTCAGCATCTCCAAGCATGCCTCTCCCCCAGCCAGAGCAGGCAAACGAGGGAGAGGTCACCACTCTTCGCAAGACT